>NC_091394.1:59371126-60010571 GCF_032191515.1 Phaenicophaeus curvirostris
AAGTGCATTAAAAATGCATTTGACAAGTACTAATCCCACCAAGAAATCAAATAACATCTTATTTCCTCAAAGCAGTCTTGATACAACAGGGACATATTTAAACATTTGAGACTTTCTTTATATTAATTGGTGGAAAAGATAACTCATCATTCTTCTTATGTTAAAAACAAAAGACCAAACACAACAAAAAACAACAACAAAACCCCATAGCAAGGTCAGTTGAAATGTAGGAAATTAATGAGCCCAAGCAAACATTGTTGTGTTCAAACCCAAAATACACATACCTTCAGGCAGCAGCCTAAAGAAAAACTAGTTTGTTGAATTATTTAGTGACTATGGCAGATCCCGGATAAACTTTGATTTTATCTGCTCAGCTCCAGAAAAATGGCGTGTTCAGGTAAGTTGTGCTTGTGGACGAGTGCTTGCCCTCCCACAGAATGATACCATATGGAGAGGCTGGTGGTGAGGCAGTAGCTCCTGGTACTTGTGGTTAAAGGGTGAGCTATCTAAGGACAGATGATTTACCTTGAGCATTACCATGCAGAACTTGAGCATACCATGAGCAACATTTCCTTATGGCAGCATATTTATAGCAATTCACTGTATGCTTTGAGCAAAACTGTCAAGAGATCTACAGAACCCATTTTAACGTCAGTCAAACATAAACTATTGATCGCCAGGCTGTTTAGATGTCTTCCCTTTAATTCTTAGGATTTGAGGAGAAATGTGCTGCTGCATAAAATCTGGAATATAATCACATGGAAATTTTCAGAGGTAACATTTCTTGTTTCTTATTTCTTTTTTTTTTTAAATGTCCGGAAAGGCCTGTATGCAAGAAATCAAAACATCTTGTAGACAAGGCAATTTTCCCAGGGGAATGTTCTGTTTTCCTTCCCATCTGATGTGCTCCCCTCCAGCCTGTCTAAATGTCAACTGCGAAGATCAAACCCTGGCAGCCTGGGCCAAGAACCACAAGGTTTCTGTTAGTGCAATGGGCTGTCTTCTGTAGGTGAGAGGAAAAGGAGGTCATGTAATAATGTTAATGTCCTCTCTTTCAGATTAATTATGAAACATATTTGGGCTTTTTTGCTATGGTTTTTTAGAAATGTTCAGGGGATTTTAACCTATCAAGCTTGTTCTTTATTATGGGGATTTTCCATGTGAGGGGAGATAAGCACCTAAGAAGGCAGAAGGAGGATGGGAAAGGGATTCCTTATAGCTTGACATTTTGAAATTCTTAATGGATAAATGATTTCTTTCCTGTCCCAACAGCATCTCCTGCAATACATGGTACTCCGTAGGAACAATATTCTTAGATCAATGGCCTGTCTAAGACGATGTACATTTTCAAATCCTAAACCAGATATTTAATTAGAAGGCATTTCCTTTTCAATTGACTTCATGCATCCCATCAATACTACTAACATTTCATCAATAATTCCTTTTCCACTCAGTCTGAAAAGTGCATGCCTTTCCAAAGAGTTCTCTTGCTAATTAGGCAACTAGAGGAAATGAGCAGAGCTGCAAAAATGCTTAGCCCTAAGTCTTAGCCCTGTAAAAAGCAATGATAGCTGCTGTGTATTGCAAAAGGGTGATACTTCTGCTGGTTGCCTGCATGGAAAATGGCTTATCATTACTGCCAATGATTAAGATTGGAGAAGAAATAGATTCCATAATGTTTCATGCAAAACAAAACTAAAATATTATTTTTCAGTTTTTCCTAGGCATGTAATTTGCTGTCCAGCATAAATAGAAAACAAATTTGAAATACGAAACCTGAGTGAAATATAAAATCCATAAACTGGAATACAGTCCTAACTCTAGAAAAATTTAAATACCTGTATGGCAATGTTAATATATTTTAATCAGATGAAAACCGCAAGTAATGAAAACTGCTTAGTGCGAGTAACATTTGTGGCTTTTATTGTTTGCAGCATCTTTATTAAATGTCATAATAACAAGAAATCCTCTTTTTTATGGATGCATCAAATGTTGAGCCATTTCTTCCTGTAAGCAACTTTCCCATGATCAGATTTTCACTGAAATTTGATAAAGTTTCCTATCAAAAGCTTATTCATTTAGAAGCAGTTTGTTGCTGCTGAGGCTAATTATTCAGTGTAAGATGAGAGAGCTGAATGTCTTGCTTTGTAAGAAAGAGAGGTGTTTCTGAGATCTATGAGAAAAACTGGTTAGTTCACAGCCAGATGCCACATTTCATTTACTATTTGCAAATCTTTTATGTAGATGGTATAAATGAATCAGTAAAATTGGAGAAGTGCTGTCATTGGGTTTGTTTTGGTTTTGTGGTTTGGGTTTTTTTGGTTGTTTTTTTTCTTAACCTGTTTCCATTTAATTTTACTTATAAAATAGGTATATTCTGTTCCAGAACTGACCTTCTGGTCAGAGAATCGGTGGTTGTAACTCTACGTCATATTACTGAAGTCAGCTAAGAATGTATGTGACAAGTGTTGGCCTTTTTAACAAAAAAAGGGGACATCTGTGGATTTGAGGTGCAACAGAAAGGACATTAAGAAGATGCTGACTTATTCTTATTCTAGAATCAGGCTTGGCAGGACATAAATTTTCAAATTAACTAAACACATTTTAATGTGAACTATCTTGAAAATCATGGTATCATTTTATTGAATTATTTAGTGAAGATTCAGATCACATTAACCAAATACCATTTTGGTCCCTGTCTCTATTTGGTAAGTCTGGGCCTTCAGGATCCCCTGAGTAATAGACTATATCTTGACTTATGTTTCCAGCCATGCAAATAATTAGTATGACCAGTGATACTGAAACAATTAGAAGAAAACTAATTCCCAGTTGAAGTACTCGCAGGAACAGAGCCCAGAATCCTTAGATACGTTACTTGGCTACCTCAACTGTGTTCAATATTCAGCCTGCTTCATTAATTTTGATTGAAAACATGCAGTCATTTTCAGTAATGAAGGATGAAATAGGGTATCAGGAAAATCCATGTTTTCTTTACCTTAGTCTAAATTTTAATTTTTAATTTTAACATGTATCACAGGTGATGTGTGATCCATTAGAATACCTGCAGCTTAGTCATGTTACTGAAAATTCAATACTCTAATATGTCCTCTTGCAGAAATTCATCTAATTTATAATGGGCAAACACAAGTCTTTCTGGGCCTGAGAAGCAGAGTAATTACTTGATAATTAATTGCGGGATTCCAAAGAGGTTTAGATTTCCAAGGATAACTACCATAACCCTAGAATAAATTTTAAAACTTTATTTATGCAATAAATACTAATTTGTATAATCCACCATTTATGCTTCATGTCCACAATAACACTATAATTTTTCTCTTATATTTCAGAGGTTTAGTAGGTGACTGCCTGGGGCTGCCATATGACATCCTGGAATACATAGATTTTATTTTGTGATAAATACTAGTGGAGTAGTTTGGGATCATCCATTGTCCCAGAAACCTTTCCAGTGTGCATCAAAGCTGCTTTAAGACGCTTGATGAGTAAATCAGAATTAGAGAATCACAGAGTCACAGAATCACAAAATGGTTGAATCACAGAATGCCTTATCTTCATTCTCTCCCATCAGGTATTTGTACACATTTGTAAGATGCCCCTGAGTCTTCTCTTCTCCAAGCTGAGGAGTCTCAGCTATTGCAGCCTTTCGTCTTGTGTTAAAGGAAGGACAACTTCAACCTATCCTCTGGAAACTTTTGGAAGTTTTCCCTAAATAAGAAATCTGAGACATAAGTCATAGAATCACAGATCACTAGGTTGAAAAAGACCTATAGGATCATCGAGTCAAACGAATCCTATCAATCACTAAACCATGTCCATCAGCACCTCATCCACCTGTCCTTTAAATACCTTCAGGGATGGTGACTCAACTACCTCCCTGGGCAGCCTGTTCCAGTGCCCAGTGACCCTTTCCATGAAAATTTTTTTTCTGATGTCCAGCCTGAACCTCCTCTGGTGGAGCTTGAGGCCATTCCCTCTTGTCCTGTCCCCTGTCACTTGGGAGAAGACGCCAGCTCCCTCCTCTCCACAACCTCCTTTCAGAGAGCAATGAGGTCTCCCCTCAGCCTCCTCTTCTCCAGGCTAAACAACCCCAGTTCTCTCAGCTGCTCCTTGTAAGACTTGTTCTCCAGCCCCTTTACCAGTTTCGTCACTCTTCTCTGGACTTGCTCCAGAGCCTCAACACCCTTCTTGCAGGGAGGGGCCCAGAACTGAACACAGGATTCGAGGAGCGGTTTCACCAGTGCGGAGTACCGAGGGAGAATAACCTCCCTGGTCACACCGTTTCTGATACATGGTTGTCCAAATTGTTTGTGAGCCGGTTCATTGTTAGTATTTTTATGGTACCATGAGGATCAGAACAGCTATTACATCAATGACTGAACAAACACCAAACAGAAATATTTGTAGATCACAACATCCTTAATCTTCTTTCCATTGAGGAATTTAACCCTCCAAGTGTGGGGTTTTGTCTCCTTGTTTCTCAGTGTGCATGTGATAAAATATTTTTCAGTACAAGGTCATAAATGTTCTGCTTACTGTAAGCTACACTTCTGCTTGGCTGAAGAAATGCAATTCAGTCACAAATCCATTTTATAATTAATTAGTAGATATGTGTATTTTACCTGAGGAAGAAAATTAGTGTCATTCTTCCATGTCTTCTTTAAAGTGTCAAAATATTTGACCCTTATTTTCCAGATCATGAACTGTGGCATGGAGATATGATGCCCCATCTCCTTCAGGGAATTTATTTCAGTAAAACTGTGGATTTCAGTGATTTTCCTAGCTGTGGGAAGCAGGAGACTGCAGGTTCCCAAAGTCTACATTAATAATGTCCTACCAAATCTAGTCTGCTTCATTCACCCACTGACATTTTTCAACAGAAAAAGAAAGCAAATACTAATGAATAAAGCTGCCATAGCTCAGTCTAGGAAGAAAGATTTTTCCATCAGATAAAAGGAATGTCTCCAGTCTTTCTATCAGGGCCTGCCAAGTAATCTGTGGTAGAAGAGGAATTTTTCTTGTGCTAAACTATTTTCTCACTAACCTTATTTTAAGAAAAGTAACATAATGAGGATTTATTTAGGGCACTCAGTATACTTTTCTTAAAGCCAGACAAAAAGGGAAATCTGGTATTTGTTTTATTTCTGCTTTAGCACTTTATATGACAGCTTGACACGAGAGCAGACATGAGAGTATAGCTCATTCATCTATGTATAAAATAATCATCTTAAAGGATCACAAACCAATTTTATTCTCCAAATTATCAAATGCAGTTTAATCAGTGAGGATGGATCCTGTGTCTGAAAACAGTTTGGAGATGCTATTCTTGTAGCAGTGCTGTACTTTTTTCTGGAATCTACTTTAAATGTTTTTACTAGTTAGCTCTATTGGCTTCTTTCCAAGTTCCGTATTAAATCTTTGAAAACTCTGAATCCTCAAGTGCTGTCTCCTGACAATGAATTCTGGAAGAGTGGCCAACAAAAAGCAATACAGCTTAAGCAGCGTTTGAGCAAGCTACTGCCCCAGAAAAATAAATATTACTTCATGAGCATATCTCATTTTCTTGTAGCTGGGTATTTGGCTTTTGAAAGTAATGAGTGCATGGTGACCCACTGGGTTGCCAGGATGGCTCAGTGTTGTATTGTGACCCTTATCATGAGTCTATTCAGATTAAGGGCTACATGCTTTGACGTTAAATCAGAGCATTCAGATATACGTGAGATGTAAGAACAGCCTTTATGAAGTGAGATAACTCATGCAGTGACAATTAATGCTTTTTGACTTGGGAGCACAACACTCAAAACACTGTGAGTCCAGTAACATAAGTACAGTTTTACTCATCCTTTCCCTTGTATGCATCAGAAAAAAACCCATAAGGAATAGATATTAAGGCACTGGAAGATCCAGACAAGTGCTGCAGTGTCAGGAATTCATTAAAAAGCAACTTTGACATTTTGACAAATGGATAAAGTTCACTGACTGTATTTTGCTGTTTTATCTGAAATCTTTTAGATTTTGCATGTTCCAAATGTCAGGTGCATTAGGTAGGTTTCTGAAATGCGAGACCAAAATAAACTATGAGCTTTAAATTCCCTCTTCATTATACATTTGCTTAAGGTGTTTTTCCCCAGTTGATCTCAGCTAGAATTACTGGTTTCTTTAGTTTCAGCTGGAATCACTCCTGTGGGGTCTTTCTGTAGTTCTGTGTTATAAGAATGAACTTTTTAGGGGATTTTGGTTTGGTTTTGTTCTTTTTTTTTAACAGATTTGTTGAGAGGATATTACTCCCGCAAAATCAGCCTTTTTTTTTTTTTTCCCCGATGCTAGACTGTGCTGCTGACATCCCAGGTAGTTCAAACATGTCGCCTCCTTCTAGCTCATTGACCCCCTGTGCCAGGCACCATTGACTGCCTAGGGGAGTGGAGATCCTGCTCTGCTGCATGGTCATGGCCACTTTGATCCTCACCGTCAGCCCTCCCAGCTCACAGCATCATCATGCCCACCTCTGAGGGAAGGGGTCCAAGTAGTTGTATGTAAGTGAGAGGTGTTGGAGAGGAGTGCATAAAGTGGAAACTATATAAATTAATGAATAGTTGCTATAAGTGAGTCACCAAAGCATGCATGCTGTCACAGGGTAGGATCTGTATTCCACTGGGGAACTGGCTGTTTGAAGTGTAAATCTGTAATCTTTTGCAATGCTATCCCTTAAATAGCCTTGCATTTTCCTGTAATGGTCTGCTTGTCTCCCCTGGTCACTGTCTGGGAGTCCCACGCCTTCCTGCAGGGGGTGGTCCAGCCTCTATTTTGAGTTTTGCAGGAGCCTGCTTCAGGCTTTGAGCCCACTGGCTGGTCTGTGGGAGCTCTGGGAGTGCACCAAGTGCTGTGGAGGACTTGGGTCACCAGGAACGTTTAGCTTAGCCCCTTGAAGCTACTGAAGAGGGTTACTGCTTTGCTGAGTCGTGGGGTGGAGGGGAGTGAGAAAGAGGTCTGGTGGCCACTTCACATCAGTGGCCACATCAAGGCCCATTTGTGGAGCAAGGATGAGTGGGGAGAATGGGCTCGCTGTTATGTTTCTACCACTCATTTGCCTATCAGGATGACCAAAATGGTCCCTGGTCACCCCCTTCCATATATCAATGCAATTATGCAGAATTACACCACAGCCACAGAACAAAGAATTAGAGATAATCCTGAAAACAGAAGAATTAATGAGATTTATATATAGAAACCAATATATGTTGTACTTGGACGACTTATGGATGGGGAAACCGTGAGTTTTGTGTGTTGGAAATGGCTTGAAGTATGACCCTGGAGTCTTTCAGATCCCTATATGTAGCGGGAGGTTGCACCGGCAGGGATGCCAAAGCAACCCACTGTGTCCCTTACCAGTGGTGCCACTGACCAAAGGTAAAGAAGATAAGGAGCTGAACTGATTGATACCCTAGATGTTATCACTCCAGAACGGACTACAGGAGAATGAGAGGAGCAGGTTGTAATTGGAGCTCCCTCTTAGCTGTTCTGAGACGCTTACCAACATCAACATAACATCATGGATCCAATCCCTCTGAGCACTGGAACATCTGTGAAAAATTTCACCTGCAGCAATCTCATGGAAGCATCTAAAAAGAATTTATCACCAAACACCGGACAGGTTGTGTAGTCCCTCACAAACCCTTATGGGATGTTAATATTGGTCTAGATTTAAGATTATACTATTGACATAGAATTGTAACATTACAGGTAATAAACTAAATGTTTAAGTGCCGTCCTGTGTCCTACTTTGTCTCCCTCGGGAGCTCATGGCAGAACCAACCATTTTTGTTGTGTTGTTACTACATTTTAGTGGGAAGGAGTCAGAAAGAAACAGACAGCCTGTCTGGATCTTTACAGGTCTGTGACTGTACTTTCTGAATGGCGGTCCCTTCCCTGAGCAAGAATAGGAGAAATATGTTAATGTTAGCTGCAATTCAGTTTCCTATACAGCAGATGGAGTTTTCTATTTTTAAATGCAACAGCATTCTGTTAGAGAAAGGAGAAATGGCACAAACCCAACCAAAACATTGGAGCCAAGCACCCATGAACATGGGAAAATTTTCTTCTGGATCCAAGTGTTGCAGAGTTCTGGCAGGCCCACCAGAAACAGATTCTGTTGCAGAAACAGATGTGAGTAATTAATAATTGACTCAAAGTAGCTGCCCCATGCTAGATAAAACGCTTAAAGATTAATCATAAGGTTCTGAATCACTTTTATTTGTGTTTGTGGGTTTTTTTACCTGACTTCCTATGAGATTTCTGCTATGCATGGGAGGAATGTCAGGGCTATGATATGCAAAGAAACTCCATGGAAAGAATTGCCACCATGAAGTGTTTGGTGATGGGACTGGCAATGATTAGGGGTCGAAAGGACAAAACAAGCCTGTACACAAAAGGTGTTTGTTACTGCACAGATTTATAGGGAAAAATTCAAGAGGTTAATAATTGTCTTATGTGCTCCAGTATATGAATCAACAATAGTGCTACTAATTGGTCCCAGGCAGCTTCATACAGGCTCAGATGTCACAGTTCATGATTCAGGTCTATCTCATTTCCCTCCACATTACAATCAGACCAGTATTATCTGAAGTTACGTGAAACTATGCTATTAGCTAGTAGGCAGATGTTCATCCAATGTCAATGTGCATGAAAAAAATATTATTGCATCTTCCACTCATTTATACAAATGTAGATCCTCTAAATCACTCAGACTGCCATGGACTTAAAAAAGCCAACTATTTCACCTATAAAGTACATTGGCATAATTTACATGCAAAACGTTCCTTAAAGACAATTTATTAGTAGTGCATTGCAGTGCTCCTGACCAGTTGGTTAGTGTCAAAAGTCTCTGAAAGTAAATTCTTATCACAGAATATGCAGTATTCACTTCTGTGAATGTTGTAAAAACACAGTGAGAGCTACTTAAAATTCCACTATAACTATGGCTTGCTCTGTTGTCCTGGGAATTTTGCTTTAGTTCAAGATTACTTCTGTTTTGTTTTAAGCTTTATAGTCTCCATAAATCTTACAGGTCCATCAGATAAATTTTTTATTGCAGAAGAGGACCCTGTTGTCAATTACTAGCAAAATCATGCAATTATGTGGATAGCTGCAAACACAACATGTGCAATGACACCTAAAACCTAGACAAGAGAAAGACAGTATGCTGAAGAGTATTATTTTTACTAACATCTCCTCTTGTTTGCTTATTTTCATTAACATTTTTTGAGCTATCTGTCCTCAGGTGTCAATATCTTTTCTTGTTTAATAAGACTCCATTGAAGCCTCCATTGAAGAAGTGGTAGGGCTGCAAGGTAAAGCACTTGGTACTATGTAGTGTCAAAGGTGAGTTTGCCTGTATAGTCAAAGTTTTGCACTTGACATTTGAGAGGCTGGACTACAGTCCGTTAAATAATGGCTTAACCACATGCTGTTTTTCTCTCAAAACACCTAGTTTTATCAAGCACATGTACAAAACTGGTTGTGCCTAGTGACCAAAGCAGTATCCAACAGTTATTCTTACCCCCTTTGCTCAATATCCAGTTGCACAGCTCTCAAGCATGTGCAGACCAGGGAAAATCAGAGTAGGCACGGGTAAAAAGCAAGGGAGTTGGATGGGGAGTACCATTTCACGTGTATTCTATCGCCTGCACTAAGCACAATATGCCCATGTGGTGTTTCAAGCAGGGCAAACCACCCACCATACGTGGTGATGATGAGGCAGAAGTACTGATGTATCAGGTTCACTTACTCCTCCATCTTCACTGTGCTATCTAAGCTAACTGGCACCCTGCAGAAGCATCTCTTAGTCCTTATACAAAGAAGCCTGTGACAACCTAAATGTTTGTAGACAGGCCTCCATTTCATGTTCTCAGACTCCTAACCTGGGCATTGTTGGTGTGCCCAGCCCCTACACAGAGGGGAAAGAGAAGAGGGAATGTGAGCTGTGGGAGAGCATTGGCACTGGGGCTATGTGTGCCCCCTTCTTTCCTTCTCCTATGTATTGGCACCCTTATGTAGGCTGCAAAGGAAGAGTTTGAGGACAGCAGGTACAGCGTAGGACATACTTTGGGGATCCCGTTACTGTAGGCTGTGTAGATGTATTTAATGGTATCCAAAGCCTGAAATGGTAAAGTAATACCATTCTGCATTTCCTAATTGACTAGGGCTTCAGATAATTGCTCCCTCTTCAGAGTCAAGGGATGATAACCCTCACCACAGATGGCTGTTAGTTTAAACTGCCATCTGGAGATATCTGAACCTGACTTCAAGACACTCTGCCCCTGATGATTTGAACTCTGAAACTAAGTATCATGAAATGTAGGATCCAGACAGACTGTTCAGGTTTAGCAGTAATTTGAATTCAGAAAATTGTCTCATATGAGCAAAACACTTACTTAACATTACATACTCAAATCTAGGTAAAGTTTCCTGTCCTTCATTAATTGCATACGTGACTTTGTTTCTGCTTCCTTTTTAACTGTGTCATATATTCAAACACAACACCTACTTTTTCCAAGCCACTGGGCACATATGCTACTACTAATATATTTAGTGGCTGTGTTGTTATGGATTCCCAGTCTGGCATGTTGCAGGAAACTAAGACTTGGCTGGTACAACATCAGTAAGCGCTTCAAGGAAAGTCTAAGGACTGCTTAAGCATGTAAGCCTAGCATAATTAAGATGCATTCACAAAAGAGGCAAATATGTTCTCATTTTGTTTGCAGGTTGCTGCTCAAAGGTTAACTCATTCATTAGACTATCTCAGAAACGTAGGCTTGAGTGCCGTCTCAGGACAGCAGCTTATCCAGTCCCTCCATGCTGGGGCAGGATCAGTTATCAATACTGGGAAAAGACTGGAAGTGAAAGAATATTTTTCTGAGAGAAGCAAAATGAAAAATAAAGTAGATTAATTAGAACAGCTCAACTTCAAAGGCTCTCTGGTCTTTAATATATTGATCGCAGTGTTCAAAGATCGGCATGATACCTTCCCCTGGAAAAGGTTCCTAATTGAATATTGGAGTATATTCTGATGAAACCTCATGTAAATTGCAAGAACTCAACTAATGTGTCAGTGTTAACTGAACATCAGAATTAAAGGTAGCTGCAGTGCTCAGTTAGCATGCCAGCCCATGACTTGAATGTTCTTTTTTTGAAGTGAAGAAATAGAGTTGCATAGATTGACAAGTGTTGTACATGGTCCATGAGTCAACATGGTGATCCAGAGTATCCACCCAAGAAAGAGCTCAAAACCAACAATGCTGTGTTTCCCTTATTGCCTTTCTCCTCATCAAACTTGCGTGTCACAGTGGCTTGTTGTACACAAATGTCTGCTTGTGGGCAGCCCCTTTGATCCAGGAATGGTCTCAGCAGCTAGCTATGTGGCTTGTCCCAACCTCAGGCTCTGGCTTGTACCCCTTTTGCACTGGGAAAGAGTAGTGCTCATATCAGAGGCACAAATTGCTTCTAAACTTGGGTTAATACTTATAGTTGAAAAAAAATGGAGGAAGATACCACAAAGCAGAAGCACTAATTTAGATATTTTAATGATGAAAATATCAGTTTAGTTAGCTTGATGTTTCTAAATAAAAGGTTCTCATTTTCATTTCAGGAAAACACTGTTCTAATTTAAAATCGATCTCCATCTAAAAGAAAGGGTGACAAGACAGTAACACAACTAAAACACTGATTTTTCTTTTGCCTGAGAAAAAAACTTGAAGGCTGACCTAAGAAAAGTTTATCTGGGGCTGGTTTTTGTTGTTGTTCCTCTGCTCTGTGAAAATTAAAACCAAAAGAAGATATCCTGCCGTATTTTTCCTTTGTTTGATTCTTGTCTCCATCTTTCCTCCCACTCCCACATGCCCTTCCAGTTGGGCTAACATTCTTCCACGACCAGCTCTAGGCTTGAATGAGGGAGTGGCAATGAATGAGACAGACATAAAGTAATATTTATTCATCAGCCTTATGCTTTCAGTAAATCCTCATCAAATACCCAGTATCCGATAATCTATCTTCTACCTGCAAAAAGCCTGACCAATGATTCATACAGAGGTGCTCAGCAGAGCCACATTCAGCAGCTAGATGTGGAAAGCAGCAGTCTACACTTGATACTGTCCTGACAAGTTATAAATGGCCTACAGTTATAAATAGTTATAAATAGGTTACAAATAGTATTAAAAACCTCTTTCTTTTCAATGACTAGTAAGGCTGACTGTTCCCATTATGGGGAACATTGTAGAATATTGCATATGTTTGCCATGTGAAATCACAGAATATATAACTCAGACATAATACTGGGCCTTTCATCGTTTTACCAAGGAAGGTTTACTTCATCAGCTAAACATGCCACATGAATATGTCTCCATTTACTTTCTATCTCAATTCCTTTAGGTGGAGCTTAGTGACTATCTACAGAGTTCAAATCTCACTGTTCCTGGTGAAAATTTCTTTTCTTGTTGCCATGGATTAGATTATTATCCTAGCATTTACTGTTTGAACAGCTATTAATAATCACATGAACTCAAGTATGTCTTAGATTACATTTAAGTAGTTAAAATAATGAGACTACTGTAATCCTGGCAGTCACATCCAGAAACATTGTTTTTCTAATTATTCTGTCCAGAGAAAAAAACCGCCAGTGTGAAGGAAAGAGTGAGGTGTGTGCATTTGAGGGGGAGAAAAGTTTATTGGAACTGCAAATTCCCTCAATAGAATAGAAATATTTCTATCTATTTGGCTTATTTCATCAGCAGAACTGTTTTGCATTGTGAAATGGACCACAAGCATCTTGGCTTAAGTCTGTCAGGGGATGCTTCGGGTGATTTCTGGTCTCATCTAAATAAATGTCCCACGATCTGTAACTGTGGAGTAATCCTTTGCCTCAGTGATTCAATCTGTTTTTCTGTGAACATCTGTTTGATGACTTTTATTCTCTCCCCTTTTCATATAGTATTCCTCCTCTGGGCTGTCTCCTTGCACTTGTTAGTTCTTATTTCTTTATGCTGATGGTGTACAACTTTATTTTAGACTGTGACAACTTTGATGAGGAAGTATATTTTTCTGAAGTTGTGCAAGGCTGGTCTCACAGCGCACTGTTTGGGCCAGGAGCCCTATTCATGAAGGTAGTATGAGATATTGAATGACCATCACCAAGTGAATTGATATGAATGTCTAGTACTTATTTAAGTCCTAAAAGAGAAAAGTGATTCCTGGTAACCTTCTTTAATGGAAGCAGCTTTCTTCAGAGTCACTTGTGGAGTTCAAGTAATTTGGAAAATATCACTTAGTTATCGTGATGGTGCACAGCAGCTTGAATTTGCAGACGAAGTTCACTACTTCATTAACTTTTCACTTAGCAGTCAAGCTGCAAACAACGTGAATGTTAATATTTGGTTGTTGGCCTCACCTAAAAAAAAAGAAATCGATGATTTGTATGTGATTCCTGAATCCCTCTACTTATTAAAAAAAGGGGGTTGGAATGTTTGCCTCTTACAGGTTGTACCAGACTGCAGTAATGCTTTTCTGTATTTGACCAAGCTGTATTTTTGTTATTGTACTGCTTATTCCCTTTGTACTGCCAGCACAAGCTTTTTGTCTTTCAAGCATTTAATCTCTGTTTTGCTGATGCCGGAGTTCAGCTTATTTTGCCCTGTGTTTGCAGTGCTGTTTTCTTCAGAAGCTGTAGGTCATGGTCTTATCTGCAGATTCTCACAGCCGCTTAAGGTCAATGCCTTTCTCTTTTTCAAGAGTATAATACTGACATCTTTCCATTGCAAAGCATGTGCTCAGCGAAACAGTGGTATTAAACTTCTGTCTTAGTGGGTCAAAGGTTTATTTAGGACATTTATAAAATGTGCCTGGCCATACAAGTTCCTGCTTTAATAAGGACTTACACTTAAGCTTGGCATTACACAGAGTACTGCTGCTGAATTCAAGTGATTAATTAGCCAGAGGCATGAAGCATAGGCATTTGCATTTGGGGATCCAGTGCCTTTAGTTACACTGGTAACTTATTTGATGTATTTACATAGTATCAGTGTACTGCTAGCTGAGATAGCCCAGAGGTATAAAGAAGGCAAGAATTACAGGGGGGAGAGGAAGAAGGCTGTCTTTCACCAATAGTTACAGTGAAAAAGACAAGTCTCCTTTCAAATACAGGATCAGAATTTGTATATTAAGCCCTGTGTATGGAGGAAGTTCATTCCAATTGCATAATTACCTATTTATTCTGCATAAATGTGTGATGTAGGGAGAATAAAAACCTTCAGGCCTCAGAGTTGCCAGTAAGCCTCCCTGAAGTCTGTCTTTGAACCTTTCACCTCTAAAGAAATCAATATATCTCATATTTCCAATGCTCAATCACACCTCCTTATCTAAGTCTTCTGTGAACTTTGTCAAAAAGAGCTAAAAGCAACTTTATATTTTAAATAACTGTTTGTGTCTGTGCTTTCAGGAGTCTTTCTTTTCTTTTCTGGTCATCAATGAATCAACCTAGCCTGACCTAAAAATCCCACATAAAGCTTGCAGTCCCTGCAGATATATTGCATTTAGCTTTTTTTTTTTCTTATTTATGCTGGAGGAATATGATTGAAAGAGCAATTTGCAAAGAGAGGTTCTAAAGCTCTTTTCTGTGGTATGTGCCACCTCTGCAGGCGTGCAGGTAAATCAGCTCGGCACCCACTGGGAGACTTATTCATCCAGGCATTTAAGTATATACTTGAATAACATTAAAGTCATTGTGAGTCCTTTAAAGGCTGCTTGACAAAAGTGAGGATGAGCCCCTTTTGGCCTGAGGAGCACAGAAAGAGAGCTACTTCTATGAGAGCACAGGTGACAAAGCAGAGGGTGCCTGTGTGAGGAAAGTCCTGCCTGTGAATAACTGCAGCTCCTGGGTCAGATCAGAGCTCCAGCACCCACAAAATACACCCCAGCTCCCCAGTACCCCAGTGCTGCCCCCCTGAAGACACTCTGCCCACTCCTGGGATGTGAGGGAAAAAGAGATGGCCATGCTGATACTTATCCATTTTCTCTTTTCCTCCTTGTTTATGCCTGTACAGATGTTTTACAGCTGTAAAGTGACAGGCTAATCCCTGAGTCCTTGTTAGCACAGCAGTGGTGCAAATCTATGATAAATATATATTCATTTACTAGCAGGTCCCTGACTCCAGCCCTTGCTAGAGCCATAAGCAGAAAATGTGGGCAAGAGGTAGGAGTTCAGCCCAGGAGAACCTCTCCAGAGAGGGTGTGCCAGTGCTAATTAAGGGGGGCTGTCCCCTGGCTGTGTGTATTTTCTTCAGGGGGACCCAGGGGTTGGGACGGACCCCAGGAGAGCAGGGGGTGGTGGTGTGGGCATGCAGCCTAGCTCCAATGTGGGAGTCTGCCCAGCAGCATCCGTGAGGATAAGCTGAGGAGATGCTCAGTGCTCAGCCCTGGGTAGCGGCACAAAGGGAGGCATGGGGCCAGTGTGTGTCATCCCTCTATTTACCTAGGAGTAACCAGCCATGGGAGAAATCTCCCTAAGATTTTTTTTTTTAGAGTTTATTAAAGCATTGAATTGTACACATTTAAGATGGGATCTGAACATGACTTTTAGAAAGCTTATTATTATGCAAGCAGTCCTGTGCAACTGCAAATGGGTAGCTCTGCATGATGACATAGTAAAATAAATATTGTGTTTTGTAAAACATGAAGAAATATTAAAATAAAAGAAAGCATGTAAAGCATAAATAATAAACATAATGCCATGCTAGTTCCATTTTTGCTTTCCAGTTTATAAAAATCTGTTCCCTGAATCTCTCTACCACTGCTTTTGTTAACAGCACAATATTATGTGAGTGTTGGTGGGAGTCCTTGCCCAGCATGTCAGTTTTACCAGCTGACTTTCTTGGTCTGCAAGTAGGGTAAAATCTTTAAAGAAATGATTACTGTTAGCTTTGTGATGTTCATTTTTTTGCAGGAAGGAAGAGTTTTGTTAAAGTCTAGCTAAAGCCCATTTTATTCAGAGATTTACCTCCCAGTAGATTTTTGTTTGGTGTTTAGGCTGAGATTTCTGAGAGAAAAAGGGTTTTCCATTTTTGTGTTTACTGCTTTGCTAGGGTTAGACCAACTTATACCAGCAGGGAATGAACATTTTTCCCCAGGCACCCAATAATGTATCTTAAAGAGTTCAGGCTGCCGCAGAGTTCATCATTCAGTAGTGAAATGTCTCAATCTTGAAACGTACCAGTTGGAAAACAGACATTCTGGTTTGGCTTTTGACAAGCAGGCCTTCAAGGTCTTGCTGTTCTTTTAAATAAAGTAGACCCAAGAGTGGAAGCTGGTTATTTCTCCATGTGACCATTATGTACTCGTCTTGTTATACAGTAGTAACATTTGGTGATCTGTACACACACAGTCTCCCTAGAGATACAGAATTGGGGTACAGAATATTAATGATTCTCAAAGCAGAAGGGTGCGCTCTGCAGGCTTGCTTTACAAGCACGTTACACAAACCTTTTTAAAGTATTAGAAAGAAAATAGTAAGTCTGGAGCTTCATTCTGCTGCCAGTGATGTGAATCTGTACACGCACTGACAAAATCTATGTAAACCAATATAAGGTCAGAATTACTCCCATCAGTTTATACTGTGTGGAATTGAATTTTTGTACACAGTTTGTACTGTGTGGAATCCAGACTGGGATGCTCACTCATGAATGCATCTGGTCATCTGTGTAATACAGTAGTCACTTTGCACAATTGGATTATAAACCATGTTTATAAATACAGTCTGTTTGTTTGCATGATTTTGAGTCACTGGTTTGATATTTAAGCCCTAAGCTGAGGCACTCACAGATATGAGTGTATGTTAGATGCAATTCATTAAGCTGTAATCTTTACTGTCAGATGCTGCTTTCACTTAAATTGCAGGAGGGCCTGTGATGTATTTTTTTTTCTGACTTTCCTAGTCCATACGACTTTGTGTACCCATTCATAAGCAAGCAAACAGAAAAGCTAAACCAGGAAGCCAATACACTTACACAAAGACTCAATAAATTCTGCCAACCTCCCTTTCCAGGTTGTAAAGCAGAGATGCCTTCAGCAAGGCATAAATGAGCTCTTCATTACTTAACGTTACTAGCATGCTATAAAGCTCTCCAAGCTAAGTAGAGTATTCAAAAAGGACTGCCTGGAGTGGCACCAAGACTCATATTTGAGAGTTTCCCACCTGAGCATGCTAAGTTTGCAGACATGTATCTCACTTACAAACCAAGTCTTTTACCCTGTAAAGAGAATGGCACAAAGCATGTAAAGGAAAATAAAATAAAATAAAAAGAAAAAAAAATCTGCTGCACATCATGTTTTTAGGGACTTCTGAAAATTAATTTTCAAAGTCTACTTGCACTTTTTTATTTCTCTAGGGCTGAGTCACTGTCAGGAATAAGAAAAGAGCTTTTATAAATTCATTGCTGAAAAGAAACATACTCCAAAGTATGACATCTTGGATTTACTGCTGAAAGGAGAGAGGGAAGAGATCTGCAAGACAGGAAAAAGCCTTCACGTGGGTTCTGGTACTCAGTCACATGAAGCTAAAAGCTGGGCTGGAGATGCTACCTAGTTTGCCCAGCAAAAGAGAAAAGATATTTGTAGCTCAGAGATTTCCACCCAGTGCTGCCTGCTGCCCCTGTGAAGACTTAGGAGGCTGAAGATTTGAGACAAAAATTCCTGTTGGATGGCAACTGCTGTCAACACTCACAGGAGGACCTTGAGCCAGGAGAGAAGACATAAGGTAAAAAGGAAAAGCACAGAGAGGAAGAAAATCCATTTGATGTTCTAGAAAAGCTGATAAAAGAAAATCAAATACACACTTGAAATGGGTGTTCCTGGCAACCCAGAGTTCAATTAAGCATGCGGTGGCAGGCAAGCCTCAAAACACATCATCTCGCTCAACAGGCGTCACTCTTCATTCTTATTATTGCTTTTTTACTGCACTGGTTGACAAAATGTCGCATGCACATGAATGTACCTCTTAAGCTGATGGGAAAAGTCTTGTTCTGTACATGAAATAAATAATGTAGGGGGTCTCTGTTATTCTTTTCACAGTAACAAATGTTCTAAGAATCACTCAGGTTTGGATTCCTGACATCAAGTGTTGAGACAGATTTTCTATAGCACTCTGCAGCAGAACTCTGTTGGCCTAAAAACACCTACTAAAACTGCCTGCTGCTTTAGAAAAAAATGCATAGTGGAAACCTAGCTCAATCCACGTCGCAATTTTGATGATCATCCTCAACGAAACGTGGCATCAGGGAAAGGACCAAAATGTTAGCATAGCTTATCATGTCCCCTTCTGTTTTCTCCTTTGGCAGTAATGTCCAGACTATTTATATAAGGAAATATCTGTCACCTTGTGGTTTAGAATCTGAATTTGAATCACAGTTTTTCTCTCCTGTATGAATATTTGAATTTGTCTTGGAAACTGGTTCAACAACACAGTTCGACTGGCACTGACAACTCCTGAAAGACAGAGTGAGGCTTGACAAAAACAGCATAAAGAGGATTAAATCAGCCTTGGAAGTGTAAATGTCTGTAATGTAATGAACTTAATGTTGGAAAAAAAATGCATGTGTGCATGTATAAATGTAAGTAATACTGACACATTCCTAATAAACTTATACATTAGAGAGTAGGCAATATTACACACCCTCATACTATCCCTTCACAAACAAGTTTTGCTGACTGCTTTCTCAAGAAAAGTTTCTAGAATTTCACCCCATACCTGAGCTTTGAATTTCTATTGCATATAAGATGCTGAATTAAAATTAACATTTCTGTACCACCTGCAATGCAAGGATTGCTGTCAGGGACTGTTAACCAATTTAATACCATATGGAGTTAGCCACAAGAAGGAAAAATGTGAAACTTTATATCATGAAATTCAGTGCTGTGTTTAGAAGAGAGAGAAACTTTGTTATTTGGACCAGTGAGTCTTTTGAATGTCCTCCTGGAGCTAAAAAGCAAACCTATCTTTTCTTTAGATGCAGATCAATTTATTTGTTTTCTCTGGTTATAATACTCTTTGTAGGATTTTTTTTTTTCCCTTGTCTTTTCCAGTTTGGGACACTGTCAAATGCCCAGGGAATTCTCTTGCTCTGCTGTTGTCATGTGTATTAGAGCTTCTTTTGCTCTGGCAATGCTTACTGGTGAGAGAAGGATGAGAAAAGTAGCATGCCTGGTTTTGAGTGGGTGCTATTAGTGCATCACTATTCCTCCTGTATGAGGAGCACCTCTAAGCACTGCTAAGCTCTGGGGCTTGGTGACAATCACCTCACCTGTCATTACAGGGACCTACACAAGACTCTTCACTTGGATTTCCAAGCACGTTTCTGGTTAAATCCCTTGAGATGACAGCCTGAGAAATGAAACCCATTTGGAAGCCACTGATTTTCCTTTAAATAAACTCACAGTTTGTCCCAGCTGTGCTCAGGCTGTTTGGGGGTTTTTTTGGTGGAAGAGGAGAGGGTGTGAAACGCTTCACAGATTTCTTAATCTCAGGTGTTAGAACTGTCACTAGGTCCTCCTTCTCACATAGCTTCTGGCAGGCATCTCAAATGACGTCTGGCCAGAAGGAGGGGAACTGTGACTACATGAAGCATTGACTGGTCTGGCTGAAGAGGTAGAGGTGTGCAGTAATGCCAGAGCACTGATGCTGGCCCTAGCTTTAGGTCAACCATGTAGTCCTTCTAGGTTACCTAGCATAAGCTAGCAATAATAGATCTCCCTCAGTATGGTGGTAAGTTGGTTGTAAATTGTAGTAACTAATTTTAAAGCCCTAACAGACATAGTGTCATTTGCAAAAATTTTCCGTGATGGCAGGAATCTGTTTTCTCCCACCACACATCTCCCACCCTCAATTTACTTGGACAAATATTCACTTTAAACTTTTTTGTTTTCCAGGTTTAAGTCCTCACACCTGTGTTCACACAGCAGCTGAAACACCTGTTCTCCATTTCTGCAGCTGGAAGTCTGAGTCCCTCTCTCTCCTACATGTAAAGTGTCAGCTATGTTTGGATAGGATCTCAGAGAATTCTCATTATTTTTCCCCAAAAAATCTTTATACCCCGCCTGTTGTGACTCTAGTGAACAGACCTCTGTCCTGCCCCTGGGGGAGCAGTGACAAAACGCTTGGTCAGAAATAATGTGCTAAGGACTGGGACATCCAAATCTTAGTGAAAAAAAGAGAGAAGAAGTTAGTTCTGTTTTGGCTATTTTCCTCTTTATTGTGTATATGATTACCTTGTCTCATCCTTTAAGTATATGCTTTGCCCCTTGGGCTTTACATCTGAATTTTACTAAAAACTCCAGCTCATAATCTTTCTGCAGACTGGGCTGAAATGCTGCATGGAGGACCAATGCACCAAAACTAATGGAAAATGATGTTGTGTTTTTCAGAATTTAGCATAGTGCCTGGAAAAACTGTTTGACACCATGGGTTGCTCAGCTGCTGGGGAAATGTACTCTTGTGCCAAGAGTAATGTTCCAAAACTGCTGCTGGCCCTTGTTAAAACTGAATGTATTTCTAGCTTTGAGTGTAGCGAATATTTGGTGACAAGTGTTGATGACAGCTCTTTAGGTGTTATGGCCTTAGAGGGAGAAATAGTTCTGAGCAAATGCTTAATCCATAGGCTAGATCTGACTTGTTTGATAAATGGAAGTGAATGGGATATATAAGGAAAATTCTACAAGTCTAAGAGGCTTGAGGAGCCAAAGGATGGCAGTATGCTATTTGTGTGAGCCTTTGGGGTCCTGTCCCTGATTTAAAGAATTCTATGATTTTTCTGGTTTCATAAAATTGTGCTTTAATGAGAATAACATTTTGTGTTATTTATGTGTGGTATAGTTATGCTCTAATTTCTAAGTCTTAGTTTTTGTTTTTGTCCAGATATGAAAGTAGCAGGTTTGGCTGGTATTTTGGCCACTTAGAGGAGGAACATCAAACTACCAAACCCAGATTCTGGCCACAATCTGCAATAAAATAAAAGACAAAGTTCACAGATGATTAAGTGAGCAAGATTTCATACAATTTTCTCTCCATTTAGCTGCACTTATTTTTCTCTGAAAGAAAAATTTCCAACCATTACGCTCTCTGAATTGCCCAATCAGAGAAATCATTTTAGCTGTCTTACCAAACATGTGATGGATACTCAAACCTTCAGCCAAGACAGTCTGGCCTTGGGTGCCTGTGTACACACATGCACAGGTCTCAACCAGTCTCTGCCAAGTACAATACCACAAACGCACAAAATGTTCAGTTTCCAAGGAAACCACAAGCTCCACTTTTAGTCAAATGCACACAAATTATTACTCATTTCTACTACTGCATTTCTTTCTAACTATGTTTTTTCAGCTAGAAGAATGTGTGTTTTCTAACACAAAATGAAACAGGGAGCTGGCCCTTGCTGTAGGACAGTTTTTTCCAGAATCACCATGGTTTCACCCTAAAAGTGCATAGCACTCAGAAAAAGTGCTTGATAAGTGTGGTTCAAAGGTGACTGCAGAGGAAATCTGCTAGCTCGGTGGACCCATGACCTTGGGCCACGTATTTAAGGGTGTGCAGATAAGCACTCTCTGAGATTCTTCAAGAGCTCTTAGGCACCTCTTTCACCTTGAAATCAACTCATTACTGGAGCTGTAGCCTGTCAAGAAAGTGAAGTGAGAACTAACAGAAAAATCTCTTCCTCCATTAAATGAATATGCCGAGGAAAAACAGTAAGGCACTTGTTCTTCCCACCTCTCCCCAGAGACATGTCTGATGCTTCAGAAAGTGTGTAGCTGGTTGGTCTGAGAGCCACTCTGCACTAATGTCACCACCTCTGTCAAGAGCTTTTACTGAGCTTCCTATGTCTAAGTGTTCTCTGCCCTGGTGACAAGGGAAAGGGGGACAGCATGGGATTTTATCTGTTGGCTCAGTGGCGATGCAGGTGGTCAGACCAGTCAGATTCCAGCAGAATCTGGGTCGGTTGATGCACATTGTTTCCCCAAGGCAAGTGTCTGGACACGGGCTAGCATTTTAATGCTTATTGTGTAGACAATCAGGACTAACTGTCCGTCTGCAGCTACTGTGAGAGGGCAGTGATAACCACAAAGATGCTTTTTGCCAGGCTCTGAGATCCTGTCTTTTAGATGCATTATTGTGCCTGGAAGAAATACTTCAGGCTGAAATGAGACTTATTCCTATGCCCCCTTACAGTACAGAACTCTCAGTAACCACTCTCAGTAAAACTCTCTTCAACCACTCTCAGTAAAGCGACTTATGTTTTTACCACATGCAGTGAAATGGAGCAAAGGGGAAACAGTTAGTTGGCACATACATCGTCCTCACTGGAGTTGTGCAAAGCTGTGGGGCTGGATTAAGGGCAGACAAAAGAAGGCTGTGTTTGTGAAGCCTAGGGTGAATGCTGTAGGATCTACTTACCCTGAAGTATTGAACGACAAACAGCTAACACGCATTGTAACTACAAGTATTACTGCATATTTAGGAAGCTACAGCTTGTGTTTCAGGAGTGGATAAGCTACTGAAAGGTTTAGAAGAGAGCTACAATTTTGGTCAAGATTTGAGCTGGACAGACATTTGGATTTAAGCTGGAAGAGTAAATGAGAGCTAAAACTGTAATTTCAGGTTTTTAATTAAGTTGCTGATATCCCATAACAGAGTCTCACAAGTTCTTAGGTCATAATGCAAGAAATTGAGCATTTCTGTTGTTAACTTTGCAAGATTTACCAGCCCTGGTCAGTTCTGTCTATAGTAGGAATGGAGACACCTTGTAGAGCCCCTCTCTCCCTGCAGGTTCATCTCTCAGATGACCACATTCTACAAAGTGAGAATTGTGGGCATGCTGTGTTTTGAATCTGGCCTATCCCTAATTGACACAGACAAGAAAAGTATCAGGACTACCATACACTGAATTAATGCTGCTAGAAGCTTTCAGAGTGCTGCACTTCTGATGCAATTTTCTCCTTCCATTCTCTTTTTGTAAGATCCATTCAAGCTGTTTTCTAAAGAAACACGTCTCGTCTTCATCTTAATCTATGGTTGATCCTGGACAGCCTAGAAAAAATAGTTAAAGTCTTCACCTCCGGCCCCAGACAGCAAAGAATCTGCCATTGCGGCCAGTAAGATAACAGCAGCTGGCATCACAGCAACATTACTTCAGAGTTAAAAGCCATGAAAGAACATCCCTTTTTCATATGAAGTTTTAAAGTTTTGTCATGATTTGCTGGTATTGCAGTTATTTTAGTTTGCTAGAATCTGATTTTCAGTTAGGTTAATTTCTTTCTTCTTTAGGTTTATACACACTGTATTTCATAGAATCATAGAATCATAGAATAAGCAGGTTGGAAGAGACCCACAGGATCATCGAGTCCAACCATTCCTATCAAACACTAAACCATGCCCCTTAGCACCTCGTCCACCCGTGCCTTAAACACCTCGAGGGAAGGTGAATCAACCACCTCCCTGGGCAGCCTGTTCCAGTGCCCAATGACCCTTCCTGTGAAAAATTTTTTCCTAATGTCCAGTCTAAACCTCCCCTGGCGGAGCTTGAGGCCATTCCCTCTTGTCCTGTCCCCTGTCACTTGGGAGAAGAGGCCAGCATCCTCCTCTCTACAACCTCCTTTCAGGTAGTTGTAGAGAGCAATGAGGTCTCCCCTCAGCCTCCTCTTCTCCAGGCTAAACAACCCCAGCTCTCTCAGCTGCTCCTCGTAAGACCTGTTCTCCAGCCCCTTCACCAGCTTTGTTGCTCTTCTCTGGACTCGCTCCAGAGCCTCAACATCCTTCTTGTGGTGAGGGGCCCAGAACGGAACACAGTATTCGAGGAGCGGTCTCACCAGTGCCAAGTACAGAGGGAGAATAACCTCCCTGGACCTGCTGGTCACACCGTTTCTGATACAAGCCAAGATGCCATTGGCCTTCTTGGCCACCTGGGCACACTGCTGGCTCATGTTCAGTCGGCTGTCAACCAACACCCCCAGGTCCCTCTCCTCCAGGCAGCTTTCCAGACAGACTTCTCCTAGTCTGTAGCACTGCACAGGGTTGTTGTGCCCCAAGTGCAGGACCCGGCATTTGGCCTTGTTAAACCTTATGCCATTGGTCTCAGCCCAGCAGTCCAGCCTGTTCAGATCCCTTTGCAGAGCCTCCCTACCCTCCAGCAGATCGACACTTCCACCCAGCTTAGTGTCATCTGCAAACTTGCTAAGGGTGCACTCGATGCCTTCATCCAGGTCATTGATAAAGACATTGAACAGGGCTGGACCCAGCATTTAATCAATGTACAAATAAAACATGATAAACCCTTGAGTGACCCGGCCTGACTTCATTAATAACTGACATTACTTGAGGAAGAAATAGGACTACATGAGCTCCAGAGATCCTGAATATTCCTGTGTTCAATTCAGGAAAGTTGTGATGAGAAGTTTGGATCCTGAACTCCCACCTAGCACTAATGTCACCAAGGCAAAAAGACTCTGCATCCTTTCATGGCATTTCTAACTTACAGAAAATAAAATCATTTTAAATAGAACAGTGGCTGTCAAATGCAGCATCTATTGTCTCGGGTCGTATTAGCATAATCACTTGCAGCTGTGTTTTGTAATGACTGTATAGGATAATTATATGCAGTTCAGTTTTAGGCTATTACCTTGTGCCATGCAAATATTGCTTTATAGTAATAAATAGCAATTTTTTGGAAGCTCACACATAGCTATCTCAAGTTACTGTGAAGCCAAATTGAAGTGTTAATGTAGTTAGTGAAAATGATTTTATGTTTACCACATTATTAGCCACTCTGGAAGCTGGGGAAATTGGAATTCTGGTGGGTTATATGGTTTTACTTTGAAGAAATATTTGCTCAGGTACAAAATTGTCATAAGGAGATGAGCAAGTGATGCTGGATATATATGCTTTTTCTCACTCAATAATTTTGTTTCCAGAGCTTTATTTTCCTGCAAGGATACTGCAAGATATTGTTCTGGAAAAAAATGTCCATCAAAATCAACATATTAAGGCTAGAAATTTGATGGGAAACAGATAAAATTCAGGAATGCCTAGAAAGATATACTTTTTAGTGAAGCTGAGGTTTTCCAGTAGATCTGAAATTCAGAGTTACTACAAAAAAAATAAAAGTTCTCATACCTTAATATATGTATAAGTCCCAGATCTTGAAAAATGCAAAAATACTCTTTGAAAATGTTTGTGGAATGAAAAATTCTGGAAGAAAAAAAAAAATCCAAAGGAGCAGTGAGCACAATAAAACATTTAAAAATTTAATCAAACACTTACTTTGAGTTTCGTCCATTTTTAAAATACTTACACCTGTGCTGTGGCGTAGGAACAGTTTTGCAAGGTTTTCATGCCCTTTCCTATCCCTGTGGATGATGCAATCCTGAGTGCTTAATCCACCTGCCACTGTGCTTTTGAGAAATTCTTTGAGAGTGCTGGGGGCCTAGACTACTGTCCCTATTTTGTACCACATTAGCTCAAGCAGCTGCAGGTTAATTTTGAACTGATCTAAACCAGAATGCTGACCACAACTAAAAAGTTAGGAACTAAACAGTTTCTTATAAAAAATAGTAGATCAAAATGTCATAGAAAAATTAATGTTACCTCTCCCCTCCAGTCATTTTCAGAAGAATATTTTCTCTTCAGAGATACTTTTACAAAAGAAATTGCTGATTAGCTCTATTTAGGAAGGCATTCTGGCAACACTTTTTTCCGTTCCTTAATGGTTTTTACTCTTCTGCCAGGAACTGGGGTCATAGAGATTTATCCATGCTGGTCCTATGCCATCATGGCATTATAGATGTTAGAAGGCCAAGTAAATACTTTGTGAGAACCTCATCCTGCAATCTGAGTAAAGTGTAGTTTATAATTTTATTGTAAATTATGAGATTAGCCAATCACTCTGTTGTTTGAACCCTGCTGAAGTAGTCAGCTAGCGTGATCACCAGCGTGACTGATAAAAAAACAGTGAGAGAGCAGAGATGATACTTCTGATTTTTCTTTTCTTTTTTTTTTTTTTTGGATGAGGAAAAGAGATGTTCTCTGGCTGTGTAAAAAGAGAATTCAAATAACAGTCACTACCCCATTTTACACAAACCACTGGATTCTTTAGAGGATTGATTAAGATTCAGATAGTTAATGAAGAGCAAAGGAAAATTACTATTTTTAATAAACACATACTTCATTTCACTGGGTGAAATTAGCTTATATTGCTGGGAAATGTGGCATACTCAATTTGTTCTTATAAAGCAGGGGATATAAAATACTTTGAAGTATTCCAAGTTAAGCTTTATGGTGGGATTTTAAACTCTCTTGGAAGAAAAATAAAAGGGAAGCTATGACAATTTGGAAAGTTTCTTACAAGTTCTGGTTGGTAACACAAAATTGATGTGCCATGAAAGACTATTTGAAGCTGCCGTCTGATTTTGGGATTACATGCTATATAGGATCATTGTATCTACACATTTTCACTTTTGACAGAGGTAGTATAATGTCTGAAATAAAGGAAATTTCGACTGAAAACACATGATTTGGGGAATGAGTTCTCTGTCCAGGAGAAAGAAGAGGCATTAATGGTGCCCGGCTGTGTGGTGACACGGTTTGGAGTGTCAGGGGCTGGAGGTATCGCAGGCTGGGACAAGCATCAGTTTGCAGCTCAGTTACCTTTTCAGAATAGACTAGACAAGACCTTATCAGCTGTGAGGAACCTACAATGAATCACCTAGTCCTTTCTCACAGGAGAGCCAGAGGATACGATGTATCCCCAGCCTGCAGGGCAGTGGTGTATGAAGAACAGTTGCATCATGCCAGGCTCATCCAATATCCCATCCCTTACTAAGACCTCAGAAAAAAATCAGCTCAGTGGGAAAGGCGTAATAATTCTATGAGTCACAGAAGTAACCTGAACTGCTTCAGGGCAATTTTCCCTTCTGAAAATCTTCCGTGTGCTGATGCAGCTCAGGCATGTATATAGGCTTCTGTTATTTTTTATCTCTGTATGCAGTCTGCCTACATACTTACTGTGTAAAGCCATGGTCCCCAACCCATGGCAAGTTGTTTATGTGGCCCCTGACATTGCTTGTAGAGACAGGAAATAAAGAATTTAATTCTGAAATTTGCAACGGGACTCACAGGGGAACTTGCAGGGGAAGGAGATGCCTGCAGCATTTTATGCGGTCAGCACAAAACATGTTGCTCAAGAGCTGTTGGAGTCCGAAAGGAGTCCTACTTGGCAGTATCTGCTGAAACAAGGCATAAATATGTTTTCAGACTTCTAAGGAGCTATTCAGCTTGTTTGCTTTCACCTTCATACCTCTATGCAGAGATGACTGGAAGTGGGGCTCCAGCAACGGGTTTCCTTAAGTTATTGAATGATCCAGAATGTCAGAGCCGGTGCTGGGAATTTGATGGTCCTGGGCTGAAAAACTGAATTTCTGCAGAAAGCTGTTAGAAAGCTCACAAAGTAGATAAATGAGCACGACAGTGTTACAGACACTCAGACCAAAGAAACTTGGTTTTGTTGTTCTGGGATGCAAAAATAGCTGCTGGCTAAGTGGCAGAACATTTAATTCTCTCTCATAATGTCCAGGTGATGGGAAGATAGTGGAAAGTATTAAAATGTTTTCAGAGCACTGAGAAAAAGATTTGCATATAGTAGTCATAAGTAGTCCTCTTCAAGGTGATATCAATTTTGTTATCTCTAGAGGAGAGTCAAGGAATTTCTACCAAGTATGTTTCTGCCCTGTGCTTCTTCGGCTGTGTCTGACTTGTGAATCATTCTCATGAACTGCTGTTGTTTGCACATATGAGGATACATTTGTAATGAAGATTTGAGAGAGGTTGAGTGTTCTTAAAATTCAAGTGACACTAGGACTTATGAACAGTTAAAAAATTTATCAAGCCACAGCCCATCAATGATTACAGTATGCAGTGTTGTGGACTTTGCTCAATTTCAGGTAGCAGCAATGTCACCACAATACTAACTTGAAAGGCAGATGGAAGTTAGAATATGATTAATAATTGTTAGCCTTGCTTGGCTGATGCATATTTGCATTTTAGGTGATGTATATGTATGAGTTTGTTGAATGCACAAATACCTATTATGCATGTACTGCCACACAATTTCTTTCAAATTCCTTTAAACAGAATGAATCATTTTCAGTCAGGCAGTTTGAATACTTTGCATTGCCATCACAGACAAGAACAAAGCTTAACAATATCCCCACACATCACGTGTATGCAATTTTTAGCAGCATTCATTTCTACTGTCAAAAGTACACCATACATGATTTAAATCATTGGCATATTATGAAGATTCCTTGTACTTTTTCTTATCTCTAATCACATAGCTTTTTCAGTGAAGGGAAGGTGAAAGAAAGGCAGGAGTGGTGTTCAATGAGACCTTGATTCTTCAGGGTAAATACCATTTTTTTTCTGATAAAGATCTACAGAACCAAATGCAAAAGTAAGAAGTTTCCTTCTTCATGCCTGCAATGGACTGCCAATGAATTCAAACTTGGATGATTTTCCATTTCTTTTTGAGTCCTAACATTACCCTTAGCAGGGTAGATATGTAGATACGTGTTTGAAAATTGAAATTTCCATGAGGCTGAAGCATTGCAAATTTTGAAGACAAGAAAATTTTCTACAGGTGAAAGATATCAAAAGCTGCTTCAGGCTTAGTGGCTTCCAATTAAACAGCCTAGAGATCTTTTGCAGCTGTCTGGATTTGATGGGTATCTTCTCTTTTGAATGTGATTGTAGGCAAACTGGTTCTGATTTTTATATTATCAGTAAGCAAAAGCCTTTGAGCAGTTCTAAGGTGCTGTGTAGCATTCAGCCTGCCTTCTGGTGGAAAGCCAAAATATTTTGATGAAGCTTATCAAAGTTCTGTTTCAAGTACCTAAAACCCTACTCCACCTCCCATGGGTTAAAGTGTTAGAAAAAAAAATTATTTGATCCAAAATTGTCTTGGTTTTAGGAAAAAAAAGGAGCATGTGCTTCAAGAAAATCATAAAAGGTGTCTGAGAAATATATTTTATCTGCAGATTTGTACTCATCAAGGCAAAGGAGAACTCAAACCACTGGAACTGCTGTTTTCTTTTCATTTTCTGTTGGAATATTCAGGTTTTAAGAATTTGTTTACTGGATGACAACATGGCATTTTCAGTGAAAAAAGAGATAATTTTTTTCAAAAGAAAAAGTCCTTATTTTATTGAAAATTCAGGTTTAGGCTCTTCAGGGAATGATAATTGAGACTTGCATTTGTAGTAGTCCCTCATGTCCAAACTAGTATTTTCAAAATGGCCCTCGTCCTTTGACATTTTCGGCTGCAGCCATACATATCCCTCACTCCTGCAGCAGTGAAACTGAAGACATGAATGCTAGAAACGGCAACAATCTCTCATTTTCTGTCTAAGAACACTTCACTTTTCTTGGCAACCACCCCAAGGCTTTGAGACTTATTGCTGCCTTCCTGAGCTTCTGCTAGGATACTCGTGAGAGGAACCACATCATAACTAGCAAGACAGGAACTCAGAAATGCTGAGCTGTTTCGTGAGCCCAGAATCTTTATTTTTTCCCCACCCAAGTAATAAAACTGTTTCCTAATCCTCTCTTCCAAGAGCTAGAGAAATAAAGATCATCTGGAGTTCCCGACAAGATCAGTTATAATTTCCAACATCCTCGTTCTGCTAAATTGCCTGGGTGGAGATGAGAAAAGTGCATATTCTTGTGTGTTATGTGTGAGTGCAGATATGTGTTTCAGTTCTTTAGGCCGTTTAGTTGTGTGTCTCCATAAGTGTTTAACTTCCCCTGAAGCTAATGGAAGCTATGAGTTCTACTGTGAAAGGATCAGAAAATGACTTAGTGACTTAATCCAAAATACGTATGTAAAGTCAAGGGATGGTTAACAGGACCAGAAATACCTCAGCTTTCTAAAACCATAGGACCTCTTTGGTTTACTTGCATATTGTATTTAAGGCACCTAATCTCAAATAAGAACATGCCCAGCAGATCTCAGCAGCACATGCTGGATCTATTGAATGTCATCAGTAGGTGTGAAGATTGATGGATGGACAACTGTCATCCTTAAAATTTTGTGAAGATATTAAAGAGATGAACCCAATGGCAGGGGGTTAAATACCAGGTTCACCACTGCAAAGTAATATTGACAATATATCCATTCTCTTCTATTTGTAGTTTTAAATTGCAGTTCATTATTTAGTTCAACCAGTATAAAACATTATGCAGGAAGACAAAATGCATTTCTGTCATAGTCTCTTGAACTCAGACTGAGTCTATAGCTGTTACTATCATCGGTGTGAAAATTTTCTATTTTGGACTAGTATTATTCTTCTAGTGTAAAACTGAAAAGATTCTTTGGGACCCAGAGAATGGAAAAAAGAAAAAGAGGCAGGGCATGAGGGAGTTGTATCATTGGGAAGCTGGGAAATAGAACAGGATTTTGTGCACATTCAGTGGTCAGTTTGAAATAATAGGGACATCAGAAGTGTTTTAAATAGATCTGAACCGGATTTTTTTTCATAATGTTTACACTGAGCAGTTAAAAGAATGTGAGCTAGGAGATCATTTACTTCATATCTGAATCAACAGTAAGCTTGTCATTTTCTGTAGTCGTTTCAACTTCACAGGCAATTACAGTTACATGCAAGAAAGAGCTGGAGGCTGGCCAGCTCAGCATCATCACCACTGTAGTGTTGGGGTTGTGGCAGCAGGAAAATACTTTGTGATGGAGCACCTGCAGCTCTCCGAGGAGCAGAGGCAGAAGCGGAGGGACTCTGCTCACATCCTGCTCACAGGCAGTGGCTATTGTGGTGTGGGCAAGCACTGCAGGCAGTGCCATGGTGGCCTTGGCTCAGCACCCAGGTGTGAGGCTGATGTCACTCATGGTCTCTGCTAGTTCACAGGCACGTGGAGCTCAGCAAGTTGGGAAGCCCTGTGGTGATCACAGATTGACTTATGCCACATTCAGTGCTTGGGGGATAGGCTTTGGCATTGGGAATTATATGCTGTAACTACTGCTCAGGTAACATTTCTCCATCCTATCTATCTTCTGTCTTTTGGTGATCTACGCCACTCCACTTCTGCTGCTATGAGGGTGTGGTAGAGGCGAAGCAATATGGCTTTCATGCACAAAATATATGTGTCATGGTAAGATAGTGACCTGCTCTGCCTAGGATCTGGCACTGGCTTCCAAATGTTCTCTAGTTGGGAACCTGCTTCTGGTAACGAACCATGCTTTTATTAGCCCAAAATGTGGTGGGACTTGTTCTGTGCTGAAGTCCTACAACCTGGGGAGTGACAACCACTCTGGAAACTACAGCTCTGCTCCTCCTCCCTTCTACAAAGTCAGCTGTGATCCCCAGTGGAGCCAACCTGCAATGGATCATGTAACCTTTGTGTTCAAAACAATATATTCACAATGCATTGTTTACTGTTTCACACCTCTTCACATTCAGAAGCTATTTTATTTCATTTCTTTGGTGTCTTAATTCATACCCTTTTTGTTAGTCACTGCTGTTTTCCTTTTCATTTCTTGCATAGTGGATTCATTTTTCTCATAGCTACGGTTTCTTTAGTGGTAACTTTTTCCCTTCTTTCTGTACTTTTTCCCTTTTAAAAACGCATATTTATCTTTTAATTAAATCACCAGGAGGCATATTTAGAGCCCCCAGGGTTCACTTTGAACTATGAAAAGGAAAAGGCTTACTCTGTGCTATAAACAAAATGTTAATTTGAATTAATTGAAGGAAATGCTCTGCCTGTGATAGACTTGTTCCTACATAATTAATCATTTCAGCCAGAAAAGTAAACATTATGTCCCTGAATTTTGCTTCTGGTCCTACTAGTGTCACACTGGAGCAGCACTGCTGACAGGATCTGAATTAGTTTAATTTGGTCTTGGTTCAACCAAAAGCAAGCTCTGGCTATAAATCACTGTGGGGAAGTATATTTTGGTCTCTGATGTATTCAAACACTTTGTAGCACTGTTAAGTGCTCTCCCCCACCTCTAGTGCCTAATTTTTCAGAGGAATGTTTTCCCTTCTCAAACCTGAACTATGGTGATATCTGGGGTGGAAAGCAGGGGTGGCTGGGGCTCAGGAGCCCCTGGGCTGAGGAAGGGGTCTGTAGCAGTGGGGTAAAAAAGCAGTTGATGGCTAGTAAGCTCCCATTTGGGATGTGTTGGGAAATGTCCAGTGGCTAGGAGAAGCCTGTGAGGAGAAGGCAGATAGAGTTCTGGGCCACCAACTCAAGTGTTCCTTGGTTCCTCAGAGTATTGCCCTAAAAATAACTCTGGGAGATGCACGTACTTGTGGCTTGTGGTCTTCTGAAGTTTGAAACAGGAGGAAAAAGTAGCTTCTGCTGCTTTATCCCTCCTCCTTGTTAATGCTGAATCCTTGGTCCTTGAGTCTTCATGAGTATAATATGCAAGAGGGGAAAGAGAGTGAATAATACTGAGGGAAGGGAAGGAAATAATTCTTCTCTGAAGAGCTCCTGGCTGAAAGGTAAACAGTCTTCCAAGCTCCATTAAAGCCAAATATTACCAATGACCATTATATGTCAGGGTCACACACATAGAAGGCATTTAAATTCCTAGAGCTGAGAGATAATGCCTAAAGCTAGAGATCAGAGGACCTATCTCAGATATATAACAGGTATTATCTTGTCTCATACTGTTATTTAGTATTTCCCACAGTACATGACTAAAAGCCCCTGTCCACTGGATATCAATTTATTCAAAGGTTAATGAGATCAGACAAATTAATGGGAGTGGCCCTTATGTGCAAAGAGACATTTCCAGATTTCTGTTGACTGGGGATATTGAAGATACATGACAGAGGCTATTTTCCTTACCCTCATAGTCCTTTCCAAAGTTTCTGCTGACAGTTTCCAAGCGGCACTTGGCAAAATAGCCCTTTGGTTTAATCTGTTACTGAATGAGTGATCTTACTCATAGCTGTATATTTCCCATGAAACCAAGAATTCTTGGATCTAGTTTATTGTAAAACAGCACAAGTCATCTTGAGAGCACAAGCACGAGGCAGAGGGGAAAAGAATACTTCAAGTAATTTGTTAATAGTTAAAAGGAATAAATGGCTTTACTCTTAGTCCTTTCCAAAGACTCTGAGACTTCACACATTTGCCAGTTCTATTTCTAGTCCATATAGATACTTACAGCCCACTCATCACATAAATATCCTGCCCTTTCCAGTAGTGTTTTTCATAAATTCCAAGAGGATCAAATCACTCGTGGGCAGCATGTGCTCTCAAGCTTACTAGCATCAAAAGAGCATTAAAAAAACCACCTAAACTCAGAAGTCTTATAATGCAGGCATGTGAAGTGAAAAGCAGGTTAAAAATAACCATTAGTTTTACATATTAAAAAAAGGGAAAGATGCATATGGTTTAGAGTGTGTAAGAAAACTTTGAGAGAAATTACCTGTTTCCACCCAAATGATATTACATTGATGAGTTTTTAGTTTTCCTATGATATAGGGTAGTATCAAGATAAGGAAATCTTAAATATTATTCAACTTTTGTAGATGAAAACCTCTTAAAGCCTATCAGGTTTTGCAAGGCACTTCTTTTTTTTCTGTACATGAGGTGATTCTTAACAGGTATTTGAAGAAAGGTTATTAGAGTCTTCTCTCCTTGGAATTAGAAAACTATGATGTCTGAAAAAATATACTTGACTTAAAATTTTGATCACAGATTCAGAAAATGATTAGAAAAAATAGATTTGTGGAATGGTCTGATTAATACTGAAATCATTAATGCTTCTAAGCAGTTACAATTCCTCTCTGCTAACAGGACTCATAAAGAGATTTATTTTCTCCCACTGAATAATGTGAGTCTCAAATATCTAAAGAGCAATTATTTTCATGGTGAATTTCTAAAGTGTTAAAGTTAGGAGAAAGTACCTCCTTTTATGGAATTGCCCTTTGTGATATAAAGTTCAACCCTGCATTAATGGATCTGTGCATACTTTGACCAGTGCATAAATATTGGCGTTTTGTAGTGTTTTAGAAATCTGTGTAATCACACATTTCTATTTACTTGCCAGTTTTTCTGCTAGATTTTTCATGTTAATTAAAAAGAAAAGGTCCCAGAGAAGAAATGTCCTTCATGATGTGCAGAGCTGCTGACATGCTGATGTTGCTGTGGTCTCATTCCTCCAAAAGGAATATTACCCAAAGACTATAACCATTGATTTTGAGAACCCATGGAGATACTCAGCAGTGCTTCTGGACCCCAACAAGCTGTACAATGTGGTGAAAAATACTCAGGAGAAGAAATCCCACTAAGAAGTTAATGCCCTGACTGGGCTCATTGACCTCATGTTGAACATGCAAAGGCCTCAACAGAGAAAGAACTGCCTGCCTGTGAAGGTGAGGGTTTTCTTCTGTGGACCTTGTTGATATGTTTTAGAGATGGGACTTAAAAACCATGCCTCTGACTCTTCTGCCCCGCAGGCAAGTGCGTGACCTGGTGCCCAGTGCTGCTATTGATCTGAATCAGAGTCAGAGCCACACAGTTCTGACTCAATTTGTGTCTCAAAGCGTGACTAGAAGCAGCTATTGAATAAATGGACCTTTTCTCAAGTATATAGCTTTTCCCTTGATTGAATTTTTTGATGATTTTTTTCCAGATTTTACTTATTCTTTGCTGATCATTTGTTTCTTTCAGTAACTTTATCTTCCATCTTTATGCTGCATGTATTTGCACAACATTCCTTAATTCCCCTTTTAGCCCTTACCTCTCTTTTCTCCTTTCTCTAATTCCCTCTCTTTTTACTCACTATTTCTCATGATGTTTATCACTGTAAAATAACTCAGGTTTCATAACCATTTCTACCATACCTCCCTTCTCTTGTATCAGAGTATTATAGGTCAGATTGGTCCAGTAACCAATTGAACCTCATGCATATTTAGAAAACTAACTCTGCTGCAATGTCTTTTAATTAAGAAGTCCCCAAACCCTTAACTGAATCCTGAAAGCTAGACATGGTCTGAAATACAGCAAATGTGTTTATACCTTTGATTGCTGCAGGAATTCCTGAAACGTGGCAGAAAGGGCCTGGGTGAGTATTGCTCATTCATGCTGCAGCTCCTGAGGTGCCTTTTAGACTGATGACACTCCTAATCATCCTGCCTTATCTCAGTTTCCCAAACCCATTTTCTGTCTTAAAAACAGCTCCACTAATGATGTCAGTGCCAAGTTGGATACACTTGGCTACTTATGTGTTAACCACAAGGTCATCTAAATATTGCTTTGAGCTACTTAACAGACAAAAGAGGTTCTTCAGATCTGCTCTCATCCATGCAGGTGCAGAAGGCAACTAACTATTTCCATCTGCTCTCTGGAACTGAGGTTGCAGAGGGAGGCAGAAAACAGACACCTGTTTGGAATAGGATTGCACAATAAATCATTGCCAATGTATATTGCAAAAAGGGTATGAGTGAACAAAAGCTGAAAGAGGGGACAGACTACTCATTCCTCACTAGCAAAAAGAAAAAAAAAATAGGGTAAGAGATGTTGTAAATTATACATACAGTAGGGAAACTGGAGACCCATTTGTAAAGTCAAAGTAAAGGCGGATAACACTACTGCATTTTCTCTCAGGTGCTTTGCCAGTTTACACTGTCTTCCAGGGAAGTGCTATTTGTTCAATTTTAACTGAACCATGGGTAAGTCTACATTGGGTTATCAGCTTCTCATGGAGCACTGTGGCTAGTTTTGTTCCTGACTTTGGGTTCCTGATCTGCTGTCATTGCTGCAGTCTCACCACAGGGTTTGTCTTTTCTGCTGAGAGACATCCTCAACCTTTCTTCACTCTTGCAGGCACATGCCTGTTAAACCTGCTGAGTGTCCTCATAATCCCACTGCTAGCTGTACGCAGCAAAATGATGAAAAAGTGCACGTACAATTAGAAACCAGGTTTGCCTGCAATCCATTGCTGGCTGCTACATGAAGGTGAACTAAAATTACTTATAATTAGGACCCCAGTATTTACTTATAATTAGGACCTCCAGCACCTTGATTATAAGATTTATCAAGATCGAAATCTTCATAATATAGTCTTTGTTTATCAGCTTGGATCTGCTCAGATTCAGAACACCTCATAAACATTTATTTACTTTTATATATCTTCTTACATCTGTTACAGTTGTGAAATTTAAGCATGTGCTTCAGGCTAAGTATTGTCCTAAGTGCTGTCTTAGATACAATTTCTTCTTTCCAGCCTCTGTATTATAAATCATGCTATGTCTTTTCAGTCACTTCTATTTCTTTAATTTTCTAAAATTAAAGTGAAACAAACAAGTGCCTCTTCAAGACATTGTGTCATTTTGGTCTGTAAAGTATGTAGGGCAGATATTTTTCTCTATATGACCTTATTCTTCCATTTGACTTCCACTTGTTGACCTAGCTTATAATTGCAGACCCTTTTCATAGCAAGCGGCAATAACTCTGGAAAGGAATGTAACTATAGACCTAAATTACAATGCATGAATGTATGTTTAATACCTCAGGTTACCTGCTAGCTCAGGATAGTAGGTAATTCAGGAGAGGTAGTCGCTTAACAGAGCAGCAAGATTATTTTGAGCCATTTTCTTTACGTGTGCTGTGCCTTTGGTTTGGAAGACACAACATTGTGCCATAATCTAAGCTTGATTTCATAAATACAGCCTTGGCTTTCATTCTGATCCAGTCTTCCTTTGCTTCAGAGTTCGAAGCATTTCCTGCCAAGTTACATTTTTAATTCCTTAGCAGATTGCTCTCTGCTAGCTTCTGCTTTCTCTTACACCAAGTCCCTTTAGGCATCATATCACTTCTTCTGAGCTATACATCCCATTGAACCCCAGAGAAGCAGAACGGAAACTACAGTTCAAGGAACTAGTAATTTGGCAGGACCTTGTTCATGCCACAAATCAAACTGACAATAAATCACTAAATATTATTCAATATGGCTAGAACCAAAGTGTATATTGACTTTGGAAGAGTCCTTTCTTCCTTCGATCATTCTGAACAGTCATGTGGGGTTCTTCTGTCCAAAAATGAGGGCTGGCAATATTAACCCTGGGCGTAAGAAATTAAGACAACTTTTCATCTTGTGTTCTAAATATTATTTGCTTAGGCTAATGTTCTTATACACCTTTTTTATTGTCACACAATCTACTGGCTACTTAGAGAAATATTTCTCTCATGAGCTGCAAGTCCATGTTTGCTGCGCTGCTGTGATGTCTCTCTTTTATCAATCTTGGACCTCAGGAAAGCTGTGGATCCAGAGCACATTTCATCTACGTTGGCAGCACCAGCCTGGGTGTTCAACTGCCTGTGACAGGTCAGGAAATGAAATAATTTCACATATTAAAGATCTCTGAGAACCCGGCTAGCCTGCAATAGCCCAACTTCAGGGATTGCCCAGAAGCACTGCATGTCACCAAATAGCACAGTAGATCAGCAATGGCTTCTGGTGTGACACAGACTGATAATGCCAGACAGAAGGAAGGTTGTGCAGCAAGACTTGGTTCCAAGTTTGGGAAATATTGAAAAAAACAATTGGATTGTCAGAAGCATGATGTAGAAATGTTTCCACATGGCTGGTTGTGTGCATGTTATTTTTGGTCATAAATATAATCTTCTGTGTCATTGTAGAACATTAAGTTTGCAGATGTTGCTAAGTGATAAAGTGACAGTGTTATCGTTCTGCATAAACTCAGCACTTAGGGAGTTAAAGAACTTAATAACACTAGTGCAATGTGTTAAAGCACTCATTTGTCCCTCAAACTCTGCCAGGGCACCTCTTTCCTACTCTAGTGTGGGAAATCCTAGTAAGGATACTGCAGATTCAAGTTGTACGGATGTTTGGGATATGGAGAAGTGGATATCCAGATAATACATATTGAACCTTGTTCCTTATGCCTACCAAGAGTGTTTGAATCTACATACAAAACCTGTTTTAGAAAGTTTTGAAAAGTGACCAGAGAATTATCAGGCTTTGCAAAAGACGACTTATAGGCTATCTGAAATTGGCTTTTTGACATTAGTTTAATTTCAGAGGCCGTGCTGATTTCTATTCCAGAAACACACTCAGTAAAGCCAATTCTGTATTCCCAGCCAAGCCTAGTTTGGTCACTGGAGAATTTCTTTAGATTTCTCTCCACCCCATGATAAATAAATGAGTTCTGTTTGCAGAGACTGCAAATACCCAGATTTCTCTGCTGTAGAATATTAATAAACAGCTGGTTTTACAAAGAAAGCTCAGAGGTAAGTGGGACTTTCGTGAGAAAATCTCAAGAGTTGTTCTTTTATTACTGGCTTTATATCTTTCAAAACCTGGCTTCATTTGTTCCTGCTGAAAAGAAATGGCAAAGTGCTTGTTCTTATTGAGACTGAGCAATCATTTAATTTAGCGCTTTTATTGTATGAGTCTATGTGATGCTACCCAGCCTCCAGCAAACCCCTGTGTTTTACTTCTATCACATGGACTTTACTCAGGTATCCAGTCTACGTGTAACACCTGTCTTTGCCAGTAGCGCCAGACTATGTACAATATTAGCTGGAGTGTCACCCTTGTGTTACAGAGAGTGATGTTTAATTGAAGTTTCTTCTATGAACACCATTATTATGAGGTATATGAGTCAAACTTTAGATGTTCTCTAGATTTTCAGAGGAAGCCATTTTTCCTCCTGAGTAGTCAGTCATGTTTATTTTTACCTTTCTAAGAACCAAGGTCCATAAATTTGGCCCAGCTTCTTTATGAAAATATAGAAGAAACTTCAAAAAAAAATATCCCCTAAACCACAAATCACCGAGTTGCATTGGGATGGATTATTGTACTCAGACCCAGTTTTCACTTAAATATAGAAACTTTGGCAAACATTTACTCTATAATAAGTTATTCTCTTTTTTAAAAAGGTACACAAATGTATTCTTTGAAGAATATCTGAATATACAGTTAACCAAGAGCCAAGAATGGCTGTTGGAGAAGAAATATCCACCGTTTTTGGAAAGTGCAAAATATTTATAGCTGTCTAAAATACCTGATGAAATGTTCTGGCGCCCTTGAAAAATATATAATAAGTGCTTGGGGTTTTTGGGGGATGAGAAGAAAAAATACTCACTTTCAGCTAACTTGAGAAAAGCCAAGCCCTTAATCCTTGTTTCCTGCTGGCAGTTCTTTGTCGTGGTGTGTTATAAGGGAGTGCAAAGATGGTGAGTCAGATTTTGTAAATGATGGGTAAGAAAAATGGGAATTGCATTTTTAGAAAAAGAGGAAAACAAGCTGAGACACAGAAAGCATTGAAAGCAAACATGCTTTCATAAACACTGGCTGCAGAAAAAAATGAAAGGTGGAAAGATTCTCCAACACAGGCCTACAAAACCTGTTGAAAACAGTGGAAGGATTGGAGAGAGTGGACTAGTGGACTAGTCTGGAAAAAATAACTCTTGCAGTCAGAGACTGTTGAGAAAGGGGTTTTATCAACATATATAGTTTAAGTGCAGGCTAGAACAGATGTTAAAAGCTGGGTAAGACTGAGATTTGTGACATTCAGCTGTCCATACTAGTGAAAAAAACTAATTAGTTTTATAATTTGAAAATCAGTGAAATTAGCGTCACAGTTAAAAATTGTGATACAGTGAATGTAAGACTATAAAGCTAGCAAAGAAGCACAAATATTTGAGATGTCCAAGTAAAATTCCTAAAAATTATACATAAAGAGTTAATTCTGCATTTCACTTCAGGGCAAAATGATTTAAATCAAAGGCTAAAATAACAAATTCTAATGCTAATCTATATCAGCATCCAAATAAATTTGTTATTAGCCACTTATTTTAAATATTATAGTTAACTTCTTTATGTGGTTATATTTGCTAGCTAATTTCTATAAGATATACTAATTCTTGCGGGGAAATAGCCATTAAAATATGTTTATCTGTAATTACGTGCCATTTATATACTAAAAATAGTACAACAATTGGTAAAAAGGAGAATACTTTATGCACAATTAATCAATTATAAAGACACTTTTTATAAGTTTAATTTTCATATGATATGATAAAATTGTGGTTGCTATTGATTGCATTCATTAACTTATAGCAAGGCTTTTAATTGTAATTGGAATTAAATACAGAAAAAAACCCACTCTTTTTTAATTTAGGAAATTACAGTATATTACAATAAGATAAATATATAGGATAAATCAAATTTTATATATATCAGATTGTGTTTTACAGTTAATGATTCTTATTTTATAAATAAATTGTACTCCTGGTTAGTGAATTGAATCCTTCATCATCTATTGCCATGTCTTTCAGAATTTTATGGATAATGTATCTCAGCTCCCAGTGTCTTTTTTTCATTGACACTTCGGGAGAGGAAAACCAATTTTCTTTGTCCTTCTTTTCTGTGTGTTGTATGACACAGCTATAGCATTGGCCTAAACTAAATAACTAAGTTAACTAAATACCTAAAATAAGTTATTTATATATATATAAAAATAAAATTTATCTTTTATATGCATAACACTAAAAATGTTATATTTTATAACTATATATATAAATAAAGAAGTTATATTTTATAACTAAAATAAGTTAATTAACTAAATAACTAAAATGAATAACAAGGCAATTGTTTGTCAAGAGTGGCAAAACATAAGTTGTCATTGAATAAACACTGTATGGGCACAACACGCTTTTGTTTCAGGTCCTAAGTTGATCACTCCACTGGTCTGATTATCTCTGAAATTTTGACTGCAGACTTGGGAATCTTGAATATAATTTATCTCTAAGTGTGTTTAATATATTATAGACAGTTTGGGGTGTTCACAGGTGTAATATCAAATTAATTTTCATTAGATATTATTTAAAGGAAAAATTAAACAACTTTTTTTATTAAAAACATAATTTATTTTATTCTGCCTAAGTATTAACTGTATGAAAAGCTCAGAAGCTGTGGTGCATATTGGAGTGAACTCTGGAGTACTCCACACTGATGTAAATTCAGCTCCATCTAAACCCCTGTGCTGCACTCATCGTGTTTGACAGGAGTCCCAGGCAAGTACTGGACAATTCAATTAACAGCTGTTCCCTCTTGGCATCTTCCATGCAGTGCCCTAGAACAGCAGCATGCAGAGTGGAAGGTTTTTAGCTGAACTCTTTATATTCTGCATATCTATATATACAGCCTGCATAGATATATCCATCTTCTTCAACATGCCTTAAGGCACCAATTTACATGGTTACGCATTGCCTTAGACACTTAGATCAAGGCTCCCCTTTTAAGCCACAGACAGTTGATTAAAAACCATGAACACCTTAAAATAGCTTCATAAATGCCTCTAGACACATATACAATCTAATATACACAGGCTACTTAGCAGGCATTATTCACCAGTCTTTCCCCATATTCCTGTTTTCATAAATCCATGCAGTACACAAATCAGATTCCTAAGACTGAATTAAACTTAAGACTGAATTAAACTTAAGACTGAATTAAAGTGTATATTTTGTTGTACTGCTTGTTTTTAATTCTTCACCCTAAGGAGACCTTGTATACACTTTCCTGGGGAGCTGGAACAATCTTTAAGGATCAGGCTGTGAGAATTTTGCAAGTCAGAGTGAAGAATCACCCTGGCCATTGCTGCAGGGATGGTACGAGTTTTTACTACTATGTAAGACTTTGCTGCCAGTTATCTGGTTTGTATTTATTTACAATGCTTGAATTATACAATTTGGGCAGGCTCTTTCAGTTAATAAATACAAATATGTAAATGCAGGTAGCATCCCCAACACACTGCTTTTAATTCTTATCTGCTGCGGCACATTTCATGGATTTTACGCCTTCCAGCACTGCTGGTAGTAAGTGTTGCTGTGAAAAAGAAAACAAGAAATAATTCTTCATTTCAATAATACATGCAAAATGAACTGAAACTATCTGTGACACCTGAGAGCACACATCTCAAACTGTGTTATTAGTATTCAGTGCTGGGACTGTAGCCCTGGAACATATGTTTAAAACATTGCTAAGCCCCTTCAGAGTGTCATTTCAACAGAAATTCAGTAATCTGTTGAAATAAGTCGACACAGAAAATTATTATATAATTGGAGCTGTTTAATTGCCTGTTATGTCCTTTAGTTGATCCCCTGAAACAACGTTATTAGTAAGTAATGGGAAATTTCTGCAGTAAAAAAGGTGAATTTATTGGGTGAAAGGACAATCTTACATTTCACGAAATACAACTGGCAGGTGGAAACATGAAATAAACTGCCTCCTGCCAGATTTTACCAGTCCTGCTTGTAAACCTTCCTGCCTAAACTCTAAAAAGAGTTTCTTTGGGACACTTACCATTTACTGAAGGATTGTTCTCCCTCCACCTTCACAGTGATCCAAGATTTTTATAATTTTTAGTATATTATACAACACTTACATGAAGAGTGTAGTTGACAGGAATAGCATCGCTTTCAGTGTTAATGTGGGAGCATGCCAAAGCTTGACAGAGGTTGGTGTGGTGTTCAGGTCCCTTAAAGAATAATATTTTACATAGAAAGTAAGAATACAAAAAGTTTACTGCTGTCTTGGTGATTACCAAACCCAGGCCTCCTCACCTTGCTCATAGTGGTGGAACTTTGAAAAGTCAGACACCAATTCCTACACACAAGTGCGATAGTGCTACGAGAAGACACTTAATCCAAACTGAACACATTGCAGAACTTTGCTTATTAGGACAATTTCCTTAAAATATCATGCTTTCGGATTTTCCATCACTGCTTTTGCTCTCAGTTTGCAAGTCTGTGAACTTCTCTCACTAATGTGTGAAGTAGTTTTGTGAGCAGGTGCAACTGCAAATGACTAAATGCAAGTTTTCTCCTCCATATACAGAGAGTTTTTCTCCTGCTATGTCCCATAATACACCTCTCCAAGGACCACAGCAAGTTATGGTAAGTTGTGGATCCCAAAAGCTTTTTTTTCTTGAAAGTCCGTTGTTTCAGATCATAGATGTGTAGAAAGAGAAGACTTAAGCCATTACCTTTCTTCTACCTCTCAAAGGCTACTGCAGAGCCAAAGTGTTCATCTTCAACATTGTACGGCTCAGAGGCAGTTGGTAAATGGTTGATTGTTTTAATAGGACCATAAGACTTCCTTTATGCCTGTCACAGTTATATGACTGCTCCTAGCCTCAGGTATTTACATGAAGCCACTGCTGTACACTTGTGAATATTTACTTTAAGTTCAGTTATCTTTTAACTCAAACACAGTCAGGTGTACCACAGGAATAGGCTGATACTGTATTTGTGATGGTTGGAAGCTCCTATGCTGTTCTACCTCATTGACAAACTTTTGTAAGAAAGGGTCTTAGTATGATTTCAATGGAATTAACAATATTCTAAAGGAGCTATTAGTGTATTTAAATGGAGAAAAGTTTCTGTAGTAAATACAGATTTGCAGGAAACATGCTTTGGAGCTTTATGTGAGCCTTAGAACTATTCTTTTGGTTTCTTCTGACTTGCATTGACATCCTGTTAAAGTGTTCATGAAGGGTTCACTATGAATGTGCACTGTTTAAAAAGTAGTCTTCTGCAGGCATTTTGGGTAGATATCAAATGATGTATTACATAAAATTTAGTGGTGGTTGTTAGGCTTTCATTGCTGTAATACTGGAATGGCTAATGCAGCCTGAATATTTTTTTATCATCCCATTAAAATTCAACATTCTGGAGACTCCTTAAATTTTTTAGGTAATTCAGGAGTAAAGAATGTATTGCTGAATAAAATTCTTCATTTGTTGTGCTTTGTATTATGGTATGAAATAACGGCACAACAACATTAGTGGCTGTATTTGTTGAGATTACATAAATTCTATGAAAACAACCAGAGTTTTAAAATCCACTACAACTGTATTATGGCTTTCTCACAAGACTGAACAGCAAGTGTTTTGAGGTCTGCTTTACAACAGCCCCCAAAAGGAGTGAAAGCCATCAAGGAACAGCTGCTGTCTGGGTGAAATCCCCATAGACCCCAGCTGCCCCCACCAAGCCCTCTGTAGTTACATGATTTGTGAATCACTTTGCCTTTTCTGCCACAGAGTTTTTAAGGCAAATGTGGAGCAGAGAAGGTCAGGAAGAATCCCCCACAGGCTAAATTTGTAGTGTGAGAAGGTACCTGAGAAATTCCAGCCCCCACCTCATCAGTCAGCATTGTGAGAGAAGACAGCAAGCAGAAAACCCAAGCATGGCTGCCAGATCACTTAGTAAATTAGCAGAAATGCCTCTGTTGAATATGTAAGAGGATTTAAGACCCTTGGACTCTTTGGCTGTACTTGATTTTTGAGTTTTGCAAATTTCTAGGAATGAGGAATCTGTGTGTGTCTTTGAACACTTAGCATCGTATGCAGTTATGTTTCTTTTTAAAGCATGATGAGGGGAGGGAACATTTCAGCACAAATGTTGCATTTCTTTAGCTAATAATTGACATGCTTTAACATGCACTTTCTATGGTAACTGAGAGGATTTAATTTTATCCACTGCCTTTGATGTCAAAGATTACCTCTTCCCCATCTGCAATTATTGATTTCTTTCCTCCTTCCATTAATTCCTGGTTTATCCACTGTGTTAAGTGAATGTTTGAGGAGCTGGATTGTAACCAGATAACCAAAATGACAACAAACTGCAGCATTTGGACAGAAGCACATGGCCATGGGTAAGGGTAATAACAAGAATTTTCAAGGTTGTATTGGGTTTGTTGCCACAACCTTCATGCTCCTACACTCTTAGCAACTTAGTGTAATGGAGGACACACTGTGAGAATATTGGGTATTGACTTTCTCCTCCACAGTCCTACAGTGATTGTATACAAGTCTCAGATCACCTGCCATGCTCACCCCAGGATGTTAAACATGACTAATTTAGTACAAAATCAATGCAGTGAACCTTCTTGGTGTAGGCACTTCATGCCTGAAGGTATGAGATTGGACAGTTAACAGAAAGATGTCTTGGGATTGGTCAGTTGTGTATATGATTTCCTTAGGATAATAAGGAAATCAACATGAGAAATCAGAGGCTATAAACACTAAAAATAAATTCGTAGTGAAACAAAAAAAGCATTTAGATTATATTCACTCCTACTTCAAGCAGCATATTCCTCAGTGCCTTCATCTACAGTTTAAACTATCCACCTAAAAAGCAGTCCTGGGGGGAGAGACAATCTGTCTTCTCTTGCTTCTGCTCAGCTCCTGCTAGAAAAAGCAATGTGATGAGGTAGCTTTATAAAGTAAACCCCTAGAACTCTACTTACAGCTCAGCCTTTAGGGAGTCACCCTCTATGCTGTATAACTTTTGACCAAAATCGATATAGAAGGGTATACACTCATGCAATTCACAGAGTGTTATGATTCCAAGTGGAGCTCATATCTTTCCATTTTTCTGTATATGTGAAGATGAGATAGTGATATAACCTGTATGCTGTCACTCAGCCTGGGATGGGCTGTAGTCATTTTAGAAATGGGAACTAAATGCGAGCAAAAGTTAAATAATTATAGAACAGGGGTTAGCTTACTTCAGCTAGCAAGGAATAAGAAAACACTGTAATGGTTTGCTGTGCCTTTTGAGATGAGGGTGATGCTTTTTATGATGATCTTGAGAATAATTGAGTTCTTAAGCAAAGTAATCCTTCCTTTTAATATCTAAGATATACTGGACATATTGTCTTAAATCATCCGGTGTGCTGCGTATTATTACACAGAGGAGATGTATATATCTTAGCATTAGCATCTAATTTTGGGAGGATTTCCATAGCCAACTGCCAGATGTTTGAAACTTCATCTTTTGTTCTTGAAATATAACCAGAAAAGCCACAGATTAAGAGCCAACACTCTGATCATACAAACAGAGCATATATATGAGCTAATAAATTTGCCTTTTTTTCCTCAGATTTAGCAACCTGATAAGGTAAGGTTCTACTTGTGCTTCTGGAAAAAACATAAAGACTATCTTTGTGTTCCAGGTTTGTATAAAGGACTTAACATTCAAAATACATTGATTTTTTTTTTTTTTTAATGTCTGCACTGATGTATTCAGTGTTTTTCATTACTCTTATTTACCCAGGTGATGAATGAATTATTCATTCTGAACAAAAAAACAATACAAAGTAAAATACATTTTAGAAGATACTTTGTGCATAAATCATAGGATCATTTAGGTTGGAAAAGACCCTTAAGATCCTTGATTCCAACCATAGACCTAGCACTGCCTAATGCACCTCTAAACCATGTCGCTAAGAACCACATCTACCCGACCTTTAAACACCTTCAGATACGGGGACTCAATCACTTTCCTGGCCAGCCTATTCCAACACTTGACGACCCTTTCGGTGAAGAAATTTTTCCTAACATCCAGTCTAAACGTCCACTGGCACAACTTGAGGCCATTTCATCTTGTCCTATTGCTTCTTACTTTGGAGAAGAGACCAACACCCACCTCGCTACAGCCACCTTTCAGGCAGCTGTAGAGAGCAATAAGGTCTCCTCATTCACTCCCCCTATAAGGACCCCTGTTACTGGGTAGCTGGGTCATGCTGTAGGGGATGGATTTAAAGTAATTAATTTTACAAAAAGATAAGCTTGAAGCTGTGTATGCGTGTGTGTGCATTTGCATGTTTCTCCTTCCCACCACCTTCTAGGAGTTTATTAAAGTCACTTGGTATAACTGAGAGGAAAGAACTGATGTATTTTTGTCATTAGATGGAGGAGAGTTTGGGATTTTGAGACTTTTGCAGTTAACAGATATTCTGCAGTTAACAGATATGCACCCTTAGCAAGTCTGCAGACAACTCTAAGCTGGGTGGAAGTGTTGATTTGCTGGAGGGTACGGAGGCTCTGCAAAGGGATCTGAACAGGCTGGACCACTGGGCTGAGTCCAATGGCATGAGGTTTAACAAAGCCAAATACCGGGTCCTGCACTTGGGGCACAACAACCCTATGCAGTGCTACAGACTAGGAGAAGTCTGTCTGGAAAGCTGCCTGAAGGAGAGGGACCTGGGGGTGTTGGTTGACAGCCGACTGAACATGAGCCAGCAGTGTGACCAGATGGCCAAGAAGGCCAATGGCATCTTGGCTTGTATCAGAAACAGCGTGACCAGCAGGTCCAGGGAAGTTATTCTCCCTCTGTACTCGGCACTGGTGAGACCGCTCCTCGAATACTGTGTTCAGTTCTGGGCCCCTCACCACAAGAAGGATGTTGAGGCTCTGGAGCGAGTCCAGAGAAGAGCAACGAAGCTGGTGAAGGGGCTGGAGAACAGGTCTTATGAGGAGCGGCTGAGAGAGCTGGGGTTGTTTAGCCTGGAGAAGAGGAGGCTGAGGGGAGACCTCATTGCTCTCTACAACTACCTGAAAGGAGGTTGTAGAGAGGAGGGTGCTGGCCTCTTCTCCCAAGTGACAGGGGACAGGACAAGAGGGAATGGCCTCAAGCTCCGCCAGGGGAGGTTTAGGCTGGACATTAGGAAAAATTTTTCACAGAAAGGGTCATTGGGCACTGGAACAGGCTGCCCAGGGAGGTGGTTGATTCACCTTCCCTGGAGGTGTTTAAGGCACGGGTGGACGAGGTGCTAAGGGGCATGGTTTAGTGTTTGTTAGGAATGGTTGGACTCGATGATCCGGTGGGTCTCTTCCAACCTGGTTATTCTATGATTCTATGATTCTATGATTCTTAAATTTTCTCATGGCATTTTTGGCAACTCACAAATTTTGAGATTTCATTTACTTTTCCCACTGTTCAATTTATATCCTGGTAACACATGATGGACAGCAATTCTTGACTCTAGATAGTGACAGCAGAAGATTAAATAGCCCAGCCAGTTCCTCCTCAGTCTCCAGAATTTTTTCAATTAACTTTTAACAGGCTAGATCAAGACTTTCAAATTCCTTTGTTGAGACACTTTCTAAGTACACTTCACTCTTCTTTGAAAAAATAATAGGCCTGGAGAATGTCTGAAACCAGTGTTACCATTTCCTTCAGTGTCAATAACTTACTCTGTTAAGCAGAAATTTTATTATGAAAGGGAAGCATCAAGGATATTAGTTGCCTGGTGTAGTTAGTTCCTACTGGTGTAAATTTCCAGAAGGGAAACAGAAGTTGAAGGTTGCTTTCCATTCCAGCAATACCTCTTCTTTATAATGGCAAGTAGAAATTTTCTATTAACTTTCTAATAAAGTCCTTCCCAGACTGGGTATTACTGCTCAAGGTCGCAAGACGCCATGCATCAGAAATCAGAGGATTGCTGCTTCCTTAAACTGCCAATCTTTTTGTATCCTTTCAGAGTCTGTGTTTTGTAAACACTGACACTAGTACCTGCATTGGCTGGATGATTTCAGTTAGGTAGACAAGTGCTAACTTGGCATTTACTTGGATAACTTGACCAACAGTGAGGAAGATTCCTTTTACATTGCAAATCGTGAGGAGCAGAAAGGGGCAGCAGATGCAAACCTCAGAAAAGTATAACGATCCATCATGCACTAGAGTAGGCCACTGCTTTTATGGGAATGTCATGTTCAAACAACAGACCCAGATGAGGACAGGTATTCTGATTTGTCCTTTGTCTCATTTTCCTCACCATTGCCTAGCTGATCAATGCTATATGAAAACAAGATGCTACAGAAAGAGCCAGGGTGTCCTTTCCTCTGAGGTCTAATAATAGGAATTGCAAAATCATGGGACAAAAATAGTTTTGATTTACTAATAAGCACTGAGTACTGTGCTAGTGAAAAGTAACAGGAAGTTTCTGTCTACTTTTTCTGAGTTTGGAGAAAAAAACACATTAACCTGAAATGGTCTTTCCTGACAAAAAAAAATAAACCAAAAAAATGTGTGTGTGTATGTATGTATATAAAATTATTGCTGTAGGTTTCATTTATCAAAATAGCTGCAAGAGAAATGTTTTCAAACAGAACAAGTCTGTTACTTGGTGATGTTTGTTTTCATTGCCTTTCAATGATTTGTTCTCTGCAATGTGTTAAAAGCAACCTCCCGTGTCACATAAATTCTATCAGCCTCTATGGGCTGCCTGTTCTTGCAGGCGTTGTTTTACTTTGCAGCCTCCTTTCCAGTGGGCCTGAAATCCAGATTCAAAGAGGTGCACAGAGGTTCCAGAGACAAGCACTGTCTGTGGAGTCCATGTGATTCTGCAGAACATTGGCAACACAGATTCTTGTTTTATATAAAACAAAGAACCTCCACGCTGGAGGAAAGGACGCAATGTGCTGACCAGTGCGGCAGGAGGTCAGACCCTCTGGGGAGCATAACAAGAGCCTTTTGGAGACTGAAGTGAGGTTTCTAAATATGAACTGAAGAGCTCACGTGTCCCCCCGCTTTCTCAAGTGCTGAGTACCCATTGCTTTAATGGCTGTTGCTAGGACTTTAGCTCTCTGAAAGGGAGTTAGGAAAAATAGCTTGACCAAACCTTGGTTGGCAGCCAGAATAGGGGAAAGCAAAATGTCCTCATGAAGGGGATTAGGTCCAGCACTTTGTACTCATATTAAATTTAGGAATCACTGGCAAAACTGCCCTGCTGGCAAGTAAACTGGTAGAGAATATGTACCAGTAGTTTCTACTTTTTGTCCCTTACCCTTAACCCAACATTTAAAAGGTCAATAGATTTGGATTGGTTTGGTTTGGGGTTATTTTGGTGGTTGCTCTTGTCTGCTCTTTCTTTCAAGTCTTAGCAGAACAGACTGTCTTTTCATCCCTCTCTGCTTGCTCCCCACTTTGTCCTCCTGCCTAGAGGTAACTGCTGCCACCTAGGCAATTGCAGGGTTGAGGACAGAGCATCGGCTCACCTCAGATTCATTACGATGATAATCTTCTCCACATTGACATTAGTCTGGACAGCACACCAGTTTTTGATTGTGTAACTTACCTTCCTAACAGATGAAACTTAAAGGTGTCAACTTTCAGTTAAAGGGAAATCCTGCTTGCCATTGGTTTGAAGGGGTTTATAGGTGCTGGGGCTTTTGCTGCATCAGGAGCAGTCATGCTCAGATCACAGTGAAACCTGTCTGAATGCTCAGTATGCTTCTCCTTTCTCTCTGCTGTCACCAGAGCAATTGTGATCAAAACTGACTCAGAAACCCGTTCTTCTCTTGTTTCCCTCAATACTTTGAACATTGATTATTTCATCATTGAAGAGACTATTTTTTGTTCTCTTGTATAATATGGTAGTTTTTTAGAAATCTGGGAATTAGTTGATGTAAGAACTGACTTTCTTCTCTGCAAGGGAAAGTAGAGGATCAGTTTGTCTCCTGACTGAAAGATTTCCTTGCTTTTTAGTGCTGCAGCTGTCATGGTATGCACATCTGTTTTCTCAAAATGACATGCACTTGGAACTTAGTCCAATCGCAGTCGTGATTTTTCTACCCACCCAGAGACACCTGGGCTACAAGTTTGTCTTCAACCATTTAATCCCCAGAATAATGTAAAACTGCCATGCAGAATGCCTTGTTTTCTCTAACACTTTTTCCCAGCCATGTAAGAACTTATTCACCCTTTCTCAGCATTATGTGGCAGTAGCTAGAAACATAAACAGAGGGGCAAAATCTTGTGCTCTTGTCGTTATCCTGACCTCTCACAGTGTAGGCGCAACTGCTGATAAAAATGCAAAGACAATTTCATGGTATAGAGTCCTTTTAAATTGCAGTGAATTCAATTTTCATGACCTGTTTTAGTCCCCAGAGACAGAACACTTTCTTGATTAATATGATAGCGCGTAAGCTTTAAGAGATCGAATGAGACTTTCAGATTGTTTGTACCAGTGCAACTCTAACCTCAGTGGGAACAGCTTTGCATTTAGCTGAAGGTGAGCTCTGCCCATGCCAAAAACCAGCAAAACAGCTAGGAAATACCAACTGATGACGTTAACTTTTCTCATTCTAAAACAATTCTGTACACTTTCCCCAGTTAAAATCCATGTTATTGAGATTCTCTCCCTGACTAGGGCACTGCTCAGCACAGGTAGCGACAGGAGGTGGAAGAGGGAAATCACTGGGAAGGCTTTCGGAGCTGTCCCTGAACCTGTGTGGATAGGAAGCCCTAATGAAACCCATCACCATGGGACAACAGTATGTGAGGGTTGTACCGCAGGACCTCCTGGGCTCCCAGGGTGACAGAGCTCCTAGCACTGCCTGGAGGCAAGAAGGGTACAACCATGTTCACTGCTTCTCCAAACCCCACAAATGCTGCACTCCTTGGGATGTGACCCTGACTCCTTAGCTGGTGTAATCGCCTCTGCCAACAACTGGGGATTTGCTTGCAGCAAATTCAGTCTCTTTATGTGCCAGGTGCAAAACTTACCATTCTGAGTTCACCAGTGAAAATGTTAGGTGTGTCCCTTGCACAGCTAGCTGAGATTTTCTCATCTGCAAGTTACCTTGGTTTAACACTTCAAAATAACCACTCAAACATGTGTTTTTCATTATTCTCTTTTCTTTGTCTTGAGTAGAAGTTTTGTCTGTAAAATATTGACTTAGCAAATCACAAAGTTACACCTGGATTCTCCATAAAAATAAATCATTTATGTTGAACCTGGAGACTCAAAACTCAGTATTAATTCTGTATTTTATTGTCCTTATTGATGATCAAAAATTACAACAGATGATGTGTTTAAAGGAGAGTTTGTGGAGCTTTTCGTATCTTCTGAGATACCTGTTTTAGTTCATGATTATTTATTCTTGCCTTTCTTTCTATACAGACTGTTCTCGGTCTTTTGCCCGAAGGAATGCATGTCTGTACTCTGATGCAGCCATGCCTACTATACAGCTATGTGCTTATAAATCTACAATCCACTGCTGAGTCATTATTTCAGAGACTGAGAAGAATGAAGTTGTTTCAAAGAATTATATCAATACATGCTGTTCCAGAGACTGACTAAAAGCAGTTCCTAAAACAAGCTGAAAAGCAGAAAAACCTGTGGCAGAATTACGTTGTATAATAACATGACATTCAACCTCACAAAGGAAAAAATTTAAGTTGACTTCTAAGAGGTAAAGGATTTAGCTGAAATTTCAATGTTGTATAACACCGTGTACGCCATTAAAATAATGACATCCAATCTTACATGCAAGTACTGGGAAGACTTTTAGCACTGTGATATTAACTATGTATTTACTATTCAGCACAGATGAGTATATGATGATCCGTTTGTACATGTTTATTAAAAAAAATCTGACTAAACAATATCTTCTACAGCTGTATGAGTGTGAAGATTTAAGACCCACTGCACATTTATAGCAAGGAGAAATAGGACTGAAGATACCATAGAAGAGTACAGCTGACTTATAACAAGTACACTAGCATTATCACAGATTTCGTTCTCTATAATTTATAGAGCAGTTTGCATTTCTGTTAGGTTGAATCAGTCATACTTGTAAATGGAGAACAGACTGTAAAGTTACAAGAATGTACAGCCTTTAACTTGTAGAACAGCATCAGGAAATGACTTATTTGTGTTAATAGGGCCAAACAGCCTTCGGATACTTACGGGAAGAGACGGAACAGTGAGATTTGAGCTGTTGGGGTTGGCAGAATGAAAGTTGATACATATTCAAGGTGAGGGTTTTGCAAGGCTAAAGGTTACTTTTCAGTGGAAAACAGTTATAGCTTTCACTCAAGTGTTGAAATATTTGCTACATGTGTCAGTGTAATTCTGTGGGAACATGTACAGCATTGCTGATGACTGGGCTGCAGTCTATATCAGGAAATTCTGCCTGTCCAGAAGAGGATCGATAAAGAGTTATGATGCCATTGCCCATCATGAACTCCTTTCAGATGGAGCTCTACAATTTATTGAAAGCTGAAGTCAAGTACTAGGCTTGAAGGACACCAAGGGACCTTGAAAACTACCATGGAATAAAAACTTGTGGATTTTATATGTGAATTTTCTTTGTAATTTGAACCTGGATCGTACTGGGGAACTGACAGAACAACTCTGAGCAAAGACAGCTTTATTGCCAGTATTCTTGCCAAGCGAAAAAAGAAACAATCACCCCTGCCCGTTTGATTTATAATTAACAGAAATAAAACTCTAATCGCAAATGTAGCTGCCATATCTAGGCATCATATAAATATTTTATGCAGTGCTTCAAAGTTGTATATAATGCACTGTAAAATTTGAATATGATAGTAAATGAGTGTTATTAAACCTTTAAAAAAGAAATTCTGGACTCAGATTTATGGAAACGTGTGTTTGAACAATGATCCTGCAAACTACAGCATGTAATAAAAAATGCTTATCTCTCTGCAAAATGTACAAGAATATAAATGTCTCATAAAATCAGGGAAAATAAAAAGCTGAAGGTTGAAAGGACTTCAGATAAATTTTAGTCTTTGAATTCTGCTCCTAAATACATTTAAAAAGACATTATATATATTCTTTTAAGACATGAAATATTCTTAGAGAGAGGACATCATCCACATTATTCTTAGTTCAGATGGTGGGTTTAGGAGCTTCATATGTGCCATTTGCAGGCAGCTTTTCTGCATCTTGCCTATGGGAACAGAGAACTGTCACAGAAATGTCGTTATATCAGTTTGTATATCTGTCAGTGGCTTATCTGAGCAGCATGTAGATTTGAATGACGAGATATTACATGACAGCTCAGCTGTAAATGCATGGAAAGCTTCTGGGAAGCTGGGTCACTCCTTTGATGCTGGTGGAGAGCCTGCAACACAGCACACTGGCTAATGCAGTGAGTTCCCAACTTACAGCATCTCACTGTGCCTCCTAAATACATTTAAAAAGACATTATATATATTCTTTTAAGACATGAAATATTCTTAGAGAGAGGACATCATCCACATTATTCTTAGTTCAGATGGTGGGTTTAGGAGCTTCATATGTGCCATTTGCAGGCAGCTTTTCTGCATCTTGCCTATGGGAACAGAGAACTGTCACAGAAATGTTGTTATATCAGTTTGTATATCTGTCAGTGGCTTATCTGAGCAGCATGTAGATTTGAATGACGAGATATTACATGACAGCTCAGCTGTAAATGCATGGAAAGCTTCTGGGAAGCTGGGTCACTCCTTTGATGCTGGTGGAGAGCCTGCAACACAGCACGCTGGCTAATGCAGTGAGTTCCCAACTTACAGCATCTCACTGTGCTCAGAGGAAACCTGGGATGTTGAGGAGCCTGATTTCCAGAGACACAAGTTCTGCATGTCACTTCATCGAGTCTTACTGAAAGTGCCAGTCCTGCTGTGTAATCTGCGTGCCTGGCAGATGGCATACACGATCAGTATTGATTAGCTGAGAGTCTGAAAGATATCTGCCTGAGAGTGGAGCAGAAAAGAGCAGTCAGACATCTGCACAGTTGCCTGCAAATAGTGCAGAGACAATCTTTTCATGTCCTTATCTTGGCCATTTCAAAAGTTCTTGTCTCTTAAATTATTGTCTCTTAAATAATTGGTAATTAGAGGCTTTGCCTGAAAAGCCATTTTTTCTCCTTCCTTGTCCCTTACCAGGATGAATAGATGCTGCAAAAGAGAGTTATGACATTTCATATGAGAGATACTGCAGCCAATAACAGTGTGGAAGGTGACATTTTTAGAAATCTGAAGGGCTGCTTAATTGTTATTGTATGTAGTGCAAATATAATATGTCAATATATATGGTGTATCAATTGCAGATTCCAAATTAAGTTCTTGTTAATGACATTATGGGATGGCAAGGAAAAAATGTGAAACTTGACATTGAAACAAAATGTCCAGAAATTGTAGGCAAATGGGGGAAGAAGTATCAGAAAAGACAGTAAAGTGTAAGATTAGTTAATACTTTTCCAAGCTTGGAGCTGAATAATTATTTCTCCCTTTCTCCCCCTCTCCCATTCCAGGGTTAAAAAAAAAAATAAAAAATTGTTTCAATGTGGGAACAGTTGGCTTATAATCTGAAAAAAATCCTCTATCACAACAGAATTTCATGTAAATGTAGATCAACTCTTCCAGGAATCTCTTTACTCTTCCTAATAATTACATGACTATTCTGGTGAGACTGGAAATGTCAGGATGGGAAACGGGGACTGGAAGTCAGTGCCGACCTTGCAGTCCTGATAAAGGCACTGTAGGATATTTGTGCTACTGATCTGCACTGTAGTTTGCACCTTTTCCCTCCTTTATGCAACAGACCTCAGAAGAAAATGCACTATTGAGCAGCAACTTGTCCTGTTACACAAAAATGTTTTAATGTGATGTGACCCTTCCAGCAAGATAATTGGGGTAAATTAATGCCAGATCAGTGCAGCACAGCATGCACCACTCCCCTCCAGAAAAGCCATGATCAGGGTCTCACACCAGGATGGGGGTGCCCAGCGCTGCAGAGCAGGAAGGCAGGCTGGAGGCAGCACCACAGGTGCTCACAGGTTCTCACTTCCTCTGGATCTGATCATTCTTACCCAATCCATATGGACTGGGAAGTGCACATGGTAAATCTGGTTCTGTTCCTCTGTGAGTGAACCTGAGTACCTTTTCAGCATCCCAGTGCTGGTGCCAGGAACACTGCAGGTCTGGTGCTAGTGCAGAGGGTGCTCACCTCCCCAGGTGAGAGAATGACAGAAAAAGGACAATCAATTATACTTTTTTTATCAAAGATCGTGTCCAGCACTTCTGAGTGTAATACTGTATATAAATAACAGTATAAAATCTGTATATCTAAGAGGAATTCCTCTCCTACCACAAGTCTGCCATTCTAACTGCAATTGTGCCTTTTAGCAATAATTTTGCTGCTTAATTCCTCTTTCTTATCTTCCTTTTCAACTCAGGAAGGCAAGATTTTCAAGCAGTTTTGTAGGCTTAAAAAGCAAACTCCTCTTATGTAAAGGTGGTATGTGAATTTCCCCTGGATAGCAAAACCCATTACCGAAATCCTCTTTTAGAAGACAGGCACATGGTGGATGAAATTACTAATGTGCCACAAGGTTGGCCTTCTAACCCTATGTACAAAGGTTAATAGTAGGAAGTGGAGAAAATTATGAAATGTAGAATTACATGCATAAGTTTACTGGGCAAGAGAAAATTGTATAATTCAACTAAAAAAAAATCAAGTCAAATTTAGGATGAATTTTTTATCCAGGTAAAAATCATTTTCAGTCATTTAATGTAAGCATTTATGTTCCTTCTGACGGGCCTTTGAACACTAGAGTATTATCCTTAAATATCAGAGCACAGTAAAGAAATCAGTATTAGTGAGGTTTAGCTAAACATTCTTGGATCCACTAGTAGAGAGGGAGCAAAGAGGAAAGAAGTGAGGCTTGATGTTGCGTACCATACCTTTGCACCCAAAAATGTGCTTGTCATATTGTCTGACAATGCAATCAGTCATAGAGTCATAGGTATTTATGTCTTATAAACACTAAATTGCATAGCTTTTAGCCTACAGTTGTAAAATCATCAAGTAATCATCATAATAGGGCTCCTGCACTTGAGAAAGGTTGGAGTTTGTTAGTCTATGTGCATTCATGGAAAGCCTGTAATATTTTATAGGGAAGATATTTGCAGTAGAGAGCTAAGACCAAAGGAGGCAGTTTCTGGTCTTTAAGCTGGAAATTGAGAGATTTCTAGGAACTTGGCTGTAACAACAAGAAATTTGTAACCTGTTCTTTCAATACTCCATAGATTGTTCACATCCCACCCACTCTTGCTCCCACAGAGTGTAATATGAGAAGCATCATACAAAATATGTTGTTGAAAACACGTCTGGATCTAGACATGACCTTGAACAAAGGAAAGGAAAGGAAAAGTGTGTTTAGCACAGTAGATTGGTAAAGAAATGTGAAGAGCATTTCTGTTGCTTAAGGGGAATACAATCTGGTAGATAAAAGGTACCAAGACAGAAAGAAGCTCATTTACAAGCAAACTGAGAGTTACCTTACAAATGGCATTCTTGTAAAAAAAGCGAATCAATGATGCTGCACCAGTTCTAAGTGTGAGAAGAAGGGTCTAGTGGTCTTGGTACAGTTTTATTATGTTTCAGTAACACAAATGAACAGCAGAAGACAGTCTGTTTTCAATAAACTTAGTTCAGGCATTTCTGTTTTATCTGAAGGTGGAAAGCCTGTGATGGAAGAGAAACACAATGCACATCCCTGCATCTGAAGTAATCATCTTAGTTTCTTTTGCAGTCCTTGGAGAGAAATGGGCAATGAGTGATGTAGGATGAAAGTTCTATATTAGAAATCTCTAATCTTATTTGTAATTCAGATTTGCAATACATTTCTAAAAGTAGATTTTTTTTTAATAGAGACTTGTAATAGAAACAGAAGTTTTGTATTACACCTAAACATACAGGAGATAACTCCTGCCTTTGCAGTGTACTGTTAGAAAGGAAGAACAATCATGGTTGTGGTTTTCCTCCCTCTGCTTATGTCACTTTGGTTTTTGTTTTTGAAACTGATTACTGCAGAAGCACTGGCAGAACGTGGATAACAAATCATTATATTTTTTTCCTTGTGTATGAAGAGTATGTTTCATGACAGAAACTGTAACAAAGTTAACAGGTACTAATTGTTATTCATAATTGTCATCTCAGGCTTGAACAGTCCCACTACACACAGGGTGGAAAGAATGGAAAATTAGTCCAAAACAAGAACTTTATGGGCTGTTGATTTGCCTTCTTGTTTTATTTAAATTCGTATGTAATCTGAGCATTACTTTGCATATTTTCTCTCAGACCTACCATCAATGCATCCATTCCCAGGGCTCTAGTTTCTCCAAAATCAAAAGGTGAAGCTCAGAAAATTGACCATACAGTCCCCTAGTCTTTGGAGAATGAGATTGGTCTCAGTAACATGTGTGGTGGCCAAGAACACTGTCAGAGACTGCCTGCAGACTCAAGCCCAGAGTGTCTTGTGCTACATGATGCTGTGAATGGGTGAATGGCTCTAACTGAACAATCAAAGAACCAAATTGTCCTTAGACTGTCAAAGGAGTTAGTGAGTAGCTAATAGTAAGATATTACAGAAGAGACCTTAAAACGATATTAATGTAAGCATCTCCGCTGCTAGAAATTTAGTGTTATAGTTCAGTAGATTTATGAGTTGTGCCAGTGAGTTTGTGGCTGCTTATAGAAAGCACATGGTCACTGCAGGAATGCCAGTAGACAGCTGCATGTACTGGTGTCTGCCCAGCATCCCACCTGCGCTGACACACATGCACAAGAAAGTGAATGATGCTTCAGGTGGTCATATCATAAGCAGAGTTTATCGAAACAACAGGAACCCTAATAACTGGTTGCAAAAGTATGGAGAAACAACTTAAGTTTTTACTACTACAGTTTAACAGTTTTGCTAAGCATTGTAAACATCTTAAAAGACTAAAATAGGAGACAAGATAGCTGTTTGTGTCTAAGACAACAATTCATCATCTCAGATATTTTCAGGGCGTGGAACATCTTCTTCTAAGGAATTTAATAGTGATGAAATAGGAAGTGATCAACAGGAAGGAGTTAATCTCAGATACCAGTGATGGAAGAACAAGAAGACAAAATATGAAATGAACTGTTGGCCTAACCACTGCAGCACTGGAACTGTCAAAAATGAAAGGAGTATTCAGGGTAATAAATATAGAAGGACTAAAAATGGGACCAGAAAAGTTAAGGTAGAGCTAGAAAATATGTCAGGCAAAAGATGGAACTTACATGGCCTTGCACCTTAAGGTGGTGGACTTCGGTTCCTATAGGATCACTTCTATGACGGTGCCTTATCTTGTTTTTCCCCTTTGTGGGGTGTTTTCATTCTTACTCATTCACCCTTGCTCCTTTCTGCATAAGGATATATCACCTTCTAGTCCTTTTGTGAGAGCTCAAAGACCCCTCGTATTGCAGTTACTTCTAAATACTGAATTCTGGGCTAATGGCAACCTGGAAAAATGCTTCTTTGTACTGTTACTACATTGAAGGGGAGTACTTGCAGTCACTTGCAATGACTTGAGTTCATTTCACTCAAACAAACTGTTTAATGGGAAAAACCAAGTCAGAGCTTATTAAGCACTGTTTACATGGGGTTCAGGACAAACAGTACAAGTGCTGCATATCAGTACAAAAATATGTATCACTTATGTAGACTCACCCCAATCTGACTTTATAAATTGTTAATAAACAGTGCCAAGGCCTACCAAAATACTAAGTCAGCTTAATGATAAACTAAAAGCTTTCCATTTCCTTGCCTTGAAATAACAACTCCCATGTGTTTTATACAGTTATTACCTTCAGGGAATTTAGACTTTCATAAGTGCTTTGGCTATTTACTTTATTTGCTAATGGAGTTAGCTGGGCTGTAATGTGAAGAAAGTTGAAAAGGCAAAACTGGTTTGTGTTTAGAAGTGCCTAGCAATTTCCAAAGGAAATAGTAAAAGTAAATTAAAAAAAAGGGAGTCTGTCACCTCTAATAATGCAGAGAGATGCTTTGCCTCTAATTTAGCTGCCAGCCTAAGCACATTCCCAGAGAATTTTTAGCTGAGTAGTACAGTTTGCAGAGTGTAACTGTTTAAATTCCCCCTGGGGAAAGGCAGGTAGGTCTTCAAACATGCAGAGAGTCACCTTGGACAATTTGCCATTTCTGTTGTTTCTTTAGGCAATTTTCAGGTCTTGAGAAGTCAGGCCAGTGGAACTGGGTTTGTGCTTTGCAGAGCATGTTTGCCAGGTGATAGACCTCACCACAGGCTCATCCCTGGCTGAGAGCTCCTGACCCTACGCCCCAAGAGCTGCTGGGTGCCCAGACATGGATGCTGTACACTGCTGAGGTTCACGTAGCTGGGAATTTAAGACTCAGGAGAGGCTCAGGGAGAACCACCATTACTGTGGACAAGATGGCCTGGGGAAACATGTCTGGTTTTGGCTGGCTAGAATAAATAGACCTTTCTTATGAAAACTTCCTGTGATAAAGCCTATAAACAGCCCCATAAGGAGGGGGCAAAACCCTACATGACTATGATCACAGGGAGCGTTTCTCACAGCTGGTCTGACATCCCAGTGAGATACTTGCTTGGACTGGACTTTGATGCATCTATTCACATTTCCTTCCTTTCTTCTTGGCGAGGCAACAGAGACTCTGTAGATTTTGGACAGAGGCAGGCTCACTCCATCTGTGCTCAAAGCTAGCTCACGTCCTCTCTCAGGCCCCTTTGTGGGCTGTCCTGCAGCCCTGGGAGTCTGCAACACAGCACCAAGTCCCTGCTCATAAACTGCATCCCCAGGATTTACAGCTCTGGTCCAGCACCGTGCTGACATCTTCATGCAGCTTCCTTTTCTCCCTCTCTTCTCTGGATCAAACGCCTGCCCTTGATACAATATAAGCATGCTCCTGCCCACTATACTGACAGTATTTTACTTGTATGTGAGAAAAACAGTAATCTTCCTTATTTTTTTAGTGGTGTTATGAGCACCTTAGATGGCATCCAAGGGCAGAGGCTGAGTCTTAGTGCAATTACAGATATTCATTATTTTAAAAGCCCTGTTATGATTCCATCTGCCATTTGTTTGCTGCAGGATTGTCAGATTTCAAACTGTAGTGGAAGAAAATAGAAACTACTGTACCAAATGAGGCTGTTTCATGGACTGAGTTACATTAAAATAGTCTATAAATAGGTCCAACTAAGGCTTTTAAAATGTTTCTGTCAAATCAATTGTTTAAACAGGCAAAAGATGCTAGATATTAAATGCAGCAAGCACCTAAATCCTCAGAAAATTAACTGTTACAATAATTCCTTGTCTTTTGCTGATTTGCTTTTTTTATCCATACTTAAATGCCCTACCCAGCAAGCTGTCTCTTTAAAATGACCACATGAGTTAGAAAGAGAAACTCATCTGAGAGAGCTCATAAAAGTATCAGTCAGCCCTGTTTCTGTCTTCCGATAGACCTGAGCTTGCAGGGATACTCTGGAGTATGTCCATCCCTGAAGTCATTCAAACATTGTCAGGAAGATGTTGGCAGCAGAAAGCAGGCCAGTCTGGCAAACATCACATTTTTCCAGTTTCATTGAAATACAAGAACTCTAATTAAGGGAAAGTGCTTTGTCTTTACAGGAAAACAATGTACAACTTTAAATAAACTAAGTAAAAAATGCACTGTCATCCAAGTCCTTTATTTACTTTAAATCCTTCCAAGGCTAAGGCAGTGATCTGAGTGGACAGGATTGTTTTTAATACTGGAGTGAATCATCCTTTTCAATTGCCTTCAATGTAAGGGAATGGGGCTACAGGAAAAGCTATTGGTCTGGCCAGCCTGTAGGATCCCAGAGCTGAATAGGAACATGAACTGTAAACCAAAACGTGTTAATCTTGAAAATCTTTAAAAACCCCAAACAGAGGAAACCAGAAAGGCTGGACGAATGCCAGCCAGAATTAGGCTGAAGTGCAGCTGAAGCAGCAAAGCTGTGCTCTCGGTCTCTCCCATCGACACACAGGTGACCTTTCAAGTTTGGAGAACTGTGACTCACCTAATGAGGAGGTTCAGTGCTTGCTGCAAGCTCTAACAGTACATGATTGAATTTCCCTTTTACTCCTTCACTGCTATTGCTGTGCAGTGACCTGTGGAGTTTGTTAATAAACTGCTATGCCTATTGTTGTTCCTCATTACATTAAATGTTATCAGCATCCTCCCTCTTCTCTTCAACGGATTTAATATCTTAATCTTGGCAATATACTAGTAAATTAATACTATAACTGAGACACTTTATATATTCAACTGTCTGAAGGACAGACTGCTTGCTTGCTTCTACAGGCTTGAATATAACATTGTTAAATATAGATGCTGTGCAGGGCTCAGAAGTTATGTAATTATTTCCACAGGCTGTTTTCTATAGTAAGTAAAGTTTTTAATCCTTTTTTTTTCTCACCACCCTCCTCAGAGGGTAAGAATTCTCATAAATGCAACCTTCAAATAATCATGGTTTTACTGCCAATATATAATTTAATTTAAAAGGAAAGGAGGGGGAAGTTTATAGGGTTCTTATTACCCGACTGTTACATTTCATGATTAAATGCATTAAAGCAATAACTCGGAGCAAAGGGGTAGTGCTGAGGGCAGGAAAGTTTAGAGTGTAAACACTTAGTGAGCTATACTGGACAGCCAGGTCTCTTATCTTGTGAGAACGATTTATAAAAAACAACTTGATTACATTTTCAGCTCTACTACTGCTGAGTGATTAGATGAGAGCTGTATGTTGTTATGACTGTCTACTTTAACTAAACTTAACTCCATCTGCTTTTCATTTAACAACCACCACCTCTCTCTGGCAGGCAGCTGCCAGGTAGGGAACAACTTGGAGACTGATGCTGCTGGAGGTTTGCTGCTCTCAGTTCAGCTCCCTGGCCTCCCACAGGCTTCCTGCCAGAAAGTCTGACTTCACTTAATCCCTCAGCAAGGTCTCTTGAAATACCTCCTCCATCTTTGCTTATTTAGATTACAAATCTCTCAGACCGGATCTCTTTCCCTAGACTGAAACTGCTGGATGTTCAGGCATTAATGGAGTGCAAATACTGTAGACAGGAATATTTGGTATCATTACGCTCATGTCATCTCGTAACGCAAATGAAAATGGCATTATCAGGTGTGCCTGAAGGACCTGAGTGTCACTTAGGTCTTATCACTATCATAGGTAGAGGAGAAAAAGAAATAAACTATTGTCTTCTGATTTATCTACCTTGAGCTTGTGGCAGGCTATTTACAGCGAGGACTTCAGTACTTGAACTGTGTTTGGAAATGGCATGTGTGGAAGAATTAATAAAGACACACTCTTTCAATCAATTTTCAATGCCCAAATTGTTGCCTACTCTGCTTTCATGTGTATGCACATGCAATTGCTATTCTTTTTTATGCTTTCCCAACTGCAAGGAAAATGGTGTAAAGCTCTTTGGATCTAATTTTACTGTCAGAAACACTGATGTAGGTCCTGTGAGATAGCCACAGTGTGTTTGCTGATGTTTATGAGGACAGAATCTTCTATACAGGAGTGTAAACGAAGATATATGTTCACTGCGGATGGGAGAGGTTTTCTGGAAGTGGAGAGAAACCACTTAACTTGTTCAGCTTGAGAGTTTGAATATTTGCATTTGATGTAAAAGTCAAAAAGAGGGCCTTGGACACTGCAGTGGGGGTCAAAGTCAAACATGAAGGCATCCTGTAGGGTACACAGCAAGTAACAGTGTGCCAGAAATGGGAATTGAAACTGTGTAAAACAGAATTCCCTACTATAAATCTGTGCACTATATTGTGAGATACAGATGTACTTCCCCATTTTCAGGGTTCACAGCTCAGACCTTTAAGCCAAACTAAGGGCTTAGTTATCTTTTTTTTTTTTTTCAAATAAATAAAAGACATCTCATCCCTCCAAAGGGGAAGTAGACGATCTTTTTCCAGCTTTAGCATAGGAACAGTTCTGCCACTGCACCCCGGTGATTCAGGCTCAGGCCCACCATCCCTTGGTGAGAGTTTTAAGCCTTAGGATGCCCAGGATGGGTCTGAATCATCAGATGTAGTCTCAGCACTCTGTCTCCCAAGGAGTGAGAAAAACTGCTCACCACTGAGAAAAAAAGTAATCATTTGGAATACCTTAGGAATTGCCACCGGCACCTGAGGCTAAGGAAAGCTGGATTCTAGTCCTTTCACTGAATGATTAATATAACTGTGCAGTGGGGACTGGGTAACACACAATTTACAATTCAGAGCACCGTTTTTCTGCAGGCACGTGGGTGGGGGGTTAATCTGTAGGCTTTATCCTAAGAGCCTGGCTCAGGAAACCTACTGTAGCAGTGACTCTATACTTTACTGCCTTCAAGAGCTGGACCCTGAATGTCTCCTTCTTCCCCTGCAGGCATCATGTTGCTAATCCAAAGCCTTCTTTCAGTTACTGGAAACTCCTTCCTCCCCTGGTTAGGAAGTGTTGTCCTGCAGCTTGTCCTGGAGCAAGCCACAGGGAGTAAAGGCTAAAAATGTTAATTAAACAAATCAAACTATGGGCTTGCATGTCCGGCTGAAAGGAAGGGGAGAGAGCAATTTATGCATTCAGGGAAGCTGCACTGGGTAAATGTATTTCCCTGTTTAGTCTGTTTTCAACTCTCTCCCTAAGGTTTCTGGTTTCATCCAGGGCTATACTCTTAGTCCAGGAGCTTAACGTTTCTAAAGACAATGGAAAAAGAAAGAAACAGAGACACACAGGCACTGCAAATACCCTTAAAGTTAACTAAGAAATGGGATATAGTGCAGGAGACGCAAGTAACCTTCTCTGCCCAGAACATTTCATGCCTCAGTTTCCTTCTTTGCCACCATCACGTACTGTCCTTTTTCTAAAGATTGTTATAGCTATTTTATTTAAAAACCTAATGTACGTGATTGCACCATGCTTATTTTTGGGATACTCAGATAATATATTGAATTTCTACAGTAGCAACTATGAAATATCATTATGCCCATTTTAAAAAGAGGTAAAAAAAATCTGATGACTTGCCAGCTATATTTCTAGGACAGGAGACATAAGGCCTGTTAATAGGTCTGAGATCCTGTTCCATACCTGGATTATCCTTCTTCTACTCATGATTGCAGAAGTTGCAATGGAACCTAAGTGACTGTTCCCATCTCACAAAATATTGCCTCTATTTCTTGAAAGCCCTCAGGTAGGTGTGAGAGGAATAAAGAAAGGAGAGTGGATGGCTAAGGTACATAGGCTGATATATCACATCTAACTTGCTCCACTTTTACAAAAAAAAAAAGGATTCTTTCCTGAATGAGGAGAAACTACTTCATCATTTGGCTTTTCAGCAATTTCTCCACTTCAATTTGGTAATTTCTGTGTACCTGTGCAGAGCTGACTGTAGAGAAGGTAGTTTCTTATGTCTGATTCTCCAGGTAGTAAAGGATCAGACTTGAGGAAAGATCTTCAGAATGAAAAGGCTTGTGCTGGAAGAACTTTCATTGCCTCACTCACTTCTTATTTCCTTATTTTGGCTGAAGTGACAATGTGGAATTCTTTGATGCTAAGGAGACCTCCTCAGCTGCCCATTGATGTCACCTTCTGCAGGGCAATGAGCTGGACGCTATGAGATGGTTGATCTTCATGGGTTTGCCATGGAAACTAAGGCTGGGGCTAATCTTACTTTACTGTCAGTCATTCTGAAGATAAGGTAACACGATCATGACTAGAAAGAACTTAAAGCTGATGCTCAAGCCGAAATTAATGTGGTGTATTTTAATGACACCATGTAAGGATAAATGATTAAGAGCACATCATTTCAGCTCATTTGCACCAGAACTGTAGCACACATATCTTCTGCACTGCAAAATAGTAAATTCTTATTCTGTCATTATTTAGTGCCCACTCACAGACAGAAGAATCATTAATTTCTGATATTCCCAGCAAGATGCGATGCGAGGAAAAAGGGGGAAAGAAAAGGAAGTCTGTTCTCCTGTTCCTTAAGCTATGGTGCAAAACATGGAAGTTTGCTAAAAAGGAAATTCAAATCTGCATGTAATGTTAGTAAAATCGATGTATGATGTATAAAGAAAAGAGGCATCAGCACAAGACCCTTAGTTTTCCAGCAGGATGGCAAAGTCTTATTCTGCCCTCAAAAGCTTCTTTGCTGATATTTTTCTGTTAAAAAAATGCTAAAACATCTGAGCAAAAAGGTGACCAGAGCAACTGACACTAGAAGAAAAAAAGGAAAAATTTCTAATTTAAGTAACAAAGAAACACATTAGTTCTTTTCAAAGTACTCTATATCTCATCCATCAAACACACTTGTCAAAATTTATCATTGGATACATAAAAAAGTCAGGTAAGTAATTCTGGAGCTGCTAATATTTTTTTCATGGAGGAATAGTGAAGTACAGGAAGGATGGGCAGGGATAAATGTAAATGCATCTAAGAAGAAGGGAGAGGTGAAGAAGGGGGAAAGAAAAGGAAAGGGATCAGAAAATTACAGAGCAGGCAGACAACTCCATCAAGAGCTTTCCACTGATTTCATACTGTACCTCGAGCTAGTTAATATGATCATTATTGATTTGCATATAAATTATACATAAAGGAAGGTTGAAGAAAGTATGAGCTGCTGTAAGGAAAGGTAATCATATGCAAGAAAGGTCTTCATGATGTGTAACCATCCCATCCTACTCAGCTAATGTCACTCAAGGTAAAGACTCAGCTGGAACAATATGTCCATTTCAGCTTTTCAAAAAAGATCTGGAATAAATGGAGGACTGAAAGGAGAATAATTTAAAGAACATTCAGAGACAAGTGTAAAAGTCTTGTTTAACAGTTAAAAAAAAAAGTGTGGAATGAGAGTAGTGGAATATATATCTTCGAGGATGACGAATAAAGTGGCTGTCTGGGTGGTCGAAGTCACCTATCATGACCAGTGCCAGTGAGCATGATACTTCCTGCAGCTGAAGAAAGAACTCCTCATCAACCTCCTCTCCTTGACTGGGTAGCCTAGTTAACAAAGTTTCATTTACTGACTTGGTCTCTAATTTTCACCCATAAGCACTTGACCCAGGCATTGCTGTTCTTCAAAGATAGCTCTGTGCAGTCAATCCTGGTTTTGGCACAGAGAGCAACTCCCCCACCTCTGTTTCTTTACTTGTCTCTTCTGAATAGTTTGTAGCCATCAACCACAGCACTCTAACTCTTCTATTCATTTCACCAAATTTCTATGACAGCTATCAGGTCGTAGTTTTTCATCTGGGCAGTGGCTGCCAGATACTCCTGTTTATTTTCCATGCTGCATATGTTGGTATAGAGGCACTTGAGCTGGGCTATTGGCCACATCACCTTTTTAGAGCAGTTCCCTGTAATTCTCTTGACACAATTCACAGCTGTTTCCTTGTTGTTTCCTGACAGCATAGCAGCCCCTGGCTCCTCTCTAGAACTTAAAACTCCCTCCCCTTCTCCCACTAAATCTAGTTAAAACTCTGTTTATAAGTCCAGCCAGCTTGTTGCCCAGGCCACTCACAGGAAATTATACCCCCACAAGGAAAACAGGAATCACTGCCATATCCAGATCTTGCAATTACCAGAAAACCTGGGCTTTACTCGGCTCTCGCAATCCAACACCAATTGTGGATCATATAAGGAGCTGGTATTGGATGCTGGAAAAAAAAAGTGTAGAAAAAACTCATGGCAAACCATTATGAAACAATTTGCCCAAAAGGAAACTTTCCTCCCTGCTCCTAACCTTCAAGTTGTGTTTGGCAGAAGTTAGTGCAGGCTACATGACCCAACCTTTTCCACAGTGACTCAGCGTTGCATTGCCTACAGTTCTTTGCAAAGCAGCCATAAGGTGAAGTCTGTTTTCTTTTCTGTAGAAACAGGGACAGCAGATGGCTTGTGGAAGAAACTAAACTACATTTCAAGTCCTCCTGGGGCTTGTTTAACTCAGCCTTCCACATAAATAGTCAGATTGTGTTTACTTCCCAATGAAGAAAAGCCTGCTTTCAAGTTCTTTTATTTTCAAATGCATAAACGTCAGCAAAGGTTGAGATATATTTGAGCAGTTTTAGTAAATGAGTAAAAACCGAATCTAAATTGCAGAAGGAAGATAATATCAGCACTTCTATTGTGAAAGGCTAAAATAAGGACAGAAAATTCATTTCATAAGCTTTCTGATATTTTATAATAACAAATCGTGGTTTGCCATATGCAGATCTGAGCCTGTAATGAGCTCTCATTTCAGGCTCTCTTACCAATTTGTTCAGTCTTCATATGACTGTCACATTTTCAAATCAATTTGCTTTGGCACTTATAACAGTGATTCCCAAAAAATCATCTATACAAGCTTTGCATATCTTCCTAGTGGTGACCTGAACTTGAAGTATCAGAGATTTGTCACTTCAGTGTCTGCTTGTACTCTGTAATTAAGGCAGAGCAATTAGCCTGTGATTTGGAATGCAGGCTGATACAAATTATGTATTTTCTCAAACAATATACTAGGTTTACATGTATTTTCATCTAATGCTCAGGTTACAAATTTATGTGACACAGGACTGTCAGTTTAAATTATCTTCCAAAAGGTCACTCAAAGGGAAGTATAAACCAACATCCTAAAGGAGATGGAGGTCTTCCAAAAAGTTACATCTCCTGTTATTTAAGGATTGTGTACATCTTGTCATTGAAACATTGAAACTTAACCCATAAGATCTTCTTTGTCAGGATTAAAGGAGGGGTTTCTTATTTCTGATCTCTACTTTATCTTTTCATTGTTTTAATGAACTTTGCAGGAAGTTACCTAATGGACATGATGATGCCAAGTCCGTAACATGGAAGGAGAACTTCATCAAATGCCATGGTATTATGTTATTGAGGTCCACAATGAAAAAAAAATAACAGGGAATGATGAAGCCTTTTGCCCTGCTGCAAAAAAAAAATCACTGTGATATATTACGTGAGCTGAATGTGTATCGAGTTTATCCTAAGACAGTCAAGAGTAAGTGTCCTGAGAGTGTGCTGCAGGGATACTTTCCTCCCTGATGGTGTGGTAGAGTGCCTGTGGGGTTTGTGGCCATGTGCCAAGGAGCACTTACTGACTTATTCCACAGCAATCTCAAGAACACTTGTGTAACATCTGTCTTTACTAGAACAGCCTCCATGTGCCAAGTTATTCTCATCCTTGCTAGAAAAAAACCTGTTGACACCATATCCCTGTCTTGGGTTCCTGGGTCTTGAATGACAAACTAACAAGACATACCTAGGTACCAGATTTTAGTTCATATTACAGTCCTGGTACAGTAGTATTGTTGGCAAAGACACAAGTTTTGAAAAATGCTTTGACTAACTGTTATATTATTAGCTCACTGTTAATACTATTTACATAGCACTTCTTTCTGTTACTAAATTAAATATACCCATAATGGATGGGATGACAACCCAGAAAGGAAATGTTTCTTATAGTTGCTGAGAGAGATTTCACATCTCAGTTTGTTTCTGGGGTAAAAATGCTATTTCTAAAGGAAAAATATAGAAATAATATGTTATAAATCAAAGACAAGACTGTAAAAGGTGCTTTCGTTTTGAAAAGATTGAAAGGAGGGCAAGATACTAATGAAAACACTCTCTAGGAACAGATAGCAAAGCTTAATGAAAAAATGCTCTCTTCAGACAGTCTTGTCTGGAAATCTAAGAAAAGTGTAAACATGAAGAAGGAGAGGAAACCTTAAAGAGTGATCATTGGAGACATTATCTGAGAAAAGCTTTAGAAGCTGAACAAGAAATATTTTAGAAAGTGAATAGATCGAAGTTCATGGTAATATATAAAATGCTGTTGGAGATGTTTTTATCTTGAGATTACTGCTTGAATTCTTTCCCAGATAAATCTCACCTTTCACAGGAGGTTACAGCTAGTAAATACTTCTGCAGAGGAAGAGAGGAGCACGGCACGGTGGCACTGGGGCACGAGACATCCTCTGTGGCCATAAAAATGCCTGAAGCTGGTGAAGATGCGATTTTCAAAGCATCTAAACCCCTGTCACCACCTCCAGCATATATATCTAGGTTGAATCCCCAACATATTTCAATCCTTATCAGAGTTTCCATACCAGAGCTCTTGGATCTGTTTTCAAATATGCTTTTTTTGCCATATCCTCTTTTAATGTTGAAAGGGAATTTCAGTATATCTTTTGTAAATCGTTGGTACAGCAGTCGGGTCTTTAGCTGCTGGGAGTGGGTGGTTCCTTCAGAGCTGTCAACAAGCCTGGAGGAGATTTTGCACACCTGGTATTTATAAATTCTGGAGCCACATGTTTATCATCCCACAGGCTGAGGCTTTATACACCTGTGATTTAATTTATTTTGAAAAATTAATATACAAGTTGATATTTACAGGAATCCACCTCAGAACTTTTCTTGCCACTGCGTAACTTTTCCTTAAGTATGTATGATTACCTTCCTCAGGAAAAATCATCCTAGTTACCTGAGCAATAATTCCTATATGACAGATTTATAAAGGAACAAAAGTTAAGAGAGCATCCTATTTCACGTGGGAAACAGTGAGTCACAGTGATGACAAAGAGAAATATGATTCATGTTGTCACATTTTCAGGTATTTCAATTCCTCAAATAACATAACCAATGATTCATTGATTTTTATACGTTTCCAAGTACCTCTAAAGTTGTTTTTCCAACAGGTGCTTTGTGATGGTTGTCAGCTTTGGAAGTTTCCCTCTGAAAACTGGTGAAGCCTTAAAAGCCTGCACTTAAGGGTTTTACAGAAAGTACAAGTCACTTGCCTTTGTAAGCAATCCCAGAACTCCTCCAACAAAATTAGTAGGATTTTAGCCCAGACATCTGAAGCGTTCATTGCAGTTTGCATCAGAACGTAAAATGGTCTTAGGAGATGTGGGGGAAAGATGAACACAGAAGTTGTGTGTGGTTTAGGATGGGCAGTCATCATAGCTTTTACAAGCAGGGCAAAGTTTTGGTGTATATGGATACTATTCATTTTTGTACTGCTCCCAAAGAATTATTTCAAACTGCTCATAAAGCTTTTAGGAGGCAAGAGAGGTCTCCACAGCACGTGGTTTTCTGTTCTCATTTCCTCTTCACGTCAGGCTTTTTATAGAAAGATCCCTTTGCCCTATAAACTTCCAGTGAATCTAAATGTAAAATGAACTAGGCAGAATGCAACATTTGCCTCCCCTTGACACTCTGCCACTAGGAATTTTGCTCTGTGTTTGGAGATTTAACAGCAGAGCTATTGCTCGTGTAGCAACTACAGCAATAGCAATCATGAAAACAGCAATCTCATTGCTAACATAATTTTTGTGAGTGTATGGATGAGACCCTACCTTGTAGCACTCACTTTTTGAGTAACAATGAAGCTGTTCCTGCTGAATGCAATGAATATATTTTATGAAGTGTTTGCCTTTCTTTTTTATCCTTGTGTGGAATTGCTCTCTCATTCACAGTATTTAGTGATTCACAAGTCTAGTATTTCTGTGTAAAATCATAATATTTTCATGTATTTAAATCACAGTTTTATTATCTGCTGACATTGCCTTTTAATGCCTGTTCCTGTGGACTCTTTTAGTACAGATTATTGACTTTCTTGCTGCCTTCCCAACCCTGAGTTTTAGTAGGCCTTGTGGCTTGCATTACGATGCTCAACATTGAGTTGGACCCTTTTCCATATGAAGCAACGCTACTCCTTCACTTTTCAAGCCATGTATCTTATGATCCCCTTTCACATAGTACATTTATTCATGTTCACTTCAGTTTTTGCTTTAATCTTTATTCTTCTGAGGTTTTCAGCCCCGTTTTCAGTGTTTGCCTGCTCTTTTACCACACACATTTTTGGCTTTTTTCTTAACTTGCAATCCAGAGCAGTTCATTCCTCATGTTCTTCTCCGTAAAAGCATTTGCTATTCAAAAAAAGTGTCTAATCATGCTCTTTTACAGCATGGTACAACACCTTATTTTTGTCTAAGGAAAGGAAGCAATTTGAAGAGTTGTCCAAGGACTGTACTTCTGCATTCCAGAGGAAAGGCTTACTCAGGCAATGGATGAGGGCTGGTGTGCCACCAAAGAGTTGTGTGTTGATGGAGCACACTCACTGTCAGAGGGATGCTCCTGCCAGTTAGTTGTTAAAGTTATTTCAATACCTGATAAGCATACATGAACTGAGAGTTTCAGAAAGTGATGAACTGTTGAATTCAAAAGATTTCCAACCAGCAGCAGCATAAGCTGTAGCTGCTCCTTTGTCAGCCAGCCTGATTATCTGTATCAAATGCCACTGATTTTTACCACATACTACTCTACTGGGTCCAACAGCCTTTGTGTTTTGAATAGCACATCTTCAAAGCAAATTGTACTGCTCTGATCAGGGATGATCAGAGTTTAGAAAATGGTGGGTTTTCTAAGTAGCTAACTTCAGGAAATAAGCTATCAGAGTGTTACTGAGTTTTGTATCTTATTTCCTATTGCAATTTATCTGATTCAATTTCTTAGGTTTTCTTACGCCTTTTTCACTAAATAAAAGAATATGTACTCCCCTCTGTTTTCTTCCTGTGAAGGCATTATACTCTGTAATCAAATCACTCCTCAATCTTCTCTTTTAATAAGCTAACCAGATTTGAGCATTACGCTTTTAACAGCAAGATGTTTTCTCCAGAAAATAGAATAACTACTATGGTTATCTTCAGAGCTCTCTTGAGGCTTCTAAACCCCACTATAAATGCAGCCACCAAAACTGCATATCGTATTTAGTTCTAGCCTCACCTATGTTTCACACAGGGATAAAACTGCTTCAGCAATTACAGGGTTCAAACAGCCCTTTTTCACTAATGCATTGTCATTCAGAAGTATTAATGAGGTTGTCTCCCCTGCTGTGAATTTTAATTCTTTTCAGAGTCGCTGCTTTCCAGGGTACAGTCCTGCATTCTGTTTGTTTATCTCATCATTTAAAAGACATTCTGCTGTGTGGCTTCCCTGTCTTCATTATTTACCAGTTTCTTGAAATGTCTAAATTTTAGTAGAAGCACTTTTTCTCCTTACTGTGTAACTTTCATTGTTAATCACAGGAGAGTAGTGAGGCCCCATATAAATCCCTCATCAAAGGTTTCCTGGACTGATGACATACATAACATGATTTCTTTTTCACATACTAATGAGAAGTGCTTATTAAGTAACTTGTTCTGGTTTGTAGTTTCATAAAATGTTACACTGATTTTGTTAGTGAACCATAAGTTATCCGTAAATGCTCAAAGTCCTGTATTCCATGTACTACTAACAACTCCAAGGCAACCAAGGGTATGTTTAGGGCTCCATGTTCTGCCTTTCTACTTCTCTGTCTTATATTTCAAGCATACAGTTTTCCACAAGCTTTTACTACTGTGGCTTAATAATGTATTTTTTCTCATGAGAAAGTAAATTTTCTGTTAATCTTATGCATTTGATCTCTTCATATCCCTTCAAATTGTTGTACACTCGATTAGATGGGTGGATTTTTTTTAATTTAATGTTAGTTGTACCTTCCTCAGGCATCTCTCCTGAGTAAAATGCTCCTTGTTCCAACAAGACAAGTCACATCTAAGCTAGTAACAACATGTTGTTTATCTTCCCTTGCCCATGAGCCGAGGATGAGCAGAGAGGCAGCTACCTCACTTTTCTTCCAAATCTCACACCAAAGCCTGTTATACCATGCAAAGTCCCTTGTGACACCCCTGATAACTTTATTATATTTTTCCATCCAGTCCTGCAGTTGCATTTCACAATTTTGCCGGAGAGTCAACTCATCAAAATATTGAGTTGAAGTTTCCTATCTACACTGTATTCATAAATTAATGCTGATGATTTTTTTTTTATATTACAGCATTTGGAAGGGTCATTAGTAGTGGTTTGTTGCATACTGAAAGGTTCCCTATTTTTTTTTATTTATATAAACACAAAGCATAACATGAACTGTGACATAGAGAGACCTGTGTATAATTGAAACTAGACTTAGAAGGAAAACATCAGACAGCTGTGTCTAGTTGGTGCTGTCAACCCCACATAAAATATATACTCTATAAACTGTGATTTACTATGATGATATTAAATCTACATTTATTTACTCTGCATAGCCTTCTTCCAAACAATTCATTTCCTCTTGTTAATACAAGGGTTTGAAGTATCTTGAAATAATTGATGTCTAAAATGAGATAGGAAAACCTTGGTGCTGTTTTTAATGTTTTCAAAGGGGGGATGTGTCCCAAATCACTGTATAAAAGCAATAATAATTGTTCTGTGTTTAAGGGCTAGTCGTTTGCATTTTATTCTTGTAACCGAAAGGAAGATATTCTTAAAAGAAGACAACTTCTATTTCCATTTTTCTACAGGAGAGTAATTTCTGAAATGTTTCATGCCTTTCAGTGTTTCTAGAATTTACAAGAACATGTGCTCTCACTTAGGTATTTCTTGGATTTAAAAATGTCTCATGGAAATTAACGTAGCATGCCTTGCTTAGACATGATATGCAAATTCTACCTTTTTGTTAATTGTCTAAAGCATTTCAGCCAGCTTAAATCACTGGAAGGCCTTGAAATAAGTACTTTCTTATTGAAGTCAGAAGCTTTGCCATTCATTTCAGCTGCACCACAACATGTGCTGGTCTTCAACCAAATGGTTGAAGTCACTTTTAAAGTCAGGTAGGGAATATTTATGAAAACAAAGTGACTAATGGATAGATCCCTCTTTACACTGTAAAACACTTTCCTATCTCTTGAGCAAAGTCAAGCTGATACTTTCTTCAATTCATTGTAGGTGGGTTTGTTTGGGCATGTCTTCATTACAAGCTGCTTTCCTGAGATGTCAAAGTAAATGTAATTTATGAAATTATTCAAGCCCTAGGAACTTCATTATGTTTAGAAAAAATGTGCTGTAAATTGTCCTTTTTTAAAACAGTTGTCTTCTCAGAAAACCTGCTTGCATAAATATTTAAACTGAGAACATCCTTTATTATTACCTTTTGACATGAGCTGCCAGGTGGTGGATCTATTTATATTTTAGTTTGCTTTAATTTAATTTTATTTATTGATTCAGTCATTAAATTTCATATGAAAAATTCAAGGAAGTACAGACAATAATAGTAAATATCAATTATGTAACCTCTCAGATGAGGCAATTCAATAGAATTGCTGAAAACTCATCCATTTTCTCTATGCCATGCAGTAATTTCTTCTAAATATTATGCTACACATGAATAAATGACATTAATGTTCCCTAGCAGAGCTGTATCTTCAAAGACAAAACCAAAGGAGATTAGAGGAAGAAAAGGACTGGCAGTCCTAGATCAATTGTGAAAGGCACAAGTGGAACTGTAGTTTACATCACAAATGTATCTGCTACTAAATCTCATCAACAAAATATCTTTCTCAATTAAATTGGATCTCTGAATTTTATTTTGGTTCTTACTCTGTCAACAGTGTTAATTTCCAAAGGATGCTGAATAGCTTTTTCTTGGATAATTTCAGAACACAGATTAAAAAAGCTACCTAGACCATCAGACACTAAAATAAGAAAACCTCGAATGGACTTGTCAAGGTCTTTCCTTGAGGGAGGAATATGCAGAGATTCAGGACTAACATACAGACTTTTAAATAAAATGATGTATAATACAACGAAGATAATCATGCAACTCAGATGTCCTGGTTTCCATGCATTTTTCTCATTGTCATTAACCATTTGGCAAGTTTGCAGCATATGACGTTAATGAGAAGGAACCTTAATACAATTATTTCTCTTTCTAAACATTGCAGAGGGTTTTGAAAGACAGTATATATAGAATCCAGAATGTATGTGTAAACTTATACAAATAGGAAATAAAAATATGATTAAAGCTCTTGATAAATACATTCCATGGAAAATAAACAGAAAAGGCTGTGTATGCTGGTGCAACATTTCAGATCTGAAGTGACCTTTTGTCCTTTGTTTCAAAAGAAGTCTCAGACCTTAGACACAGTGGTTTGAAGCAAGAGCTAGTTCATGCTGCCAGCAGAACTTGGCCATCTATGGCTTCATGCCCTATCCTAAAGGTACAGTTGTCAAAGATATAAAACTGAACTCCATATATTAGCTAGTTTTTTCCCCCTTAACATTCTTTAAAACGTCAAACAGTTAAGAATTCTTTAATACAGAAAACTGCACTGCCAGATAGTTGTGTGCATCACAGATGGCAAAAGATTTGAAATATGCTGAAAATTGCCTGTCTTAATCTTAACATTAAGATAAAAAGCAGTGTCCAACAAGAACAGCAAAATGAAAATATTGCTAGTGTCTTTGTAGGTCCAGATTAAAACACAAATAAACAAATGTTTTCTTTTGGTTTGTTTTAGTTTTTTCTTAAAAAGCTAATAGATGACCTTACAAGCCTTAATCCAGTGGTCACAGAGTCAAAAGTGGATTAAGTTAAAATAATTTCCTAAATGACTACCTTGGATATAAATTTATTCTTATTATACACATCATCATTACTGGAATCGTAAGTGAGATCATGGAACAGATCCTCCTAGAAGCTATGTTAAAGCACACGGAGGATGGGGAGGTGATTCAAGACAGCTAACATGGCTTCACCAAGAGCATGTCCTGCTGGACCAGCCCAGTGGCTTTTTATGATGGGGTGACCACATCGGTGGACACAGGAAAAGCAATGGATGTGATCTATCTGGACTTCAGTAAAGCCTTTGACACAGTCCCCCACAACATCCTTTTCTCTAAGTTCAAGAGATACAGATTTGATGGGTGAACTGTTCGGTGGATAAGGAAATGGATGGATGGTCACATTCAGAGAGTAGTGGTCAATGGGCAAATGTCCAGATGGAGATCTGTGACAAGTGGTGTCCCTCAGGGATCCATATTGGGACCAGTGCTGTTTAATATCTTCATTGATAATAAAGACAACAAGATCAAGTGCACCCTCAGCAAGTTTGCAACTGACATCAAGCTGAGGGGTGCAGTTGCCACACCAGAAGGATGAGATGTCATCCAGAGGGACCTGGACAAGCTGGAGAAGTGGGCCTGTGAGACCCTCATGAGATTCAACAAGGACAAATGCAAGGTCCTACACCTGGGTCAGGGCAACCAACAGATTCACTACAAGCTGAGGTACATTGTGATTGAGAGCAGCTCTGTGGAGAAGGACTTGGAGATGCTCATTGATGAGAAGCTTGACACGAGTCGGCATTGTTGCAGTCATAGCCCAAAAGGCCAACTGTATCCTGGGCTGCATGAAAAGAAGCATGGCCAGCAGGGCAAGGTAGGTGATTCTGACCCTGTACTCTGCTCTTGTGAGACCTCATCTGGAGTATTGTGTCCGGTTCTGGGATCCCCAACATAAGAAGAATATGGAGCTGTTGGAACAGCTCCAGAGGAGGGCTCCAGAGGGCTGGAGCATCTGTGCTATGAGGACAGGGTGAGAGAGTTGGGGCTCCGAGGGGATCTTATAGTGGGCTTCCAGAAACTGAAGAGGGCCTGCAAGAAAGCTGGAGAAAGACTTTTTGCAAGGGCAAGTAGGGATAGGATGAGGGGGAATGGCTTCAAATTGTAAGGGGGGGGATTTCAACTAGACATTAGGAAGAAATTCTTCATGATGAGGGTGGTGAAGCTCTTTCCCAAGTTGCCCTGGGAAGTTGTGGATGCTCCATCCCTGCATGTGTTCAAGACCAGGTTGGATGGTGCCTTGAGCAGCCGGATCTAGAGGGAGGTGTCTATGGCAGGGTGGTTGGAACTAGATGATCTTTAAGGACCCTTCCAAAACAAACTATTCCATGATACTGTGAATCTATGAAAACAAGGAAGAATTTAATACTCTTTCAGTGTCAGGAAACAATTAAATGGACCTTGGTGTATGACAGTCATATGTTGCAACTCAGTTATGAAATGAGTTCATTAATAAACAATATCTTCTTAAGATTGCTGTGTTCATTAAATACACAGGTTATCTGATATACATATGTGTAAAACATTGGTTTTATACAGTTTGTCAACACTAATAAAAATCTGCAGCTTTCACAATTGGTTCTGGTACTTCATTTTTCTCATATTAATATATAGTATATTCGCAAATTTCTGGATAGAATTACCTTGTTAGGACTAGTGGGTCATGAAGCACAATTATTTTTCATAAAACATGTTATGAGAGTATTATAAAATAATTTTCCAGATCAGTTCTTTTCTTTAAATAGCTTGGACTATCCTTTGAAATTGAGTTTTTTACTGAAAAATAATTGTAGCCATGCATGAGCTTGAGATATTTCTGCCTTTTCTCCTTTAGTTTTTTTGTATTACTAAATATGAGGTTTTTTTAGCTTTCAGAGGCAATGTTTCCCTTTTCATTGCCTTTGTTTGAAGGCCAGCATGATGAGGAGCTTCCTGTATTATAAGAATACAGCATGTGTCCAAAACTGAAATATGATCGCATTCAATCAAGGCTTTTTCTATGCTTTTGTAAAAGTTTTTTCTCAGTCATTACTCTGCTATCTTGTCATTTAGTATTTGCACTTCCTTTAAGCTGGAAGGAGAATTTTATCTCATCCGTTTCTCTCTACATTTCTCCTCTAAATATTTATAATAAAAATGAGCTAAATAAACAGAACTGCTTCCTGATTTCCAGGATATTTTAACCTTTCTATTGACTTTTCATCTCTCCTTTCTTCCTGTTGGACTGAAACACAGAAAGGTGATGGTAGAGTTTTCAAGTGGCACTAAAGTTGTCACAGCAGTTATGTAGGCTTTTTAGATTGTCCTTGACAAAAATAAAGAAGAACCATTAATAAATTGTGCTCATGTCATTTTACTAGCCATCATCATTATACATAAAGTGTCCTCCTTTGAAAAAGTAATTTGATAATCTATCAAAGAAGTTGATGTGAAAATTGCTCTTCAGGAAGATAACAGGTAGGTTGAAGCTGCTAATGACCTGTGCTGCAGGTACTCCTGCATTTTCTTAATGAAGCTGCTAAGTGTCCTTAACTTATTTGGGTTTATAACTCAGACAGCACTTTAGAAAACATTTTCTGGTTTAAAGATTTTTGTTTGCATTCTTGCCTATTTTAAAATGAGTTTAGTCTATTTTCCTTTCCATAAATATTTCAAACACTGAAAATGCAAAAAGCAAAACAGAAATAAGATGTTGGATGTCTAAATGCTAGAAAAAGATGCAAATCTGAATTGTGCACAGGGGTGGTCTGTGAATCTAGCCTGCACTGTATAGAATTTGCGAGCAGTGTTATAAGATCCTGTAAGATGATGTGGATTCATCTCTTAACTGAAACTAGACAGTAGGCAGTCAGTGATTTGCCATCTACATCATATATGGGCTACCACTACTGCCAGTGTGGCTTGTTGTTTGGATAACTGGATGAAAAGAAACCAAGTATTTAAAAGGAAGCTGAAGCTTATGGTGGAAGTAAAGGAGAGCATTTTGGAGAGGTTGTGGCCATGACGCTATCTCTCTGTGTGCAGGTATAAATCCTGACACCAATCAACTTAGCATATAGGTTCAGGAGTTTACACAGACTCTAGTTTGTCACATTGAAGAGCCACGTGTAAATAAGTGCCTGCCATTTTTGGTTATCAAAAAAGTTGTCCCATTACGGACATTGTAGATACTTCCGAGTTAGGCTGATGGACATCCCACATCCCTCTTATCATGTAAAGGGAACTTTGCCTTAACAATCTCATTTTTATATCTAACAGTAGACTAATTTCTGTGTAATAATTTATTCTAGAGAGTGCATGAGAACATTATTCACACATGTAAGAAATCAGTTAAAATGCTTCTAGAAAGTATTTGAACACAGGTAAAGAAGGCAGTAAAATAAATTTACAGAATGAAGACAATTTTTATTTCTTTAGATAATGTAACCCAAAATGCTTTTGTCATCTTTGGAGCATAAGTCACAGAGTGCAGCAATGACACTGACACACAAATTTTGAGCAGCTCCCACAGCAGCTTGACAGTCCCAGAGCAGGAGTGCACATGAAATATAGTTGTTCCATCTGCTGCTCCCCTGGCATGAGATGCTCTTCTTGCTTTCATGCCAGTGTGATGCAAGAAATGTTCCTACTCTTGCTAGCTATAAAATACATGTGCCAGAATTGGTTTCCTGTCACTGCTGCTCCTTATCTTTGTTGCTTTACTTTGTTGCTTCACTTGTAATTCCCTTTACACTTCCGGTTGTCTCATCTCCTGACTCGTACCGCCGTCACTTTGGAAGAACTTTGTATAGAAGCACTCTGTGCTGAAGCCCACCTGTGCCTTTCTTGCTTCTGTCAGTCCTTGCACTCAATAGGGAAGAAGTAATTCCTGCAACTTTGAACGCTGTTGGGTAGCAGAGTATCAAAAGCTGTCTGGACCCTATGGACTCCTTCAGTTGCTTTTGTCCCAGGTACTGCTATTCTAGCAATCAAAGCTGTCTCACCCTTGCAAAACATTATACTTGTGCTTAAATATTCTGTAAATTATGCAATCCAATAAATTTATTCTGTCTGTGGGAATCCAAGCCTTTCAAATTTAGCTTTACCTGTAACTGTAGCAGAATTTTTCCTGTTGAGAAGGATCAAATATTTCAAGCCTATGCACATATTAGTTGCATAGACATCTTTGCTGAATCCTCATTCTGTTATTCAACCAAAGGTATTCTGATTTCACTGGCTCATTTTTTGCCATTCAGTTCTGAACCTATCCCTGATTAAACCTCTGTGAACCAAGCAATTTGGGAGTCTTCTTTTTTCCCTTTCTTAACAAACAAATCCTGTGCAGTACGAAATGTTTGACTGATAGGCAGGCTGGTTGTAAATTTGGTAGGCAGATAAATAGACAGGTAAGCAGATAGTTTGATAGATAGATTTCAAAGATTTCTAAAATTAAAGACATTTTAATGACAAAAGATATCTCTAAGAGCAAGCCCCATGATCTAATTCTGAGCAGACTCTGAATTACTTGCAGCCTGCCCTATCCCAAGCCTGTTGAGGCTTTTATAACTTTTTCATATGTGTTACTTCCAAGAACTGGAGTTATCTTTTTGTCTCTCAATAAACTTGTAGTTTTTAAATAAAACTAGATTTTTACTACAGTCTTTTATCACTAAGGTCTTGAAATGTTCAGGAAACACAGCCCTAAGCACAGATAATAAAGACATTAACCTACACTTGAGGTGTCTCTGCACCTGGAAGCAGTAGATTCACACTGCACCCAAGCCAAGAAGTGATGATAATGTGGTTTTACAATGCATATTGTCTATTCAGAGCTAGGCCAGAGAATGTAGCTTCATCTTCTGCTGCCTGTGTGGGAATGCAATGCTCCACTGCAAATGAAGACTGTCATGTTCAGATGACGGATGGAAGTCTACATGCAAAATCTTGCCCTTCCCTCGTCTGTAAGTGATAAACATTTTGATGACTGGTCAGGTTTTCCCTAGTGAAATGGAAGAAGATTGTGTTCTCCACCTCTGCTATTTTCTGGTGATACAGAATTAGACAGAAACCATAACCAGGTTATGACTTTGTTGTCTTCTCCCTAAAGTAGGCACTTCTATAATGAAAGAAAAAGAACAGTTTCCTTATTCTTATGTTTACTTCTTTGACACCCTTCACTCATGTCCAGATTAGTTCAAGACAATTTTTCACTTGATTCCAGATTGCCTGTAGATTTTTTCATATCTTTTTAATTTAATATGAAAGCCAGGGTGTTTGCTGTAGACGCTGTAGCTGCATGTGCATTTCTGACCATGCACCTTCTTCTGCTTCACCACTCCACTGCCAACATTCATGCCTGGATCTCAAAGCATGCATTTGAAGTCCCAGCTCAGAACCAAGCACATCATATTATTCTGCAGCCAATATCCTGCAGGAGGAAAACTAGGCAAAATTCAGAAGAGCGTCATAGGAAATTGTGACCAGGTGCCAGTTTGCATACTGTGGACCAGGACCCAAGAGATACCTACTTAAGTGATATCTACTTACCTTCATCTGCAGTTTATGAAAAAAGACAGCACAAAACAAACCAAAACCTTCTCCAAAATCTAAGATAATTTTCGTGGCATACAACTGGTTTTTAAAAGCCCAAGGTAAAACATACTTCCACCCAAGGTGCGCTGAAGCATTTTATAAGGTTTTCCTATGATAAACAACAATATTTAGATCCAAAGCTTGTCCACAAAATAGTATTTCGGCTCCATAATGAGCCAGGCAGGTAAGCCATCAAAATATTATGTGTTTTAAATAAGGAGCTTGTGTCTCTGAAGATATTCTTTCCCGAGTGGAAGAATATTTAAGAAACACATCGTATAGTACTGAGGAAGAAGGAAAAAAAGTAAAACCTAAACCAACAAAAACTGAAAATACCAGTTCAAAATTGTTTATTGATTAGGAATCACTGTAGTAAAGAGAGTAAAATACAAAAGGAGAAGATTAAAAAAAAAAAAAAGAAAGAAAATCAAGCCACATCATCCACATTTCCCCTGAAGCAGAAAGATGTTTGTTTTATATTCTTTCTCATCCTGCTTGGATTAGCATATTCTTAAGCTTTCTTTGATAAATGTTTCTATGTATAGAGGGAAACACATATGCAGGAAATAAATGGCTGATATGGAATTGCGACTGCTTCCCCTTCAGTAAATTCTCTTGAGTTCTTAGTGTTCACAATGTTCACAGAATTTAGAAATACGGCTCTATGCCTTGGTATCTTTTTTTCTGAAGCAAAGTATAACTATAGAGTGTTATCTGACGTGGCAGCCATTAGTTTCCCAGGTGGTCATTTGGACAGACTTCAATAGCTGACATGGAGAAACAGGCACTGGTAAGGCACAATCTCTTCTGAAGTCATATACTTACAATGGATCAGGTATATCACACTTTCAAAGTGCCTACTTCTGTGACTGAATCTAGGCCCAGATATTTGGCTGGAAGAATATCCTCTTGTGTCCATCTAAGAAACCATCTCTTTCCTAACTCTTAGAGAGTTGTCCAATGTTTAATCCCATTCCCACTTTTCCTAAAGAAAATTACATTTTGTCTTGTTTTCTCTGTTTTTCTTTGACACTCCTTTACTGGAAAATCTCAGTCCTATTTAAGCATGGCAGTGCGGCTAATCACAACCTTTTGTCCTCTCTTTGCTAAGCTTTGTACCTCTCAAAACTGTTGCTGTTGTTTGCCTAATCTGATCCTTCAGTCATTCTTTTAGAGTGACTTTTTCAAAGAGTCTCTGATTTTTAATACTTATCTCTCGTGTGGGTATGTGTCCCCAGCCAGTTTTTGTTAGAAATTTCATCTCACTAAATGTAGAGCTAATATTCTTTCCTGTGGCTACATGAGCACTCTTGACCCAACACCTGTTGTTGTCTAACCCCTGCAGGCAACTAAGCACCACACAGCCACTCCCTCCCTCCCTCCTGGTGGGATGGGAGAGAATTAGAAGAGTAAAAGTGAGAAAACTCGTGGCTGAGATGAAGTCAGTTTAATAGGTAAAGAAGAAGCCATGCGTGCAAGCAAAGCAAAACAAGGAATTCATTCACTGCTTCCCATCAGCACGCAGGTGTCCAGACACATCCAGGAAAGCAGAGCTCCATCACACATAATGGTTACTTGGTTATTTGAGAAGACAAATGCTCTGAACATCCTTTGCTTCTCCAAGCTTTATATGGTGAGCATGACACCATAAGGTGTGGACTATCCCGTTGGTCAGCTGAGGTCAGCTGTTCCAGCTGTATCCTCTTCCAACTTCTTGTGCACCTCCAGCTGGTGGGAGGGTGTGAGAAGCAGTAAAGGCCATGACTCTGTGTAAGCCTCACTCAACAACAACTAAAACATCCTTGTATTATGAACACTGTTTTCAGGACAAATACAAAACATAACAACATGCTAGCTACTATGGAGAAAATTAACTCTACCCCAATCAAAACCAGCACAGCACCTTGTACAGATGCTAGTGTTAAGCTGAATGGTTAAACTTCCTGGTATCAATAACTAAAGTCTCAGCTAAATCTCTTACAATAAATGCTCTCAATGATGAGTTCCTCTGAATAGAGACTACTATAGAGAACAGTATGTAATAGGCTTTCAATTTTTATCTTTTTCCTCTTTTAAATTCTCTTTTCACTATATTTTTTGCTTAATACAAAGTATTCCAAGCATGGATCAGTGTATTTCTTGTACTGCATTGCTATTACGGTGCAGAGCAAATATATTTGGGAGAGTGAGAACACTGGCAGTGTGCAATTCTTCACGGAGGGGCCCTTTCTTTAGCCAGTATTTTGGTCAAATTTGACCTTACCCAAAGACTGAAAAATGCACTTTTCAGAATTAGCAAGTTGGATGAAACTGGTTTGTCAGGGATGCCTGATTGTCGAAGAAGAAAGGTAGTTGCATCATAGGCAGGGGAATTGACCTATTAGTTTAGATATGTCACTCAAGAAGAAGATTCAGAGAGGCACCACAGTTTTGTTTCCTGGTGTCAGAATTTCATGCTGCTGCTAAACAGCAGAAAATTCATCAAGTATGTGCAGATGTTGGGTTATTTAAAAAAAATTGAAACAAAACAATCAGTAGTGCTCTGTTATACAAATCATTCTTCGTCATAATCTGCAGCTTTTTCTCCCTACACCCTTTTTTGCTCTAATGTTCTGTTTAGAAAATCTGAAGAGAATTACTTGATTTCACCCACTAATACTTATACATATGGAGCTTTTTCTACAGAAACTCCTGGGAGTCAGGTCATGTTTCCTGTCCCACTAGCTCTAAACAGGAAACTGTGTTTTCCTAAAGGTGCAGACAAAACGTGCTCTGAATTGTACATTATTGACCTCCCAGGAAGTAGTTTTTGGAGGCTATTGTCTGTCACTATTGAGTTGAGAATCTAAACCAGTTCTGTCAAGGTGTGGGAGTAAAGTCTGGTTTGGGTTTAGTATAACTGAACTCAGCTGCTAATTATTTAAGTGATTTTTTTGTTAATAGTTTCTGATGCTTTAATGTATTTATGTTAATATCAAAAAGAATGTCTTTAGTTTAAGTGTTTTATAACCCATTTTATAGAAATACTATTTGGGACCCAGATGTGTATATGTTTCACCCCCTGAATCACATTGTGCTGTACAACTCTTTTCTGAAAGAAATAGCTTCCAGCTTTTCAAGTATTTACAGCTCAGGCTTTGATTTTATGGTGGCTTTAAGTCAACTGAAGTGGAGCCTGTCTCACCTAATCTTGGCCATGCATTCTCAATCTGCCCTTTTTGCCACCTCTACTATGCATCCTGATGCTCAATGAACTGGCTCGGTTAACTGATGTACCTGAAAAACAACTGAGAAATACGAAAATATGATGGGTTCCTGAATGAACTAGTTTTGTGGTTCTTTTGCATTGGCACAGGAATGGTGATGGAAATATATATCTGGGGGTAATTAGAAGAGACACATGAATCTCTCTGACAGTGCCAGCTTGCCTGTTGTGTGACTTCAATAAGGAGCTGGAGCCTGGTATTTGTCTTGCCGCTATTTGGTGCACTGCTCTTGTCTTGCTTGCACTCACTGCCCATCTTTTTTAAATAAATATGTTCACCATTTCCCTGCATTTCTACTACTTCAGCTCTTATTGTTTTATTGTCCTTCATGAAGAGGCCAAGGAGGCAGATCTGAGTTTTGGGTCTGGCCTGAGATTTTACTGGCCTTTTCATAATGAATTACAAGCAAGCTGGTAAAAACTCTGCTCCAAAGAAAAGTTTGCTACCTTTATTGGTTCCTAACACAAAGCCTGTGCATTTACCCATCTTGACGGCTGTAGTTAGGGCTTGGAGTTCTCTTGAATCATTTTGCTGTTTCACTAGGGAGAAAGCCAGAGGCTGAGAAGCCATTTCAGCAAAGGTAAGGGGCGAATCCAGTGGTGTAAAGAGCCCCTTATCACAAAGGGGGACTTTTAGCAAAAATCATCATCATAAAAGCCCAAATTCTCAAATAATCTGTGAAATCAAGTTTTACTCAATTTATTACAGCGAGAAAGAAAACATATTATTAGCAGTGATCAAGAAGTTAACAATAACAACTTGCAAGGGCAATGTGTCTAATCATTGCCATAACAGAAAAAGTACAATGATAAAGATACATCACCAATTGCTTTATCTTCATCACAGTCGCCAAAGGTGGAGGGAGACCCTTTGTTTTTCACAGCAGGGACTTGGAGAGACAATTGCCAAGTCCATGCTGGGCATCCACTCATGGGTGAGGTCTCCCAACCATTGCTGCAGGGTGCTTAGCTTTTATACCATTGAACAAACAACTTACATCACTCCAAAAAGGTTGAGTCTGTAGCTCCAGCTGCTTACTGCCTCTCTTTCTCATGCTTTCTTCCACCAAGAATATTACTGCACAACCACACTGATAATAAAACACTTTCTCACACTCTTATGTATTAAGAATCGTACAGCACAATTCTACTTGTAATAGCAATGTGAAAAGTTACAGATTGAACAGTGCATATAGCAATGCAATACAAATCATCCATGGGGCACCCACATAATTTCAGGCCTCTCAATCAGGCCTTGTTACTTCAGTCCCTGTGTACTTTCTTGGCCTTCCAGGGACTTGATGACTTTTGAATCTGTCATCCAAGATGACCAGTCCAGTCAGGAAAAGTACGAAGTTCTCAAAGACAGCATCAAAATCTCTGTGATTCATAGAAGGAAAAGAATGACTCTGTAATTAAAAAAAAGTGAGTGCTGGTTTGGGGAAGGTCTTTCCCCATGGAGCACACATGTTGCTAAACACCAGAAGAACTTTAGAAGACAAAGTCCCAGTAAACAGCACAAACCCCCAAGAAAGTTTTATCAGCATCAATACTCTTTCAAAAATCAACAACCTATTAACAAAGATATATTGAAAATCAGAAGCCATCATGTCTAGAGCCTACTGAATCATTTATTATATATCAAGATAGCTTAAACTGCATTTTTATTTCTTGCCTTTTCATAAAGTAAGTAGATTATCCACATTTTTTTTCCTTTCAAAAATTTCTCAGTGACTGTGTAGACCTAATGTTATTGCAGAAGTGTATTCATTCCACTTGCATCAGTATTCATCAATGATATAGAGTCAGTCTGAGGTTGGCAGTGATTCAAGGGCAAGCAGTCATTTTTCTAATCAATGCACCTTCAAAAAAGTTATTTACCATCCAAGTGGAGATGTATAGCAGAAACCTACTTTGCTTTGCTCTACTTAACAGCCAATCTATTCTCTAGAAAGCTGACAGCAACTTGAATTTCCGTTGCTTCACACAGATTTGGCAGGATGCCATATGGATTGTTAAGCTTATCAAACTCTGTCTCTGGAGCTCCTTATAAATAGCCTCCAAAGCCTTTGAATGGCAGAACAGATTGGCTTGCACTCGACCAAATCATGTCATTCCTCTTCAGGATTCATTCTGAGTACTGAGAAGGCTTTCTTTTAACTTCCACGAGCACCTTTCACCTATTGTTCTAACTATTATCCAGCATTCATTTGAGTCAGGTTGTTCTTTTATCATACTCTCTGAACATGTCCCAAGTCTTGTATCAACCTGTGTTTATGTGATCAGACTATTGTCAGTGAGCTTTGTGAAGACTGACATGAACTTGTTCTGTAAGCATGACATCTCAGTTCAAAATAATTTCAGAAATGCTTGCAAAGGTCTACACAGTTTAATTGTCAAGCTCGCAAGCCAAATGAGGTTTTTCCACAGATATCAGAAGTACCAGATGCTTTGTGTAAAGGCTTATTTTTTCTTCTTGATGCTAACATTCTTTCACCCATTATTGGCAATGGGGTCACTTATCACCCTGAAAACATGCTTTCACTGTATAGGATATTACCACTTTGAAAGCACTAGCTGGTGAGTCATCATTTCCTATTGACAGCACCACAGACTTGTGTAATTCTGCTGTGTCTCCTACTCCTGATAAAATTGCTCTGTGATGCAGCCATAATGCAGGATATAGCATAGTTAATTTCAGACCTTAGGGATTAAATCTTATCAGTGAGAGAGTGCAAGAGCTCTAAAGGGCCACTGGGCCCCTGTATAATTTAAAATCTAAAAGATTTATACTGCAAAAAAAGGCCTTAAAACCATTATTGCATCATTATGTCAGATTAGTACTAAGAACAGATATGCAGACTGACACACTCAGCCTAAATAATCCAAGCCAGATGCTGTACAAAAGAGTATGTTGTGAAACAGAGGTCTAATAACCCCCAGGTGTTCCAGAAGACCCTATTGATTCAAGTTGCCCAACAGATTTATGGAAAATAGACTAAGACAGCCCTCTTAGGAGGAGCTGCTGCTCTTTACTCCATCAGTACTGAGTGCAAGGCGTACTCAGGAAAGGGTCTTTTACTCCTTTGCCTCTTTTTTTTTTCCTTTCCTTTAGTAGGAATATTGATCTAATGACAAATGATTGCAATATTTTCAATAAGCATTCTTTCAATCCTATATCGAAGGGAAAAGATACAGCATCATTTAAGCATCTGTAAATGTGGGAGAACAAAGAAACTCTTCACGGTCAGCATGTAGAAATCACCACAGACTTTGCATTTTAAGGTATAATGATGAAACTACTCTCTACGTCACCCTTGGGTCATCACTTCTGCAGCTGGGAAAGTAGTGTGCCCTGCATTGTTATCTTGTGCAGGACAGCCACTCAGTAGCAAAATGACATGCAAGTCCTTGAGAGGTGTTTTCCTTCTGGCCATATAAACTGCTCCGGTTAGTTCGCAGGCAGCATTTTCACACCGTTGCCATCTAACCAGCTGACTTGCTTATGTCCAAGCACTTTGTGAAATGACATGCTATTTTTGAAAACACAGCTCTTCAAGATTGAAGTTGAAGCCTGGACTGCAGAAATGTTTGACACAAAGTATTCTAGTCACGACTCAGAAGTAGAAATAATCTGCTGTGACAGAAAGTGGTTGGTAATGATGAAAACTACATGGTGCTTCATTCTAAGAGACCACATAATCAGCCTTTTTATCTGACCATTTGAACTGTTCTGTAATAACATATCTGATTTCTTTCATTGTTAATAGTACCTATTCCTCATTTTCCTGTTTTCCTGAGACCCAGTAGCCGCCAAATCACTCTTCGAATGACTTTCTTTCCTTAAATTCCTTCTTCAGGCTGAAGTTCCTAAAACAGTCACAACAATGCATTCATCAGACCTCCAGGCAGGTAATCCAACAAGTGACTTGTTGCTTGCCCTTGTGGGAAGACATGGCACTTTTGGAGTCTTTGGGCTGGTTTCTTGCTGAAAAGCAGTAAAGGGTGTGTACTGGATGTTAGCACCTCTTGATTGCTGGCCCTTAGGTAATTTTGAGCAGATGTTGGGCAGTCTGATCATGTTTTTTCTTGATTAAGTCTGCCAAGTTTTCTGCTTGAATCACGCATATTCCATGTTAATGAACACTTTACCCTGGTCCTCCCTTTCCACATCATGCTTCTCCTTGACTTAGTCTGGTCTTTCCTAGTGATGAACAGTTCAAAGTAGTTTGCGTTTTTCTTGGAAGGAGAGCTCTGCAGTGAAAAGGTGTGCGGAGCTCAGCTGTAAGGCAGAGCCTTAGAAGAGAAAACCCATCACAACTGGACAATCAAAATAAGACTTGTCATGGTGGAGTCTCTGTCAGGGAAGCCAAAAATACTGGAGAAAAAGTGGTGAGGGGAGATAGAAAAGGGCACGGGAAAGAGAGACAGAGAGGAAAAGGATAAAGTAGGTAGAAATGTGAGTTAGGAAAAATACAATTCAGGGATAGGCTAGAGGCTGCAGACTCTTTGATGACCTGAGAAAGAGGCAAACCAGTCACAAGTCATCTCTGTCACTGATGGCTCCCTAGACACCAAACTGCACTTTTTATTCTCCCTCCCCCTTAGTCAATACAAAAGCTCAGGTATGCCGCTGTGTTGCTGCCTCTTCCCCCCTACCCATCGCTTTACACCCTAATCTGACTGAAATGAGCTGAGCAGACAGACAAATACATAGAGCCCTTCGGTCAACATCATATGCATTGATCTGAGACACAGTAAGAGCTCCCAAGGATGGGAGAAGGAAGCTGATTAACAGAGGAAAGGACCTCTGCATCATTTTCTTTTCAGTAGCTGTTGTGAGACACTGTCCTACTGCTTTGTTGACCTTACTCTAATATCATCTTCAGTTACGGCTGCTACAAAATTAGGACCTTTCTTTTATCACTTGCCTCCAGAGGATACAACTGATCTCCATTGTCTATTTTAAAGTATTTTACATATTTAAAGAAAATGGTGTAACTTCTTTCCCCAACACCTCTATCGTATGCTCCTTTTTCCTCAAAACCTCACCCCCAAAATCTTTTTTTCATTTTTGTTCACCTCCTTTTTATTCTCTGATTTATTATGTCCATCCTGAGTGGTAGTGCCTATACCTGGAGAGGACCCTATAGATCATCTCAGATTTCCAAAGTAGAGAGCAGTTGTTCCCCAGGTCCTGCGAATGACACTACTGTCATCTGTCAAATGATACAAAGAGGAGAAAAAGAGTTGGCTCCACTGAGTTGACTGACCAGAGGATGCAGGTAGGTGCACCAGGCAATGATGCTAATTCTCTCATGCCAAGGTTTTAGGTTTTTCTTTTTCTGCATGTGCCCTTACATTGAATCTCAGGGAATGCGTACTCAGGCAACTGAGCTCTTAGTCCTAAGTAGGCCTAGCCTGAGTACTAACATAACTTGTTTCCACTATGTCCTTTTCAGATCTCTTATTGCAGACCAAATCTGTCTATACAGATTCAATTGTATCAGTTCAAGTTGTGAGACAGTACCCATGCTGAAGGATCTAACCTGCTTACTAGCTGAACTCAATAGTTTATACTTTCATAAAGTGTTTTCCGTGCAGAAAATGTTTCCAGTGCAATGGCTTAAATTAATCTTCTTGATCTGTCATGGAAGAAATAACCTGCACTTACTGAGTTCAATGAATAGTGGCTGAAGAAGCTGCTACACCCTGCTGAAATGTGCTTCTAGAGACTCCTGACAGATCTCTTCAATAAAGCTCTGCACCATTTCTCCATGTCCATGTGGATTGGAGACTCCTATTTCTTTGCAATATTAGTGTCTCAGCCCACTCTTTCAACATCCTACCTACATGTATGCTAGGTGATTAAGATGTCAGCAAGGTGTTAGCACAATCTCGAATTGGTAGAAATTCCTCTTCGTTCTGTCTGAGATCTATCTATCTATCTATCTATCTATCTATCTATCTATCTATCTATCTATCTATCTATCTATTTTTCCCACTAGGTCATTCCCAGCCTGATATTACCAGCTTTGCATTTCTTTCTCAACAAGCATAGCATGTTGCATCTACCTTCATCCAATTTAATATGAAAGATTTCAGACTCCCCCCTTCCTGGATTCATCAAGAATGACCTGAATTCAGATCCTGGAAATGCTCCTGAGCTTGCTTTTGCTCAGGAAGTTCAAACATATTTTCTATTGGAGCAGCAAGTTCTTAAAAATAAAACGGAAAGTATCTGTTAACAATGGAGACCTCCTACAGCTCTCAGTGGAAGATGCCTTTCAGTTTGAAGCGAATTGCTGATAACTTCAGTTTGTGGTTTGTGCCGTATTACTCTATAGGTGTTTATAAGTCACTGTTTTTTTGTAACGTTTCTCTCAAGTATCAAAATTAGACTGACCAGTCTGTAGTTCCTGTGTTCTTTCTCTCCTTTTTTTGAAGACTACATCCCCCCACTCCTCCTCTGCTCTCTCTGGTCTGTGAGAGATCTCAGATCATTGCCAGCTGCTTTGTTCCTTAAGTATCCTGGCGTGGATTTTGTTAGGCACTGCTGACGGGAATACATCTGCACAGTCTAAATATTCTTTGATTTACTCTTTACCCTGCTCTGTTCTCTGTTGCTCCATTTCCCTATTTACTTTGTTTCAGTGTCTGGTGAAGACTAATCTTCGTGCAGCCTGAAAGAAAGCAGACACCTAATACTCCAGCTTTCACTCTGTCACCTGACTTCTGAGATTTTTGTTAAGTAATAGATATTCTTTGAGGCCTTTCTCTGTCTTCCTTTTCTACTTGCTGCATTTCCTGGACAATTTCTTATTGCATTGCTGCTTCTAAAGAATTGCAAGTTGAAAAAAAAAAAAACAACCCAAAAAAAACCCCTAAGCTTTTCACTTTTTTTTTGTGTTGTTTATTGGGTTTTTTTTCTATTATTCATTATTTTCTTTACAGTCATCCTTTATTATATACCTTTCTTTTCACTCTGCTTTTGACATGCTTTTTTTTTACCTCAGAGTAGAATTATTCTCACCATTTTGTGTAGCATTTTTTCCTTGTTGTTTCTTTTTTATTATTTCTTTATTTTGTTACTTTAGATCACATAGAACAAAGATAGACAGCTAGTGGTATTTCAGATGCTGTGACTACTTTGTTGGACTCCCAGCTCCTTAGCCTGATGTTTTCATGCCTTTCTCATACTGATTAACTCCTGTGGTGTGCACTTCTAACTACATTCACAATCAGGTTTCCAGCCAGCTTCTTATTACTAGTCAGAATAAAATTTAAAATTTCCCTGTACTGCTAGCAAATTCCAAACCCTAAAAAAAAAAAAAAAAACAAACCCAAACCTAGGGTGAATACATTGTCAATGCCGGTTTTTGGACACGAAAACTCCTATTGCCCAGTTCTATAGCATTGCCTCTCCCAGCCTTTGGGATTGCCTGGAGTTCCTACCTGCATCCTCTGATCAGCCTAAACCATGGAACTGACTCTTCCTCTTTATCTAATTCAACGAAACTGCCTCTTTTATCTGATGTCTAGAAGCAGCACATATAGTCTTTGTAAGCATTTTAAGATGGCCTGTGCCTACTTTGAAAAAGAACTTGGAGCCTGTTTTGCTGTCACTCGTTCTATCAAATTTCAGGTGTCAGTTAATGCTTAGGTTTAAATCTCACTCATGCTCTCCAGTTTGTATCCCTTGTATATATATCCATATACCCAGAAGATTGCTGCATTATCTTTTTTTGCAATTTACCATCCCATGTCTTTAATTTTAATCCTTCCATTTTCTTGCTATCACCTGTAAGCTTCTGTCACTTCTGCTGTTAAATTTTTTAACCACTAAAGGATAATGTGCACAAGCATACTTGCAATCACACCCATTAAATTAAAATTGTCGGTATTGTTTCTGGGGAGTGTTATGTAGTCACATTTAAATGAGATGATTCATCTGTGAACAGATCATAGCTGTATGCTATAGTACAAACACTGCAGATGTGATAGATGTTGTCCTTGAAATATCATTTTAGAAAGAGGGATTCTTTGTGACAGGTTTCAGCCATATTCAGATGGGCAATGTGGAACATCTTACCTACCTACAAATACGTATTACCCTACTGCAAAATACTTACCTTAAATTGTTAAGCCCGGTGATCTGAATCATAGATAACAATGTGATACATGTATAATAGTTTACTACCTAAAATTATTTTACCTAGTCCTAGCACAGGCCATAGGTGATTTCAGACAACACATCCTCCCCTTCACTGCTTCATAAAAAAAAAAGTCTGTTTTTTTTCCTTTTTTTTATATAAAGCAACATTGGCAGAAACCTTGTTTTTGTAACTTATGAGATTTCTGCCAGCGGATATACCCAATTTTTTATTATAATGTGGTGTAACAAACATTCTGCAAATCAAAGCAAACAACCACTGGGAGTTCTCAGGCTTGTTATTATCTCAGCTCTAGCACATACAAACTCCAGACTGCACATTTGGTCAGCTATAAAATGACTACAGATGTGGACCGTATTTCATCGGAGCTCTGTTTATTAGGTTGTCGTATTTCTACAAGAAACCCCTGGAGAGAGGGTTTCAGAGTTTTTCTGTTTTGAAACGGTGGTCTGTGGATTCCTTCACTGGAGGAAGTGAAGTTTCTCACAGCAGGAATGCAGCACCCAGCATCTGCAGCATGGACCCCACTCATATTGAGGCCAGCTACCCGGTGTTTGCACTTCTCAGCTTCATCTCCTCTGGCTTGTTAGCCCGTCATCTACTCAGGAGATCCCATTTAGGGCTATACCCACCTCAGAGTAGACAGCTCCAGCATATTCAGAGGTCTCCAACACTGGCTGCAGTCAGCAAAAGACAGTTTTGCCCTAGTGCCTCCACTCTATGGCCTCTTGCCACTGTTGGTGATGCTGTGTCAGGAACCTGAAGGAATTTTAAACTGGGTTGGTTTTTTTTCTTTAAATACCATTTATTTCCATTTCAAAACTAGAACATGCGTATCTACTTCCTTTAAAGGCTCAGAATTAATTTTGTTTCTAGCATTGTGCTATCCAGCTTAACCAGTGATATCAATCTATTTCAATTCTCACTCTTTTGCTTAAATTACTTTGTGTCTCAGTTAATATGAATACTTGTCTCTCAATCAATAAACCAGAAAATATTCCTATTGATTTTTTCCATCTTTTTCAGACATTCTGTTCTAGTAAATTATCAGTTGCTGCTATCTAAACAGTTTCACTGGGTACATTTATCTGCAGTAGAACAATTTCCTACTGGTTAACAAAGGAAAGAAAAGAAATCTACAGTTGTATTCTATCGGATCTGAAAGGTACAGACGTAGGACCTGTTACGGGAGGAACTGCCCCATCCCACTGGAACTAGCATGGCACAGCTTGTGTGGGCACTGGAAACGTCCTTGCAATGCTCTACCACTTTGCCTTCACCACTGTGTGGATAATGACTTTGCTAGCTTTGTCATCATACTTAGCAGGCCATCATGGACCCTATAAGAAAGTGTAAAATAAGTGTAACAGAGGGGAAATTAGCTCTTAACTGGAGAAATTCCTTTCTGAATATGAAAGCAATTGCCCAAAAGGAGGACCAGCTTGCAAGGAAAGGAGATTAGACAGGAACAGCTTGGTCTTGGGTCACCTCCTGACTCATGCACTAATTCAAAAGCCTTCATGTATTAGGATACTGCGCAGCATACCTGACTGCAGAGCAAATCTTGAGTGTTAGTGAAGTTTGGTTTTGGGGGAATAGATCAGGAAAACAAAGAAGGGGAAAAAACCTACTTAAGAATAACTAAACTGATCTTCCATCTCCCTTGTGCTCTTCCTGTCTAGTTATAGGGTAGAAACACTTAATATAAAATTTTATGTAAAAAGTAAAAGCTTTGCACTGACAGAAAAAATCTAAGAGTGGATTTCATCTCTTTTTTTAATAGTGGCTCTGTTTCAATGGGACTTAATTTGTCATACCAGACTCCTCTTTCAGTCAGAGTTGTGGAAGAAATGTTAGCTTACTTTCTCACCTGGTCACCTTATGCAGATACAATGGCAAAGAGGCATTTTCTAGTAGCAATTCAGAAAAGATGAACAACTACAGCTCTCTCAGTAAGATTATTTAGGGTGAGAAGGAAGTAAATTTGTTCTTTTTTCCATTCCCGTTGCTGAAATATTTTTTTCAACTGTTTCTCCTTTTCAAGTTCTCTTTGAAGCTATGAGGTCTTGGAATTTTCCAGGTGTGAAGACTACTGTGTTCAGTTCATGAGACTATAGGAAAAACACTTAATAAGTCAAGGGCTGATAGAAACTGGAGTATATTCAGGTGCTTTATCCTGTTAAAAAAACCAAACATCTGATGATATATCTAACCCATTAAACAAAGCAAAATTGTACATCTGAGTTTAGGGTATTCTGTTTCACTGGTATCATTTTGTTTTACTAATCAGATTAATTTCATAAACTCTGTGAATGCATCACATGGTCTTAGGAAGAGGCTTATAAAAATCTTTTTTCTACTTTTTAAATTAATCTGTTGGTTTCCATAGACATACATATTCCACTTCTTGTTGCTGTATCTTCGTTGGTCAATAATTTTATTTCCATATGGAAACAGATGGCATGTAGAAGACCATAAATGATGCAAGTTTAGCCTGGAGAAGAGGAGGCTGAGGGGAGACCTCATTGCTCTCTACAACTACCTGAAAGGAGGTTGTAGAGAGGAGGGTGATGGTCTCTTCTCCCAAGTGACAGGGGACAGGACAAGAGGTAATGGCCTCAAGCTCCACCAGGGGAGGTTTAGTCTGGACATGAGGAAAAAATTTTTCACGGAAAGGGTCATTGGGCACTGGAACAGGCTGCCCAGGGAGGTGGTTGATTCACCTTCCCTGGAGGTGTTTAAGGCATGGGTGGATGAGGTGCTAAGGGGCATGGTTTAGTGTTTGATAGGAATGGTTGGACTCCGATGGGTCTCTTCCAACCTGGTTATTCTATGATTCTATGAATGCAATGTAGCATCATCATTAAGCTTTTTTTCTCCCCATTGAAAATATTCTCAGATCTGGTCAAATGTTAGGTTTGCTTAATGCTGTCATCAGGTGGGACAGCCAGTTTTCTCTGAGAAATACAGGCAGGGAAATCTGATGGGTCCATCTCTAATGACCTGCACGGAAATTTGTATGTCAGAGAATGCTAAAGCTGAGGTTGTACAATGAAGGTTTTTATCTGGCCTATGAAGGTTACCTGGCTTTTCTGTAGCTTTTCTTTCCTCAATACAAAATCGCTCCCTCTAAGAGTTATCACAAAGCTCCATGAAGCTTGCAGGTCCCTTTAAACTTTTCAAAACTACTTTTTTTCTTGAAAAATGAGAAGTCTGGGAAGTTTCATAAGCTTTCAAGTTCTTGCCAGCCAGAAAACTCTTGGCAGTTTTCCTACTTTTTTGCTGATCCTAAAGCAAATACTTGTAAAGCATATGAATAAAGGGATGCTAATGCTGGGTATAACACCAATAGCAAGGCATACTCGCAGATCAGTAGAGCTGAAAATATCATAATTGGAATAATGAGTGCAGAAAAGATGGCAACTGCTCTTTATATTGCTATTAAAATGACATAGATGTCATTGATAGCATTTTAGTGTCTATTTTGCCCTTTAATAATCCCATGATGAAATTTAGGTTTATCCTCCTAAATGAAAGCAAGGATGGGAAGCCTAAGATGAACATTTGTAGTGGTTGATGCAACGCAAATGGAAATCACACCTAAAACATGAGAAATTGAGATCTTCTGGAATGTAAACATTTACTTGATGGTCATCTTGCCTGCAAGTCACAGGGAGATATTTTTCATAGTTAAATAGTAGTCAAATTTCATCTTGTCTCTTTCTGCCTGGTTCTTGTTGTATAGATGCTATACAGTATGAAGGGACAATACAGAGAAGACAGATATTCTTACGCAAGAAAAAAACCAACATATATTTTTTACTTGCAAGTTCCACTGTGCAGTCAACTTTTTTGGAATGAAGACATGCTAGCTGAATTTCAAAATCTCTCATTCAAGAACACAGGGTAACATCCTCATGAAACCCTTCCTGATCCACATAAAAGACATCTAGTTCTGATGAAACAGCAAGGACAGCTAATTTTTCTCTTAGTAATGATCATTTTGTATTTCACATAACATATATTCAGTTAAGAAGAGGCTTTGTACCAGATACCCTTTGGGGAGTGTTACCGTAATACTAAAAATTGAACTGCTTATCAGTTGTAAGTGCTGATTAAGATAAGTTTATTTAGCCTGGAAGCTTTCTAGCAAAAATATGTAGACTGGGTGATGCAAAAAAAGGTAATATGAATTTCACTGGACTTCTTTCTGGGTTTGGGGGTGATCTTTTTTTGGATACACACATTTTGCAAAGGTTAAAAGATGGTGAAGTTTTTTTCAAATTGAAACAACAAAACTGAACGGCAAAAGGTTCCAATTTAAGCTGAAGCAACTTTTTTATGTTTTTTAAAAAAACAAAGTAAATACAATTTAGTTGGATTCCAAACAAAACTCCCTCTCTGCTTTCCCACTCTACTTTCCCTCTCCTGTTTGTATTCTGAACTACCAATAAACCCAAAACATAAGGTATTCAGATGTTTCAGGGTTCTTGTATGGTAAAGAAATAACAGTTATTAAAGGACTTTTTAAGGGATCAGAGAAAAACACCTAAAAAAGCGGGAACCTAAGCATGGAAATCAAAGCCAAAGAAAATCAAATAGAAGTACAACACAAATGTTTAATAGTGAGGTTGATTTCTGCTGGAACCAGATACAGGGAAAAGTGGTAAAATCAAGACTGTAAACCTTCCAGGCACACACTTTAGCCAAATGTCAGCCATTGGGCTCCATACAGAAGTAGCTGGAAGAAATTTTATGGCAAGATATACAAGGGAACTGACTGTGTGACCCAATATTCCCCTTCTGTCCTTAAGATCTATTAAAAACAAACTTTAGTGCCTCCCATGAGAGAAAATGTATCTCAAACATTAGGATAAAACCTCTTATTTTTTGTATGATTTTTGACGCATGATTTTTGTGACGTTTAAGAGAAATTCTATACTCACTCGAATACTCACTCAAAGTGTATAAATAACTCTCTTGCTGAGACTGAAACAATGACTGTGTATAGCATTGGCAGTGCAAACCCAACACAATCTTTTTGAAAGAATGAACTATTCCTGCAATGTTTGCCAGCTGGAGAAGATTTATTCTTGTATGTTAAGTGTTTGCCTTGTGCTTAATTCAAAATATATCTTTTGTTCATCTTTACTGAGAGCCCTTTTGTTTACAGCAACTGTTAACTTACTCTAATAGCAGGGACTGTAGACAATGCTACATTGTTCCACATAGCTTGATGCAATCAGGCAGAACCAGACATTATTGGCAAAGCAATAACCACTTCACTTACAAAAAAAATAAATAGAAAAAGAAAAGGAGGGAGATAAATGTATTGTTAAGAAAAACAAGAATAATCAGTATTTTTCACTGAAACAAAAGTATCTGGTTTGTCCTTTGTTCATTTGGCAGATATTATCTTCCCGGTTACAGTAAGGACTGAGCACCTCATGTGACCTGGGGGTCTTGTTTCGCTTAACACTAGATAAACAGAGGAGCTGTGTGGTAATAAGGAAGGGGGAGGGAAAGAGAAGTGGAAGTTTTTTGACAATTGTGGTGGGATCAGCTGTGTGACTGGACATGCAGGAAAGTATAGGTGACGTTTTTTGGTCCTACACCCCATTCCATAAAGCAGTGTCTTCTTCACGAAGCAGTCTAATGCATATTGTTTTGATATTTTCTTTTGCCGCTTCTGTGAGTCCCCAGGGGGAGAATTACACAGCAGCAAAGACAGCAGTTTGGGCAGCTGTTGCTTCTGCAAAAGCACTGAGCAACTTCAGTCAGGGATGCAGCACATTTGCTTCCTCTGTGGATCAAGATGGACGCGTGTAGGGTATGAAGTTAGCATCATCAGGCATACAGAAGTTACTGACCTAGGATACAGCAGGTTTTTCTGTATTTCCTTTCTACTTTCCCCCTTACACAAATTAAAACTGGATTCCACCAGATTTGCTCAGGTTTGCAGTTTTGAATCAAGTGGTCTCCAGTCCAAAATTGCTTTCTGACCTGGGAGGTCTTTTTTTATTACCATGAAATGTTCTTTCCCATGCATGGTCTGGCTTTCTTATGAGTTCATTTATGCCAAAATGGACAACTTTATGTCAGCTGTAAAATGGAGCCAAGCAAGTCTTTTCACATAGTTCTGCTTCCCATGGAATCTGTTATTGAATCTGGCCTTGTCTTCTCATTAGGACTTTTGCTTGTGTTGCAATCCATTTTCCAGGTGTGCTAGTGCTGGAAGATGGTGAGAAAACATCTCACTTTGTGTGAGGATGCAATTTTCTAGTGGGAAAATAAGAAAATCAAGAGATAAATGCAATGGGGAAAAGCAAGTTGATTTCAGTAAACTCCAGAGAAAGACACCCTTCAAACCATTCCCAAAATAATTTCTAAAATTTGAAAATGTCTCCTGAGAAACGCCAGGAAACTGGTAAAAAATAAAAGGTGATGCCTTTACATTGGGTAACCCCTTCTCCCAGTATATTTCTGACTTGAGTTCTTCTCAGTTTGCTAATTACCTTTTCTCCTGCTTACTGGCTTTTTAACAGAGGAGGAGGTTGAACACTGGGGCACGTGCACATAGAGGTTGTGAGATCTCAGGCCACGGAAATATTCAAAAATTCAGCTGGCCACAATCCTAATGATACTTTTGTATCTTCAAAGTTGGCCCTGCTTCGATGGGGGTGGAATGACCACCAGAGGTCCCTTCCAGCCTCAGTTCAGCATCTGCCTCCAAGAGACAGAGTTATTCCTTATGCCTTGGCTTGAACTTGAGCTATACATTGCATTCCCTGTTTATGTGACAGTTAAGAATTTTTTCTCCAGGCAGCTGGTAACATTTTTCTGAAATGGATGTCCTTTCTTGAGACCATGTCAAATATCATTTACTAATATTAGATATGCTGTATAAGGTCTTCAGCACATTCTTTATCACTATTTACCACAGTAAGCTGGGCTCACAGTCTAGTGGTTATTTGCTGGAACCCACAGCAAATGAGCTATTTGTCCTCTAACACCACTATCTTTGTCCTTACTGAGTATCAAAAACATTTGCCAAAAATTTGCTATTAGTTTCACTGCCTTCTCTTGAACTACAGGATATAAATCATCTTGTCCTTTTCCTAGCTTTAACTGTTTCTGTTCAATCTACCGTGTGATGCAATTGTAAAAGTCCTTTTAAATATTTCATTTCCTATTCCTGCTGGCTTTGATCCAGGTCTCAAAGATGTTACTGTTCTTCTAATATGCTCTTCACCTCAACATTCATAAATTAAAAAAAAAAAAGTTATGTTCCAAAGGTTTGTACCAAAAGGTTTGTATTCACTTCCTTCTGAAATAAGGAAATTAAAATCTTCACAAAGTGGTATAGTTGTACAGTATCATCTATGTAAGAATGGCCTCAGCTGTTAGCAGCTGCTTACTGCTCTTGTCCCCATGCAGCACCAATGCAGAGTCAATCTGGTGCTCATTTTTCCCTATTTGGTCAGATTTTTTTCAGCAGATCAAAAAACTCTTTCCTTCTTTTCCTCCCTCCCTCCCTCCCTCCTTCCCTATCTTCCTCCTTTCTTTCCTTCTTCTCTTCTTCTTTCCCTTTTTCCTCTTTCCTCCCATCCTTCCTTCCACCTGACATGATTTCTGTGTCACTTGTTATCTGTTCTCCCATGTTTCTTCAAATTTTGTTTTCCATTGTTTCTTTTTTTTTTCCCAAATATTTGCCTGTTTAATCATGGCTTATACCTTGGCATTTTAAATTCTTTATGTGCACCAAGAATTGCCTACCTATAGTAAATAAGGAGTGACATTCCAACTCAATTTACCAGTATGTACACGGCTTTTATTTCCTCCCATGGAAATGAAAGGAGTGGAAATGGAGTGTTCCCCTACCCCAAAGCCTTCTAGATATTGGGATTGCCAGGCTTGGGATAGAGTATCCTTTTATTTTTTTTTTGTTAACAGGGGAGAATGTGAGTGATGGAATGGGCTGAAATGGAGAATGAGGAGCACTGTGTCCTCTCCCCATAAAAGAACACATCCAGCCAAGCTGGTGGGTTTTATGGCTGGTAATGGATGAACAGACCATAAATTTTCTTCTGTGTAGAGTGAGGAGTTGATGGCTATCTGCCCCATGTCCTCCCACTGTCTTTCAGTTTAGACCAAAAAAGAGTCCTTCCACACATCGATATGAATGATCGTTTGGCTTTTTCATAAGCATGGAAGTTGTTTGCTGAATTCTACTGAATGGCCTTTTGCACGGGGCCTGCCCTGTGCCTGCACTGTGCCTGCAACTTAAAGAACTTTAGCAAGATACTCGGCTTTATTCTTCAGCCCTAATATGGGAGAATGAATGATAATTTGCAACAGTTAACCAAGGTTATTTGACTGAACTATTCAATTCTTTATAGATTGCATAATGGTGATGAAGGTGCAATATTTTAGATACAGTATCATATTAAAGTCTCCAAGTTCTCACCTTGAACACCATTCATTTCTCAGTGCACTCCATGAGATGATTTACAAGGAGTTCTGGACAGTAAAAAATGCATATACCAGTATCAAATTATTCTATATCTTAGGCAGTTTTTCACTTTGGGGGTTTATGAGGCGAGATTATTTCTCTAGATGTATGCATAGCCATATATTAAAGCCACCTGAATGCATGTGTTTATGATGGATGGCAGATGCACAGGTTTTCATTTGGTCATTTGGCCCTTTTCTCTGTTATCTGTAATCTGTCTGAGAACTTTTTCATATAAAGATAAGGGGATTTCTCAGGTGTTCTTTATGATTTTTAGATGGTGGGAAAGTAAAAAAGAAGTTTTTTCAACAGAAATTATCATTGTTCTTACTTGACCATTTTGTTAGTTGCTATTTTCAGTTTGTTTCATATTTGATCTCTGCCAAGAAAGTAACTGCTCTGAAAGTAACAAGGTTTTGCTCACCTTCTGTCTAGCAACTAAGTATACTATATTGCTTTCTTTTATTTGGTCATTGATTGATATTTTGTGCTTTTGTGGACAAGGCTCAGAATACCACCCCTGATGCAACTATATCTTGATTAGTTTTTGCAGCTCCAGTAACTTCATTGATAGGTGGCACAGACAGTGTGACAGTGCAATGGCTCAGTACAAAAATTAGACAGTGCTCCATGACCTGATCAACATTGAGTTGAAACAAAAGAGATGCACTGTGTCATAAAATGCATAATTTAAATAACAGGAAATTTTGGCACAACATAGGATACCAAGATACTGGCACAGAAGTCTATCAATTCTATTAGAAATAGTATGAATGCAGTACAGAAACTAAAAGTCAGCAGAATGCCTCTTCCATTTGTACTTCTTCCTAATGGATACTCTAGCTTTTGTCCTTATATCTAATGCTCTAATATTGATAAACAACCTTAAACTAAGAGTGACTATTGCCCTATTTAGGGTTTCTTACACAGTTCAGATTCGCTATACTGAACTACTGTTAACATTCTTGGCCATAGGAGGAACTTCTGAGATATTTCTGATGGTATCTTAAAAAACTCTTGTTTCTTTTTTATACTTACATTGACTTCAGTGAACAGAATAACACATACTTTAGTCTGACCTATTCTATATTGAGGGACAGCAACAGACGATGCCCTTTAAGGGGCTGGGGGATGGCATCTGCTGGCTGGGACTACAATTTAATAGGTATATTTCATCAGAACTTGATCCCACAGACTGATTTTCCTACAGAGGCAGAAAAGGAAGTGAGTACAGTGCTAAAGCTTGCTAAAGCTTTCCTTTGCACTCATTTACACAGGACTAAATGTGTTTCTTTTATAACCAGATAATTTTCTTTGTCAAAACTTACCTAAAAAAGAAGTGACTAGCTCACCTGAGAAATGGGGGCCTGAACTGTCTGAATAAATATTTGAATGGTACACATGGGGAAAGAAGAATCACAGCACCATTTACCCAGCAATAGACTCTGACCTGACTGTTTTTCAAGTATAAACAAGAGCTTGGGTTACAAATAGATAATTCTGCTAAAAAGACCAGCAACTGAAGCAAACCAAACCAAACAGAATGGCAGGAAATGGAGGAATGGAGAGCAATTAGAAAACATCAGTATGTAACTGTATAAATCCATGGTGCATTTCTGTTCTGGACACTGTATGGTTCCCCCCACTCACTCCTTTTTTTAATGATGAAAATAACAGGATTAGAGAAGAGGCATAGATGCATGAAAAGGATGTTCAAGCATTTCTGAATATAATGTGATCCTTCTCTTTGACCTAGAGAAAAGGTGATAGAAACAGCATTTAAAGGCATATGAAAATTGTTGAAAAAGCCAAAGATGACTCACAGTTTGTTTCTGTGTTAGGACTGGTGATTATCTCACAAAGCTGGTAAGGGACAAGCTCAAATCCGTCAAGACAAACAGTTTTCATGCAGTGACCTGTTTAACTACAGAACTTCTTAGTGTTGTATGGACTCTAAAAGTTTGGATGAGTTCAAAAAGGGATTAGGCGGATTCATGGAAGAAAGGTCCTCTGAGGATTATTAAATACAAAGACCCCCTTTCCAGAAGTGCCTGAGCTACAGATCACCAAATGCTTAGGGAGTTTTCTGGGCAGGTAGACTACACGAACTCTTTGCACTCACACAGCTCCCTGTGTAACTGGTTTGGTCTCACCCAGAACAACCATTTTTACATGAGCAACACACCCCTGAAAAGCATATCACATTTGTTATAGAAGACTAAATGGCCCAAACTGTGCCAATGGTATTGCAACAGCAGCTAAAACTCAAAGACTTAGCAGAACATAAAAAGTTCTCAACTTTCTCCTGTTGCCAGTGAATAAAACTGCTCATTAGGAGAGTGTCCATGATGTTAGATAAACTCACAGAAAAACAACCTTTTTTCGCTGGCATTTTTGCACATATAATGGCTATTTGCAGACTGAGGTTCAACTGCATCCTGCTGCTTGGATATCTCCAAAGCAGAGCACACCAGTGGATATGAGAAGATCCTGGAACTGTTATTGTGTGTGCTTCTCTTTTGTCTTACTTTCTCTCATAATATGCTCCTGGCCACTATCAAGTCATGTCAACTGGCTCTGGAAAACTTTGCCTTGACCTGGCAGTGCTGGTGTAGGGGAAGCTAATTCTGAAACTGTGGCTATTTTAATGAAAATGTAGGTATTATACCTGACGTCATAGAATGTCTAAAACAGCAGGCAGACTTCACAGTATAGGAGTCATAGAATCATTTATGTTGGAAAAGACATTTAAGATCATCAAGCCCAACCATTAACCTGGCACTGCCAAGTGCACCACTAAACCACGTCCCTAAGCATTACATCTGCACATCTTTTAAATAGCACCAGGGATGGTGACTGAACAATTTCCCTGAGCAGCCTGTTTCAGTGCTTGACAATCTTTTAGGTGAAGACATTTTTTTTAATATCCAGCCTAAACCTCCTCTGATGCAACTTGAGGCAGTTTCCTCTTGCCCTATTGTCACCTTGCTGCAACCTCTTTTTTGGTCACTGCAGAGAATGACAAGGTCTCCCCTAAGCCTCCTTTTTTCCAGACTTGATCTCGTGATGCTCTTTTTCTGCTGGACATGAGGCATCTCAGAGGTCGTGCCAATTCTCCTTCGCTCCTGCTTTGTTTAGCCATGAAAGGGGACAAACCATCATGGCAGGAGGCTTTCAGCTGCAGAGTATTGACCATCCTCTTGCCTTCTATTCTGCAAGATTTTGAGTATCATTGTATTCAATCAAGGTTGCTATTATGATAAACAAAGACACCTCATTCATGTTTCTAACAAAACATGAATTGCTCACACTAGAACATATAATAATCTTCCATCAAAATTATTTATATTCCACCTATTCATGCCTTAGTCACAGAGTGATTCCTGTCTTCTTTAAATTTAAGTCTAGTTTGGGCAGCTTTATAAGTATTTCTGTTTAAAGGTTTTACTTTCTTTGGTTGTATTTGTTCCTTGAAGATGTGTTCATTTTTGTAATATTGTCTTAGTTGACAAGTCCCTTCTAAGCTTATCTCAAGCCAGATGTTTTCTGACTAGTGAAACAAATCCCTTGGGAGAAGCCAAAAGGTATCCTCAGCTCAGGGGCAAGACATCCCAAGAAAACAATCTGTCTGTTGTCTTTCTCCTTCCTTGCTTCACTCTGTTCATGTTTTCTCTTCTTCTCCCGTGCAGTAGTTCCCTTTTATCTGGGAGCTCTATGGGGGGCATAATATTTATTCTAGCAAGTGCAATGGTGGTGGGAATTGAACAGGGTTGAAGACTGTGCCTTGGGCTGGGCCATGTTGGGTGTACAAGACAGAGGCTGGCTGCCTGCAAACTCAAACCTTTTACACTCCCCAAAAAATGGGAAGCCACATTGAGCTTGGGCAGGCAGAAAATGTTATTGCATTTTACTTCCAGAGGAAGCGAAAGTGAAACAGGAACCAAGCAATGGAAAGTTGGGATAGAGTGAAAAAGAAAGAGTCTTTTCCTTCAAATATTTTGAGGAAGGTTCAGAGTGGATGAAGAAGGAGTTCAGGGATGGTGTAGCAGACAATGGGAGGTTAAGATGGGATGTAGGAATTGGCAGAATTAAGTTGGATGGTCTAGAAGTTGCCTTTGCTGGAGCTCGAGTTACAAAAGATTTCTGTAAGGGAACAGATCATGGTAGTCAAGGTATGGAGCAGAGCAGAGTGTGGGATATATGTGTTTTTCATGAAAGGAGAACACTCAAGCAGAGCAAACTCTCCACAAAGAATGGGGTACAGAGGACAAAGCTTTGTGAATTGCTGCATTAAGCGTGTTTTTCCTGGTTACCCTCTCCTGGAAGGGAGCAGGTTGTGCAGTGAATTCCTACATTTTATTGTACCATTTGGATTAATGTGCAAATACAAATGTTACAGTACTGTTTTAAGTATGTTACAAGGCAAAAGGAAGAAAAACCAGATGGAAAGGCAATATGTTTTTTGTTGGTCCTTCAGTCCTCCAGAGAATTTATTTGACAAGCTTAAGATACGGGCACAGAAAACTGCCTTGGTGTTTATATTGGAGGAAGAAAAGACTGAGATTTGTGGGGCTGAGCATTATGCTGAACAGCACACAAATGCATTAAAAAGGACTGACCTCAGCCTCAGGACTCTTTATTTCTACTGCATATTTAACTCTTTCTCTTTCACTGTTAAGTGCCTAGAAACAATTCAGGGCCCTTTCCTTTTGGGTGCCTGCCTTACAGTTTTTATGTGGATCTTGTGTTTGTTTGTTTTTCTCAGAAGAGAGGTGTGTCACTCAAATAAAACCTAATTTTCCCATTCCTGTGAGAATCTAAGACAGAGACACGGTCTTCAGCAGTTTCAACAAAGGACAACAAATTGTGAGGGACTAGACAAGTGTGCATACTTTCACAACCATACTGCCACGATCATGGATGCTGGCTGAGGACCAGGGGAAGAAGCCACAGAAAACAGCCAGGTTTGCTGCCCACCCCCCCCACCCCCCATGAATTTCCCTTCCACTGCAGCTGGCAGAGACTGGCTACAGCCAAGACTGGACCAACTCTGTAGGGATCCCTTACAATTTTAAACTGTTAAGTTGTACTAAATCAAATACTTGAAAACTGAAGAGCATTGATAACTCCTGAAAACCTCAGTCAATGCAAAGCTGAGGTTGAAGACTGGAGGTATAAACGGGAGTTATCCATCTGGCTCTGTGAGTTGGCTAGAACAGAACTATCATGTGTCCCCTTTTGTTCCTTTGCCTTCCCTCTCTTAGATTAGGAGGAAGATAGGGCAGTCCCTGGAATCAGAGGCTGGAGTTGTGGGGGGTCAATTTGACTTTAATTTTTGTTTCTCTCCTTTGATAAGTTCCCTTGAGAGCAGATCTATGTCTGAATCCAACTAATCCTTTTTACATCGCATACATTTTATTACGTAGTCTCACAGAGTATATTTAAATACAGACAAGTCTGTTTCTTTAGAGAAAATAGAGGCTACCAAAGAAGCAAATTTTTCATTCCTGCATTTCTTTAAAATTTTTGTTATTTACAAAGCTCCTCATCAAAGCTGTTACACATGGGAAAAGTGACAAAGTTAAGATCCACATGGAAATAAAAAAGTCAGCAAATGACAGATTAGTATGCTTTGCAACAGGAGAAAAATCTGATGATTCCAGTTCCATACATTTTACACATCCTTTTATTAATAAATTAGTTTCCCTCTCCTACAGACACAAGGCCTTACAGAACTCCTCCACTTGGAGATCTATGACTTTTACCTGTTATTCAGCTGGATGAAGTCTTTGATAACGCTTTTGCTAGTTTGTCTATTTTCTTGCCCCTTTATTTATCCTCTCTTCTTGGCCACCCTTCGTAAACACCTACCCAGCAATGTGCAGCCACAGCCAAACTACTGATGCCAGACAGCGTTCAAACGTGTGAGAGTCAAGCAGAAATGGGATCTGGTCCTAATCCAGGCAGCCAGGAGAGCATTTCTAATGCACTGGTATTGTGTGGCAAAGCATGATTGCATGTGAAGTTGTAAGTGGAACAGAAAGGGGCTTTGTAATAAGATCAAATGGTAGAAGACGATTATGCCAGCACTTCCTGGAATAAACATCCTTGCAAACCTTTCTAAATGCATCTCTTTCTTCTGGTCCATTAGCTCGTATTTTGCCAATATTACATATTTATTTTTCTAATTGAAGTTTAAGACACCACAGCATAAATAAAAGTCATCCACTAATGACTCTTGTCAAACCTATGCTTAACATATTCCTACAATTATTAATCCCTCAGTGGTACATTTTGGTAGAAGCCAAAGACAATACTGACAAACGTTCTTCTTAAACTGATAAAAATACTGATCCAACCAACAGATCTCACTTTCTTCTACAATCTTTGAATAAACTGAGCTACAGTTATGTCAATGATGTGAAACAAGTTATGACAAGAGGTAATAAATGTAACATTGCTGGAAAGAGGTTGGGGTGCAATGTAAAAGGGAATCCAGCTGGCCCCGGGACAGACTGGAAGCATGGGTTACTTCTGAAGAATAATTTCTCCAGAAAATCCAGTATGTGCTAACTCTATCACAGCTCCACACTCATGTAAGTGTAAGTATTTTAGGATCTACTTTAGCATTATATTCAGTCATTTGAACATAGCAAGATGCTTTATAGTTGTCTTGGGTGAGAACGTGCTATGAAGCCATAGCCACAGAGATAACAATACTTCCCTAAAGTCTGTCAGATATGTTTTGCTCCTAGAAAAATTTACTGATGTTTTTGAAAGATACAAAAAAAGAAGAGCAAAGCAAAACCATTTGACTGTTAACATTACGCAAGAACAATGTGAGACTATATCAGTAATAACATTGCAGATAAAAAAATTATCATCTTAAGCAGATGTTGCTACTGTATATATGAAACCACTAAGTAAAATTTCAATAAATTCTAATATTATGAAGACAAGCATGACAGAGCTTTTTTATAGGAATGAAAACGCCCATCAAATAAGCCTTAAGGTACTAAACAGATATAGAGATACAGCCTTTCTTTATGTAACTCAGGCATATTAACCCTAATGGGATATTTTTTCTAGCTGAATCTATGCTCAAGGGACAATTTCTCTGTGACTGTTGTATTTTTAAATTCCTTTAGACAATTGCTATACACAAATAATGTCTTGGTTTTTCATTTGCATGGGATAATTTCCTTGACTGTCACCATTCTCACTGACACCAACATTTGCTATTTGTTAGTTTGTCAGTCAATTTGTTTCTAAAAGATGGACTTGATTACAGCTCTAGCTGGGAGCTCTATTGAAGCAAATTCCTCTAGAGATGGTTGTGGTGAAACAAGATATTAAGAACTTCTCTGTGAATGTTGAGAGATTTTTTTCTTGCCTTGCCTTGCCTTCTTTTCCTTTCTCTTCCCTTCTCTCTTTTCCCTTCTCTCGCCTTCCCTTTCCTTCATTTTTACAGGGCTTGAGCACAGTATTAACTGTTGTCATAGAGAAATGAAAGAAATTCTGTCTCTGAAACTTGAGGGGCACAGTACACTTTCAAATGGTATGTATGTCAAGCACGAAGAGACAACACGTGTTGAGGTGGTGTGTCACAGGCCCAGAGATTAACAGGACAGTCTCAAACTGTGATAGGATCCCTCATAACATTCAAGACACAAGGAAGAAAAACTCTGTAATATCACAGCAGTTCATGTTGTTGGCATGAATTAATGTCACCAGGTGTTCACAGAAAGTTATGAGACATCTTGCCAAGATGCAAATAGAAGTGTATTAAATGCAGTTGTGTGGAGTTTCCATGCCCTATATTTTTTTAAATGTTACTGGAGGCAATCCTTGTTTTCAGTTTTGGGTTAACACACAACTGAAACTCACTGATGCTCAGCCAAAACCCACAAGTCTTGCCTAGTTTTGAATAAAAATTCTACAAAACCACAGTTTTTATCATGTTTTCTACATGAAGTCATAATTAACCCCAGGTTTGCTCAAAACTTTGTCCAAGTTCACTAAAATTTCTGTAAACTGTGGGGATCCTGGCTGAAGTATTGGGTAAGTAAGAAAACATGAGCTGATATTTTAGTCTGGTCTGATTCTAGGCTCTGCTGAAAAAGTTTCAAATGACTGTTGCTGCAGTCTGATTACTTTATACCAGAGGATAGATGTTAATAGAGATGAATGTAACTTCTGAACTACAGATATCCTTTAAGGGTTCAGTGTCATCCAGGACTTCGGGTTTATGACGAATACATCAAAATATTATCTATATATAGATTTGCTATTTAGAAAATGCTCTTTTTACTTGACTTGTTGACCTTCCTAATTAAAAAATCGAAAGTCTGAAGGGGGGTAAGGTGTTGGGTGTTTGGGGGATGGAGTGGGAGCAGTATGGCAAGGAATGCGTGTTCTTAAGTAGTTTCAAGTAGTTACAGTTATTTCTGTTCTCTGATTTGATATCCAAAGCATTCTTCCTCAGTGTTAGTAGGAAATGCTCACTTGTGTATATTTGTAGCTATTCAAAAGGGAAAAAGAGAGCCAGGGAGAAAATGAGGCAGAAAAACAGAAAGATGGAGTGACAAAGAGAGAGAGGAAAAAAAGGTCTGATAGGCCTCAGGAGGGCCCGTTTTTTAAAAAATCATGAGAGAATTTATATGGCTGAAAATACTCCAGTAAAATGTGTTGCTTTGACAACGGATCATTCTAGAGTGGAACTCTGACCTCACTGGGATCTCTGAAAGCTTACTTAGTCTACACCCTACGTAAGCTCCATTGGAAGCAGGGTTTCATGATGGATCACAATGCAGGGGATATTTATTACCAGATTATTTTTATTTTCTACAACAAATTTTGATCTATCTAGAAATCCTGAACTTCCCTGGGAATACTTATGGTAAATACTCAGCACTGAAGAAAACCACATGAAAGGTCAGGACAATTCAAACATAATATCACATCCTATGCTCCCATACATGAATGTGTAGCTTACTAAATGTAAAATAGATGGTAATTAAAACTAGATGGTAATTTCAAGTAATTAAATTTGATTTTTCCAGAAAATTCATCTTGGGCCAGGCTGAGGGGAGGGGGGGGCAGGAAATCCCAACACTTTCCCAATTGTAACAGACTGGTTTTGTTACAAAAAGCTATGAAAATGATGCAAGGTCTAAGAAGAGCATCAAGCCTGAATCAACAGCATTGTTTAGCATTACATTTTTCTAGATATTTATTGTTGCCTACTAGAGATAAATTGTTTGACTTAAGTTTGAAGTTGAAACTAACACTTTTAGCTCCAAGTGTACTATATGTTCACAACCCTATCACTTTAAAATAATTTTAGTATTAAGCACAGATGGAGCATATATATACACGGCTTTATTAATAACCACAGAAATCTATGCCTTAATTAATTAAAAGTCAACTGTTATGTAAAGATTTTGCACTAACCTAACCCTGGTTTAGTAAAACAGGTGCTATAAATAGGAACTAAGCAACTACTAGGGGTTTGACTATTTGTATCATTAATTCTGACCCCTGATTTGCAAGACTATCTCTCCCCAAAGTAATTCATCTCAATTATCATTTCACACCAGAACTTAACACTCAATGTGAGGTTTCCAATGATTTCTCCCCATATGGCATCTTCCACAGCTATATTATGTACAGTTACTGGGCAGCAGTTTCAGGGAAGTGCACAATTTGCATAACCAGCTTCACTAATAAGGCGATCAACATATTTCTGGAAGTAGAAACATGAGTCTTTTTAAGTGGTGTGAATACATTTAAACTTAAAGCAGAAAAACTATTTTGCAATTAGGAATTTGTGGATTCTCAGGATTTGCTTGAAGCAGCTAGCACTTCTCAAGTTTCCATTTCAATTACTGGAGAGAACAGCAATGCACATATGAGTTCAGAGACTTCAAGCAATTGATGCATTCACTTATTTTTTCTCTGTAGATACTGATTTCTTGGTGTGTGCCCATTCTTTCAAATGAGTGTTAGATATTGAACTCTAAATCCACAAGTAGTCCTGCTATCTGCAAGCCGCTTTTTTTTTTTTCTATGCTTACAGACTATGGACTGGAAATCTCCACTTTAGATTTTAGACACAGAACATTTTTGGCACCACTTAACAGTGCTGTCCCTGAGGAACTGTCTAAAAAACTGGTCTAGGGAAATCAAATTCCTTTTTTCTTTATAACTACAGAAGGTGGTACATATAATTTACACTTCTGATGATGATGGATTTACACTAGTGGATCAGAAAAAGCAATAATCCTCAGCACTGAGATGTGGAAAATCCTCCACAAGAAGTAGCCTAAAGCACTCATATAAAATACATTTGTAGTTCACATGATCAGAGGGAAACAAGACAATCAGATTGCACAAGAGGTAGTACCCAGTGTAGCCCAAAATGATTTAGCCTGCAGGGTTTACCACACAGAGGAAGCCAAATTAATCATTTTTGTTACTGGATATTCAAACTGTATTGATAGGTGCATTACAGAAGCTTTTTAAACTAGACTCTATCACGTATCTCCACATTTTCATAGAGAATACAAACATCCCTTTTTTCATGGCACATGTGCATTCATAGAATCATAGAATCATTGAATCATAGCATGGGTTGGGTTGGATTGGAAGGGACCTTAAAGAAGATCTAGTACCAACTTCCTCTGCCATAGGTGGGGCACCTTTCACTAGACTGGAGTGCTCAAAGATCCATCCATCCTGGCCTTGAACACTTCCAGGGAGGGAAACTCTTCCTGATGTCTAACCTGAACCTCCCCTGGTACAGCTTGAGGCCCATTTCCTCTTGTCCTAACACCTACCACTTGGGAGAAGAGACCAACACCCACCTTGCTAAAACCTCACTTCAGGTAGTTGTAGATAGGTCTCCCCTCAGCCTCCTCTTCTCCAGGCTGAACGATCCCAGTTCCCTCAGCTGCTCCTCATAAGACTTGTTCTCGAGACCATTCACCAGCTTTGTTGCCCTTCTCTGGATACACCCTAAAACCTCAATGTCCTTCTTGTAGGGAGGGGCCCAAAACTGAATACAATATTCAAGGTGAGGCCTCACCAAGGGCAGAATCACTTCCCTCATCCTGCTGACCACACTGTTTCTGATACAAGCCAAGAAGCCTTCTTGGCCACCTGGACACACTGCTTTCTCATGTTCAGTCAGCTGTCAACCAACACCCTCAGGTTCTTCTCTGCCAGGCAGCTTTCCAGCCACTCTTCCCCAACCCTGTAGCGCTGCATGTGGTTGTTGTGTCCCAAATTCAGGACAAGGCACTTGGCCTTGTTAAACTTCATCCTGTTGGCCTCAGACCATCAATCCAGTCTGTTCAGATCCCTCTGTAGAGCATCCCTATCCTCAAGCAGATACACTTCCTCCCAGCTCATTGTCATTCACCAACTTAGTAAGGGTGCATTTAATTCCCTCATCTGGACCATTGATAGAGATATTGAACAGGACTGGACCCAGCACTGAGCCCTGGGGAATAACGCTTTTGACTGGCTGGTTTTCAGTCCATTTACCGTCTCTCTTTGGGCCCAGCCATCCAGCCAGTTTTTAACTCAGAAGAGGATATGCCCGTTTCTCAAGCAGAATACTGTGAGAAACAGTGTTGAAAGCTTTGCTGAAGTCCAGGTACACTATACCCACAGCCTTTCCTTCATCCATTAAGTTGGTAACTTTGTCATAAAAGGAAATCAGGTTAGTTTGGCAGGACCTGCCTTTCATAAACCCATGCTGACTGGGCCTGATCACCCAGTTCTTTTGCATGTGCTGTGTGATAGCACTCAAGATGATGTGTTCCATGACCTTCCCCAGCACTGAGGTCAGACTGACAGGCCTGTAGTTTCCTGGATCTTCCCTCCAACCCTTCTTGTAAGTGGGTGTAACATCTGCCAACCTCCAGTCAAGTGGAACTTCCCCAGTCAGACAGGTCTGCCAGTAGATGACTTTCCTCTTTCTTTCCAGGGTCTACCCAAAGCTTTCCACTCAGCCAAGCCCATTTTCTTCCTCACTGGTTCTTTTTCACCACCCTCAAAGTAAAGAATTTCTTCTTAACATCTAATCTAAATCCACATTCTTCACATTCACTGTTACCCCTTGTTCTATTGCTAGAATCCCTGATAGAGTTCCTCCCCATCTTTCCTGTAGGCCCCCTTTACGTACTGAAAGCATGCTCTACATCTCTCTGGAGCCTTCTCCTCTCTAGACAAAACAACCCAAACTCTCTCTGCCTGTCCTCATAGTCAAGGTGCTCCAACCCTCTGATCACATTTGAAGTCTTCCTCTGGACCTGCCCAGACAGGTTCATGTTTTTCTTACATTGGAGGCCCAACACACTGCTGCAGGTGGGGTCTCCTGAGAGCTCAGTAGAGGGGACAATCATCCCCCTCAATATGTTAGCTGTAATTCTTCTGGTGCAGCCCAGGACACAGTTGGCTTTCTGGGATGCAAGTGCACATTGCCAGCTCATGTTGAACTTCTCTTTCACCAACACCCCCAATTTCTTCTCCTCAGGACTGCTGTCAATCCATTCTGTCCATGCTGTCAATCCCTGCCTGTATTTGTGTTCAGAATAGCCATGACCCAGCTGCATGACCTTGCACTTGGTGTCCTTGAATTTCATGAGGTTCACACAGGTCCACCTCTCAAGCTTGTCAAAGCCCCTCTGGATGGCTTCCTTCCCCTCCCCTTCCCTCCAATGTGTCAACCACATCACACAGCTTGGTGTCATTGGCAAACTTGCTGAGGGTGCACTCAAACCCACCATCCATGTCCCTGAAAAAGATGCTAAATAATACTGGTTGCAATACAGGTCCTTGTGGGATACCAGTCATCACTTGTCTCCACCCAATCATTGAGCCATTGACCACAATTCTTTGAGGGCTAAGATTCATCCAATTCCTTATCCAATGAGTGGTCCAAAATGGAGGACACTGACATCAATCCCACTACTGTTTATATATGCTGAACTCTACCATTTGAGCTAATTCTCTCTACTTTCGAGGGACACTAGTTAAATGGGCTGTAGCGCAGTGTATTTTCAAACCAAAAAGTCAAGCGTGATATTGAATCAATTAGCAGTAGCAGCAGTAGTAGTAGTAATAATAATTTCAATAAAAATTCGAAGAGTAATTAACACAGGGAAGAAAAGAAAGATTACAATCAAGCAAGTAAAATAATGGCAACTCCTTGAGTCAGTGTCCTGGCTGTGGATGGGTTTTAACTTTGGACATCTTGCAGAACAGATCTGGGCTGTGTACAAACAGATTGAAAAGCAAAATAAGAGTTTCTATCTCATCAGATGACAGAATCTGGAGCTAAGATTCACAGAGATCCTTTTGTATGTAAGAATAAAATTTGGCACCATGTTTTGGATTGTGCTCACCCTCATCACATGGAACATAGCTCTTGTGAATCATGAATACAACACTCTTTAAAAATATCACTAAAGGAAAGATGTTCTCTTCACAGTTTTCTTCCTTTTCTCCAAGGCTTTTGCTGTGTTTGAGCATTTATATGAAGAAAGTATACTGTTCATCTGGAGCATCAACTTAAACCACTGGTCACAGACCCTTCCTACCTTGTCTACAGGGAAATGCCTTTTGTAATTTGAATGGTAAGCAAGAGTAACCATGAAAAGGGAGAAGACACACCTGTCTCATACAAACAGAAAATTTTCTCACTTGTTATTAATCCTTGGTTCCAGCTAACCGTTTTTATCTCTGTTTTTCCTCCAAATCCTTACAGGTGCCTCATGTCAAACCTTGAGGGCTTTGTTCAGTTGGGTATCCAAAGCCACAACCTTGCCTGGGACCTGTTTCAATGCAGGTTTTCCCTTGTAAGCAATTTTTCTCTACACCCATTGCAAATTGTCCGTTTCAATTCAGTCCCACTAAACTCAGCAAAAGCACTTAACAGAACTAAACTGAAAAAAAAATGAGATCTTCAACCTTGTAATAGCCATTTAGCCCAGAAGGATCCTTTTCCACATGCACCATGTCTCTTCCCCCGTGTTTCCCAAAATATCTCACAAGATTATCCATCACACTGGAATGAAAGATGAAAAGTCATGGAAATATCCTATATCACGCAAAAAGGGTACACCAATTACCTTAATTTCATGATCATGCAATGGTTTAAAGAGTGTTCAGTAAATCATGTCTTTTCTGAGTAACAGTGTCATATTCTTCCTGCAAATCATATATTTCCTCAGTTTACTGTTAGCCTAAATCTCTCATCAGTCAATACATTTATGTGATTGCATTTTTCATTTTGATCTTCCCATTGACTAGATGCAAAATAGCAAGTAATATTTGCTAAGTAGCCAATACCAGGGAAATTTAGCTACAGGATGACTTGACCATCTAAAATACATTCCCTGTAAAGAGCTGAAAACAATATCGTAAGATAGATGTGCTCTAATGTATTCCTTTGTTTCAGAACATAACAGCACAAATAAGTGCAAGCAGCCACATGCAACTATATGGTCATATATAGGAGGGTGAAGTGACAGTAAGAGAGATTTGGCATTCACTGAAGACAGACCATCTGGCGCTTGGAAGCGGTAAACAAGATTCCATAACAAACCCACCAAAGTAGCAGCAAGTAAACTGAGGAATGAGGGGGGCAGACTGCTAAACCTATACTGCCAAAGTCATATAAATAAAAGCAGTCATGTGCAGCTGGAGTTGTCTCCAACTATCATATCCTGGCTCTTAACTGGAAATGGCTGCCAAGTGTTTGCTGAAAGATGTTGTATCCTTGCTTACAGCCTCCATCTATTTTGTGCTCCTAAGGCTGCAGGTTTATAGATCCCCAACTGTACAATTTGATGCTATGTGCCCACATACTTTATTTTATATGAAGATGGTCCCAAGTACCTAGTTTCCAAGTTTTTGGCTACTTTTGACTAATATTCTTCTTCCCTCTTCCAGTCACTAGGCAGTTCTACAGTTGCTGTGCCTAGCCTCTGGGAGATCCTGAGGGTAATTCACGAAAAAAGAGAAATCAACTAACACCTGTACCACTTCCCTTCCTATCTGTGTTTTGTTGTCCCTCCTCATTACATATAGAAATGAGCTAGTGCAAGGTTCAGTTAACCCTTCAGAAGGAAACATAACTTATCAGAGTGTGATAATAGAAACAATGATGCACAGTGAATGGAAAGACAACTCTTTTCCTGACCTGCAAGGTTCATTTCATACCAGTGGTTATCAAAATTCTGCAGAACTTTTCACAGGTAGCTTAGTTTTTTCAGAGTTTCAATTCTGTTTCCAGATTGAAGAGGTTCACATGAGTCCACCTCTCAAGCTCGTCAAGGTCCATCTGGATGGCATCCCTTCCCTTCAGCATCTCAACCATGCCACACAGCTTGGCATCATCAGCAGACTTGCTGAGGGCAACTCAATCCCATTGTCCATGTCTGCAGCAAAGATGTTAACACCAGTCCCAGTACTGACCCATGAGGAACACCACTTGTCACTGGTCTCTACTTGTTCAGGTAGATGACATCAATTTCTCTTCCCTTGTCTACCAACACTGCAATGTTGTTGTAGAAGGCCACCAAAATTGTCAGGCATGGTTCGTCCTTAGTGAAGCCATGTTGGCTGTCACCAATCACTTCTTTATCTTCCATGTGCCTTAGCATAGTTTCCAGGAGGATGTGCTACATGATCTCACCAGGCACAGACATGAGTCTGACTAGCCTGTAGTTGCCCTACATCTTAATTTTTAACTTTTTCAAGAATATTTTTACACATTCAAAAGGTACATTTGAATGTGTATGTGTATTTGAATGAAAATGTACAGCTGATACGCTCCATGGTGTGCAGCCTCATCTCTAGCTGCTATTCCAGAAAGACACAGATCTCCCAGAGGTCCTGAGTGATATCTGCCACTCCTGCATGGATGTCTTTATCTGCCTGTCTCCAGAGAACTAATATCTGTAATTTCCACAAAAATTGCCTCCAAGGCAATGCAAGTTCACTTGGGTATATGCATGCAAGGGGATGATCAAAGCTTTCATATTTCACTGAAGGAAAATTCCTCTTAATTGGATGGGAATTTTGTTTGATGTCAGGGTCAGACCTTCCATATATGGAGAACAAGCACCCACTTCTGCCATTTCAACCTTCAGCATTTAGTAATTGTTTAGAAATGGGCTTCTGTGAACTGCTGCATGTTTGAAAATCCCAGGCTTCTAATGGAAGATGTGAGTCTTCAGCACCTTTCCATGTCAGAAATTAACTCCATTCATTTCAATCTACCAAAAAAATATTTTTTCTGTAATCATTAAATGATGACTAAGTTACACACAGAAGTGAATGGCACACCTGGTTAGCCATTAATAGTGGATAAGTGCCAACTGTTAGAGGTGCTTTAATATCCATTGGTGATTGTTACTTCTAAAATTTAAATGTTTTTAAAATACCCAGTAGGATATAAAAAGCCTGATCTGCAGATGGTGAAATTCAGACTAGTTTCACTGTTGACTCTAGCCCTAATTCCAATTTAATAGGGCAACCACATAATAAATTGTGATTAATATAATTTATTTAGGATTAAGAAGCACATGTGTACTGAATATGAAATATATAAGCTTCTAATGACCAGCTGCTACTTTATTGTCTTTCTTAGCATGAATTCAAATGAATGATATCCCAAGCTGAAAGTATTTCATGCTGAAATTGTCAGAGAAACACTAAAATTTACACTAGTTCTTTAACTCAATGAAAGAACATCCTAGTTGCAATCAAAGATATTCTACAGAACAGAATTATTTATTAATATACTATGGTGGAAGGTAATGTAAAAGATAGACTGAGAAGCATGATTGTAAAAGCTAACATGATGAAATACCAAATTATCATTGTTGTCCTTCTCTCCATAGATCAATTATCTGAGATGGTATGTGAACTGAGTTAGAACTCAACTTTGTCAGAGCTGCCAATAACTTGGCCTGAGTGCAAAACGACTGAAGTAGTCTCACTCTCTAGATCTAATCTCATATACGGGTACAAGTATAGACTTTCTCTCATACTTTTTTTAATTTAAATTTGAGAAATACAAAAAATTCATTTTCGGTACTAGTAACTCTTTTGTACTTGTTTTTACAGGAGAAGGACATATACACCCTCAAATTCTACCCCATGGGAAAAAAGTGTTTAGAACTCAAATTAATAGTTCATTTTTTTTTTCAATTAGTTTAAATGAAAAAAAAAAGTTGTTTTATATGCTTTGAAATTAATCAGGAATCATATCTCTCGTTGTCTGAAAATTATTCAGGTCCATCTTTCGTATTCTGCAGCTATATTTGGTGCTGTGCATACTGCCAGATCATAGTGGTACACACACTTGGAAAAAATGCCATTTGTCATCCAAGTTACTGAAACAAAGCCCAATAAATGAATGTCAGGAGACCACTAGCTGAGTGTGACAAAAAGCAATGAGGCTAAAGATTTCTGGGTGACTCTGTTACACTTGTCTGCCCTTGTGGAAAAACACCCAAGTTGCTGCTAATATCCAGCTATTTCATTTCTATTATACAAACAGCATTTGTCTCTGAAAAAATCTATTTAAAGTTGCTGGATTTGGGGATTAAATTATCACCTCTGTTTGCACCATAAATAAGCTGAGACCTGCCTTCCTTACCTATAAGCACATCAAGAAGCAGAGACCAGAATGCACCTTCAGCCTCTAATCGACAGCATTTGTCTGTCAAGGATTGCTACCCTGGGGAACCTGCTGAGAACAACAGAAAAATCACTTAGACATTTTTTCCTTTACCGAGGATTGCAAACAAACTTGCTATAAAACTTGTTCTTCTCTTTCCCCACAGATGAAGAATAACATTAGCATAAATTTACAGTTTATTTCAGGAAAACATGCTAAAATTACTGTTCCTGCAAATGATAAGTGGTAATTGTCTATGCTATTATGTAACACCTAGTAGTCACCATATCAAGGCAGAATGGATGATTCCTGACCCTAAAAAATTTCAGTAAAGTGTAGGCCGTGACCCAATAAATAGACGGGGAAACAATGAAGAAATACGGGTCTGTGCTAGCAGCCTTATCATATCAGAAGCACTGCTTTCCTTTCCCCACTCTACCAGCCCCCAAACTACCTAGCAAAGGAATACATAAAGGTGACTTTAAGACAAAAATTAATTTCATTTGCACATATTTACACATTGTCTCTGTTAAGAGTAAGGGCCTGTTAGTTTCAAAATTGAATGAGTAGATTATGATAGGGCCAGGGCTCAGTGCTGATCAAAAGGAAAACCAAACAGGTAGGATGACAGTAGGCTGCAAGGTTAGTTAAGGCATTTGCAGAAAAGAGTTGATGGCAAGATAAGGGCTACCATGAGAAGAGCTCTGCACTAGGAAAATGGTCATCTGCTCCATCTGCACAATGATAGGCATTTTCTTAAGAAAATGTCATTGAACTGATTGAGATACGATGCTAAGTACATGTACTAGATAGTTGGATAAGATACAATATCTCAAATTATAGAGGATGTACATTTTTTGCATATATCTTGTAATAAATAGATCACATTTATTCTGAAATGCCAGAGAGCTTGCAGCTTAGCCGGGAAGTAAACTCGTAAGTATGTGCAAGTTTAAACATGGTTCTAAAAATATTTATATCTTTAACTCCCAGCAAAATTAAATTGCAATATGTGTAACCAATAATAAATGAATGTAACAGTGACACCAGGAAGCAGTTGGAAGTGGGAACTAACAGACATCACACTGACTGAGAGAAAAATGGGGAATATATACCCCATGATGAGCCTTCAGGGAACAGAGTTAATGTTTTGATGCAGCATAGAACTCACAAACAGGGTTAATAGAATTGCAGTTAATGAGAGTTTGGTGGTACAATGATATTCAGCTAAGATTTTAAAGGAGAGGTCTTGAGCAGGGAAAAAGGTTTGAAGGTCATCTGTATTGAGGGGATAATTGAATTTGTGTTATGTTGATGAGATGAACCAAAGATATAAATATGAGTGAGAACAGAAACAAGGACAAATACATTTGGGTTCCCCACTGAAAGCTAAGGGAAGACAAGGACATGCTTCTGATGGATATGCTGAAGAGACTAAGAAGACCAGGGGACCAGAGTCACAGGCATGGAATTACAAGTGCAATTTCAAGAATAGACTAGGTTTACCTCTGACCACCATGACTGGCATATCTGAAAATAGAGTATTTTTCTCTAAAATTTTGATTAGAAGACATTGTTAGAGACCTTTTTAAGTGTGGCTGCAAGACGCATGCAAGAAGCCAGCTTGGAGAGTCAAGGATAGAACTGAAATGTGTGATCTGAGATTACTCAGTGAGCTTAGAGAAGGCAAGAAGAAAAAAGGTACAATAGCACCTGGAGGAGCATGTGATGATTTAGAGTGCTTTTAATACTGGAATGATAATAAAGTTTTCAGGGTGGGAGGGGGAAGCAGTAAGAAAGTGAGAAAAAAAAAGAAAAAAAACAGTAGGGAGTCTGAGACATGGTATGGAAGAGAGCTCCTGTGGTAGAGCAAGAGAGAAACTTATGCTGAGGGTAGAAAAGATTTGTCAGAGGTGGTGGAAGTTAGAAGAAGAAGAGAATGTTGTAATACTATTTTTTCTCTTGAAGGTGTTGGTATTCTTCATGAAAAGAACAGTAGTTTTGAGAAAGAAATCAAAGATGACAATAAAGGAAGGAGACTAAGATAAGCATCACTAAATATTAAAGGAAGTAGAAAAATGGTGTTGATCTGGCAAATAGTTTTATCTGTATGGAAGGAAAGGGAGGTGTGAAGGAAAGGGAGGTGTGAATACAAAGTACTGAAGAGGTAGTGAAGCTAGAGGCAACTGCACAGGAGGAAAAAAGCTCAAAGGGGAAGGAGTGAAAAAGGAGGAAGGCAAACATTCAAGTCAAAGGGAATGAAAACCGTTGCCAGTGAACAAGAAGGGAAAAAACACAGTCTGCTACAAACATATTGTATTGTGCCCATCATGACTCAGAAACCAAATATGCCTCTTTGCACATATCTGTCAGACAATTATAATGAAGTTTTTGTATTTCCCTATCAAGACTAATGTGTTGTTGTGATGTTGCATCCAGCTTCTTAAGAAAAGTGCTGACACCATTTATTCTTTTGGCACGAGCTCAATCGAGCCCTTCTGGCACCACTGGCAAGGACCACTTTCCATCAATTGGAATAAGGCAGCAGTTTGTTTATATAGGATGGTTGTCCAGGGGATAAAGCAAAAAGGCAGGATCTTTTCTCCTGTGCTAGGATTAGCTCCACAGCAACAGAGTGGCAGAGACTGAAGCTAGAATTGCTTAATTCCTACCACATAAGGGTCTTTGTTATTGGTACACTAGGTGTTTATGGTGATGAAAAAAAAACTTCCTTAAATGTAATGCTTCCCATAAAGGAAGAAGTCATGGCCTCAAATTTTGCCAGTTATATTTATTTCCCACAGCTTGAATTGACAATGTGATTTGGAGAATAAAACTGCTGTAGGTTGCAGAAAGCAGTCTTGGCTGTTTTTCTAGAGATCCCTGTTTCAGCAGGGCTTCCATGTACTAGGGATCAACTACTGTGACTGGTCACATGGCCTTTCTACTCTTTTGTGTAGTTTCAGTCACCTTTGTCACACATCCCCTTGTTCCAAAATTTCGTCATCTGGGACACCAATGGTCAAAAAACACAGGTAGATAGGATCGTTCAGGCAGTGTCGAGGAGGACTTACTACTACAGATGTTCAACACTTTCCTAAAGCAGGTCTTTTATGTAGATGCTTTTCTTCAAGTGAGTTAACTGTAATAAATTTTGGGTTAAGGCTGTCATGGAAGATCACTTAGATGAATGAGCAAATCAGTTTATGGCAACATATTTACAGGGTGCTTCAGGTAACAGCAGATATCTACTGTATTTAATGATGAACAGTTAAGGTGCTTTGAGAAGCAAGAAGTTCTGAGGAATATGTTTCTGGAAATGTACTGTAGGCATTGTAGTGAAGATCTGGAGAATACAACATTTTAACCTTTTTTAATGCAAGTATCTGAGCTGAGTTAACATAGACCGAGAACATAAGTCTTGACCTCTTTGCTTTACTTCTCTTGGCTTTGAAAAGAGCCTAACAATGCCCAATTCCTTTGCATGGGTAAGCCAAGTGGTAATTCACTCTCAGGTCTGTACTTCTTTCTGATACTTCTGTAGACTGCTGTTAAGAAGACGAATTAGTCTAGACAATTATTTATTTTGAAATTTCTGTCTTTGTTTCTGCAACAGTGTATAATGCACTGTTAACATTTGCCCCAGGTAAATTTGGTAAAATAATAGCAAATCCTTAACAGCATCAATAGCTCTGGATTTTTTCTTGGAAATGAGATAATGCAGGTAGTTGGGGTTTTTTTTTGTGTCAAGTGGCTTTCACTGGTGGTCTGAATAGTGGTATATCCTGCATGTTATGCACTGTTATATATTGTGTGAGGTCTATCACATTCAACTAACCACTCTTATTTTTCTGTCATTGGTTTAGAAAACAAAGAAAACTATTCAAGCCAGTGTGTTCACACACAGCAGCACAGCACAACACTGGGCTTGTGTAACGCAAAACATCAAGCATGCTTGAAGTGTGAGAAGTATTTTGGGCAGGGCTATGTTGTGGTACACTGAACTGCACCTATCTGGGTCAGTCCTAAGCCTGCGTAACAGAATGTTGGCCATTCACAGCTCCCTCATGAAAATGAATATCTTTCCCATGGGCATCTGTGGGCAAGCAGACATCCAACACATAACCCCATTGGCAAATGGATTCAGGAAGGGAAACTATAGGCATTTAGGACATGGGATGGACATGCAGTCTCACACAAGGGCTGTATGACTCATGAAGGCCAGACATACTATTTCAACCATTTGTGAAACCAGCAGATGGAAACTTCGGACAAAAGCAACTAAGGCGAAAAGCCGTGATAAGAAGCTTCTGCAACGTCCAGGAAAATGAACATGAACCTTTCATGTTGCATTCATGAATTATTTAGCTGATAAAATAAACAAGTGTTTCCGATAGTCAGCTACTGAAGTACTGCACAAACTTCCAAACATTACTCAGACAAGTAGAACCACCGCCTTCTCTGAGACAAATTTACATGACCAGAAGTCTCTCTTTTACACTGATGACAACTCAACAGCATACTGACAAACCATTATACCATCAGAATGGTTTCATATTTTGACCATCACATTTTCTGGGTATGTATTAATTTGGTATACATTTCACCTTCTGTTTAAAGTTATTTTCCAAAAATTATAGATGGTAATATTTTAATGTGTTCTGCTGTACAGCAGATGTTATCTTTGGTACTGAGTGCATTAAAATACATATTCCTAGGAGAAACAAAGGGAGAAGTGTAGAACATTCACAGACAGTTACTTCCTTCACTCTTCAAAACTTTTCTGCTCTTACCCCTGTCCCTTTGAGTCTATTTTATAGAAACAAAGAATCGTTTAAGACCTTTAAGATCGTTGAGTCCAACTATTAATGTAATACTGCCAAGCCACCACTAAAACATGTTCCTAAGCACCACATTTACAGTACTTTATATACCTCCAAGGATGGTGACTCAACCACTTCCCTGGACAGCCTGTTTCTGTGCTTGACAATCCTTTCAGTGAAGATGTATCTCCTAACAGCCAATCTAAACCTCCTCTAGCACAACTTGAAGCCACTGCCTCTCATTCTATTGCTTGTTATTTCCAAGAAGAGGCCAACAACCACCTCATTACAACCTCCCTTCAGGTAGAGATCTGTAAGGTCTCCCCTTAGCTTCCTTTTCTCCAGACTAAGCAACTCCTGTTCCCTCAATCATTCCTTATAAGATTTTTTTTAAGCCCTTCACTCTATTCTTTGGACATATTTTCTCTGTCAATAAAGTGTGTTCATGTAGTCATCTAGAAGGCAAGTAGCGCAACAGCCTGACCTCATTCTTGTCTTGAACTTAATATCATAGAGTATCACCCTGGCTTTACATCTTAATGAATGACTGAGAGGCAGATGTGTTCATCTGTGGGACACAGCAAGTGCTCTGCAGCTGACTCTGGTTTATGAACATCCTCCTTCCCTTGTCTTCAGCTGGAGCATAGACGCTGTTTAATTCTGCATCATCCAAACTGTCTCCCCACTGGGCAGCTTTCCTCAGATCAAAGGCTCATGAAACCAGGGCTTGCTTATCCCTTGCTTCTGCACTATCTGTCAGATCTCAGAGAAGGTGTTGTTCCTGTATACAGCCTGACAGTTAGGGTAGGCCACTTAGAGCATGGTTTTAAGTAACAGCAGGTCCTGCCGTGCTGAACTTCTCCTGTTCTCATAAGCAGCATGAATAGCTGTAGTAAGGGAACTGGAAGAACTTTTTATAGCCAAGGAGCACACAAGGAAAGCACAGGTGTAGCTCAAATCAGACCATTTAATCAGAGTCACTCAGGAAGGAGAGATATTTTTAAGACATTTGCAGAGGTCCGCTAAGGTCCTTTATAGGCAAGTATGAAGACAAACGACCTCACATTTGTGCTCCATTCAGTGACCTGTCTTCTGCATGAAAAGATGTGGGTGAACAGTTACAAGGGATTCTGTGCTGCAGCAAGAACCAACAATTCCAGATAGATCCATGGGCTAGTGGCAGCTTGACTGCAAATCAGAACAGCCTGAAGGCAGTTCTAATTTACAGCAATCCAGCCAAGTGAGGGGAAATTGGAAAAAAGAATCCAAGAAAAGTGCTGGTGATAATTCCTGGAACTGTAAAATTCCAAACTACCGAACTGGGAAGAATCTAGTTCATTTTGGTTGGTACAATAGGCCTCTCCTTCCATTTGCATATCTTAGTGCTTTTTTTTGTAAACCGGGATAAAAGACATATGATGCAAGGCTAAACCAGACAACTGTAAAGGGTCCTTGAAAAAAACATGAGGGATAAATAATGCTGGAGAGGATTCTGAGAGATAAGAAGGATGATGGACATAAACCAACATGGAAGATGGAGAAAGATGCTTGTTGTGTGGCTTGACTCTTTTGTGAAAGTCAGAAGGAAAAAAAGAAAATAAAGAAAAGGAAGGTAGAATGGAGCCTTGAAATAATGCCTTTCACAGTGGGTGTGGATAGCTAGGAATAATGTACCACTAATTACAAAGATGTCAGAGCAGCCATGCATCTCATCTCAGGTATGTCAATTGGAATTTAAAAGGAAAATAAGAAATGTGATAATTTGCCTATTTCTATTAGAAACCAGGTGCATTGCTGCTGTTTTCAGTGAGAATTTTCCTTCCTAGAGATCAGCTCCTTTTATTTATGTAGCAGTAAAGCTATAAACCCGTGCCTGTGAACAGGCAATCTGTTTCCATGGAAATGAATGGGATGTCACAAATGTAGCACTATGACTTCTTCAAAATCGAGAACAAGGAGAAGATAGGCAGCAAAGGAGGGATCTCAGGTTATTTCAGGCTTTTATGATGGCCTGCTGTAAATCTCATCTGTCTGGGCAGACAATGAGGAGGAGGGAGAGGGTTGAAATGGACTGAGTTATCCTTGGGGTTGCTTGGGTGAGACATGAAAATTGTGATGATTGTTCCCTGTGAGAATGCTCCTCTTGTGAAAGAAAGGCACTTGGGTTGTTATTATTTCTGTCTTAGGTGGTGTTTTCAAATTGTTACAAGAGCTATGTACTCTTGTGTTACAGTGTACTAGAACAAAAAGAAGTGAATTAATTAATTGTGGCAAGAGAATGAAGAAGCTGAATGGAAGAGAGATTTCGCTTTTTTATTACACTAGAATATTTTTATTACTTTATCTCTATATATACCAGTCTTTCAAGTTGTAAACCATGATGTAAAAGATCATCCCATTTCACACTATTGACTAGTGCAGAGGTCTAAGCCTTTGAAAAGCAGTGAGTTTACCAACAAATCCATTGTTTCGTCTATCAATAGCACCATTTTTGTTCAGTTTTACCTCCTCTGGTTTCTTATCGAACTGTCTCTGTCCTGGTGCTTATATTTGAAGACAGGATGAAACTCTGCAGTTCCTCTACTCCTTCTGCTTCAGTGTCCTGTTTATTAGTTGTGTTTACACAGCACGTTGGACCATGTTTGCCCTGGAAGTTCTTCTTTTGAAAGTTAGAGGTAAAGAGTATACAATAACTAAAAAGCATTCTTAAAACCAAAGAATATTTATTTTGAGAAGATAGATTCTTCCTTTTGAAGTCTGCCAGATTTTATTCTGGATCTTTGAATCCCCAGGCATTTTCCTGTCCTGGCATTGCCTTTTAACAACTTTTAAGTGCTTGCTGAGAGGTGCCTTAATTCAGCCCCTTCTTCCCTTTCTGCTTGTTTTTTTTTCTTTCTTCACATTTCCAGGTAAACTAAGCCAACGCAGTGTACACTGAGCACTGCAACAACTAGGTCAACACACAATATTTGTAAACTGTTACAGAGTACTTCTAATTTTGTCACAGACATGGGAAAGGCTTGATATTTCCCTTCTTCCTCTGTAACTTGTTAAAAGGCCAGCTTCAATATTAGACTGTGACACTACAAAATATGCCTCTTGAATGTTGTCCTGTACTAGGAAGGCAAGGCAGCAGAGCAAAGCAGTTTGCTTACTTGCCCAGCCACACTTCAGTCTCAACAGATAAGGATAAAACTGTGATCTCTTGCTTGATGATTTCTTCCCTCAGATCTTTGAGAAAAGCCAGATCTTTCAAAAAATTTGGTAACTGAATATTTTGTCTATTGGGAAGAAGAAGAAGGTCTTTGATACTTTTTTTTTTTTCATCTCTGTGACTCAAAGAAACCATGAAGCTGATCAGATGTTTGGTTTTGTCAGTGTGGTATTGGACTGTGAAAATGCTTTTAAGTACGAATCAATCAGGCAGCAAGTATCAAATTCTAGATGTGTCAGTGTTTACTGGGACAGAAATCTAGTTACTCCCTGACAAATATATGCTCAACCTTTCTGACCTTCTTGATGAGAACTACCTTTCAGAGGGACTATTTTGGCTGTAGATTGTTGGAGGAGAACTTACAATATTAATTACCCTCAGTGAAGAGGTATTATAATACTATCACTTGCTAAAAATTAACTAATAATAGGAAAGATATTCCCCTTTTTTCCCATGGCTGTCTGCAGCATGATTTTGCTTGAACCTGTGACAGTTAGTTCCATCGTAATTGGTTCACTACTATGATTTTTCTGCCTGTGTATAACCATTTCAGATATACAGAGGATGCTAACAACAACAAAAACAGAAAAAGGGAAACTAACAGGCCTTCTGAACAGAAATAGATATTTCAGACTCCCAGGTTACTACCTATACCCATGATGAGCCATGTATTATCCACAAATAAGAAAGTAACTGAAGAAATCACAAACATTACTGAGCAGATACTAGAACTTCATGAACATATCTGAAGAAGCCCTTGAGGAGTAGTTTGAGACGTAAGATTGAGTTCCAGAGTATTATTCCCAAACAGTCCTACTGCCAGGTAAGTGCTATACACTTAAATCCAATATGTCAGTGTAGATCAGAAAGTGCCCTTCCATTCTGGCACCCTGATAGTTTGAAGCTTTTGTGTCTAAAAGCCTATATCACCTTTAATAACATTTAGAGCAGGCAGTGCCAAGTACGCAGGCACATCTATACCCTAACCCTTCAAAAGGGACAGGAACTAGATGGATGTAGACCATTAGAGATAAGTGTAGCTGTACTGCCTGCACAACCTTTTGATCAACAAATTAAAACCAAAAACACGGCAGTGACCAAGCAATCCTATTTTGCGAGTCCAGAGAAGAGCAACAAAGCTGGTGAGGGGGCTGGAGAATGAGTCTTACAAGGAGCAGCTGAGAGACCTGGGGTTGTTTAGCCTGGAGAAGAGGAGGCTGAGGGGAGACCTCATTGCTCTCTATAACTACCTGAAAGGAGGTTGTGGAGAGGAGGGTGCTGGCCTCTTCTCCCAAGTGACAAGGGACAGGACAAGAGGGAATGGCCTCAAGCTCCGCCAGGGGAAGTTCAGGTTTGACATCAGGAAAAAATTTTTCACGGAAAGGGTGATTGGGCACTGGAACAGGCTGCCCAGGGAGGTGGTTGATTCACCTTCCCTGGAGGTGTTTAAGGCATGGGTGGATGAGGTGCTAAGGGGCATGGTTTAGTGTTTGATAGGAATGGTTGGACTCGATGATCCAGTGGGTCTCTTCCAACCTGGTTATTCTATGATTCTATGATTCTATGATTCTATTTAGTATGCGTACACCACAGAGAGCGATGTCTCAGGCTTCCTGATCACTGACTTCTATTTCTGTCTTTTTTTTCCTGAATCACAGATTTGTTTGCAAGCCCCATTTTCTTTCTTTTGAGTTGCTTTGTTGCTTTTTGACAGAGGAAAATGTCTGCTGTCACACTGCATTTGTGATTAAAACCCCTGGCTTGGAAACTGATGAGCTGCTCTCCTTGCATAATTTTCCTCCTATGGTCTGTGCTGTAAATAGAAGGATAAAACAGCAATCTGTGCCCCATGGTCATGGGAGCCATTATTACTCTTAATTTTTGTAGGATATCTGCAGATAAACAGCAGGAAACCTGTTACCATGTAATCATTTAAAATTGTATGTATTTAGACATGACAGCATTGCAATGTTTTGTTTAACAGCCAGCTGCAATCAACCATTGTGCATCTTTTATTATTCAGATTTCTGGGGTTGCAACAATGTATGGAATCTGCCCAAATTTAGAGAGTACTCCATTTTAGAAGTCAGTTACGAATCATTTTACCCTTCCTGGAATCACTTTTAAATTTGAGTCCACCCCATAGTAAATTTTAATGTTAACATAAGTCTTAGAACATTCTGACTACAATTTGCTCTCTAATTATTTCTTTCTTTTTGGTTTTTAATTCTCTTTAGCCTGTGGAAACATCTCTCATTCTTTAATTCATTGCTTAGCTTCCAAGTTGATGTAATGCTTTTCATAGCCTACTAGGATCCTACTAAATTGTACAGTCTTCATTTCCATAAACCCAACCTATGTGGTGAGTGGCAACTGAAGCTTGCTTTACATGTAAAAATGGGCTGCAAAAATAGAATAAGATGTGAAAGGATATACTAAAATGATAATTGCTGTGTAGATACACCAAAACAACTACCTCTTATAAGCTAAGATAAAAAAATAAAAGTTTCTTGATCAGTTTTTGTTCTTTTACATTATTTAGAAGTAAGACTTATAAATAACTTATAAATTGCTCTACAGCCTTCCACAGATGACTCTATTTGACGCAGTGATGGCCCAAATCCTCCAATGTGTGCCAGCTGTCATTTTTCCACTGAAACTAGAGGTAGATCTGTGGGCAACAGAATGAGTTTGAATAGGCCACTCATAGCATGACTGAAAAGAGCCAATATAAAATTTCCTAACCATTACACAAGATTAAAAAAAGGATTAAGGGAAATTGAGTAAGAGAAGTAGGTCATCATCTGACTGCTACCAGGTTGGGCACAAGACTTGAACCCAAAAGCTAGGAGGTTATTCCCTAACTGATGACCCCCTAATGAGTGGGAACAGAGGGGGTTCATGGAGTGAGTTCATGACTTTGCAGCTCTAAATATCTCTTAGGAGGAAACAGGAATAGATGTCTTGACCAAATCACATGCCAAATATTCATATTCCCCAGATGGATTTAAATTCTGCTTGTGGAGCCTAGACTGTGTTCATTTTGGCATCACACAACTTCACCAGTGAAAGATTTAAATCTCTTCACAATCTTAAAAAGACAACTTCTCAGCTTTTTTATTTAAATAATCTTACAGAACTGTCAAACTAACTCTCCTGGAAGTTTTGACTTAATAAGAATTGAGACACCAAAGGAAACTTCTCTAAGCTATTTATTCAAACCTTAAACAAAGAAACAAAAGTCAACAGACAGGAGAGTCCCAAACCGTCATCGTTGCCACATATGCAACCACAAAAAATTCTGATCGCCTGCAGATTTGAATGATTAAATGTTTGTTTCACCTTTTTCTCTTTCTTTCCACACACCCCCACACCCCCTGCCCCCCCCCAATATTTCTGCTGCACAGGAAGTTCTTAGAGGCAGTAAATCAGGATTTCTTTTAATTTCATATTTTACAGCATTTTATTCTGTGTTCAGGGCATCACACAATAGCTTTTCCCTATCTGGGCAATGTAGAGCTCACTGTAAAGCAGAAGTATTCTACATTACAAAGGAAACATTTCAGATAAATCTGTTTTTCTAGATCTGACTCCATGTCAATAAATTACCTTCAATTTGCATTCTCAGTGAAGAGCTCAGCAGCACTATCTGCCCTTTGATATAAAAATCTGTTCCAAAGTAGCCACGATGACTCTGTTGTTGTTACTCTTGATTGAGTGGCTGTTGTTAGAAAGTAATCTCATGTTGACTTGAATGTATTAGAACCGGTTTGCAAGGACGCTGGAATGCCTTCCAGGGACACTGTAGAGCCATTATTGATCTAGAAGCAGAAACAATCTAGCAGGTCATTTCCTGCTAGTGCAGGTTTCTTCCTCACAGCTAGAGGTAGCAGACAGCAGAGTACTTCTTTGTAGTATAACTTCCCCTCATTATTGGTTCCTCCTCTGCTGACATCACTTGCATGCCCCTTATCATCATTCTGGCACCATTTAAGAAACATGCCACTGGATGCCTCTTTAAAAACCAAAAGCATGAAGAAGGAATGGCAAGAATCAATTCAAGCTTTCTGGGGTTGGTAGACAGTATAGGAGGAACAGGTCAGAAAGTAGATTTTATAATCCAATAGCCACACTATTAAAGTTCTTCAATCTATGTCTAGCCAAGACACTGATAGAAAAGCATGAGACCTATCAATTTTTTGGAGAGTTCCTATGTTTCCATATCTTCTCCCCCATACTCTTTGTAGAGGAAGATCAGTAGCGTTTCTGTGAGGTGTCACTGACTGTGTTAAGGACTGGTAGGGGTTTAGGGAACTCTGGCAGAAGACCCAGGAGCAATTACGAGTGTAAATGAAGCTCCAAATGAAGCTGAAAGTGTTGAAACCAACACAGCCTAGGGGACACAGGGCAGGCTAACCATTAGATATGGTCTTGAAAACTTTCTAGTTTCAGATCTTCAAATGTTCAGTTATTTCTTTGGACCTTATTATTCTCAAAAGAGGAGTACAAAACTGCAAATACTGCCAGTTCCAAACATCTGTAAATGTGAGGCAAATGCTTTACTTGTCGTTTTTACTTTCTTTCCAGTCTTGTAACTTTTAATAATTCAACATTGTTGAGCTTTGAATTTCTCTTCAGAAGGGCAGACTAGAAACATTTGGTTTAAAAACAAAGTTGAGGGCCTGCAAATATCTGATTGAATAAGCTAGGATTTGACTGACAAGGCTCGCTATGGAAAGCCTTGCTTTGAACCTGTGGTGGCCAGCCACTGAAGGTCACAAGAAGGGGCCAGCTCAGCTGTGTAAGTCATGTTCCCCTTTCCCTTCTGCAAAAGTGGAGCATCATTAACAAGGGCTAAAATTTAAAGTCATTTAAAATGTATCATTTCCCCTCAAATGAAATTTCCAAGGACTAAGTTTTCTGACAAGGCCATAGCAAAAGGAGGTGTAAAGCTGGCTCTGTAAAGCTGAAATAGTCATCCTAGCACTAAATCTGAACATCTGCAGAAAGGATTTTCTACAATAGATTTGTGGCCAGCGGTTGCCTAGCGTTTCTGAGAGGCACCTGGGGAGTGAGCATCTGTGTGAATTCTGAACTTTCCAAATTCACAGACATTGTCTACTCTGCTTCTGGCTGTGGCTCAAAATGGTTAGGTCGTGGCAATCCATACTTCAGGGGGCAGCTGGTCTACATGATAAAAACCACTGGGGATCTTATTAGCAGTTTCAGTGGAGAACCTAAGGACCAGGGATGAAGAGTGGTTATTGTAGGATGAGGCTCATCATGTACCAGAGCAGCCTCAGTGGTCCCAAATGTTTCCTGCAGCAACAGTCAGGGGACAAGTTTTGTGAAGCAATCTGCAGAGCTGCTGAATCCCACTGAGTTCCCAAGGACCAGGAGGGTTACAGGTACTTTCAACCTCCAGGAAAGGGCTTGGACCTTTATTCTAAATTCACACTTACTTGTTGTGGATGTCAATGATGAAGTCACAGGAGTTCTTCATGGAAAATCAGATATCTTTATAGAAATGAAAGAGTTCTCTCAAAGTTGTAAAAACATCAGGAAGAACATTCCCATCACAGATACTGAAGAATTCAGGCACTGATTTTATCTGTGATAGCTGTGAAATATTATTGCTTTTTAATACAGTGACACAACCACAATTGATTGGGAATATCCGCCCTGCTGTCAGAGACCAGGACAAAAAAAAAATTGTCTTACTCAAATCTCATCTGCCAGAGCTGTCAGAAGTTAAAGAAAGTGATATCTTTCTTTTCATCAATACTGTGTACAATTGTTACAGCATTACTTAAGGACAACAATCAAACTGCTGTTTCTTGTGATGTAGAAATATTACCTATGCTGGATACACACATCTGGAAAGTAACTGCTAAATTCAAAGGATATATTCTTAATAAATCTTTCCCAGCATATTTTCCAAGTACATTTGTGTATATTTTTAAGCAGGGATTTGCAAAGGTGAAGCCAAAAGCAGATATGTGGTTTGTTGCTTTCTGCAATAAGACTAATCCAAACAAATGTTCATCCAAAATGTGTTTTTATCAAAGGTTTAATAAATAAAAAGATCCTTTAGTCTGTGTGATTATTGGAAGGTCTGTGGTTTCATGGACATCCAAAGTACACGTTAAAAACAAAATGTTCTTTAATGCAGTTAGCATGGTGTAAACAATTGGAGCTAATCAGCAACAGACAACAGAAGTTTTGATCACCTTTGCTATCTGAGTACATACTGGCTTAGTCTGTCTGTATCTCTTCTAGTCTTCTAGAGTAAAATAAAAATGACATTCTGCAGCACAAATACTTCTTGTTTGTAATATGTCTTCTTTATGTTCTTGGTATTTGCTTTGCATAAGCATCTGCCACAGCTCAGCAACAATGAAACACAGAAGAAATTGGGATTTGCTAAAGACGTTTATTGCCATACAATACTGATCAGCTTTCAAATAAAATAACAAGTGTTGTAAAACAAGAAAGAAACTGGAGCAAAAAGGAAAACCTTCAAACAAAGAATACGGATATTTACTTTTGCCAGCTCTGCTAAATAGATTAATTAAAATCTACCAGGTCAAAACCTTCAGGAAATAGAGATGCCCAAGGTAATGTACTAACCACAGTCATTCCAAATAAGCAAAGAGCCTTTCTCACGTGAGCTTTATTTTTTGTGAGTTGATGTCAACTTAGCAAATAGTATACTGTTTCAAAATACAAAACATTTTGGGATTTATTTCTGAAGGTTTGCTTGGATTATTACCCAAATGTAACTTTTTTAAACCCAAAGTGGAACAAAACACTTCAATTACAAACATTTCAGTATAAAAGTGATCAAAAAAGAGGCCCAGGATTCATACAGCTCTGTAAGCAACATTAATGATTGAAACACATATATAGAGTTATTTAACCGTCTTTGGAAAAAAAATAACTCACAAGCTCCAGATATTGTAGTGCAGCTTGACCACAATGAGGGACATCTAGATCTAGATTTGGGAGGAAAGAAGGAAATTGCTCTAATCATCCTGTACCTAACAGCTGTGACTACGTTGCCAAACTCACTCCTCTGTTCTCTCCTGAGGATGGGCAAAATCCAGCTAGGTAGAGCAAAAAGATAATAGCAGTGATTATGAGGCGCTTGGGCTCTAAGAGCAATGTAGTGTACTAGTCCAAGGGTTAAAGCTGTTTATTTTGCACCTCATTGACAGCCTTGCAATTATGTCCATAACAAGTGCCTTGACCTTGGAGAGGGCTCCTTAGCACATCTCTGAATGTCTAGGGGTATTCCAGGGCCAGAGTAATCCCAACACACTGTGCTAAAATTTGGTAGGAAAAACTTGATCAAACAAGGTTATTACAGGCCTTTCTCTGCTGTCTATGAAGTTAAAGCACTATTGACATCAAAAGAAAGAGGATCATATATTCTGTATTCTCTACAGAGTGAAGAGCTCCCCAACAAAGAGCTTTGTGGTGTTGTAGCTAAGCAGTGGGAGATTTGCATTTTGTCATAGATGCCTGAGGGTTCAAGATTCTGCCTTTATCATGTTTAATTTAGCACTTGCAACAGAAAAACAGATAAAGATACACACTATCTCTGCAAAAATAAATAACTTCTTCAGTGCCTAGCCTTGAGCTTACTTTCTACTTCCTCAGAAGCTGAGATGGTTATCAACAAGAGCAGTGATTGTCAACTCAAGGGATTGTAACCATCACAGGGCAGTGTGAACTCCATTGTGCTGTGCAGTTTCCCTTAGGTCTATAGGACTAACCTTTTCTCAGCTTTGGACCCTGGAGTGAGGAAAATCACTGTCTGATGGATAGACTATTATTCTCACAAATGCCATTGCAAGGCCAGCACTGTCTCTGATGCCCATAGGCTATGCCTGCAGGGCAAGTGACACACTGGATTTTTAGAAGAGGTTTAGAAGATTTGCAGCAAACGTTCACCCCAGACTGAATGGTTCCTACATTGTGATCCACTGATGGATGAGGAGAAGGGGGGTTGTGCTCCATTTTTGTATAATGGTCATAATTTAACTACAATTACAATGGCACGTTAGAAATTTGTATCCTTTGGAGAACTCAAGCATGCACTGATTATAGAAATCTAGGACAGAGCTAGGAACTGATTTGAAGTCTCTTGTATTCCAAGCCAATATGTCAAATGAGACCAACTTCTGTTAACAGAGTTTCTGCGACAAATTTAATGTTAGTTCGGGTGGAAACGAGACAGAGGAAAAGCAAGCAAACAATATTTTGTCTAATCAAATTGACAATACAATCTGTTATCTGTCCATTATTAAATCAGAGATTTTTTTCAGGAATTTTTAGCATCTGTTTTGGATTATTTATTTCATTTCACGTATTTCAAAACAGCTTTTGTTCAAAAAGTAAGGGGACAAAATGAACCCTTAGGCCGTATATCACCAGGTATTATAAATTCCTCTCCATTTCCTTGTGTGTGTACTCTTCCTTACTTACATTCAGTTTCCAAGTGCAGATCACAAGATGCCCTGTTCTCTTGTGTGGCATTATACTTTTAATCTTCTCTTTATAACCATGTGGAAAAAAGACTTGTGTGAAATAAAAATTCATTACGCGCCCATTCTAATGCACCAGTTGGTGCTCTTGGAGACACAGGAGGAACACTCTTGGACAGTAACTTAAGGGCAAAATATTGCCCAAAACCTTGAGTTTGACATAGTTCCTTTTTGCCATTTATCTTGGTAAAAGACTAATGATTTGTTTTTCACTTTAAAAATCTTCAGTTCACTCCAGCAGAAAGCCTGGAGGTTTCTGTTCAAAGCATACTTTGAAAATGTTACCTAAGCCATGCATCACCTGACTAGAGCTCAATCACAATATTTTCATTTCTAAGAACCACCAATGTCCTCAGTCCCTCACACAGCACAGTCTATTCCTGGCGATAGTGTTTCATTCCACAGCATCCCGCAATTGCAGCCCCACAACGTAGGGAATCACACTTCTGCTGGTTCCAGTTCAAGTAAAGGTAAAATCCAGCAGACAGCTGGATGAAAAGAAAAATTTGACTTTTAAAGAACATCTCTGTTTAAAATCTTGACGCCCTCTTTCTTCTTTGTATGATTATACAGTACTCAACAAATGTAATTTTCTTTAATATTCTTACTGGCCTTGCAAAATCTATGATGCAGGTACTGACAGACACAGAGACCCTGGCAACCCCATAGTGGTATTAGAGGACCAGAGTGAATACAAGTTCAAATCTTCCCTTTTCCTAGAAAGTATGCTCTTACAACCTTCACCCGGGCCCTTTCATCCAGGGCCCTGTCTCTTCCTGAGTTTGGAATAATTATCTTATTACTTCTTCAGGAATACAGCACAGGGAGATTGAAGAAACATTTGAAGGGCTTTTCTGCCCAATAAAACAAGTCTCAAAAAATAAGAGAAGGAAAGCTCAGGTTATGAATTGTTTGGATGGTGCATTCCTAGGCAAGGTATGGAAAAGACTGGACCATGACTTCCCATAGGCAGTTTACAGAGCATGTGTATATCCTCTGTGTGTCTTTTACAGCCTGTCTCTTGTGAAGGAATAGATGCTTCTAAAGGAATTCCATAATTTTCCCTTATCTCTGTGGTTTCAATTTCTCCTTACAGAGTTTTATCATCTGCAGATTGCAATACTAAGTTAATGCAGTGAAACCAATGCCTATGCCAATGACACATCTGAGAGTGAGAAGAGTGGTGGAAGAGCTGTGTGTGTGGCATGATGTGTATGAGGCAGAGGTGCAAGTTATTGACTAACAGCTGGGACTCTCTTTTCAGGATACATTATAAAATGCTATGTGTCCAGCTTCAGAATTTCCATTCCAAATTTTTTCACGATGAGAGCAACTATAATAGAAATTACTAAAAAGATAAAATCTGATGTTCCAGGATTTAAAATTGGCCATGTGTATGAAGTGCTATCTACATTCTACAAGTAATGTCATCCTCACCTGTCACATTATTCTCCAGCTTTGGGAAAAAAGAATGCTTTACATATCAGACTTTTTTTTTATTAAATAAACCTAGTTCTACTGAGGAAGAGGGTAGAAAAGATGTGGTTGGTTTCACTGGAAAATAAGCTTTGCATTTTTTTCACAGCATTCCATCCATTCACTGAACAGTCCACAGTTTATCTCCAATGAGCTGTAGGACTATAGTTCACTTCACATAATTGGAGAAAGGTTGAGGTTGAATGGACCTCTGGAGGGAATGAGGTCCAATCTCTCACTTCAAATAGGGCCACCTGGAGATGGTTACCCAGAACTATGTCCAGACAGCTTTTGTATACCTCCAAGAATGGAAACTCCACGAGCTCTCTGGGCAACCTGTGCCATTGCTTGGTCACCTTCACAGTGAAAAAGCATTTCTTGATGTTCTGAGGAAACATCCTGCACTTCAGTTTGTGCTCATTGCCCCTGGTCCTGTCACCAAGCACCATGGAAAAGAACCTAGCTCCATCCTCTTTGCATCCCTCCTTCAGGTATTCATACATATTGATAAGGCTCTTCTCTAGGTTGAACAGTCCCAGACCTCTCAGCTTTTCCTCACAGGACAGATGCTCCCATCCCTTAATCATCTTTGTGGTGCTTTGCTGGACTTCCTCCAGCAGCACTGTATCTTTCTTATACTGGGTTGCCCAACACTTAGAATCACAGAATAGCTTGGGTTGGAAGAGACCTTAAAGATCATCTAGTTCCAACTCCCCTGCCATGGGCAGGGACATCCCACTAGATCAGGCTGCTCAAGGCCTCATCCAGCCTGGCCTTGAACACTTCGAGGGAGGGGGCAGCCACAACTTCCCTGGGCAACCTGTGCCAGGGCCTCACCACTCTTATAGTGAAAAAATTCCTCCTTATGTCTAGTCTGCCCCTCTCCAGATTACACCCATTGCCCCTAGTCCTATCACTACAAGCCTTTGTAAACAGTCCCTCCCCAGAATTATTATAGCCCCCTTCGGGTACTGGAAGATCTCCTTGGAACCTTCTCTTCTCCAGGATGAACAGCCCCAACTCTCTCAGCCTGTCCTCATATGGGAGGTACTCCAGCCCTCTGATCATCTTTGCAGCCCTCCTCTGCACCTGTTCCAACAGTTCCATATCCTTCCTATGTCAAGGATTGCAGCACTGCACACAGTAGTACAGATGACGTCTCACAAGAGATGAACAGAGGGGCAGAATTACCTCCCTCGACCTGCTGGCCACGCTTCTTTTGATGCAGCCCAGGATACAGTTGGCCTTCTGGGCTGCGAGCACACACTGCTGACTTGTTGAGCTTCTTGTCAGCCAGCACACCCACGTCCTTCTCTGCATGGCTGCTCTCAATCACATCATGACCCTTACTGTATTGATATCAGGGATTGCCCTAACCCAGGTGTAGGACCTTGCACTTGGCCTTATTTAACCTCATGAGGTTCTCACAGGCCCACTTCTTCAGCCTGTTCAGGTCCCTCTGGATTATTTCCCATCCTTCTGGTGTGGCAACTGCACCACTCAGCTTGGTGTCATCAGCAAACTTGCTGAGGGTGAACTCGATCTCACAGTCAATATAATTGACGAAGATATTAAAAAGCACTGGTCCCAGTACAGATCCCTGAGGGACACCACATGTCATAGATATCCATCTGTACTTTGAGCCATTGACCACTACTCTCTGATACGACTATCCAACCAGTTTCTTATGCACTGAACAGTCTACCCATCAAATCCATATCTCTCTAACTTAGAGAAGGAGACTTCTATATGTATACCAAATAAAATATTAATACCTAATAAATAGAAAGTTGAATTTGTCATGTATTCCTTGCTGATTCATCATGATTTCTGTACATGCTTCATGTTTTATGCTCTTTGCTTTATTATCAGATTTCATGACACTTTCTCAAGGAAGAATTAGGAGCATGGCCATTAACCGTTATTTTTTTAGTGATCCTTATCCGAACAAATGTAGATATCTTATCTTCTGGGAGGTTGCATTTGTATGCAGGCCAGATTGAATCTGGGTTACTTATATCCCTGTCAACTTATATGAATCTCTTAGCTTCTTTAAAGCCTACAGTCTCTTTTATTGCCACAGTTCTTCATTGTGTTTGCATCTAGAACACCACAGGGAACACCCATTGAATTACATATCCTTCAGGCTTTCTGGGTCAAATAGGAGCAAGAAAGTTGCAAAAGAACAGCATGCACTGAAGGAACAGTGTAATTTCATAAAGATGCCTTAATTTTGTAGAGGTCACTATATGTTTGAAAGTGCTTTCTTTTCTATTAATTTTAAAAAGAAGAAACATTTGATCTTGTTTTCCCTTCAGAAAAAAATCATTTTCAATCCTGTTTATTCCACACATGGTATAATCCAACACAGGTTATATCCAAGCTTCATGCTGGAAGATGGTTAAATAAGGAGTTGTTTAAAACACAGCTCTCCTTTGGTCTTATTGACTGCGATTCCACTTTCCATTCCCCTTCTCAGCTTCTGTGCACAAATCCTTCCCATGAGTCCTAATAAGCAGAAGGTGGGATATGGCAACTTATTTCCTGCTACTGTTCCCATTGAGGTCTTTACACACAGCCAGAGAATCATAGAATCCCTAGGTTGGAAAAGGCCTTTAAGATCATGAAGTCCAACCGTACCTGTCCACTACTAAATCATATTCCTAAGCAATTAATTTACCCGTCTTTTAAATGCCTCCAGGGAGTGACTGAATCAACTCCCTGGGCAGCCTGTTCCAGTGCTTGATAGCCCTCTCTGTGAAGAAGTTTTTCCTAATGTCCAATCTGAACCTCCCCTGGTGTGGCTAAGAGATACACCTGGAGAGCTGAAAGCCAGTGAGCCAGTTAGAGAGGTTGAGGAGAAAGCAGGAACTCCTTTTGGCTTTCATGGGCCTTTTGACACTATGTAGGTACAAGATATGATGAAGTTCCAGCTTTATCTGCAGACCACCCACAACTGCTCTAACATGGGAAGAGAGAGACACCGGGAATTTTGTGGCCTCTGCTATGTGCCTCCTTTTGAGGGCTTTCATATGGGTGAAAATTTTATTTTTCTGCAGATCTTCCTATTTTTCCACAGATCTTCCATAACCTTCATGGCAAAACTTAAAGATTCACCCAGAAAAGGGTGTCATTATGCCTAGTACAGAGTAGACTGCATTGTACTCCTGACATTCTTGTGTTACAAACCATAATTTGGGACACAGTTCCTACCTCATTTCCTAAAGAAGTAGTCTTTATTTTTCCACAGGAAGGACAGAAAATGGTCCCTGGGAAATAACTGGCTGCCTTTTCATTCCTGCTCCCATGCTTGACACAGTGAAGCTGGCCAAAAAGTGTTGCATCCTTGCAGCCCTAGTGTCTTTGTTCTGTTTTCCCGAGGCTCTCTTGAGCTGCTGCAAACTCTTTGCTGTTGGCAGCCCAAACAGCATGAAGACTCTTACTGAGAAGGGAAAATAGGGGGTGACTAACCCTCAAATAATAGACCTGAAGTGAGGAGTCAGAATGAAAAGTCAAAGGAAAAAAGGGCAAATAAGGACAATATTGAAAGAAAAAAGGAAAAATAAGTTGGTCTCCATTGCCAGCAGAAGGGACATAAGCAGTTTTTAGAGAAGGGATTTAGCCTATGTATCCTAGTGATTTTAGAACTTTTTGTCCAGTTAATTGGCAAAGTAAATCCAAGCACAACAGAATGGAAATTCTTTTTCTCGTAGTCAAAAAATAAACTGTGGAGTAAAAACTTGTGAAACAACCAGCATTTCTTCAGGTTAAAACAGCCAGCCTTTAACTATTACCAAATCTTGAATGTGTAAATAGGGAACATTACAACCTCCATCTTGTTTACTTAGAGTAAGAAAATAAAGGCTGGATGTTTTTTAATCTGAAGAAATTCTCTTTTTTACTGAAGACTGTTAGTTATTTTTAGAAAAGATCTGTCAAAAAAACACACTGCTCCAGTATTGGGCCATCATCTAATTCTACACTGCAGCCTTACCTCTCATTCTGCTTCTTGTTTTGCAGGGTTACACCAACAGGACAGTTCTCAGATTTGTTGAGCAGCCTCAGGAACAGAAACGGTGACAGTCTAAGGAATTGCTCAGCAAAACACTGATAACGCTGGGTTAGGTCACCTTTATAAGAGATATGAGCTCACTTCCCTTAAAGCTGAGAAAGGATTTGGCTCTTGCACATTCTGGGTCAACAGATGGTAAAATCAGCAAAACCTTAATGGCTATTAAGGTAGTTTCTCCCTTGTCCAATATTTTCCTGCCTAAAGCCGCATGGGAAACAAAGGATGAATTCACAAATACTGAAGATTTCACTGAAGTTTTTACTGAAGTTTTCATCTGGAATTAATTATATCTTTTAGCCCCACACCCCAAATCCTCTTCCTAATTACTGCTTTACAAACACCATCTTTTAGTACATGTTGGTGAGATTAATTACATAAGGACACCCAGAGTTAATTTAGCACTCTCACATCTTTTGCAAATTCTAGTAAACTTTGCATTTTCAGGCATAAACTGCAAGCTCTCTCCTAGTGACTAAGAAATACAGACGTGTCAATAGATAGTGTTTGAATTCAGATTGCTGTATATCACCATCAAAATCTGAGCAGAGAGGTTGGTTTCAGCCCCCTGCTCCTCACCTCGTCTGCTTTGTTTGTACCTCACGTTCCTTGTCCTGGATCTGCAGAGCAGCTGTCAGATTTGTTACCTGCCATCCATATTCCTAGCTGGTGTTGGGTGACAGCTGTCTGCAGGTTCTTCTGGACCTGCTAACACCTGAAGAGCTCAAATTATTGCCATATGCTGGAGGAGCCCTCCCTGGAAGGCCAGAAAATAGCCTGAGCTGTGTTTGTAGCACTTGAAGCATCTCAGATGGTATCTGAGAACAGTTTAATGGGGAGGGAGAACATAAAAGTACCTTAGATACAGAAGAAGATCCTGTTCTTCCAAATGTTGCACTATACTCAGGTCTGGAGCAGCCGCCCCTGAGGGCTATGACAATAAATTTAATAAGATTTATTGCTCGAAGCTATTCATTAGCACTGTAAAACTTTTTTTTTCCTCCTGCAGTAGGTTTTCTCATCATCTGCTGGTTTCCAGCTGTATTACTGGATTACAGGCAAGTAACAAACATGTCTTTTAAAGGCTTTGGGTAGAAACAGTTCAGAATTTATATATTAACATAAAATCTTGATTAAATGTCACAAATTTAGAGGAAACTATAAGAAGAAGATACATCATGGGAAAAAAATCCCTCCTCCCATTTTGTTAGGGTGAATCTAGATTAATTCTGTCAAATCCAATAACATTGATCTGCATTTGTACCATTGTATCTGAGAGGAGAACTTATCTTGTAGTATATGTTAAATGATGATGAAGGTAGTATATACATTTTGTATACAAATGCATTTGCTCTCTTATCCATTCTCCCCCTCATGTGATATTTATTTGCATATTATTATTTAAATCTACTAGACTTTTAGCATTAAAGATACAAAGCTGAGGTCCCCTAAAACATAAAATGCCAGAAATGCATCAGAAACCGCATGACCAACAGGTCCAGGGAGGTTATTCTCCCTCTGTATTCAGCACTGGTGAGACCGCTCCTCGAATACTGTGTTCAGTTCTGGGCCCCTCACCACAAGAAGGATGTTGAGGTGCTGGAGTGTGTCCAGAGAAGAGCAACAAAGCTGGTGAAGGGGCTGGAGAACAAGTCTTACAAGGAGCGGCTGAGAGAGCTGGGGTTGTTTAGCCTGGAGAAGAGGAGGCTGAGGGGAGACCTTATTGCTCTCTACAACTACCTGAAAGGAGGTTGTGGAGAGGAGGGTGCTGGCCTCTTCTCCCAAGTGACAGGGGACAGGACAAGAGGGAATGGCCTCAAGCTCCGCCAGGGGAAGTTCAGGTTTGACATCAGGAAAAAATTTTTCACGGAAAGGGTGATTGGGCACTGGAACAGGCTGCCCAGGGAGGTGGTTGAGTCACCTTCCCTGGAGGTGTTTAAGGCACGGGAGGATGAGGTGCTGAGGGGCATGGTTTAGTGTTTGATAGGAATGGCTGGACTCGATGATCCGGTGGGTCCTTTCCAACCTGGTGATTCTATGATTCTATGAAATAAGCAACAACTTTATTTTTCTTATTTATGCTTTTCACAATGATGCAGTCAATGCAGGAACCCTATCCTATCCTGTTATTTGCTGGATACTCTAACAGATTCAGTATCTAGCCTTTATCCACTGTTTATTTTGTCCTCAGTAGTTCACTTAGTGGCTGAGGGGAAAGTAGAGCAAAAAATAGAAAAACAATCCTTGAGAAGAAAATACCTTTGAAAAAGACAAAAGTCCTGGGGGAATTTCTGGGACAGACACTGTATTTCTTTGTCTTTTTCTTCAGATGTAGGCAGATGTGCAGTCAGCGACTTAAGCCTTGTCAGTGCAGCATTTCATGACAAACCTCTACCTCTTTTTTTTTTCCTCCTAATTCAATTCCCAATCATTTTAACAAGTTTAGAATCTGTTCCCAAATGCCTTTCACTCTCTGGGCTTTCTCAGTTCTCTTTGTGCTTGTTTGTTTTCCTTTTTATTAAATAAGGGAAGCAAAGTTTCCTTAAAGTCAGCCAAATAAGACTTTCATAGCATATGCATGCTAAAAGCACTATAGCAGGCTCTTAGGATGGGGGTGTTGCAAGGGCTTTTGGAGTACACCCAAGAGGCTTTGAACAGAGCCTTGAATTATCCTTACTAAACTCCACATGGCTGTCATTCAATAATGCTTTGACTACACTTTCTTTTTGCAGAAGTCATTGGTCACCATCATAAGGAACTAGAACTTTCAAAAATCCTCTATCATGATTTGAAAGGTCATTCAGGCATGCCAGGCCACATCCTTGTGTCTCCAGTCCTGCTTCAGATTTCAGTGGCTTTTCAAGAGTAAGAACTACTAAGTGGGAGTAAGAACCTTTATGCATTTCTATTCAAAGACCAGTTCAGCCAGGGAAATCTGATATGAAAGAGGAAGTCTAGTTGATGCAGACCTTTGCAGCACAACGCATGCAAGCTCTTTGGTTGTCTGATGATTTTTCCTTTTGGGAAGTACCACGAGATATCAAAAAAACCTCCAGCCAGCATTTTGCCCTCCAGCACATTGGCTGAAATCTGACATACTTACTGGCAGGAATATATAAAAAATAGGACAAATATTTCAAGGAAGGAATGTAGCATGAGGTCTTGTTACCCAGCAACCACGCGTTTAAAGGACATTGGACAGTTGTTTCCACCGAGAAGCCGATGTCCTTCTAATTATCCTTTGATGGAGAGATGAGCAAGGTATCATGAGACCGATAAAGGACCATGAAAACAGCAATAAAATCAAGGTAAAAATTGATACTTAAAAAGGATTTTTCTTAGATGACAAAGTAATTGCGATTTCTGTCCTGCTATTCCATTTGAGACCTTCGTGGAAATGACCACCCTTTTTGATGGACATCAGTAAAATTAAATTCAAAGCATAAATATCAACATATGTTCCTATTTGCTCTTATCTTGCCTTCAGCCATAGGAGAGAGGGATCCATAGTAAGCAGATACATTAATATTTTCAAATGTTTTCATTCATCCAGCTTTCAAATGTTAAGGAATAACTTTATGACAACTGTGCTGTGAAATATTTCAGCTGTAACTAGTGGCTGCCCAGGGTCAAGTTTTGGATTGAAGTGTGTTTGCATTTAAATTCCCTAAAAAAATTCTGCATCTCTATACGAGGAACAAGATTCTGGTGCTACACAGTTCAAAGGGAGAAGCACAAATAGGGGCCAATTAAAATGGTTCACCTTCTTCAAATAACTGTTTTCTTCATTCCTGTGTACAGCAAGATCCTAAACCTGTTGATTACTGTGGTCTCTTCTGGCTGTATAAAATTATTTAGGTTTGCATTGCAACGATACTTAGATGTCTTCCCAAAGAAAAAAAAAAAAAGATCTGCTGGTAAAGTCTGTCTGGATAAACACTGTAAGACCCTATTAAGATTACAGTCTCATCATGAGAGGTGAAAAAACGAGGCCAGAGACTTGCTCCAGGTAATTGAAATGAACTTCACATTTAAACCTTGAGTTGTGTTCTGTCAATACTTTTATTCTCTAGGCTGCATCACTTACTCTCTTATTATAAAATTATCATTCTTCCCCCAGGACTCTTAGGACTCCAAAGTCTTCTCCAGAATATCTGACAGTGCTAACAGCAATATGTGCCATAATCAGAAAGGCAAGAAGCAGACGTGGATGGGGAGAAGGTGACCTCAATCCCAGCACAACCTGAAATAATAATAATAATAATAAAAAAAAAAAAAATGAAACCGCCACCCTTGGCCACAAAATGTAGGCTGAACTTGAGGTTAGGGGAGAAAGACAAGAATGGCCTGGGATACTGTGAATTATCACCACGTCTTCTTGTCCCTTCTGCCCACCCAGACTGATGGCTCACTGGTGTCTGTAGCTTCCTCAGCTGCTATTAGAAAGGCCAAAAGCACAACCCACAGAGAGCAGCACCTGACATACTGTAAACACTGTGCATAAACAGATCTAGATGAGGAGGGTCAAGGGGCTAGGAAGCTTGAAGCCCAACACAGGTGGCTACAGAGTCCAGGAGCCAGCCTGTAACCACCCAGCTTCACTGTAAATCACGGTGCACACACTCTTTGCACACAATGTTGGTGTGTGCCAGGCAAGTGCAATCTCTGATGCCCACAGAGCCTGCTGAATAGTTGAGCCGTGAGGAAAAACAGACTGTGATGGCAGCTGAATTTTCCAGCAACCACTCTGTCACCAACACAGAGCTTCAGCCTAAGAGGTGTGAACAAGCTGCTGTCCTGCAACGTCTCTAGGTGCTCTCAGCTACTTGGGGAGGTGACAGCTTTTGCCAGTGGTGTGAAACAGATTTCTTTCCTCCTTAGCTAGAGGTGTTGCTTCTATCTCCTTCAGTGTAAACAAACAAAAGCCCTGTGATCTCAGGGGCACCTTTTTTTGTAAGGCATCCTTCTGAACCCACTCCAAATGCCTTCTCCTTATACATTCACAGGCTACTATGGACAGGAAACTGCGGAACACATAGTACTGTCTTGCTGTCAGAGAAAATAGCTGCTGACAGTTTATGCATGTTCTTCAGAGAGTTTCTCCTGCAATTTTTTTAAGACACAATTGTGATGAAATATGTACCAGAAGCTTTTAGCTGAATCAGAAGTAGGTCTCCCTACCGACCTTCCTTTTAAATAAAAGGGGCTCTGCTATTCCAGCAATCCTGTTCCCTATTACAACTGGACTCTGTCATTCCTGCTTCTGACTAGTGTAGAGGAAATTATGGACCTGGAGGGAGAATGATCCAGTGAGATGCTGCAACCATTTGGCCCTTCGGAGAATTCCAGGAGAAGGGAATCTCTCAGAATGCTAGCTCCTCTTCAGCTCCCCCCCCATCTCAAGGTTGTGATGACCACAGTTAGACTCTGTGATGTGGCAGTAGAACTTTTCTGCTACAGCACTGGAGACCTGAGGAGGCTGCAGAGCCAGAAGCTACAGACCTGCTAAGCCTGTTCCACGGGATTCAAACAACATAAGGTTTCCTACCTAAATTTATATTGTTACCCATAGTTCACAGGAATTGGAAGATTTAAACCAGCCAGTGCTAATATACAGTGTCCAACTTCTGAGACCACAGCCCCAGCAACACCCTGAACAGACTACTGGAGTCTTAGCACTGGCCACAGCTGTCATCTAACCTACCTTGGTGGTGTTTCACTACTGTAAAAAATGGGCCACAGCATTCAACTTTCTGGCTGAAAAATAAATTAACTAGGTAAATATCGATTGCAAAGGATTAGCCACAAACCTAGCTCAGTTTCTGTTTTCTCACAGGCTAGGTCACTGATTTCTACCAACTTATTCATTGTTTAGGGAACTTTTGTGATTTTTGTGACCACAGAAGGACGGTTTTTGAACAGTCTAGTGACTTTTCACTTATACCTGAATTTTGCAAGGCTGGTGCTTGCATGGCATCAGCTAGTACCATAAACCCAAAGACAGGGCTGATGCATAGCTTTCTCTTGACTTCCTGTGCAAGAGAATGTTCTGTCTTTTGACTTCTGCATTTAAGAAACAAAGCAGTGCTTGCTTTATCTCGATCCACAGCAGCAGCCAATCCAAACCTAATTTTGCTCTTTCACGTTACGGAATATTGCATATCAGTTAATAACCTTGGCTTTGGCCAAAAGTGTTCAGAGGAGCACAGCTTGGTTCAAACAAATGCAAGAAGCTAGGAAAACACTGTCTGAATATGTTTAGCCCAATTGCAACTCAAAATTCACTACCTGAGTTTTTTAATGATATTTTCTATTTCTGCTGTTCTCTCAGGTCAGAACTGGGGCAGAATTAGAAGCAGCAGCGACTACATTTTACCTATGTATTAACGTTTCCAGCATCCCATATCCTTCCTTTTTACAGGGCACAGTAATGGATTTCTGCTGATACAAACTATCCATTTTGGTAATTGGGCAAGACTTAAGTTCTAGAAGGAGGGTGAGCATATCATAAGTTACATCATCTAAAATGACTGTTGAATGAGTCCTCCTTAGGACAGGGAGTGTTGTGATAGGATACATAATCAAAGAAATAATGAGTCCATCTAGGGATCATATTATGCCCAACACGTCAATCTTTGTTTTGTTAAGCTTCTTCAAGACTGAGCTATAAATCCCACTGACTGTCCAGAAAAGTACCATATGAAACTTTCCAGATTTTTGGTCACCATCTCATAGTACAATGTAATGACCACAAGCCTATATCCTTAATGGCACTCTGCCAGGACTGTGTGTCCACCAACAGGCCTTGGTGGCCTCACTGGAGAGATACATCCCCACCTCTGTCTGTGTGTCCTGGAACCCCATTTCAGTTTAGGCTTGGTTTTGCTGCTGACCCAGTCTCCTGGACAGACTTTGAATCTATGTTGTAGCCTTATTTGCAGTCCTGTCTTTTGTCCTTTCTTCTACTCCTCCCAGGTGGCCTCCCTGGATAGATCGTGGATGTGCTTTAACACTAGTTTGGGGGTGGGCTGTTGGTGGACTCTTTTATCAGGACCCAGTTCTGCCTGCTAGATGACAGTGTCCCAGTCAGTGAGGGCACTGTGCACACTGGGGTTGCCCTCAGCTCCGGCTCATCTCCCTGATGATGGCTAACTGTTCCCTGTAGGTAGCTAATACCCATAGCATCTAGGATCTGCGTTACACAGTGTAGCTGCCAATCTGCATGTATTACTATAAGTGTGGAGAACATATCTAATGTTCACTGGCTTCCACCTGTCCTGCTGCTAGCAGTCTTGCTTTTAAAGACTCACTTTCTCCCTTGTTCTCTTTCTGTCTAAGTTATTTACATTCTTCTTTACTCAATTTTATTTCTAATGATTATGTTTTTCTGCAAAATCTCTGGCTGGAAAGTTCCAGGCATAGCAGCCCAACCTCTTGAGAAAACTGTAGGTATGCTAGTGGAAAACATTTTATGGGGCTCTTATCATTTATGTGTATTAGCCTCCTCCTCTACTCTTCATTATCTGGGTTGTTCAAACCATAACAGACAATGATGTTGAAAGAATAAAATGCTATTATAAAATAATGCACTGCTATTCAAAGAAGCATATTCTACCCTATGGTTCCTTCCCTTGCTCCAAAACTATGAACATATATCTTGCTGCTAGTCACATTACCACCATGCAACGCAATCAGGCATTCATAAGATTCAAGTCCACTGAGGTCATCAGCAATCTTCAAGTTAACACATCCAAGAAGGTCCAAGAAGTATTTTGCAGTACTTGGTTTTCTGGTTTTGCAACATACTTTGGTCTTCTGGAAATAGGGGGGCGGCAGAGAGCAGTCTGAGTTGAAGATAAAAATTAGCATATTTTAGTATACTTTAACTGATTCTACATCCATTCAAACAATGTTTTCTGCAAACCCCTTTGCCATGATTCAAACTTCACCTCCTGTCACTGATAAAGTCTCTAGTATTCATTCTTAATATGACAGAATGTTACTGTTACATAATATTTATAGCAAGCCTTCCTAAATCCTCTAAATTACCTAAAGCACGCAAAAATTCAAGCTATGCATCAAGGACCAAGCACAACAGCTTTCAGTTGTGGGAAAGAGTGAAAAATTTAACTCTTAGTTTCCTGGATTTGACAAGCTTGATCCTAACCCAGAACATTTGTTTTAATGCATTTCTCCACGTTTTAGGAAATAAAGGAGCATTTGTCTCCATTGCAAGCGCACACAAGCTAACTTCAGTGTCTCCAGATTGTGGTGTTCTTCTCTGGACATATCAGACATGTAGCAGATGCATGATCTTCAGATGCCTTAGTCTTTCCCAAGCGTAAGACTCTTAAGAGTCGCTGATATGTGTTTATTCAGTTTTCTAATCAGGAAGTGTTGGATCAGAGTCGTAGGAGTTTCAGCCTTCTGCACAAAAGGACAATCCAGGCTCCTTCTGACAGTTTGTCTTCTGCTTTACTCTTGAAGACCTTCGCATCTCCTCCCTGCATATATCAGACCATAGGTACTTGTTCCCAGCAGAAACTTTTTAAGTTCTCTGAACTAAATCGTCCTTGATACGATCTTATCTTATTGCCTCTTACCAGATTCACCATGGTTATAGAGACAATTTATTCCTTTTTCCATTTTTACTTTAAGGCTATTATTTTGTTTTCTTCTTAATCTTTTCTTTTTCAAGGATAAACAAGTCTAAGTCTTTAAATCTTTGCTCACAGATTATGTTTTCCAGATCTATCTCTGCTGATCTTCTCTGCCCTATGTTCAATGGCTCTACATATCAAATACTGAACATTTTCACTTGCCTTAGACAGGACAGCCCTGCTGAAACATCCTGCCGTTACCTATCCTATATGCCTAAGTCACAGTACTGGCAGATGGCATCAAGCACAATGTATTTGCTTCTTTCAAAAACAGGCTGACAAAGCAATGTTTTTCATACTGCTAGCATAGTTGACCTGAAGAGAGTTTACAGTGGCAGAAAAGTGCACGCTTATTTAATGCCTTACAGTTTTGGTCAGCTCTAAGCCATGCTTTTATATGTCTAGTTTTACGTTATAGTCATTTTTATACATATATGTACTTATTAGTATGTATATAAATACATATTACATATATGATCACACACATATACACATACTGCAGTATATCTATGTGTACATATACATGGTGTTGCATATAAGCATATGCATATATATCCAGCAAGCAACCCTTTCTTCACTTCCCTTTGTTAAATGTGGAAGGAAGCACTATCTCATTCACAGTAAAAGAGCCTGTGCAGCGCAGGACAGATGCCACTACTCAGCAGCTTGTTTTTGCCTGGAGGAAACTAGTGAAATTTTACACTAAAGGGCAGGGAACTTTACTGGACCTTTTGATCATCTCCTTCTGTAATGTAACAGAATCCTGTTAGCACAAAGACAATAAAGGAGGATTGTTTAAATAACTCATTAATGTCCATCTCTTATTCAGACCACATCACCAAATAAATGACTGCTGTGTCTGTTTCTTGATCAATTGTCCTTTGTTTCAGGCTGCCACAGAGGTTTTCCAGATTAACTCCCAAGTAACTTAACTAGTTCCTACTAAATGGACCACACTGAATAAGGCATCTGCCCAGAAAAAATATATACCTGACAGGGACTGAGAATCTGTTTCTTGTTGTACAGTGCTAAACCAAATCTTGAAATACATATGAAGTAATTGGAGATAGCGTACGCATAAACTGTTCTTCACAGGCATGAGAGTGCTCAATGACTGGATTTTGAGTTTCAAAAATTTTCCCTCAAATTTAACCCATTATTTCATGTGAATCAAGTAGAAAAGTGGTTAGCTGCTCAGAGCTTAGCCCAGTTGGAGATACTAGTGTTTCTGGAAGGGACAGCCCTCCTCCCTCTTCCTCCTTTTCCTTTTCCTCTCCATTCTCACCTTGCTCTGACCTCCCAGGCTGCTTATTCATCTCACTAAGGGAAAAAAGCAGAGTGGGGTTTTGCTAGCTTGGTGAACTGCACTGGATCACCCTAGGCCCAGCCAGCCAGACTTGCTCTTCTCAATCATGCACTCATGGGCCTTTTACAGCTTTTGTGCACCAACTTATGCCAAAAGTTGACCAAAGCTCTTGGACACCACCATGAAACACATGAAGATTAATCACCTACTCCAATTGCTTATCCATTTGGTAATCTCTTGGAAAGTGCAGCTGCATTTACCTTGGTATCAACAGAGAACAATGGGCTTTGGGGAAAGAGATTCAGAGCAGAAGTCCAACTTTGCCTTCCTCAATCAACTTTTAGAGAATCATACATCCCATTGTGGCACAGGGATTACTAGTCTAAATAATCCTTGCAGTATTAAATGAAGGCTAGTTAGGAACACCCATCATCAACTTCACATTAGGAGAAGTGCTTATTCATTGAAGTGATAATATGAAAGTTCATGTCTTCAATTGTGATAAATAAATAGCAGCTCTGGAAATTATACTTTGCTATCAATTCTTGGGCCTACTTCACTAATGCTAAATGGAAAATTTGCATTAAAACTATGATATGGATTAAACCCTTCCATAAACTTTAATAAACAGTGTTGGTAATATTTGCTGTATGTTGCTATTTATTAAAAAAAAAATAGAAAATTAAAGATACAAGGAAAAATATATACTTACAGAAATAACAATTGAAACTCACAGATAAGAACCTGGAATATTATTAATTTGAGAAGGCAAGTAAATCTTTACTGTTATCATAGAATCCTAGAATAAACAGGTTGGAAGAGACCCACCAGATCATTGAGTCTAACCATTCCTATCAAACACTAAACCATGCCCAAATGTTTAGACAGGCAAGACCAAACCTCTAATTTTTTTCTAAAGGCAGAAAAGTGTCTGGAAATTAATTTGCCTGCTTAAGTTACACAGACTTCTCAGGTCTAAATGTGGTACCCTCCTTGCATAAGTGAATCACATATTTCTTGAAATCAAAGGCATTATTCTATTAGAAAAGAGATAAAATACACAAAAACGTCTGAAAAACTTACTTAACAAACTCTTGCTACTGAGGTTTGGCAGTGTAACGGTAAGCTTGGAAGTATTTGTGTGCGTGTCTGTTATCCTTTTTGTGATATTCTGGAGCTTCCATTTCTATCTTTGGTTGGAATATTTGTATCAAAGCTGTTGATATTCATGTATATAACTGGTGTGGCACGTCCATATTCAAATTCAACCTGTGACTCTGCTATGCTCAGTGGTAATGCTGCCACAGATTTTAATAGAGCCACATATCATTTGAAAATTTGGCTGGAAGCCCAAGCCTACAAAAATCCACCTTTCTGGGCTTTTCTGTATGAATATGTCTCACTTCACCCCATTCATGATTAAAATCATCGTTGTTCCCTGTAATATGAACATTACATTACTCGATTAGTTTAGTGAGACTTTTAGTGGACCTTCAGCCCCTGGTGCAAAAATGGTAGATCCTTTAAAGTTCAGCTGCATTTTACTCCATCTAGTTTCACTGTGTTTTTTTGTTTTTTGTTTTTTGTTTGTTTTTTTTTTTAAGAGGACTAAGACAACAGCAGAAGAGAAAAATGATTCAGCAAGCTACTGCTGATACCAGCAGAACTATAGTTCAAAAATGTGAGGCTGGGCAACAAAAGTATTCCTCTTCCTGCATTCCAGAAAGCAAGTTCATTTTCCTCTTCTCCTAAGTGTATAGTCTGACAGCAATGAGCAGAATTGATATTCTGAGCAGCCAGATCTATACAGATGATACAGAGACTTTCTGACCATTCTCCCTTGTCTGAGGCACAGCTGCACCAAATCTTGGCTGAGGTTCTGGCAGAGTCAGCTCAGTTCTTCCATTGTACATTTCTTTTCCACGTTCCTTGAATTTCTGGATTCAAAACACCATAATATCTAGTAAAAGAAATCTTTCTTCCCCCACTCTTTTGATTTTGCAGGATGGAAATGGAAGTAGGAAAGTTAAAAGCTTTGCAAACTTGCAAGAAATATTTCAGGAGAGGTCAGATTCCCTCCATTTCTAATAAGACATTCAGAAGAGTAAAATTTTCAAGTATTGGGTTTACACACAAAATGATATCATCCTGTTGAGATAATATCCTCTTCATGAGGTGCCATACAGGGCAAAAATAGTCCCTCAAGCACTGGCATCACAGAACCATTGTTGTTTCACCTCTGTGAAGCTCTGGGACCCCAGGAATGAGCAGAATGTACCCTTAGTACTTCCCTAACTGCCAGAAACAAACAGGTTTATATGCCAATGAAGTTCATAATGTCAGTTTTGCCACTGGCAAAATATGTTCTGTGTCCACATATTTCCTCTTACACCCTTGCTTTCTGCAAAATAGCTCTGCACAACAAGTGAAATGAGAATGCTTCCTGCAGGTTTTAAAACAGATATTGTGAAAAAGTGTTTTGTGTTGTATTGAGATCTCAAGCCAGGAACCAGAAAAGGCTTTTTTTTTTTTTCAGCAGTGTGTCACAGGAATGCTAAGCTAACAGAAGTGTGTCCTCAAGACTTGCTAATACATCTGGAATAAAGGGTCAGTGTGATTCTTCCTCTACGGAGGCAGTGATCTATCACAGCCCTGCACAAAGTTAGCATTGACATGTGTTGTATTGTCAATTTTTGTGCTGATGTGAAACTTCTTTTCTAAGGGTTGGCACTTGGTGCCACTACATTCATGCAAAAGGCAAATGTCAAAATCTTTTTTCCTACAGCAAGCAAGTACGTACTTAAGTATTGGATTATTTCTTTCTTTCACATAAACCAGCTTGAAAATATCAAATTTAAAGAAGAAGAAACAAAACACTCTCCCAAACCATATTTTCACAAATTGCACTACAGAGCATAAAAATGTTTTTACAAAACCAAACTCCATGTTCTTTGCTCAGGAAAACTATTATTATTTCCAACTGCTACTGCTGGCACATCTGTCCTTTAGTTCATACCTGCATCTATCTTAGAGCTATGATCCTAACAAATATTGTTCACTCCTACATACCCTGGATGAAATCCTGTTCTCACCAAAATCAATGGCAAAACATTCTTCAGCGCAGCTAAAACTTTTTTTCTGTAATTATAACTACAGTTTATTCTCTGTCTCTAGTGTAAGTTTCTCTCTGCATGACACTGGTGTACCCCTTCCATCTGGCTCCTAACATATTAAATTTCCTACTTGTTTTTACAAATGTATAGCCAATGGTTTCCAGAACTCCATTCCTAGATCACTGAATTGCACACAATTTGTCAAAATTTAGTTAAAATATTCAGTGTCCCCACTGGCCTAAGGGTGATAAATGAGATGTCTGTTCCTTGTATTTCTTTCCTTAGGAAGCTCTAGAAACTCTATTTATGTGAACTGAAATCCATTATCAGAGACTAGCCAAGAGAAACTTGTCTGGCAAGTGATACTTCTGTGCATTTGCTGATGTAGTCAATTAAAGTAATAACCTAATATCCGTGTGCTGGCACCATTTCAAAATACTACCCTAATCTTTTCACATGTATGACTGACTAAGGAATCTGGATCCAACGTTGACATAAAGGTTACAGCGGTTTTTTCCTGTGTATCTGGCAGAGATGCATTTAATCATCGCTGATTAAAACTATAAGCCAACCAATGATTATCTCTAATTGAACCCCAAACATAACTGGATCTGGTTTGGACATATCCCTGCTACATATCATGTACACACTGAGTGGCCTTAGGTTTTCCCTCAGCGGGAACAATTATAAACGCATATAGCACAAAGAGTCTTTAGACTGGTGCTCTGTGCCCTCTTAACGAGTGTTATAGCATGCTGCTAAAAGCATGACACTTGAATGATACTGTACAAATGAATAAACTTGCTTTATCTCCATTACAGCCCTGCTGTAAGGATGTTTTAAAGCAAAAAAAAATTCATTCTTATGATGTGATTTGTTGGATTCAGACTGGAATTTGTGCCACCAGCTCTCTAGCTTCATTCCTTCATGCTTCATCTGCCCAATTATCAAATCCCCTGTTGTACAAAGACACAATTCAGCTGTTCTGAGGGCTTAACTGTGCCCTCAGATACAGGGATGTGCAGTGCTCTGCATCTTGTAACATCAAAATGCACAGCAGCCAGTTTTCATTGGGTACTCAGAGACTTATCCACATCTGAGTACTGAAGTAAACAAGTAAACACAATTCTAAAGATCATTTGAGGAGACAAAAATTCAAAAAATGCATTCAGATGCAATGAACTGCTGATTTCATCAAACCAGCAACATGCACCAAACAGTACTGCAAAGTGAATGCTGGGAAAATAGATGCTCTGCTTGACTTGCACTGCCTTCCAAGGGTGGGTATTCTCAATGTGCAAATGCACTGTAAACGAGACTTTTATCCAACTTGCCAAATTTCTGACATTTTCTTTCATTTCGGGTAACCAGTTATTCCCTCTCATCTGAAAGATTTATGTCATGGCATTACTTCTACATCAAGTATCTCCCTGTCAGTTCATTTCTCTGATTAGCAATCACTTCTGAGAAAATCCTCTATGATCTAAGAGGTTTTGTGTGTGCTTGCAGGTTTTATATCACACGTTACAAATGAGGATTCTTTTCTGAGTTGAAATGACCAACATGCTGATGCCAAGAAAATGTTTAAAGAGAAATACTACAGAAAAAGTTTGCAGGTAGAGCTCAATTCCAGAACGATGCACCAAAACCTGCTTTTGACCAGACTGAGTCTTTGTTTTGTTCATTCTTTCTATAGTTTTATGGCGTACTACACCTTTTTCTATGCAAAATAATACAGGTATTATAATTCACATCATTCTCAGACATGTGACTGAGGCCAGTCAAATTATATTTTCTGGTCCTCAGAACAAAATGGTATCAGTCCTACTACTTTTCTGCCATAACAGGGTCCTAAGTAGCATTACCAGCATTAGTTGGCACCCACGGCAATGATATGGATCACTTGACAGCTGAAGTCTGAGTGGCAGCTGAGAGTGATCATCTGTCCCCATCGGCACCTTCTCCAGAAAATCCATGCAGATAAGGAAGGGAAGACTTCACTGCATTGGCATTGTCTCTGTAGGCAGTCATGTGGTTTTCAAAGAGCAGCCAATTTCATGGGTCTGAGGACAGTTTCCACCTTGTCTCTTTAGGCACCTGCAATTCCGAGAAAAGAGAGATGTATCCTCCCCACCAGATTGTCAGTGGAAATAGACAAGAGCCTCCAGGGAGTCATTCAGAGCACTCAGGCTACAGTTTTGCAATAGTCTATAATAGGCAACATCTGTCCCTCCACTGTGTGCACTTATTTCCCTACAGGAATTAATCACGAAGAAAGAGCTCATGAATGGTAAAGGTGGGAACGTTTGGCTATCAAGAAGTGAAGACAGGGCTTCATTCCTTGCAGCTTGTTCAGCACTTTGAAGCACTTCATCCTACAAAATGTTATCATAAAGTGAAATTAAGAAATGGGGACAAACAGATTCAAAGGTTTCCTGATGAAACTATTAGACTTCTGTAGCATATTTAGCTGGAAAGTAGACAAGCAGACTTATTCTTTAAAAGCAGCCTTCGTTTTTACTGACAGGCTGAGCTATCAGTATTCATTACGCATACAGGTAAAATCAAAATGCAGATCTCTGCAGGAATAAATACCTACTCAGCCAATGTGCAGCCTTGTTATGATTATTTTTCAAAAATGTGCCATACATGAGTTCATGGAAAAGCTCCTGTTAAAATAATAAATGAAAAACAATGCACATGTGGCACTGAAGCCTTCTTAAAAGTCTGCATGAAACACTTTATCATTGTGGAAGCAGAGTTTTCCCTTGGAGCACAGGGAAACATTGCTAGGCTCCTGAGAGGATAAATAAAATGAAGACGTTCATTTTTCATTCTCAGTAAAATATTGTTGAAGCGCCTTTGAAAAAATCTATTTGGCAAACTGCATGGTGTACCTTGAATTACTGTATTTCATGTTTCTGAAAATGAAGAACATCATCTTTCAAGATGCTCCAAAATAATAGTTGTAGTGAAACAAGGATATTGAATTTTGGTTTATTACAATCCACTAGGTAATAAAACTGTCAGTGTTACATTTTGACAATTTTCCTGACTGGAATAAATACTCATAAAGGTCAGCATTTTTCACTCTGCTTTTTAGATGCTTGCTGACCATTTTCCATTTTTACCACTGTTTTTGGCTTCATTGTCATAAAAGTCATTGCCTTGAGACAGCTGCACACTTACGAATAAATATTAACATCTATTTTCTGTTCAGATTAATAGGAATGACTGATAGGTGAGTGTCCCAAACAAAGATTGATGAGTCTTTTTTTGAAAAAGACTTGGGTCAATTCAGAGAAGTGCAAGGGTACTAATGATCAAATTGTACCTGTATTTGATGAAGACAAGGTGGATAAGTAGAGCAGAGGTGATCTCCCTCTATGAAGGGTAGAAACGAGAACTAAGGAAAAAAATGTAATTCACGACTCATAAGATGCACAGGTAAAGGGGAATGCTATCAATATCTCCATGCAGCATTGCCACCACATGTGCATGTGCAAATACACAGACATGCATATGGACTTTTCAAAAGACTATTGACCTCATTGCATTTTACTTGTAAATAGAAGACAAAGGAAAAATTTTCCCACCTTCAGACCGGGATTTACAAGCCCCTGGGCTGGGGCCTGACTTATAGCATGTGAAACTCTCCAGCCAGTCAAAAGGTTTAGTGAGCCGTGTGCCTGCTGGTCTCAGTCATTTGTGTATTTGATCTCTCTTTCACTCAAGGCTCAGACACAGGGAGTCCTGGGGACTTGTGCACCAAAGCCCTTTGTGTAAGTCTCACCTCAGAACTGCTCGCAGGTTGCTGCTAGCAGCAGGCTGTCGACTGGAGGAGTCAGATGGTCAGATTTGGGTCCCTAACTGGGAGGCAAAAGCGCTGTGAATAGAACAAGAGAAATGTAGTCCTTCACAATTAGGTATTTGTATGAAGAATAACCTCATTTGTGAGAATGATCATGAATAGGGAATAAAAGGAGGTACGAAAACGATCACACCGAACAGCTGTGCAGAGCTGGAACAAATGTTGGCGAATACTCATTTGTAGTATTCTTCTAGCTCTGGATTTTCTTTTCTCCGCTCAAATATGGTCTCTACTTGAGTGGCTTAGCAAAATAAAGACAGATGGCAATGGATTATCTCTAACACTTCATTAATTGCAGTGCAGCCATTACAGTATTTTTAAAGCACTCACTAGAGTTTCGCCTGATGATTTCCTTTTAACTGATTCACATGCCACTTAGTGAGTATGAACATAATAAGAAATTGTGACTTATTAATTAAGAATGTCTATGTTAGTCATAACAGGATATAAATACATTAGTAAATTTTATAGCTGAATGTATCGTTTATTTAGGAAACCTTTTTCAGTGTGAATTAAGAAGCAACAACTTCTTGCCGAGGCTTGGCTGCCTTGGACTGCCTTTCAGTCATGGCACAGATAGTGATAAGAAACAAGCCAGGTTTTAGAGCCTAATTCACTCTGATGTCATTCAGCTTTCAAAATTAGGAGCCTAATTTCTTTCTTTACAATTGGCTTAGGAACATACAGCCAAACTGAGAGATGATTCAAAGCCTAAAGATGCAGATAACATGCAGTGAAATTAGTAATGCAACCAGGTACTTAGTTCTAATGACCTCAGAGGCTATCTGGAAATCTCTTGGATGTATTTCCTTCTGTTTATAAAATGTGATTCATCCAGTCCTGGAACAGAAGTAATAGCAGGTGACTGAAGTAGCCCATTACTCTCACACCTGAAGATAGATGACAGCACATCTCATTTCTTTAATTCTCTTTTAGATGAGTGGTAGGCTGAGAGATGTGTGAAGAAAACATCTGTTGAACAATTTTGAATACTTTTTTTAAAAGAAAAACAGAGATAATGTGCAGAAAGGGAAAGGACTATATTCATAAAGGATCTCCCAGTTCCAATAGAGAGCAACTTAAGGTATTGTCTGATAGGCACTTATTTAAAACTTTGTTGCATTTCCCTTTTTTTCCTTAAAAATCACGCTGAGTTCACATACTTCTCACTGCAGATCAGACAGGAATTTCACAGCACTAGTATTCACAGTTCAAAAGAGCGATCAAAGTTCACAGACATCTGCTGGGTAGAAAGCTGTCTTTCTCCAGTGAGTACAGCCTGCAGGTTCAAAGATGGGACGTCTGCAGCAGTTAGAAGGATGAGAACTGTGTGTTGTGTGGGTATACAGGGACAGGAAGGAATTAGGAAAATGAGACATGGAGAAGAGATGTAAGCAACTGGGAAATGACGCTCCATTAATATGCAGTGTTTCCAAGGAAGATGCTCCTTTTATACCCTGGGTGCATTCTGATCCCTGAGGAGAACTGGGTGGCCCAGGCCAGCTAGAGGCACTGTGAAGGTCCAGTATCACGTGTTCAATATCTTCATGGGTCACTCAGCCAATCCCTCCCACGCTGTCCTGGCCTTCTTCCCCAGGCTTTCACAGGCAGCAGATTGCATGGCACAGTAATAGTCAGCACCAAGAGCCCACAAGCATTAGACTGCCTTGTTCCATGCACACAGGATGCTATCCCGCTTTTCCAGAGGGAGCAGCAGCTCTTTTCCCTGTACTACCCTAGACAAATTTCCATTCCTTCCCTCCCTGTCCAAGGTGGCATCACTCCATCAGACTCAGCACGTGCTAAAGAGAAACTGTTCATCCTAACAAATGGTATCTTCAGGTTAACAAGCAGCTGCATCAGAGAGAGAGGTATTACCTCTGCATATGAGACAATAAAGTCCACCACTGGAACAGTCCCATCCTAATGTCAGAAAGAAAATGGCAATAAAAGTGGGGTCAGAAATTGCAACAAAAATAATTTGTGTTATGGAAAGTCTGGCTTAGACACTGAAATCTGATGTGCTCAGCCTTAATTTGGCTAAGTTATAAACCCTTAGTTTGGCTAAATGATAATTCAGTCACAGTATAAATAGTGCCAATATCAGGAAAAAGATTACAGACTGTGGCTGGCTCTTTAACTTTGCAAAAAGAGGGGAAAAAAAAAGCAAAAAAAACAAAACCGGGGGGGTAGACAGGGTGGTGTGCAAAAAAAGAAAAGTAGATTAAATAGGAGCAGAAGCTAAACAAAACCTAACCAGAAACAGCACATTCCCAGCAGCAAGGATGAATAATTAGCCACTGGAACAGCTTGCCACTGTATGTGGTGAAGACATTAAGTCTTTACATCAAGGTTGAATTTGTTCTCCTCTATCCAAATAGAAGATCTGATCTTTACAGTGAAATCATTGAGGTTTCTTCTGACATGTGTTGTCCTGAGTGCTGGACCACGTGATTTTTTTATTTCCCTCTGGTCTGTTAGACTATTTATAGACTATGTGATCTTTATGTACTAGCTCAGTAAAAAGTGCAAGTACCACTTTTGTTATTATTTATTAAGAGGTTTCTTGAGAGCCCAAGTAAGTCCTAAGTAAGTCCTGGTTCTCCCCAGCTGAGTTAGAAGATGAAACGCAGCTATGCCTCTAAGGCAGTGTGGCAATGCCCAGTGTTCCCTGACTGTCCAAGAGGAATCTGCTGTCCCGGGTTGAACACTGCAGCTCAGGACAGGCAGCACATTGAGTGGGAAAATGCCTACATGTTTTGGTACGAGTTAAGGCAGAATTAATTTTCAAAATTTTCAGCTAAATCTCATGTAAATAACTTCATTTTCTGAAAGTTAACTGCAGTTTTTTTAGACAGTGTCTGTCTCTAGAAGTGATAATGTTTAAAATTTATGATTATCACAAGAGGAACAGGGCATTGGTTTGCATAAAGCCCATTGCTTATATTTATTTCTACGGAAATGTTGGTAGAATGCCATCTTCTTGTTGGTAGAATGCCATATGTCAGAGACGAAAAAAACAGTCACATCTGCAGGGAGTGGCAGACAAGGAAAAGTGACCCAAAACTGACCAACAGAATATTCCATTGCATAAATGTCATCCTTCGTATAAAAGTGAGGAATCAGGGCAGTCAAACTCTCTGATGACTGGCATCTAATAAAACCTCATCTGTCCTTTTGCCTCTGATCCAGGATCAGTGCATTCCTAAACCCATTTCCTGAGTTTAGGTCCCATCTTATGCTCAGTTCAGCCCGAGACCTTGCCCTGTGTCTACTTTGCAGCATCAGTGGTGACATATAGCCACTGGGGGTGGTAGGGGGTGGTGTCTGGTTTTCTATATTTTTATTTTCCTATTAATATTCTTTAATTTATACTAACAAATTAATTATTTATTTTATTAAATTATTAATATCTGAGAGACATATACTTATTTCTCCCTCTGTTTGGCCTGTTTCTGAGATGCAAAGGAGTAACCAATGCCTATGTCTGGACTCAAGCTCAAAACCTGCCCTTACATTAGACAGCAGTGTTGCTTTCAAAACCAAGTTAGACTCACCCTGGCCTTTTGAAACAAAGGAGTTGACAGTTCTGCCCCTCATCAATGATTTCCCATCAGAGGTCACTTCTCCGAACACAGGTCTTCTTCAAACCCTGGAACATGGATTGAAATCCAGCCAGTTTTAGGCAATAGGTAACATTGTGAATGTGAGGATTTTCCAAACTTTGCTCTGAAAATATGGTGTAAATAGTAATAATTACTTCTGCTGATGCTGAGAAAATGGTGAAGATTAACAACTTATTCAGAACAGAGACACAAAAGTGTCTAATTTTCTAGCAGCAAAGGTTTTTTGAGGTTAGTGTTCAGAGGTTCATCTCATGCTGATCTTTTGACAGAAATGTTCTTTTTTGATTTATGACTGAACAAGAACAAAGAAAGCATGTGCACAGTAAGTTTCCACGGAAATTCAAGAAATTATTCAAGGAGCTCTGAAAAATAATTTTTAGGAGTTTCAGGGGGTAGAGTTATAAGCAACCACATTTGTGACAATCTGTCATCCTTTCTTCTTTAACTTTCAACCAATATAGGAGTGTAGGAATTTTTATACTAGAAATGTGGTGCAGTACTCTCAACTACTACCCAGCAGATGTTTCAATGTAAGATTTAAGAGCTTTTCAGTAAGTGCAGGTGGGGTAGTTGTACTCCATTATTATGTCTCCTCCTGATCTGGTAAAGGTTTGCCTATGTATGAGATTTTCCAGCTGTTTCACAAAACTGTTGTCATTCTTTATAACCACTCTAAAATCTTGTTTTATAATTCCTAATTTCATTGTCCTTCCTGTTGTAGTCAGTTCCACTTTGCAAGTCCATTGTTTCTCCAGTCTTTTCTGAACTTGCTCTTTTCCTCTCCACAGTACTGTTCATCATATTTTAGATGGGGCTGCACACTTGGTTACAGCATTATAACTTCTGCAGAGTTTATCACCCCATTCTTATCTCTGCGGCATATCCTGTCTTTTATTGACTGCATTCAGCAGAGCCCTAATGGCGCTATGGTGAGAACCCAGCCTCTTTGCTGCACTGATAAGGTTAATTGAGAATTCTCTAATGTCTGGGTAGTTCATAGTTTTCTCCTCAACAGGCATGATTTTACATTGCTTAAGACTGAAATTCACTTGCTCGTCATTCATCTGGGTAACTGAAGTCTGAATCCTTCCTCAGCCCTCTGGTTCTTCTAAGTCACCTTGACTCATCTTTTCCAGAGCGATCGTTCCTTCTTCCAAGTCACATATATGTATATATATCAACACTCTATGCCTAAACAAGCTGATGTATCATATCCTAATCTTAACCACTCTCTTTATCACTGATTCTCCACCTCCTCCTCTTGAAAACAGGTCACAGGAAGCAACAAAAGTCTTCAGCCAGCTTTGCTGGGGACCATGCTGACTCACCAGCACCCACCTGCCGCCTCAAACAAGGCAGTCTGAGAGGAGCGAACGATGAGGAACATAGGTGGCAAGCAAGGTAAGGTGCTGCCTATTGTCAAAACACACTGCTTTACAGCATCATTATGTCTTCAGTTTAAACCACAGGTATTGACAAACTAGCAAAACAAATCCACGCACTCCTACAAATCCCTTCAGATGCTTTGGAGGATTTAAGTGTGGGACTGAGTTTGATTATATTATATGTTGTCTGCATCCATCTGATCTGATAAAATGCCAGGAAGCAGCGTAATAGAAACTTTATTTAAATCTCTGCTATGACTGTATTTCACTCTTTATCGGGCATTTCATAACAATAAAAAATGCATCATCGTCCTTCTCACAGCACTGAAACTTTACTGGTGTTTTGTAAGGTCTGTGGTTTCCATTTAAGTCTAAAACAGCTCATATTTCCATCTTACCTAATGCTGACCTTAAACTACATCTTGCACTATTGCACAGTAGGAGTGTTTCCTATAAGACTTGAGAAACCTATATGAACTTTCTAAATCTACCTTTAAGCTTTCACGTGGAATAAAGCTGCTGGGAATCATAGCAGATAGCTTTACATGGACATCTAACTGATGAAGAACAGCACACATTTCCCAGAACAGGCATTCACAAATACACCAACTATGACTTTGATCAATTTTGTCCAACCTAAAGATGTATCTTTATAGAAAAGTCACTAATAATGCTTTTGTGTGCTATTGTTATGAAGGATGGGGGGAAAAAAGGTTTAAATAAAAAAATGCTCTGATAGATTCACCCAAGAGACAAACCCTCATTAAACATTCTAGGGTATATCAAACTTCAGTTAATGCCCTGTTACTTTAAAGATTTCTACATACAAGAATACCTTCTGCTTTCATCCTAACCTTTTTCCAGATGCATGACTATTGGAGGATTGCTACACACAAGAGATGCAGATTCACTGGAGAAAGGGAAGTTGGTTCTCCCAGAAGTTTCAGTCATATTTTTCTCATTAAGTTGTGATAAACTCCAGACAGTTCTTAAAAATATTGACATTGTTTTCAGCAGCTGCAGTGCTTGGGCTTGTAATGAATCATCTGTTCTGGGATGCAAAAGTTGTTGCTGGTTTGGATAATGCTTTGTACTGAGCATTGGATCAGAGCAAGTGATTGACACACACTTAGCTTATTCCTGCTTTCTTAGGCAGAGAAGCCTTAATTTTTATCTGAATAACAACCATTCAGTTTAGGTACCTTAAAACAGTGAGTAGAGGTGTTTGGCAGGCACCTGTTGTAAGGAGTGAATCTGGGGCAGCCAACACTGATTCTCACTCCTTCCTTCTCCTGCCTTTGCAGTCTGACACCTGGGTCCTTTCAGCATGCATGGATAGCTCTGCAATGACAGAGCTGCGAAATACTTAATTGGTACAATACTGTCTGGCAATAATAGCAAAGGGTATGAACCTATCAGGGACGTCTGAACACAGAATCTTTTCAAAATACCAAATGATCCATACTAACAGATCCAGCCTATTACACTATTACATAAAGAAAAAAGAACAGAGAATGGTCTTCCTGCTCTGGGAAACTGCTGATGTTTTAAAAATTAATTTTCACTCCCAAATCAGGTCAAATAGCCAATACAGAAAATTTCCTCAACTTGGTCACCATTAATAATAAGAACAAGTGGTAATTATTGAAATGTTTCAGCACAGAAGTGTTTCATTTTTGTTTGAACATTTTATAATTATTTTTTCTTTCCTACAAGTTACACTAATTTTCCTGAATAACACCCATTGTGGCATGGACAGTTTGAATTTTTTGATTTGAAAATAGAGTTCGGAACATTTTTACAAAACCAAATCTCAAATAAGAAATTCATTAAAATTGGTCCCTTTCATAAATATGCTTGAGTCCTCAAAGTAAAAGCTTTTGATAACAAACAAATCCAAATTCTCTTTGCTCTTTGAGTAAGAGTGAAACTCACTGTTTGTCACATCTTTCCTTTGCAAATATCAGCAACCTCCAATTTTTATAACAACGTATTTAAATCTGTTATTTTTTCAGTTGCATAAATATTTTAGCAACTTCTATAGACTTCAGTTTCACTGTTTTTATCCCAGTATAGGAAAAACTCGTCCTTGGGAATCTCTTTCCCTCATTTTTAAAAGCCTTTATAGATATGCTTAAACGAGACAGTAGGAAATCTGCTGCCAATGCATTTCACAACTACAGCAGTTTTTTTACTATTGCATTTGATTAGACTGCTTCATTCATTCCAGTTATCAGCTTCAAGGGCAAAATAATCTGTCCTGCAACAGCTGTTTTAAGTGTACTTTTCCTGTATACTAGCCCATACCTTCCCAATAACACCAGGTCAAATAAAGCGATTAACTATTAATAAACTAAATGACAACGTATTATAACCAAAGAAAGAAAAAGAAGTTGTTACTTCCTGTAAATGTAAAGAGATCAGATTTTCAATAAAGTGAAGAGGAAAATGGCACTGTTCCCAGTTTTTCAAGGCTGTATGTATAAGGATTCATTTATCGCCTCAGTGACAGAAGTTCTGGAACTCCTGTCATTAATGTTGAAGCAAAACACATTTGAATGTCATGTCAATAAATCATTTGCCAACTAGAGGGTTGAAGGTTTTTTACAGTTGTTAATCTAGCTGGTCTGGGAATAGAATTTACACACCATTTTCATTCACTTCTAGGAACAAAATAAATCCAGATTATTGTAATCATAGAACAAACGTGGGAGCCTCAGTTCCAAAGATTATTAAAAATGCAGAATATATACAAAAGGACATTTTTTAATATGAGAACCATAAAATATTTTGTTAAGAAGTGATGTGCTTGTTTTTCTTGTTCTGACACACTACATGAAAAGTCTGCAAAACTCAGCTGTTTGCCAATTACTTAGCAGAAAACTGAATACTCATTTTCCCAAACTGATTGTACAGTGAGAACCAGGCAAAACAAATGGGCACCAAAGCATAGTCTGAAAACGAGCTAATCAAAGCTGTTCCGGGCAAAGGACAGGGAAGCATTGCAGATTTGGAAGCCTGTAAGGTCAACATCTGTCAGCAGTTCTCCCTCTTCTATGAAATGGAGGTCAAACATCAGCATCTTGCCTGCCTGTAACGATGTCAGTGAATCAAGAAGGGCATATGCGATGGGATCTCTCAGGCAACTACAACGTAGCTGTTTAGTCATTGCTGTATTAGCTTATGCTCCATTTATGCCTTTCAGTAGATGTAACACAACTTTATATAGTGGAAGACACTATCAGACCAATAAAGCAGAGGCCAAAATAGCTTCTTCAACAAATATTTTTATAACATTTGCATTTTAATTAAAATAACAATCAACTCAATCTTTAAAATGTGTGAGATGCAAAATCCTTCCCCACTGCCACCTTAACCAAGTTTACCTCCTTTATTTTGGAGTCAGGGAAAGTTTGAACAAAACAAACAACAGACAGATGTTTTCAGTTCAGATATCTCTCCTGGTTTTCATGGAATAAATAAGCAAGTAAACAAGTAACTACTAGAATGGAGGCATGGTGGACAGAGAAAAGAAGAAAAATGTGTGAATGCCTGTAGAGCAATGCCATGGCTGTACGGTGGTAGTGGCAAGAAGTGTTAAATGTCATCTACAAATTTCTTGAATAATCCCACTTTTTCCCAACCTCATGCCAAGGATTAAGTTAATCAAATCATAAAGATGCCCCATCAGTTCTGGTACCTGCAGCCCAGGTCCTGGGGAGGCTCAGTGTTTTTGTATCAGTCCTCTTCTAAGGTAAAACACCAAGGTAGGATTTTGGTCATGAGTTAACATAAATCACAGGAAATGCACCAAATATCATGGAGTCGTAGGGTAATATAGATGAGTCTAATACATGCCAGCTTTATAAAGGAGAAATTTGGGGGAAAAATTAAGTTTTCCAAAGTTAGCATATTACACTCAACAATACAGATGAATTTAGAAGACTAAAACTTCAGATCTGATAATTTCTGAATATTTACAAGTAGCCTTCATGTTGTATGGAGGAATAGATCAGAACTAGAAAATATCAGAGCAGTGACCAAGCTTTTATGAGCCATGCCATTTCCACCCAAGGCCTTCACAGCAGGAAAGTGTCCCCACCAGCCAGTGATATACCTTTTAGATGCTGAACAGGATTTCATGAATGAGCAAGGATTGCTCATCCCCAGGGAAGAAACAAGCTGGTGGAAGACACAAAATGCCTCCTAGAGTATCTGGAGCCACTTGAACACCACAGCCACTTTCTCTTTGCTCAAAATGGACAGGTGTAAAGCTCAGGTGACCACAGTAGGGAACACCTTTCAGATCCCACTTGTCAATGGAAAGAAGTATTGAAAGGACATATTTCTCCTCTTGGAGCTGACAGCTTCTTGGGCTTAGTTTCTTCTGCCTGTTTAAGTGTAGGGCACAGCTTGATTACAGTCAAGCTCATGAGATGTGGGGAAATTGTAAGTGCAGAAGGTATTCTAAAAATAAAGCCTCATTAATTCGTGAGATCTTCAGAGTATATCTGAATGGTCTATTGAAGAGAGACTATCTTATAATAAACATATTATATATATTAATAAATTTATTGGTATATTATTTTTATTAAAAGACCATATGAGAGAACAGTGATTCTTGAGGGGACAATTAAATGAGAGCTAAGCTGTTACCAGATTTAATTGACTTTGTTTAACATACCTTTGATAGCAAGACATGCTTGAAAAACATAGTGAGTAGTTCTTCTGATTTTTTTAGTACTTTCTCTGCCATGGAGATCATTGAAAATTTCTTGTTGTTGAGCAGAGAATAGGTTGGACAGAGTAGTCCTAATGGAAACTTCAGTTATACGCAATGTGAAAGGCTGTGATAGAGTTTCACAAATACAGCAGGGAACAGGTCTTATTCTTCAGCAGTACCAAAATTTAACCTGCAGTACCCAGAAGACTTTGAGATGCCTTATTCTGGAGAATTAAAGATTTTTTTTTTTTCCTGGGTGTACTCAATGAGTTTACCTTCATGAATAGGCTGACATAAGCTGGAATTCATTGATCTGCCCAAAATTATAAGCAGTTTTCCTTTGAGTTTCATATTATAGTAATGAAAATTCTGAGAAAATGGCCATATTTTAAATGTTTACTGCAATCGGTATCCAAGGGGATGTTAATGATTTAAAATGTGTAAATATTAATTTTGAGAGAGCAATTAGGTTTTTTAGCTGAATATTAATGCATTCTTGGCTTATGAGAGAAATTTCACTTCCAATTCATTCAAGTTGAAGTGCTCATGTAAAAGTCCCTGGCAGAGTTTTTACTTTCAAACCAAGGTCCAGATCTATGGGTTTGGCAGCAGGCCAAAATAGCCCTCGTGAGATAAATTCCTTTTAATTTAGAGGAACGTAATGACATCACCAGTAGTTTGGCTTCACCCATATGTTAAAAAAATTAACATAGGATGTATGTGATCATTAGAAGGTACAATCTTGAGTTTCCCTGTTTCAAGAGTACAAACCAGTCTCATAATCTCTTTGAGCTTCTTAACATGTTTATTCTCCTTTAGGTCTGCCCAGGAACACAAGCGTCCACTTAGTAATTTCAAAATGCCAGTAGCAGGGGTTGGAAAGGAACAGTTAGTTAAGCAATTAAGTTTTGGGAGTAAAGACTTATCGAGCAGACCTTGAGGTGGTACACAACATCTGCATGTATACCCACAGAGGTCCAAGAGGCAGATATTGATGCATAGGAAAGCTATGAAAGTGGAGCTAGCTCCTGCTCTTGGTGTCTGGCTTACCCAGTGACCTGGGAACAGATCTCAGGCAAGATGGATGCGACGGCAGGCAGCACAAAGCATTTCAGAAGGAATCTAAAAGCTTTTTGAAAGACCCTTAGTACAATGCTTCTCACCCAGTCATAATGGCCTTTGTCAGGTAGATGTTCACTGCTGAGGTTTTCATTGTAGGCTTTCTGTCAAAAAGAGAGAGAAATAGGCAATCCTAGGCAGTAGTCCCTCTGACCTGTTTTAATGTATGGCTGAGGGAGGGGGCGAATTGCCCAGTAGTGGATATTTCTGGTCAGATGAATTTGTCAAATGCTCAAATGAAACCCACTTTACTTTGGGAAGAAGAGATTTCTGAACTGAAGTCCAGACTGGAAGGATTGTGGCCGGCTGTGCATTGATTATATTTGTTTTAGTTGCTCTGACCATTATTTAAGTCTGTACAGAGTAGTGCATGAATATTACGCTTAATGATTACAGAAAGTGTCAGATTCCCCATGTGTGCTGCACAGATGGTTCACAGTAAACCCAATTGTGTATTTACTGTGTGCAGAGAGACCACTTGTACCACACATATGCAGGAGATTTGAAGCTTTCCAGAAATATCAGCCTCATTGCACACATGGTGAAAAGTTGATCCTCACATAGCAGGAAACCTGTGATGAAGAAACTATTCCATCTTTGTTCTTTGTTATCCGTAAATCCCAGGCAAATGTACACATTCCTCACATGCCACCATGCAGCTCTTCCAGAGATCCAAAGGGATGTATGTGGGGAAATCCAGACACTAGATAGTCTTACCATTACTGTCATTAGGAGAGCAATCCCTCAAAAGGATCAGTGAGCTAAACTACCATGACAGCAGACACTTGGTGTAGCAGGGCTGTGGATGGCTGTGCCTTTGCAGGAAGAATACTTTGGGGTTGATTTAATCCAGGCTCCTAACAAAGAACAAGTTGGAAATTCATATAGGAATCCTATGCAAGACTGAAATTTCACCTTGCATTTTTCCCAAAAGAATCATGTCTTTAGAAACATATGCCATTATCACTCAATTTGAATATCTCTTCTGTTAGCTAATCAATTATTAGGGTCTAAATCTGGCTGCTTTTCCTCAGTTCAGCTAATATTTTGCATCAATTCCAAGAGAAAAATAAGGCACTATCTTACATACAGTGCTGCAATTTTAACTTCATAGCTCAAAAAAAGGAGTATTTTTTGCAGAATGAGAATTTTTCCCCATCTTTTGACCAGCTGCAACTGCTGCCACCAGATTTTCATTTTTCTATAGTTTCATGCAGTTTGGGCAATGTATACAGAGGTAATCAGCACAAGGCTCCTGGACACTCTAGACTTTTTCTGTTTAAATTACTCTCAAACCAGGTGTTTTGAGCCATCAGGTGTTGTATGACATGCTATTGTATGATTGTAAGATATTAATCAGATGTCCTCTGAAATTTTGCATGCTATTTTGGCCAACTGCCAGAAGACTAGAGCTTTAAAACCAGTTTATTGAATTAAAGCAACACAAGCTTGACAATTCTAAAGCCAGTCATACACTTAAATGAACTTTACCCATGTGTATGATTAAATTTAGAAAAGAGAGGTAAATGAATCCTTACTGAGCAGCTAATGGGTTGAGATGCTTTCTGGACCTGAACAGCCCGAATTTGATGTTTTCTCCCAATAAGAGTACTTCAGGAGACTGCTCTAACCACCCCACTGGAGAATATGATATGGTGTGAAAGAAAACTGTTAAAGCTAAGTTATATTTTGCGTGAAGTCCTTAAAGAGTGATTGAAATAAGGTAAAAAACTCATGCTCAGTCCAGGAAGTGGTTTGGAGCTTGCCTGAAGTACAGGGAAAAAATTGAATTTCCCACTTTATTCTGAATGCTTCTCAGAGCTACCTCTACATTTTCTAACACTTGTATTTGTGAAAGTGGCCCTGATTGACAATTAAATGTTATATTTTTGGCATGCCTCATTCTTCATTTTGAAAACAGGCAATAAAATGCTCTCATTTTCATTCAAAATGTTCTTTTTACTTATTTGAACTGAGACTGCCAAAAATTTAACCAAACTTACTCAAAGAAACCAGAAAAATTAATTATCCATTCAATCCTCTAACTGGAAAAAAAAAAGAAGGAAAAATTCTAAGATTTATTTTATGATGGAATTTGACAAATTTACGCATGGGATTGTATGACGTCTTGTGACAGCAGTAGTCTTGCATGGAGCGGTCAAAGTGGGTCTTCACATTCCCTTGTTTCTTTAAGGTGTCTCTTTAGGGTGTCTTGCTGCTGGTGTGAATAACGGGAGGAAGCTGAAATTGAACTTGCAGTGTCCAAAGATAAGGGAAGGATTTTTCTTTTCCTTTTATTTTGGGGGTTTTTTTTCTTTTTGAATGAGAGCAGCTGAAAACTCTGTATTGAGGAGAGATTGAGGAGTTGGTAGCCATGGGAACAAGGCTGATGCTGGTGTCTTTGTCTAGTGGAATCAAACCTCTCAAAATTTCCAGAAACATCTTTATAAGAGCAGCAGAATTGACAACAGGAAGAAGAGCTATTGATGCCCTATGAGTAGAAATGGAGAATCTCGGTTTTTTGGAGGACTGTGACCACGATTTAAGAAGAAATCCATAGCATTTGCAAGAAAATTCCAGCATAAAACTGCAAAGCTACAGAAGATGCTGTGTAGCAGCTGTTAGGAACATGGGTTTGAATGTAGGAGGGAATGACTCAGTCCTCAATTAAGTGAGATGTGCAGGCACGAGCGTCACTTGCATGCATATAAGATACAGACAGAAATACCTGCTCATAACTAAGACTGAGAAATTCTAGGAGGCACGTTGTCCATCACCATAGCTAAATAGAAAATGGTTTCATAACTGATCTGGGAGAAGAGCATCTATAAGCAGATGGGGTTCGGATAGGGAGCCTGCTTACATAAGGCTGATCTCAGGGCACCATCTTGCACACCTCCTGCTGCACAGCACAGAAGACACACCAGCACCTCTTCCCACATGTGTGAGAAGTTGACACCTTTCCTTAACACTAGACCTCACCGGTGCACAAAGCTACCCCTGACCTGACAGCAAGCACAGATCAGGACATTTAAAAACGAGAACTGAAATCCGATTTCCCTGATAAAAGCCTAACAGTGGTCTGCTCAGTGAAGAGACTGAACCTCTGATCCCACAGATCAAAGGGAATCTGCAGAGCTGTGCTGACTCCCTGGCCAGCACACTCAAGGCATTGCAGAGCTCAGCTTTTTGTACTCCTGTTCAACAGTGCACCACATGAGAAAATCCCCAGGTTTGCTCCCAGCCTGTACGTTATGTAATATTTAAATGCAGCGATGGTATACCCGGAGGAAAAAGTTCTGCATTTATACATGTACTGTTCCATAAAGCAGATTAAAAACCCTCAGGAACTGCTAGCAATAGTCTAAGAGGTATTCACCAAGCCAGACCTCTTATGGGAACTTATTTTTAATGCTGATCAATGGAAAAGATTCTGGGAAGTGACCTTTAGAGCTATTGTCTCAGTGCATATAAATTTTGAAACAGTTAGAGCTTAAAACATTAGTTTCTGGAAAAGGATATCTGGAAGGAGCAGAGAAGATATGTAAAGGTGGCATTTGTTGGAGGCAGATATCCAAAAATGGGGAATTTCTGGGAGGAAAAAAATGATTAAAATCACGAGTCAGAGCCAAGCTGTTTAAGCTGCATTCAAGGCTCCTCTGTGAGTTTGTTAATAGTTACTGTATGATCAAGTCATGAAACTTCCCTTCCCTGATGAAGTGGTAAATATTTCTCATCACAGCCAACCTGTGAAGCTTTATTCATTAATATTGGAAATCCTGACTGCTAAATGTTTAAAAGAGTGACAGGACTTGCTTTGATCTATAAAGAAATATTTATTTCATTTGCAAGCTTAAACTTTGTTATGTGTATTTAAATTCTGCTCAATATTGCTAGTACTCCTTACATGCTGCCTAATACTTTAGGATATATCCATTTTTTAGTACCAGATATATATTATATCTTTGTTCTCTCCTTCTCTATATGCATTTGGCCTTTTTGGCTTGGCTCCAGGCACAAAGCAATTAGACTTTGCAGTATTTGCACCATTACTAATGTTATAATAACTTGGCAGAGTACCTGGGAAAGAACACCGAACCTTTTTTTTTGGCAATAATTAATTTATGGCATATGTTTTCACATTTCCATATTCATTTATCTATACATTAATTTCGAGGAAGTCAGCATTCCTTAACAGAAATGCATTTTAAAATGTGTCATTATGGTAAAAGCATTCTTTATGTGAGGTAAAGGAGAAATTGCAATCATTTTCATCCTCAGATGAAGGAGATTTCACTTCTTTTAACATACCCTTTATTTTATCTGAGAGCTTCATAAAATTTGGCAGACTAATGTCTCAGTCTGGAAAAGAAAAATATCTTAAAAACTAAGCTAAAAATATCTTAAAAACTGAAAAATCTGCTTAAATTCAGCATCTTAAAAAATACACATTTCTTTAAATTATTTCTTTTATGTCCTGAATGCAAAATGAATGTAATAAACCACTAAGCTAGCTTAAAGCACAAATTCTGTAGAATAATTATTTGTGTGCTTAATTGCAAGCATATGAGGTGTGCAATTCTGCTATCTACAGTGAGGTCACTCACAAGCCTGAGCAAAAGCATGTGTTTAAGTACTTGGCTGTGTGAAGACTAAGAAAATTATTCTTGCAACAGGGAAATGAAAGTCTCACTGGTGAAGCTCGACTGTAGTGAATTTAGCACAGGTAATACCACTTAGAGAAATTGTTTGTGGTAACTTGTACAACAACAAAGAGAAATGTATTTTCTTCTGAAATGTAACGAATAACTTTCTTCTTCTTCTTTTGAGTTCTAAGTATCAGACAGGAGTCAAAGGAATACATCTGACTGGTTTTATATTTTGTTTTTATTCTTAATAGTTGATTGCAATATATTTTTTTATATTTTTAGAGGATCAAGGTGACAAGAGAAAGATAAAAAAAAGGAAGGGAAAATAAACGTGCTTGGAGAGGGAAGATTGCTAGTTAAAAGAGGGATGAAGGGAAAACTTAGCAATATCTAGAGAGAGATAAGGAGAGTAGAGAAACTACAGATGAGATATTGTCTGATAAAAGCTGCAGAGAGTCTTAAAATTGTGGATAAGGGAGCTTGACTTTTATGAGGAGGATATATTGGGACTGGTGAATGAACCTGAGCATTGGGTAAAGTTTATTTGAAACAGCATGCATTGTACAGGTTAAAGAGTGGCCAGTTAAGGGGAGCAACAGGAAATTGTTACAGCCAGTTATAAGACAATTGGTGTCAGACTTTTTTTATCACATACCTACCAGAAAGGGTTGTTATTATGAATGTTCCTGAATAATCAAAAAGATTTAGTGAAAGTCTCAACGTAAGGAGGAGAATAAAATGAAAAAGACCAAAGTTGATATTAAGCTTCAACACTGCAGCGAAATCTGGTGATACACAAATGCAGGAGGGATGGAATTGTAGGAGGAAGCAGGAGAAGCTCCATTTTAGAGCTGCTTCATTTTGAGAAGCAACGAGATCCAAGAGAAAGAAGTGGAGAAACAGATGTAGAGACAATAGGTTCAGAGGGAAAAAAGAGGTTTGGGGTTTGGGGGTCAGAAGCACCAAGGCGAGAAAGAAAAGCAGAATAAGGCAGGCCACGGGCAAGGAGTAGTAAGCAATACAAGGTGAAAATCTCAGTTGTCCCTCTCCAGAATAAGGCCAAGAGTGGAGAGAAAAGAAGAGAATAAGCAGGAATTGGGAAAAGGGTAAGCCAAGAGAATAAAGGCAGCAAATTACATCTGTCATAGAATGAGTAACACAGAAGAATGAGGAAGAGAATGAAAGAACTGAAATGTAAGACCACTACTATAAAATCTGAAATGACCAGAAACTCTCTGCAGGATGGATTGTTTTAAACTTTCCTCCAATGAATTATACCCTCTGCAGGATAAGGGTATGTTCATCTAAAATTATGCCTTTTCATTACACATTTGGAGTGATATTTGGTGGGTATTTAATGGGATGCATTGCAGTTCAGCTGCAGGTATAAAGCAAATGAAGCATTTCTTTGCTTGAGGCCTTCATTATGCTCTGTAAACAATCAGAATGGAGATTTATTCTCCACTCACTGATTTCCCGCTCTCAGGAAAAGCATGAGGGGCATGTTAGAAAGTAAGCGCTAAGACGCTGATTATCTGTTTCTCCAAGCCAAATTGGTTTAGGTTTCTCCAGGCTTCCCAGCAACAGCCTGATGCTTATGGAGTTATTTTCCCCCCAGATACTTCTAAAACAAGTATCAGATTAATGTTTCAGATAAGAAGAAAGTATGTTCACTAATTCCCAGAACTGGTCTGTTGAGACAGGAGCTCTTAATGAAACATGCAAGTATGGTTTAATTTTGATATGCTGATTTTACTTTTGTTTTTATATTAAATTTTAACCATGAATGGTTAATTATGATCAATACACAACACACTCACTCCATAAATGTGAAAAAATAATTCTGTTGGTGAATATCTTTTTTCATTATTAGCATATTCCATTTATTATATTTTAATCTAGCAGTAGATATGACTCATCATACATACATGCATCACTTTCGTTTACTTACAAACCAGATGTACTGCATATTATGTTGGAAGTAAACACATACATGAAGAATTTATTTAGCTTTATAATAATTACAGTTTCTGTTGTTTACAACATTATGGAATTCAGATTTCTTATAATTTCCCAGGAGAATTATGGTGTGTTATGAGAAGTGAGTTAATCTCATAAATATGTACATTTTGTTTGGTAAAATTTTCAGAAGTTGTCATGTAACTTAGACTCATACCTCCTAATAACCTGTTTTTTTCTTCCCCATGTAGAATATCTATTAGGCAGTCTCATTTTCAAAAGTAGCTTAAGCACCAAAAGTCAGTGAGATTTGGGCTTACATGACAGTTCTGAAAACGTATTTCTTCAAGCTTTGAAAGACAATAAAAGATGAGCATATTTACTGCTGTGATACAGATCATTACTTACAATTTAATGAAGAAATGATACAGAAAGTGGTGCTTTCCTCATACCCTGATTTTCCTGCCACGGTACAACTGCAGTTTTTCAAGAAGGAGAAGGAGTTATTTTGGTGCTTTCTCATGCCTTATCCATAGGTATAACCTTCCCAATTGCTCCGCAGAGGAACAGAGGCTGAAAACCATCATCCACCCCCACTCCTTTACTCTCCACTTTCATTATTTTACTGTGATCGCTGGATGTGGGCTGCCATAGCGATAAGGTCTCCAGTGGGGTTGGCATCTGGCTCCATAGAGTCACTTTACTCAACCATAGCACAAATTGCAAGGGACTAGTGAAAGCTGAAGCTGGAGGATACATGTTTGCCAGAGTGGATACGCTCTGTTACTCTAGAAAGGCAGAAAGCTCCTTGCAGGGTTTTTCACAGGGGACTCCCTTAAGAGAAAGGGAAAAAATGAAGAGGAAATCAAAATATCTGCAGTGGTTCTAGATGACAAGACTAAAGAGCCAGTAATCATTATATCCATATTGCAACACCCAGGTGCTACTTTAGGTAAAATGCAGAATAGCAACAGTTTAGACAGCAAAGTCTTTTAACATTAGGAATCTTGCTAGTAATTACAGAATGTGACTCCCTTGAAGGCAGAGTTGGTTTATATCTGATTAATTGTGTTCCTAGAGATTGCTTTTCTATTCTTTCCTTCAAGAAAATGAAAAACTTAGGTGATGCCCCAATTAGCCCTGGATTCATTGTGCAGGCAAATATACTTTGCAGCCCAGTTCGATCAAGTGAGGCTGGGAAGGAAATGTCAACACAAAAATAGTATTAACCTGTGTAAAAATTAAATGGGATTTCCTTTTTATTGAAAATATTATTTTTCAAGCAGTTTTGCATCTGGCAACTTTTGACAATTGGAGTTAATTCAGGTGGAGACTGTTTCCATCATCCTTCCTGCCAGTAGTTCATGTATTGATAAAGGCTTAATACTAGAAGTATGGATTATTTAAAGTCAGCAAACCTTCTTATACAGATGTTGGTGCAAAATACTCCGAGAGAGTACACAGAGGGAATTGATTTCATATGAAGCCTAGGAGTACAGCTGTTTATAACACAAGATTTCTTATGAATGGGAGGAATTTGTAGCATAATGTGGGACAGTGATTCAGAGATGAGTGGTTCTAACTGTGTTTTGAACACTTGGTATCATTAGCAAAAGCATACTTCAAGCTTAATACACTCCACATTTACAATAGAGTAACAAGAAAAAGGAAGAATAAAATAACAAAAAAGTCTTAGTTTTTTTCCTTAAAAATCTATATTAAGACTCTATTCTTCCAGTGAATGCAGTAAAAAAATGGGACAGCCTAATCTATGTCCTTTCTTGAAAAAAAACCTACTTAACCTTATAGCAATGCTACAGAAACAAAAAGTTTTGGGACAATAATCTTTTTTTCCAAAAATATTTATAACTTATAGCTTCCTCTCAGTTTTCTCTCAGGAGACCAGTGATTATAACCAAGAGCTGCATCTGGTTAACAATGAGGTCTAGACCTGTGCTTTGTAACTTGGACTCATATCTTCAGCAGAACAGTTCTGGTTTCTTTTGTTTTCATAGGGTGTCAAGGCAGTCACATAAAGGCACAAAACACTGTAATACAAGAACCTTAAATCCTTTTTGCTCAAGAAAGAGAATTATTAAAGCAGTAACAAATGTTTGGGGCCTGCTTATTATCCAGTCTAATATTATATACTTCATGCTTCTCAGAACCACCAGGCACTAAACGCAATACACTGGACAATTGTACCAATGTTTCCTGCCTGGTATATTTAAATTCCTTTCAGCAAAAATAAAGTAGATGTTACTACAAATCAACCTCAAATTTAATGAAAACACAAAAGACAGAACATGTTGTTCCCCACATTGTTCATTTTGTGGGTGTAAGACCAAGCTATCCCTTGATGGTATGATGACTGCACACAGTGCAATGGGAAAAGCTTGGCACATGCAAAGCTCACACATGAAATCCCAAAATGTTTTCCAAGTCCTAGGGATTTTATAAAGATCTGAGATCACTTTTTGCCAAAGAAAACTTGTTTTACATGGAGGCTTTTATTACCTAAGGACCCAAGTTTGCTTCTGCATTATTGAAAATACATATTATAGTAGAGCAAACAAGTAATGATTTATTACGGAGTCAGGAGGATTAGCAACATAGTTTTGTCAGTTACTTTTATGAATAAAACATATTAATAAGAGCATTGTAAAACTAAATAAGGTAGAGCATAGTAAGTCGTATAATAAATAAAAGTCAGAAACTTTAATAGACGAGAAAATTTATCTCTCTTCTTGAAATAAACTGTATGCAGCCTTGTTATTTTGTGTATCTCAGAAGAAACTTTCTTTAGTGGAGCACTGAACCTATTTAAAGTTGAATGTACCTCTTGAATATATGCCTAAATTGAAATCTGCAGCATTAACAACAAACAAATAATTGCCAAAAGGATGACAGTGTTCTGTCTCTACTTCTTATCAGGTTATGAATATTACATATACCTGGTCAGAACTCAGGGAAATGCTTGGGTGATAGTCTGTTGCTGCAAGTATGAACTAAAGATAAATAAAGTTTGAGGCACCCCTGGAAAGGGATGCTGTTCTGCACTCAGGCTGTGCACTATATGTGTAATAAACACTGTAAAAATGGGAATTATGATTGTAAGTTCCATATACAGTCTGTGACAATATGCCATTAAATAATGCACAGTGGGTTTGGTGCAGCTGTGAACTGTGTTCAGGCTTGTGTTACAGGGTGTGAAATGCAAGAACACAATCTTTCTTCCTACATGTCAACAGATCCCCTCATTTCATTCACATAAAATCTCCTTGTTGCTAGTGAAAAATGGTTGAAGAGTAAAGCAAGATATATCCCAGTACACAGTAAGCTTAGTAAAACCATTCCGACTTGAACAGCTGGAAATTACTTTTGGAGTGATTACAGGAATTCTGGAAAAGAAAGAATAAACAAAATTTAAAAACTTAAATATATTTATTTAAAGAATAAAAAATTTTCAATGGCCAAGTAAGTTACACTTTCAGTTTCTGTAATGTTACTATAATGATGCAATACACTTTTGTAGAGCATTCCTTTCCTCACAAAACCACTTTTATAATTATTTTGCACACCCTTTTAAAGTTAATTCTGTAAGACATCGCCATTTCCACCATACCTCTAAAACAAATTTGTTTGGTGCAAAACAAGTATTTACATTGCTTTACATAGCAATTAACTAAGCAATGTATTACTTGTTATTTGATCTATTATATAATAAAGGTACTATGTGCATGTAGTGCCTTCTAGTCAGGTTACACACTTTATCATATGATTTTGCAGAGGCCTTGTGAAATAAGGAAATAGCAAATATTTATTCAGTTCCATGAACAGAAGCGTAGAAAGCATGCTTTCAAATGTAGTGTCTCTTGTTCAGAGCTGTGGAAATGTGAGCATGTGGACACTACTTAGCACCTGCTGCTGCTCTGGAAACAAAGTTTAGTGCAGTCCCTACCCCGTTGTACCCAGATTTGGCTCCATCCATTCCTAAAAACCTAATGTATGGCTTTTCTACTGTAATTAAGCCCTGTGAGCAGCCAAGTACAGAAAGTAAGCAGTCGATGCTCCACTTCTGTAAAACAATATTAAAATCCTGTATTTGTTTTCTTGTGGATAGACAAGACGAGAGACAATACGTCTCTTCCTTGATTTACGATCTTTAAACATGCTGACTTGCACACTTTTCCTGTTATTATGTTCAGTATGTTGAAAAAATGTGCTGACTGACGTGAAGTTTTATCTGACAACTTTTCTGTGTAAAAGTGCTGTTTGAGAGTGATAATGAGACCACCACGTGGGAGCTGATATCCTGCTTCAGCCATTGACCTATCCTCAGAGCCCCTCTTCTTTTCGTTTTTTTTTGGGTTTTCTTTTTTTTTTTCTTTTTTGTTGTTGTAATGTATTTCCTTTTGGAAAATACCTCCAATGACTTCAAAGATTTGTTCCCTCCTTGAGTATACCTGCTCCTCCTTTCAAAGAAAATAATGGGCAGTATGTGAATAAAGAATACAGCTGAAGAACCTACCACCTTATAGCTTACTGCTCTCACCATTTCTAGCCTACAGATAAGTAACAAAAATAAAGGAAAAAGTTTGAATGAAAATACAGTCATCGGCTTCACTGGATTCACTGAAAGAGCCCTACAAGTTCATTCAAGTGTCTTCCCTTGCATAACTCATCTTTTGCTGAAATAACTGCATTGTTCCTATGGGGGTTAAACATAATATTTGTTTTACGGTGCAACTTCATCACTATACGAATTGCTTCTACACTACAACTACCCACCATCCCATACTCTCCTGCTGTATATTTTAAGTAACTTCACAGAATCCTTTTTAAATTGCAAACTAGAATGTCTCACAATCAATGGGACTTCAACACATATTCATTTTACAAAAGTATCCTTATTTCATAGGGTGCTGGAGTCACTATCGCCTGTGTATAGGAATTCAGACTAAGTCTACAAGCACTTAGTCCATAGTATTTTTCCTGATCTGTTATACTGTGATTCCTTTCATCTCCAGTTTCTGTCCTGCTTTTTTTCAGTTTTATATTAGTTTTGATCCACTTATGTCTTTATCCTCTTCTTTCAATACTCCCACTTCCTTTTCTCTTTGTTAGCTTATTTCTGCTTGTTTTTTCTCCTTTTTTTTAGTTATTAATTTTTCTATTTTCTATTTGCTGTCATCCCCTTTCCCTCCTTTCAAGCTAACAAATGTAGACTGTATTTACAGACTGGATTTTTTTTAAGAATAACATACTGAAGTCAGACTACAACCATTACTTATGCCTGATGTCAGTTATTCACTGCTTGTCACTTCCAATTCATGCATCCCCAGAGAGCCTCCACTGACACTCTGGCCCAAAGTATAAAACCTCTACCACTACATTTCAAAAAATAACAAATCTTTTCATGTATGAGCCCTCAAAAGAAGCTCTCGGATTAGCCAGCTGAGAAAGGGACAGAGTCACTACTCACACGTGCTATATAAGTACAAGCCACGGAACTACCAGCAGCAAGAGCTGATAACTCTGGGGAGTGGCGAGTCCCTTCTGAGCACCTCCAGTAGCATCGGTTAATATACATAAATACATATCTGCCCTTGACAGTGTATGTGGTGCACTCTTGGAAAGCAGAGCTTGGTGGGAAGCAGTGCCTGGAATGCAGCTACAGCTCACCACACTGCAGGTGAGTACCAGGGTGGCATTGCACATTTGGTGTTAGACAATGAATAAGGCCATGTTGTGCTGCCTGCTGAGCTGTTCCTGGTGGAGAAGCCAAGTAAGAAGGAAAAAGAAACCTGTGGAAGGTGAGATAGTGTCATATTCTGCAAAACTGCTTTAAATAACCTCTCTCTGATAGCCTTACCATGAAGGGACTTTAATATGACTCACCTTGCACCCTGGTAGGATCTTGCACCAACTAGGGTGTAGAGAGGGTGTAAAAATGTTGCCGCAGCTCTGAGCCAAAGGGGAAGTGAAATCTCTCATGCAACTTAAAAACTACAGGCCTTCTGAACTCCTCTTCCTGTAGACTGGAGAAAAAAAGGGGGAAAAGCTGGTTCAGCGAAGCAATTCTCGCTGATGAAGTTCTTGAGAAGTGGCACATGCTCCTTCTAGCAAAGGTCTATCATAATAAGGAGGAAAAGAATGCACACAGCTATGAAGACAATACAAGCTTTCATATGCCTAATCTTTTCATTCTTTGATTACATTTTCATTTATCACATTAGCATATTACTTTGACTGCAAGTACTTCTGTATAACTGGCCTGTTATTATACTCAGAAAACTGTATAAATACAACAGATACCACAAAGTAAACATTGTGATTGATTTATCTTTATTTTTATGTATCACAGTTGTTTAAATAACAAATTATTAATTTCTACATATAACTCACTTCATAATCATCTCTTAACATACTTTCCTTTTGTTTAACCATTCCTGAGATCCTTGGAAAGCTGACCCTCTTCTTTTGAGAAAAATTAAGAAAATGTATCTCTAGAAAAGTCTATAGCAAGCTTTCTTTCAGACAAGCAAACACTGCTATCTGGATTAATGGCTTACCAACCTAAAACATTCGTAGTTCTTGAGAACTAGGTGTGTTGTTCTGTCCTTTCTTCACATGTTTCTGAGCTAGTTTTGTACCTCACACTACTTGAAATAAAAATAGATGCATTTTAACAACAGTGAGACCCTGAAAACAGAACTCACAGCTTCTGCTATTATTCACACTCCGACATTCATGCTGTAACTAAGCTGGCTTGAACTAAGTGGCTCAGTCACTCTTGGCAATATTGACCCATCTCTTGTTGATCTTGAATTTTCTAGCCCCTAGTAATGATAGGAGAAAGCCACACAACAGGCAATAAATAAATCCTATGATGACCCCTCCTTAGTGTTTACTGTGTGCTGCAGGAAGTGCTAGACCTTTCTTCTTCTGATCCAAGCCTTCCCTGATAGCTTTCCATGCTGGCTTGATCATCTGAAGCAAAGGAACAGCTGCCCTGATGTTCAAGAGTTTGTAAAAGCCAGAGAGATGCAGGGTGATGTGAACACAGAAGTAGGGTGGGGGCTTTCACCATGGATATATTTTGCTTTGCAGGTCAGCATTTTCTATCTGTAATTAATTCTGCTGTCACGTGCTATTGCCTAATGCAGTCATGAGTGTATTCCTACATTCCTCTGGTATAATAACAAGAATTGTGATGCTCTGTGGTTTTAGACACTGTAATGAGAATAAAGCAGTTCTCCTCAACACACAAAATTTGTAATTATACAAGACTATTTGTGTTACTGGCAACTAATTAGAAGTCTCTGTTGAAATGACTTTACTTTCTTACACGTCATTAACCTAAAATGTCAAAATTAGCATGATAGATGTTTTTATATGAAAAATGGGCCTACCTCTGTAAGTGAAATCAACAAAATTAGTGCTTTAAATATCAGTATTTTAACATATTTCATATCATTGTTAAAGAGGGATAGTCAGAGGTTTTACTATAGAAAAATCATACAAATCATATCATAAAAGGGGAATTCTCCCTTTTAAAAATGCCAGTGACTATCAATTTTGTCCTTTGCATGGATTATGCAGATTAAACAAAATTCAAAAGAACCATGAAATGCCAAAGGGGGGGCCTGAAATCACAGTATTAAATTCATGTTTCACTCTATTTAGAGCACAGGGCACACATTAACTAATTTACTCTCCTCCTCTGTGAAATAAGCAATATTATTATCATAGGACACAAAGTTAAACTGAGACAAGGAATTGGAGTGAATTCCTCCTGGTCAGCCATTAAGTGAAATGCTGGTGCTGGGATAAGGACACAGTGCTCTGCACTTTGCAGCAGGCTGAATATCAGGATATCACATACACTTCTCTCTGATGGATTTAACTGAGGAAAAGGACAGTAAACAACCTTTTGTTAGTGGAAAGGCATTTTGCAGTGACACGAGCATACAAAGAAAACAAATCAGATGTTTAGATGTGTAAAGTGTATAATCACTATAAAGTTGAGTGATTCTTGCTTCTTGGAGTAATCAAGCAATCACTTCGGGAGTGCATTTACATGCTAGGTTTGAATGTTTGTAAACTAGTAAATAAGCATGTTTTTTATCAAGTGTCTGTAGGAGTCATCAGTGAATTCAAGCCATAGTTCCCAAGGTATCTGTCCCTTGACAATATTAGGATGTTGGTAACACATAAAAGTGATGTGAGGGTAACATTCCACTCTCAGCATACTAAATATGCCACAAGGCACATAACCATGGGATATAATTTGCAAATATGTATGGAGAAGCAGTCTTGACAGTTTTGTTTACAAAGGCAGGCAGCTATTAGCTGCGAACAGATATGACATGCTATTCATCTTGCTGCTACCAAGCCAAAGGGATTGCAACTATGATAACAAACTGTTAGATGTGATTGTTGGAATGCTTATGCAACGTTAGTAATAAAGAGTGTTTAAAAGCATATCTTGTTTGTTCTTGGGCAATCATATGGTATTTCTTATAATAATTTTCCTGGGGCACTTAAAAGGACAAGTCTAATTAAAGTCCTGATATCTGCCTGGCTCTGCTTTAATGGATCTATGTTCTCTGAGTAGGTGTATGTAGGGAAAAGGAGCAGATGGGTCTTTATTTCTCTGCTTGCATGGGTTGAGGCAGAATGTCAAATGACGTAGCAGTGGCCTGACACCTTTCAGTTCCTCTGTTTCAGCTGGGGTTACCTTCACTCACCTTCTGAAACTGGAGAGTAAACAAAACTGCAACAACCTTCTAAGTAAACCCCAAGCTGACAGTAATGAACAACAGGAACAAAACTAATGCCTTGTGTTGGATCCTAAATATAGCCAATTTCAAGTTGAAGGGGAGAATGCAGTGACTGGAGGAATGCAACAGCAAGTCCTTGTATGTAGTGCTGAGACCTTCAGGGAGCTGAGAAGGGGCCTTCTGGCTTGTTTCTCATGACATTTTAGCACCAGTACAGGTCAGCATGACTGTTATACCTCTCCTGCTTCAAACAACACTGAGAAAACACTTTTCCCAGTACTCCTAAATACCTGCACTGTTTACAGCCACCACCAGTATGCTGCTCATGAATTTTCTACAGAGCTTATTATTTAAAAAAATCATATATAATAATAAAGCCCAGTGCACAAAATGCAAGAGTAGAGTGCGAGCAGCTGGATGTGCATGAGAGGTGGTAATGAAGAACTCGTTTTTTTGTGAAATACTGCTCAGTAAGCTTTGCTGAATGTGCATGCGTAGCTGAGTGATGTGGAGGCATGGGCTAAACCAGCTGTGATGGCTAAAGCAGTTCTTTTCCCCAGTTATCTTGCCTCGGCCCCAGCAGGCATAGTTGGCATGATGACTGGATGGGCTGAGCTAGCAGATCAGACTGATCATCAGAAATCATGCACATGCCTCACTCATGGATTTAACCAAGAACGAGTACACTAAAGTACTCGGTGGTGATGTAGCTGCTGTGGGTTACCAGCATGGCCCACTAGCACAGTCTGTTGCTGACCTCAGTTCACACCTGCTGGTCATCAGACTGGAGGGCCTGAAAGCAAATACATCCTACAAAATGCAGAGGTAGGAAGGGAAGCTACACTATTTAGTACTCGAGTTGCCATGGCTAATTCAGCCTGAGTGATGCAGTAATTTAGGCAGCAGTGTGCATTTTGCAATTTATTTTGATTATTACATACAAGCTTACACAAGCAGGACAGATCCAAACACCACACATCCCACAGCCAGGCCTCTAGAACTAAACAGAGGGAAAAGAGCTGCTTTGTTCTCAGTTGTTCTTATGCTCAGTTACAGGTGACGTTGTGAATAGCATGTGCAATGCCAAAATACAAGTGAAATTCTTCTTGAATGCAAGCAGGAGTTAGGTTTAGAAGCAGCTGTGAGATGGAGACTTACTGTTAATTGCAGATTCAAGCAGCTGTGAACAATAACAATACATTGTTTAAGGTGGGCAGAGCTTGTCTTCACCAGTGCGTCGTGCTACATTAGAACAGGACCTTGTGAACCCGTGTTAATTAACACAATATTAAGTAGTGTCAGCTGTTTCTGAGTAAACCTACTTATTAGAAAAATAAATGCTTTATTCTTGATCTTGTAGGAATAAAGTTTTCGGAGGACAGTTATGATCAGTGGCTGGGTTTGTAAATTTTTGTATCTCAAAACCTTTTAAAAGTTGCAAAGTATTTTAATGGACTAACAAGATTAATGCATTTTACAATAATCTGTTCTTAGGAAAGTGTGAAGAAGATATAAGCCTGAAACTAGGTAATTTTATGTTTATCTCCAGAGGTTCTTAACTTAGTTACAGACAATACATTTTCTTATGCACATTTTATTTTATTCCTATTGAGTAGTCTTATTGAATTAAATGAGCTTAATCAGATACATGCATGTTTATAGAATTAGTTTCTTGCCTTACATATTATTTACAAATCAGGGGTTATGGCATGTCAAAATGCTAAGATCCATGTACAGAATAATCATTCAGGGTGCCCCTAAACATCATCCTGGGGCCAGGGTATTGGTTTCATTAAAAAGATTTGGAACATGATGAAGTCTATGGGTGTTCATCATCAGCTCAGATCTGCAGCTTGCCTTGCAGCTGGGGGATCTCTAGCCTCTGCTTCAACGGGTTGGTCATCCATCTGAGGCAAAGGCTAGGCTGTCACTGGTCTTAATAGTGAGAATGAAGATAATATTTTAGTAGCTCTATTAAAGTTAAAAGGTGAGACATTAATTGTATTATTTCATCCTTCTTCCCAGAGGCAACAGCTGCACAGCGTGGCATAATTTAATAAAGCTATCCATCATGTGATGCCTGGGTGTGAAACACTTAGCAGTGTAAGAAACAACCCCATAGCTCTTGTTTCGTCAGTAAGGGCAAAACAGAAGTGCTATACGTATGCCTAGGTTTTAACAAATGTTTGTATATTGGCCTGGAATTAAAATATTGGTAAGCCTTTGTTTTGACCAGGTATGGGGAAGTCTTCTGCCCAGAACAGGTCATGTAAAAAGAGATGAACTGCATCTCCCTATTCCTTCCCCTATTATAGACATTCAGCCTAGAGAATGAAGGGAAAAACGCACCTCTTGTAAAAGCTGTTCATAGCAGGTCGGGTGCCTGCGTATAGGGTATGACAAACAAGCACCCCACTGGGTGGTAGGGCTCCCTTCAGCACAGGCTACCAGGGTGATGGTTGGCTTCCATCCCCAGTGAATAATGTAGTGAGCAGGACTTGGCAATACTTAGGATATATGATGTAGCTTACGCCTCTGGCACATTGGCTTTACTTAAGGCTGCCTGATGGCTTAGGCAGGCTTCTCCACATTTATTACATTGTTTTATATTTTCAGATTTTTTTCCCTGAGACTCAGGAGGGTATCAACTCCACTTCCTATTTTTAATTTTAAAATAAAACCAAAGATTTATTCCCTCCCATAACACAGCAAGAGAAGTTGAGGTTCAAGTCACATCCTTTTATTTCCCATTCTCTAATGCAAGTGTGCTAACATGCAGGAAGCAGAAGGTCCTTATTAGTTACATGGAAAAGCCAAAGTGCTGCAGCTTCCTCTCTTTCCTCACACATCTATGGCTTACAACAGGCACCTCATGGGCCTCACAGATAATTTCTAGGTAATAGCTAGAGGAACTGATAAAGCACCCGTTTCTTAAGAGCCTGTGGCACACCAAAGCAACTTGGTCTGGTACTAAACACAAGGAGCTGTCTTTGCACCAAAATCCCTGTGCTATCCTGCCCTTTGCAGCCTGGGAAGCAGAGTTCTGGGCAAGCAGTAAGAACTCCCAGGTGGGATCTTTTAATTGCTGGGGAAGAGTTTAATGAACATCATGGGAAGCAGCTTTTAAGGGAGGGTGCTTGCCTAAGAAGCTTTTGTTTGTGCTTGCTCTTAACAATTCTAGAATGATTGAATTTTGTTACTGCTTTCTGAGGTCACTTGTAGATAGACGGTCCTGTAGATTGAGACATTTTGCTCATTCCACCTCTATGAAAATGACTGGAATCTAACTACCCTTCGGTAGTTACCAGAGCATTTGTAAGTCTGTCAAAGTGAAAAGGGAATGAATGGAAATCTCCCCTTTCTGCTGTTTTAACTGGCCTGACAGGGCTGCATCAAAAGCGTAACCAGGAAGTTGAGGGAGATGATTCTGCCTTTCCACCCTGCTCTCATGAGACCTCACCTTGAGTACTGCATTCAGTTTCGAGTCCTCAGCACAGGAAGGACCTGGAGCTGTTAGAGCAAGTCCAGAGGAGGGCCAAAAAAATGATCGGAGGGCTGGAGCACCTCCCCTAGGAGCCCAGGCTGAAAGAGTTGGGGTTATTCAGCCTGGAGAAAAGAGGGCTCCAGGGAGACCTTACAGCAGCCTTCTAGTGCTTAAAGGGGGCCTACAGGAAAGCTAGGGAGGGGCTCTTAATCAGGGGGTGCAGTGATAGAATGTGAGGGGCAATGGTTTTAAGCTGAAGGAGAAGAGATTTAGATGAGCTGCTAGGGAGAAACTTTTTACTGCGAGGGTGGTGAGGCACTGGAGCAGGCTGCCCAGATAAGTTGTGGATGCCCCATCCCTGGAGGTATTTGAGACCAGGTTGGATGAGACCTTGAGCAACCTTATCTAGTGAAAGATGTTTCTGCCCCCGTGGGAAGGGTTTGGAACTGGTTGATCTTTCAGGTCTGTCCCAACCCAAACTATTCTACGATTTTATAATTCAATGACTCGATTATGAATGGAAGTTTATAGGGTAAGCAATGGAGTACCCTGGCAAAACAATATGCTTTCAAAGGGTACCTCAACGATCAGTGAGCAACTGGATGCATCCAACAGGCAAACGAGCAGCAACCTTGCAGGAGAATTCGTGAACTACCGAACACAATGGGATAAAGGCGCATCTGAAACCTACTGGCTCTCGGTGACTGCCAAGAGCAGAATGCTAAGAAACCAGTCTTTGCGATTCCATCTACCCTCTGCAACAAAAAGAACCCCCAGCTTAACGTAAGGCGAGTCGCCGGTCAGCTCCCGAGGCATAAACAGGCAGCGGAGCGCGGCGCGTAGGCGGACTTCAACGCGGGCCGCCGAGCGGCACTTGGCACAGGTGGAAGGGGGTTTTCATCACAGACCCAAATTAACTCCAGCGAAGCTGCCCCACGCCTGCCAGGGCCGGAGGAACAATCGCCGGGCGGGAGAAGCGCCCGCCCTGCCCTCCCGGGCGCCGCTCGGCCCGAACAAAGGCGGCAGCGCCGGGCGGAGCAGGGGGCGCCGCCAGCCGAGCCCCGCGGCGCTGGGCGGGGAGGCAGCGGGAGCCGCGCGGCGCGACCGCCCCCAGCTCCGATCCTCCGCCCTCTCCTCCTCCCTCTCTTCCTCCTCCCTCTCCTCCTCCTCCTCCTTCTCGCGGCCGCGGCGGCTCTCTCGGCCCCGGCGCGCCGCCTCGCCTCGCTGCTCCCCGGGAGGCTCCGCGCTGCCCAGGACGGTAAGGGCGGCGCCGACCCGCTCCGCCGGCCCCGGGCACCGAGCGAGGGTGCGGGGGGCGGGGAGCTGGGGCGCCGCGGCGAGAGCCGCTCTGCCCTGCGAGCCGGGGGGCGGGGGGAGCCCTGCCGTGGCGGAGCATCCCCCGTGGGGTCGGTGCCCGCGGGTCCCAGCTGGGCTTTGTCCCCTCCTCTGGTGGGGGAGAAGCGGGTTTGACTTCTCTGAAATTCCTCGCTAATGCCAGGAGTGGGGGGGAAAAAAAAAAACAAAAAAAGAAAAACATACGGCCCAGTAGAAAACAGCCATCGCTGCGCTTCCCGCGGGTGAACCGCTGCGAGCGGTTTCCCCCGTGTCGGTGCGAGGTGCGAGCTCCCGGGCCGGGCTGCCCCGCCGCGGGGTGCGGGGCTGCGTGCGCCCGGCTCGGGGGCTGCTCCCCGTCTGTCACAGCATCGCGGGAGCCGGGCCTGGCGGCGCTTCGGAGGCTCCTCTGACCTAGAGAAAACTTTAGCTGGGAGAAGGGAGGAGGCTTATCCAAAAGATAATTGACTTAAATGCATATTTATCTTTTTTTTTTCCGTCCTTCTCCCCTTACTAAGACGAGGCGTATATGGAAAGAAGGGAAAGCAATGGGATTGTGTCCCAGGGTCCAGTATATATGGCAGCTCACAGGGCAAAGAAGGCTAAAGCGTTTGAAGACCTGGCGTTGGCAAATTAACACCTCCAATAATTTATAGCATTAACTTTTTTAAACTTGAATTTTACAGTCATTTGGTTGTTGATCCTTGAGTGTATTTAAAGTCTGCAGTTTCTGTGTTCGGATACGTAAGGCTGAAGCATCTCCTTTGGGCTTAAAATGACAAAGCTGTTGTGTTTTCTAAGCAGCAAGACAACTTTTATCTTTAATGTAGACTTTTTGGTCGCTTAGCTGTGAATACTTGCTCTGTTTTCAAGCCGGCCACTGATTTGTTGGGTGGCTTTGTAAAGGCCACTACAGTTCAACTTGCTTTTCTTCTGTAAAATGCCTGTATTGATTTAATATAGAATCATAGAATAACCAGGCTGGAAGAGACCCACCGGATCATCGAGTCCAACCATTCCTATCAAACACTAAACCATGCCCCTTAGCACCTCGTCCACCCGTGCCTTAAACACCTCCAGGGAAGGTGACTCAACCACCTCCCTGGGCAGCCTGTTCCAGTGCCCAGTGACCCTTTCTGTGAAAATTTTTTTTCTAATGCCCAACCTAAACCTCCCCTGGTGGAGCTTGAAGCCATTCCCTTTTGTCCTGTCCCCTGTCACTTGGGAGAAGAGGCCAGCACCCTCCTCTCTTACAACCTCCTTTCAGGTAGTTATAGAGAACAATGAGGTCTGATACTGAGTGAGATTTGGAATCTATAAGTTATTTCACATATGTGCTCAAGTGCCGTAGGAGCTGTGCTTTATAAATCAACTTGTCCTTGGTTCTGCTTGTAAAGCCTCCTGGTTGATGTTGGTGTGTGGTGTACAGGAGGTACGCATCTTTGCTTGTGGCTAATGGTAAATGTCCTACTTATTTAAAAATGTTGAGAGCTCTAAAAGGGGTCAGTGTAATCCATACCACACGTGCGCTCAACTGACCTAGAATTAACAAGATAAAACACTTCTAAGTACTTCTGGAGTGAAAGGTGGCAGTGTTACTTCCTCGTGTGTGACTAACACAATGAATTGCTTTTTCCAAGTCCAGTGCCCAGTACCCTACTTCTCAGTTCAGGGGGTGGCTGAACACCCCGCTTCAGCAAAGGCTTGATTCAAGCTGGTGAGACTGGTCATACGAGCAGAAGGGATCTGGCAGTGTGAATGCGCTCCCTATGGAGATGTACCTGTAGCTGATGGTGGCCAAGGGAGCTGGGTGCAGAGACCACCAGTAGTTCTTCAGAGGCAGCAGGCAGCTCTTGCTGTCATGGCTTGTATTAGAAATGGCATGACCAGCAGGTCCAGGGAGGTTATTCTCTCTCTGTACTCGGCACTGGTGAGACCGCACGTCGAGTACTGTGTTCAGTTCTGGGCCCCTCACTGCAAGAAGGATGTTGAGGCTCTGGAGCGAGTCCAGAGAAGAGCAACGAAGCTGGTGAGGGGGCTGGAGAACAAGTCTTACAAGGAGTGACTGAGAGAGCTGGGGTTGTTTAGCCTGGAGAAGAGGAGGCTGAGGGGAGACCTTTCTACAACCACCTGAAAGGAGGTTGTGGAGAGGAGGGAGCTGGACTCTTTTCCCAAGTGACAGGGGACAGTACGAGAGGGAATCGCCTCCAGCTCCACCAGGGGAAGTTCAGGCTTGACATCAGGAAAAAATATTTCACTGAAAGGGTCATTGGGCTGCCCAGGGAGATGGTTGAGTCACCTTCCCTGGAGGTGTTTAAAAGACTGGTGGATGAGGTGCTAAGGGGCATGGTTTAGTGACTGATAGGAAAGGTTGGACTCGATGATCCAGTGGGTCCTTTCCAACCTGGTGATTCTATGATTCCATGTGGGGCTGTTGGGGCTGCAGAGCTGTATGCCCTGTCAAGGGCCCCATTTCATATGTGTTATTAACTTAATGTGTCAGTTGTTATTTCATGCTGTGGAACTGAGTTTTCCCCCCTGTCAGTTTCAGCCTCTGTGAACAGGAGGTAGCAGGCAGGTGCCTGTGCACTGCAGTGTAGGTGCAGGTATACCAGGAATGTGATTGTTAGTTTGGTTTACTGCCTCAATAGCCTATGCTAGGAAGTTCACTGTGTTGCAAAAAAAGCTTAGACTGCCCTCATGCCAGTGCATCACCATTAAGACAATTGTTATTGCAAGCTAAAACGAAGAGGGAAACGGTGTTTTCCGGACTCATATGGAGATCATCCACTGTCACCTTGCCAGACTGGCTCTTTCTGTGTCCTGCTATAGCACCTGACCATCAATGCCCTGCTTCCGTGCTCTTTGGAGGCCAGTGTTGCACATACTGGAGACATCAGATCTCGAATTGCTGCTGGAGGTACTTAATGTGGTGCAGTCTTCCAGTGGATGGGAGGTGGTCTTCTGTTAAAATTGTGTTATGCTCCAAAATCTGGAGGGGTTGGTTTAGTGAGGCAAAACTGAGTCAAATTATACAACGTAGCCTTGCAAATTTGTTCTGGTTGCTGAGAGCTACAGAGCACATTTGAGATATTTTGCTAGTGTATAAAACGAAGATGATTCTGTAATGTGATTTCACATGTTTCTCAATAGTGACGTAGTTTGGAAATCAGTAAACTGAATATCATAGAGTAGATTTTGGCAATTAATTGTAGTGGAATGCAGAGTAAATGAAGGAATGAAGGCTCATGTTTGCAGCCTGCCTAGAACAAGAGGGCGTACCTTTGAACTCTAGGTAAGGAATGTCTCTGTGGCTGACACTGGGTTTTGCTTTCTACTGCTAGATTATGGCTCCACTACCCAAGGCCTTAAGCACATGTGTTGATTTGCCACAAGTTAATAATTTTAAATTATACTGAAGGATAAGTATGTCAACTACAAAGTGGTTTTATGGAAACTTTATTTTAGCAGGGCAAGCTCTCAGAAGTTAGAGGAACTAGTTTGTGAAGTCCACAGGACTGAAGACCTGTAGGAGTTATGAGTTTATTAAAAAAAGAAGAAAAAAAAAACAACATACTTGGGTGGTTTTGAATGAAAGCTCCTTGGAAACTGCATTTTAAGAGGGAGAGAAAGCTTGCTAAGTGGGTCTGTGGACCTTGCTGTAGGAATAAGTTACTGCAAATTACAAGAAAGCTTGTAAGATATGAAGCAAAGGTGAAGATTGATCATTGGAGAGCAGAAACTACAGGGTTACCACATGAATTGCCAAAAGCTAGTGTGAAGAAATTTAAGATGAAGAGGGGGAAAAAAATAAAAATAAGAGAAAGTGGCTATGGTGTTGTGAGGACCAGCCTGTAGTTGAGAAACCTGTCTAATCCCTCCAAAATTAGCAATTGTTACCAGTTTTAGATAGGAATGAGGATTTGAACGTAGGAGAAAGATAGTTCCAAACTGAAAGGACCAGAACATCTTGTGCCTGCTTCCAGATTTAATGCCGTCGAGCGAAGGATGGAAAGGGTCTCTGCATTAGGGTTCTGAAAGAGTTGGCACAGGACACTGGAGCCAGGTTAAAAAAAGGATTGTTTGATATTTGTCGTGTTGAACGTAGCAGTTACGATAGCAAAAGAAGTATACTTGAATTTATTTTAAAAGGGGAAGAGAATGAAAGCTGTTCACACACTTTTTACTCTGATCTTAATAGTATTCAAGGATTTAGAACAAATTTGGAAGAGAAAAATAGTAATTAAGTATACAAAGATAAGTGGAAAACAGGATAAAATGCATCATGGATTTCCCACAATTGGGTCACGGAAGACTAAAGTCGTTTTTACTGGTTAAATGCTGAATGTCCTAGACAAAAGGAGTAGAAAGCTTTAGTTGGATGTGTGTACTCCACGGTGTGACACTGAAGATGACTAAATTGGAAGTATGAGGCTTGGCTAAAGAATAGTGAAGTACTGTGGGAGGGCAACCTGAAGGAGAAATTGTTACTTTGTCTGCGTGAATAAGGGGATTATTACTCTGGATTGATATTAGTGGGAGGCTGGTCTCTGCTTCACCATACTGGCTGAGATAATTCTATGCAAAGGATGGCTGCTGATGAGGCAAAGTTAGGACACGTAGTCAGCAATGAGCGGGGCTGGATTATTGCACAGGAAGAACTGAATGTATGTGATGACTGAAGCAACAGGAATGAGGGGAAGTTAAATAGCTCTAAAAGCAAAGTTATCTACTGAGTGATTATTAACAACACATCTGCTATCACTTGGCAGGTCATCCCTTAAAACAGGCCCGGAGGAAAAGGTCTGAATACCTTAGTCAAACAGGGATATCTCTATTTGATGGTGAGCATGAAATTAAAGCAAATATGATCCTCAGTGAGACCTCTTCAGTGGAGTTAGGGAAGTTATTATTCAAGGCACTAGGGAGACATCATATCAAGTACTGTACATAGTTCTGGTCACTTGTGTACAGAAAATATTAAGTTCTAATGGAACATGTACAGGGACATCCAGGCTACAAAGCTGATGAGCCATGAACAGTCTGGAGTTGGGTGAGAGACAAAAACCTAAGCTATGCTGGCTTTTGTAGCAGAGAAGGGAGAGATAGCAGCTGCTTATAAATTCCCTGGGGCAAATTCTTGGAGAAGAGGAAGAGTTGTAAACTGAAGGCTTGTCTGTAATTTTGGATTAAAAACTTGACGTATAGGAGGATGATTTGATGGGTTATTGAATGAATGTTAGAATATTGCACATGTGGAATTCAAAATGAGTTTCCTAGCTGTCAGATTTTGGATGTCCTCACAGCTGTACATCTATTAAGTTCCAGTTTAGCATTTCAGTTTGTATGTGACCATTAAGGAAACAGCCCACCATAACTTTTGTGCTTTAGTCTTCACTGGTAATCAACAGAAGTAGAAGACACTTCAGTGAAAGAGATGTGATGATATGTACTTACTTTTGGAGTATGTGTGTTGTCCAGCCACTTGATGGTGAATGGAGTTTATAACAAGTAAAAACCCCTTCTGTGGCATTAGCAGCTGATGCTTTTTTTTTTCCTTTCTTTTTTTTTTTTTTTTTTTTTTTTTTTTTTAGTGTGTAATGGAGTGGAATCAAGTATAACTCATAAAATATTAAAGATAACCACAAATTAATGTGTGTGGGACAGAAAATGCATAAATGGATGTGCAGACTGGAGGTCAGGATGGCTGACTTGAATCCATAAATAAATAAAAGAATTATGTTCTGCTGTTGATGCATGCCCTTAACTGTCCTCTGCCTGATTCCATGTTCTTCAGTTTTAGGAGTGCACGCTGGCTGTGTGTTTTTGTTTGAGGACTGTGCTTCTGGGAACAGGAGTAGAGGGAGACTTGGGCAGAGCCTTGCACAGTAGGTGGAGTGCAGGACTGCTGAAGACCCAAGGTCAGGGCTCTCAGTTGGGAGGATGTGTGCTCATCTATGGCTTTGGTTTCCAGGTGCATAGTAGTGCCTAACATAGGTGCTGGTGCTGAGATATGCAAAGTCCAGTGCGACCTAACTGCCGGGAACAAATTGAGATATGCAGGTTCAGACACTTTCTCTAGTAACTGTGTTGAAGACTTGTTTGGTGCACACCAAAGAGACACGTGAGGGGCCTCGTAGAAAGTGTATTGATGGTGTACTTGGTTTGAAGGCTTGATCATGTTGACTTAACTTGACCTTTGCAGTAGCATCAGGGTCAGTTGGTTTATAAGCTCTCCTGTAGCTGAGCTTTGTATGCCCAAGCTTCTGGAAGTTTTGAGATGACTGTTCAAAAAGGAAGAAGACTGTTTGTTATCTGTGTGGACCTATAATGAGAAGAATCCTTGAAAAAATAAGGTTCTTAGAGTGTGTTTGTACATCAAAGTAAGATCAGTGTCTTGATTTTGTTGTATGTCTATTTATTTTGAATGTATAAAGTGGGTGTCTTACTTCCTTAGAAATAATCTGGTTACAAACTCCTTTCCAGCACAGTGTATTAAAAATCTGAACTATTAGATTTTAGGTGTTTGCTTTAAATGGCTGTGTGTTTTTTTCACTTGAAAGAGGAGCTGTGTAATGAGCTCAATGTGTTAGCATCCCTCATAGGAAGTAAATGTGAAGAGATTGTGTTGAGCTATCAAAAGAATAATTTTACAATCCCAGGGAAAATTGAATTTGTCTTGGTGGCTTTTAGCATGTATTATTAGGCTATTCACTTATTGTGATCTTTCATTTGCTCCTATTGCTCTTTTATGCTTGTTGGGTGTATCATTAAAAAAGATGAGACTAGGGCTGTGCTTTGCATTTGTATAGTGCCTTTCACTTGACAGCCTTCAAGTTCCAGATATTAATAGATGACGGGGGAAAAGTTATTTTAGATTTACAAAGAAGAGATTCAACCTAAGTTCAAAGTCTCCAGCAAATCAGAGAGCGGGGCACTTGTCTCCAGATGCTTTTCTGTGTTCTTTAAAAACAAAGTCACTGAAATAATTTCCTGTTATAATTTGAGGTCTTAGACAAGTGTGCATTAAGAAGTGGGAGGAAGTGTTTTAAGACTTTATTGGACAGTGAAGGTAACAGCAGCATCTAGTATTGTCTGCAGCTTAAGCAAGTGGAAAGGGATATCCTTCGTGTTAGTAGTTAAAGGAACTTTGCTTCCCAGTCTGACTACGCTCAGCACAGAGAAATAGATTGGAGTAAGGACCAAGTGGTTTAAGAGATGGAAGTAAAACCTGGAACATGCACGCATGAGAGAATACAAGGGAGACGGTGTGATTGAGAAAATGAGAATTATGGGAAGAGTGCGAATAAACAGACTGGTGAACAGGAAAGTGAAGAAGTGCTTGTACGTTACACGTGAACTCAGTATGCACATTAACTCATGTCCAAAATAAATTGGAAAACTCATGTTTTATTAATCACTGTGATGTAACTATGGGATATCTGTTAGCTGGTTGGGGTTGCACTGCTTAGAAAACCATATTTTGAATGAAGAGATGTTACAGCAGAGAGGACCAAAGCAGAACCTTAGAGCAAACTGCAGGAGAACCTTTTAAGTGTGAGTATCTGTAAATTGCACAGTGCCTTCCATAGTTAAAAACCAAAGTAAAATAAAAGAGAAATGTTGACAGAAGAACAGGGAAATCAGTTTGTTCTGCAGCCTCCCAGTGGTTTAACTTTTGGATTTCCACATGGTGGGTTTCTTTTGTGGAACTAGGAGCTGAAGGAATGTCTTTCTGCTGTGAAAGGACCATTGGTAACAGAGCCTTCCTCTTTTTCCAGTACGTCTACATAGTGTTAGACAAGTCTATTTTAAGTAACTACCTGAAATCACGAGTGATCCCAGACCTTTGGATTTGTAATGACCTTTGTGTGTTGTCTTTCTCTATTTGACAAGTTAATCTATGCATTTGGGAGGTGAGGGGGCCTCTAGAAACCAAACTCTTTCTCCTGTGTATGTGTGCATGTGTAGTTATATGCAGCTGAAACTAGGATGGAGGAGAATCGTTTAAGTCATGGTCACATAGAGCACTTTTGAGTTGATGATTATGATACATGTTCTATTTGTAGTTTATATGTATAAAAAGTAATGTTGCTGTGATCTGTTTGACAGGCTGTTATTTCTCCTCCCGTGCACTTCCAATGGTTTTAGAGCAGTTTTTTAATCTTTTAATTAAGAACATCTTGTCACCTCCCATGCATGCATGTACTTCATGACTGCATTTAGAAAAATTCAAATTTAAACCTAACATTTGTAAATGCGTCATGTAAATACAAGTGGTTAAAATATGATAGATTTCACTTGCATGTTGTATTTAATTGCAAGACTCTTATCTGTGTTAGTTTGCCTTTCTGAGTGTGATATTACTGAAGTGTATTACTGTTGAGTTTTCCTAGCGTGTTAGTTTTGGTTGTTTGAGTCATAATTTGCAGTGAGCAACAATCCTGAATGAATTTAAATGATAGCCAGTGTGACTGGGACTTCATGGACTGCTTTTGCTCCATTTAGGTCAGCCTTATTTTCCCACTGAAGGTCACTCATGGCTGTCTGACTTCTCTCTACATAATAAAGCTTGGTACAATATGTGGGGATTCACTGATGGATCAGTTAATTTATTAATAAATATCTGTTCATTAGAAACTAGAATCCCAATTCTGCAACATGTGAGATTTCTGCAGTGTGTTTGTATAAATGCTCAGGGAACATTTGCAGATGTGAAGGTTTGCTCACTCGGATTTCCTGCAAGACCTACATGCATGCTTTGCTGAAGGATTTCAGATGTTTTAGTTAGTTTTTCCATTTTTTTATTGTTACTGTGTTTTCTCCATCTTGCAGTGTTTACTGTGCAAGTTCAGGGATTACTTGTGTTGCACTATTAGGTCCTGTTTCAGTAAATGAAATGATGCATATTAGATTGAGTTTATGAAGTTCTAGCTCAACTGAATCCCCCAAATATTTGTGTATCTAAAGGTATACATTTCAGTTCCTTGTTGTTTTTTTTTTTCCCCCCTTCTCTCTTTTTTCCTGTTTGATGGACTGAGGAAAAGGAGAAACTGACTCTAATGAAACACAACATATAGGAATGCACAATGTAAGCGCTTGAGTTTGGATAGAAAATATTTTCCTCTGATCTTTTCTATCATGGTTTGAGGTGTTCACTTGTGATTGTAATAAACTAATTTGTTTATTTAGAAAAAAAAAACCCACTTGCTTTTTTTTTTTTTTTTCTGATGACTTGTTGTATTTTATCAAGTGTGTGTGCTATCGCAAAGTTTCTATTCTAGGAATGAGATATCTTTTTTTTTTTCCTGTTTAATTGAAAGATGGTCAGTGTCATTTCTCTCTTCCTTCCTTCTCCATCCCCCTTAAAACAAAACAAAACCTTCAGTCCTTAAACAAAAGTGTCTTTGTTTTTACATTTGTTTTATGAAATTGCTTAAATCCTTTGGGAAAAGCTTTCCTCTCACAGGAAGGAGGGGTGAGGGGAAGCCCTCCTAAAGCCAAAACCAGCAAGCCAGCTACCAGGTATAGCAGTGTTTTGCTATCTGCATAGTAGCAGATTGCGTAAAAGAATAATTTCTCATCTTAATGAATGAAAAGTGTAATTGCAGAAATGCACACAATTAGACATACGGTTTTCACTTGACAAATTGGTAGCATCCAGGGCAAAAATTTGATGCATACCTTTTGTGTAGCTTCTTTGGACTGTCACTGTTGGGAGTGGAACTTGAAATGAGATATTGCAAAGCTCTGAGAGATGGGGAAATCAACTGCTCTCTTCTGGCCTTTCTGTTTGTTTTCTGGTTTTTTGTTTGTGTATTTTTGAAACCATTTATTCCTAAAAGTCTTTTGGTTCTACACCTCTTGGCTGCTCTGATGCTGTGGTTCCAGTTGTGAAGCCATCCATCCTAATTTTCCAAAGACAACTGGCATACCAGGCAGATGTGTGAATTGCCCTCTCCTGATCTAGGAACCTGGCAACTGACAGCAAACATGAGTTAAGTGTGGGAATGAGCCGTAAAGACTAAGAACTATGTGAAATACCACCCTGCTGCCTTGTCTGTATGGGCTTTATCCAGAAAATATACCAAAGAATGGGAGTGCTGATGAGATAGAATGAGATTATCGCAGCAGACTTTCTCACAAATGTAATAAAAGTGCAAAATCTAGTCAGTGGCTTGCTATTCTCAATCACCTGTATTATGTGGGCTGAAGGGACCAAGGGTAAAGGAAAATTTTCCAATTAAGTGCTGAATTTGAAAAAACATAGAAGACTCCCGTAACTCCAAGGAGCTAAGGGCATATTTTCTGTAGAGCAGGAAATCAGACACTAGGCTGTAACGGTGGCATGGGACTGTCCTAGAGGACACTTTTGTGAGCACTATACAGAGAATTTGGAGTATGATGGCCACCCTGGGATCCAGTAGCACCTTGTATAGCATCTCGCATATCGGGCAGCTCCTGTGGTTTGGTTGACGTTCCCTTTGTTCATGCCCTGTCACTGCTGTCTCCCTTCTGTCCCCAAAGCCTGTGCTGTGTGAACATTTACCACATGTGCTGGGCTTTAAAGTGTTTGCACTGGTGCAGTTGCTGTAAGTTTGATATTGTGCAGCCTGTTGTCCTCACGACTAGCTTGCCTATAGCGTGATGGTGAACCCGCATGTCTTTTGGTGAAGGGGCTGGAGGACAAGTCTTACAAGGAGTGGCTGAGGGAACTGGGGTTGTTTAGCCTTGAGGAGAGGAGGCTGAGGGGGAGACCTTATTGCTCTCTGCAACTGCCTGAAAGGAGGTTGTAGAGAAGAGGGAGCTGGTCTCTTGTCCCAAGTGACAGGGGACAGGACAAGAGGGAATAACCTCAAGCTGTACCTGGGGAGGTTCAGACTATATATCAGAAAAAAATTTTTCACCGAAAGTGTCACTGAGCACTGGAACAAGCTGCCCATGGAGGTGGTTAAGTCACCTTCCCTGGAGGTATTTAAAAGATGGGTAGATGAGATGCTCAGGGACATGGTTTAGTGGCAGATAGGAATGGTTGGACTCTGATCCAAGAGGTCATTTCCAACCTGGTGATTCTATGATTTTCCCAGACTTGTTTTTAAACCCTGCCCTTGCAGGTACCTTGCTTGTCCTTCCGGTGCCTGGGAAGGCAACTGTGCGCTCTGCAATGCCTTCTGGAGTGCATCCTTACCACTCAAAGAAGCATGTGCAGAGATGGTTGTATGGACGTTCACTTTACATTTGAAACGTTTTTAAGTGCTCTTCATGAAGACTAGACCAGAGAATTACAGGCTCTGGGGAGACAGAAGCTGAATTAACTCACGCTTTGCTGGCTAAGCAGCAGTAATGTTTTCATTACTTGGCCTAAAAAGGAATAGGCAAAAGCTGCAGGGAGAGGCCCTGTCCCCCAGCTATGTTGGGTTTAATGAAAGATAGGATTTCTCCGTCTAAACTCTCATTATCCAAGAACTGCTGTGAAGGTATCAAATGATGCCATTTAAATTGTTGCAATCAACTAATTTGATTTCCATATTACTTCTAGATGACTGTTACTGAAAAGACTTTTTATAAGGTGCCCTGTGAAATCAAATCATCCCACTCCACCTCCCACTGCGCTGTGTGGGCTTCACTGCTCAGCCAGAGAATAACAAGGGATATTTGCCTTCTGTGTTATTATGGTCAATATAAATCAAATGCTGCTAATATTAGGCTTGCTGCTAAACAGCAGGATGATAGCATATATTTTGGTCAGAGGGTATCAGTGGAGCTGTGAAGTGTAAGAGCTACTCACCCTATAGACCCATGCTCACTTTTCCAGTACTCTTCATTCCCGTTTTGCTATGGGGCCGAAATGTTTGGACCAAAAACTCTGTTTCCTGTTGGTGTTGCAGCTGAGGTGGGATAAGGTGCAGCTGAGAGCAGAGGGACTAAGACCCGCATCAGAAATGCCCTGGAAGCGTTTGCACCTAACAGTTGTGCTGTGGCTTAGCAGTGGACATGGTTAGTACTGCAGTTTTGCAGGCTGGTGTTGTCTCACTCATTGCTGTGGTTTAAGCCTGAAGGCATCACAGTGTGAGTTGGACAAGGACAAGAAGGCAGTTTGTATTATGGGAGTTGTGTTACAGATACTGTCTAATGCAAAGTTAGCTGCTGTGAGGTTCCAGTCTTTCTGCTACATCTTTCCCATGCTGAGAACTTCCACTAATTTAAAGTTGAATTTCTAATGAGAAACAAAACCTGTTCCTTAATCAGTGTGATTTGCTCTCATGAAGTACTTCATTCAACTTAGTGCAAATTGTGAAAGCCACCTAATATTTGAAAATGAAGTCAGCTATTCTTGACTTCCAACCAGACTGAAGAGTGCTAGCAGCAGTCCCCATGAAGTCCTCTTTTAATGAAATTTCGTTTGGCATTGTAATACTCTGAGCTGAAATAAGCAATAAAATAGTTTTGCAGTTAGGGTTGGGTTTTTTTTTTCACATTACAATTCTGGAGTTGCAACAATGGATTTACCATGGATTCCTTAATACATTCCCCTTCTTAATAGGCAATATATAGAACATTAAACTTTTAAAATCCACTTAAAGTCTTATTAGAATAACTGATATGTTGGAGTGGAGAAAATATCTTCTTCTGTAGAACAGTTACATGGGTATAACATTTTTTCATTATTTGAAGCTGTTTTGCAGAATTACACAGGGCCGCACAGATCTTCCTAGGCTGGGTTTTTTGTGAGGTCAGTGTCAGAACTCACTTTTTCGTACCTGCATATATTGTAGTCTCTGACAATGAGATACACCTCACTTCAGTTCTGTTTATCTTGTTCATCAGGTCAGACAGCTCATAGAATTATTATCCACGATCAACTAGCTCATTGGCATGACAATTGATAAAAGTATAAATGATAATGAAAAAAAATCTTTGGTCACCATGCTACAAAATTCACTGGCACCTCTAAGCGAGTGTTCTCCAAGGATAGGTAAGAGACAGAGGCTGATGAGGATCTGGAGAAGGGAATTACAGTGCTGGGTGCAGCTAGGTTAGTTCTGGCTGCTGTGCTTTGTACCTTTAAAGATGTTCCTGAGAAGGAAGGGGGTGTGCCATTGGGTTGCTGTCCAGTGTCTCTTTCATTTTTGGTATTATCATGTCCTTGATGACAGCTTCACAGCCTTTGGCAGCTTAAAGTGTAGGAGAACACTCCTCTGCTGAGGAATTACAGAATGTACCTGCTTAATTATTCTCAATGACATGATGTCCTCCCACTGGACTGGAGGCTGGCTGATGTTGTGCCCATGTACAAAAAGGGCCGCAGGGAGGACCCAGGAAACTACAGGCCTGTCAGTCTGACCTCAGTGCCAGGGAAAGTCATGGAACAGGTGATCTTGAGTGCTATCATGAAGCACATGCAAGAGAACCGGGTGATCAGGCCCAGTCAACATGGGTTCACAAAAGGCAGGTCTTGCCAGACTAACCTGATCGCCTTCTATGACAAAGTGACCCGGCTACTGGATGAGGGAAAGGCTGTGGATGTGGTCTTCCTGGACTTCAGCAAAGCCTTTGACACAGTTTCTCACAGCATTCTGCTTGAGAAACTGTCAGCCTCTGGCCTGGACAGGCGCACACTCTCCTGGGTGGAAAACTGGTTGGCTGGCCGGGCCCAGAGAGTGGTGGTAAATGGTGTGAAATCCAGCTGGAGGCCAGTGACAAGTGGGGTTCCCCAGGGCTCAGTGCTGGGTCCAGCCCTGTTCAATGTCTTCATCAATGATCTGGATGAAAGCATCGAGTGCACCCTTAGCAAGTTTGCGGACGACACTACGCTGGGTGGAAGTGTTGATCTGCTGGAGGGTCGGGAGGCTCTGCAAAGGGATCTGAACAGGCTGGACTGCTGGGCAGAGTCCAATGGCATGAGGTTTAACAAGGCCAAGTGCCGGGTCCTGCACTTGGGGCACAACAACCCTGTGCAGTGCTACAGACTGGGAGAAGTCTGGCTAGAAAGCTGCCTGGAGGAGAGGGACCTGGGGGTGTTGGTTGACAGCCGACTGAATATGAGCCAGCAGTGTGCCCAGGTGGCCAAGAAGGCCAATGGCATCTTGGCTTGTATCAGAAACGGCGTGACCAGCAGGTCCAGGGAGGTTATCCTCCCTCTGTACTCGGCACTGGTGCGACCGCTCCTCGAATCCTGTGTTCAGTTCTGGGCCCCTCACCACAAGAAGGATGTTGAGGCTCTGGAGAGAGTCCAGAGAAGAGCAACAAAGCTGGTGAAAGGGCTGGAGAACAGGCCTTATGAGGAGCGGCTGAGAGAGCTGGGGTTGTTTAGCCTGGAGAAGAGGAGGCTGAGGGGAGACCTCATTGCTCTCTACAACTACCTGAAAGGAGGTTGTAGAGAGGAGGGTGCTGGCCTCTTCTCCCAAGTGACAGGGGACAGGACAAGAGGGAATGGCCTCAAGCTCCGCCAGGGGAGGTTTAGGCTAGACATTAGGAAAAAATTCTTTACAGAAAGGGTCATTGGGCACTGGAACAGGCTGCCCAGGGAGGTGGTTGATTCCCCTTCCCTGGAGGTGTTTAAGGCACGGGTGGACGAGGTGCTGAGGGATATGGTTTAGTGTTTGGTAGGAACGGTTGGACTCGGTGATCCGGTGGGTCTCTTCCAACCTGGTTATTCTGTGATTCTGTGATGTTTTTTGTTTTAACCAATTCTTTTCTAACTTGGGAAAAAAAGGGGTATGTTCTATGTGGAAACCTGTGTACAGCTTTTTCAGATGATTTAAAAGTGCATTTCAAAACTGATCTGAATTATCTTGAATTATATAGTTGATCTTCAGCCTGAATACATATGAAATGAAAAGTGATGTAAAATGAAGATGTCTGGTTTATGTTATGTTGTCTACTCATGAAATGTAACTAAATAGTCGCAAGGGAAAATCGTCTTGGAGGAAAATTCAAATTAAGCACTAATTTACTGTCTCTGTGGTTACTTTTCTATTGTCATCTTAAAAGTTTTTTCAGCTTTAGACTCTTTGCCTTCTAACAATCTCTAGGCCATGTATTTAAACTAACCATTAATGTTTCATTTTTGATGTCTGTAGTACTTTTACCTTTATGCTATTGAACATAGATGAACAAGTCAGAACTTGACCTATGTAATATAAGTGCCCTAATTTACTCCTATGTACATTGCGGGGTGTGGGTATTTAAATAAGAAAGGGGGGGAAAAAATGAGCCAGTGCCCAGTACAGTAATTGTAGCTGGAGACTGATACTTGTGAAAGAAGTGCAGTTGTCAAAATAGCCACCATCTGGTGCTGCTTTTTTCCATATCTACTCTAGAGGCAGCTTGTGGAGCAAAGGCAGAGGCTGAGTGCCCACTTGGGGCAGGTGTTCTTGATGTCTGGATGCATATGTTGGGCTTGTTATTGCAGCAGAGTGTGCCTTGTGGCCGTGCTCGTTGTTGTACTTAAGAAGAGGCAGTCCTTGAAAAGCACTGCAGCTCGCTGCTGTGCCCCAGGTCCCTGCTTCCAGCAGTAGCCCACAGTATGCAGCCTGGCTTGCCTCTGGGTTGGACTATAGGGTCTAGGTCTACCTAGCCATCCTTCCTGTACCCTTTGGTGTCCCCTGTCTCTTGTTCTGTGAGGGATGCTCAACAGGATGCCCACAGCTTACTTAAAGGGCTGATGTGCCAGGAGCCCAGCTGTGCAGAGCACTTGCTGAGCTTTGCATCCTAGAGAGAAAGTAGCAATCCGTTCAAGTCAAACACTGAGAATACCAAAAAACATTCTCAGGAAAACATACATGCATAAGGCAGAGAAAAGGAGTTGATGAGAGAGTTCTGATTTATTATTTGCACCACTGACTGTTGGACCTGCAGCATTCCTCAACATTCAAGAAACATTATGTGGATGCCTGCAGGTAATCTCGAGTCATCTTGGAGACGAAAGACTGAATTATTCTCCCCATCCCTTGGTATTTTTGCAGTAACGTGATGGTGTGTATGTGTGTACATGCACAAATAATATTCTTTGTTTGAAAGTCCTGATTGTTTCTGTAGGGAGCTGGTCTAATTTGCTAGATGAGCTTTCCCTTTCTACAGCTGGTTTCGATGACTGAATCCGGGGAAACAGTTACAGTACATAGCCTGCATCCAAAGAAGCAGCATTGCTTCTCTGGGGACCACTGACTATGGTAGGAATGTAATCCTTAGAGGTGTGGCCGGGTCAGACTTGCAACCTGCCCAGGCCTTTGGAGAGGTTGTCTGTAAGTCCTGAGCTATAGCATTGTTCCCTCATGTCTTCTGAAGGGCACTGAACATACTGGTGGCAAGGTAGTATGAGGTGGATGCCTGGTGAAAAGTATTCCCCAGATCCCTTTCTCGAGTATCTCTCCTAAAATACCTCAAATGTTTTTACTTTTGACTTACTGTCCATCCTCTGACTTGCTTTGTCTGGAAGTAGTTACTTCTTGTAGAAGTTCTTGCTGGTGGTATAAGATAACTTGGCGATATCTATGAAAAAACTGTTTATATAGGGAAGAGGGGTTTTTTTAATATATATTTTTGTCTTATCTGGAGAACTACCAAAAGCTGGGAAGTGCAAAATATGCGTGAGGTTTTTTTTTTCCCTGAAGTTTCACACTGCTTTTCAAAATAGGTTGTTCTGCCTTTAAGTGGGTGAGTCCTCACTCAAAAGTAGTGATTCCCAAATGTTCGTATTTGAGCCAAGAATAAAATCTTTTTTATTATGCAGTCTCTTCAGAGCTTGATTTTGAGAAAGAAAGAATTTAGTCTTCTCTTGGAGACTCTTCTTCTCTTTATAGAGCATAATGAGTTTGCTTTTCAGAGTTAAAACTGAGAATCGCTGTGAGGACGCTCTATTGCATTTTTGGCTCAATTTTTATGCAGGATAAAGCTGTTTAGCATTTAATACAGTAAAATGTTTAAAAGGATAAGTTATGTAATTACCATGAATTTTTAAATACCATTAATACTTGATTGTCAGTAACAGCACACTACTAAATATTCAGAAATTAGCAGACACAAAATAACTATCTGAGCCTTTCCTCTCACTAAGCTGAAAAGGAGCAATGTGGCTTTATGAGTAGGAATATGATTGAAGATATAGTCGTATCTTTTAAAGCTGTATTTTACTTTTCTTTTTGCTTATCCCTATTTGCGTATCTTAATTATATGAAAATCTTCAGTTTGGATATTGAAGTGCTGTTTTATTTCTCCAAGTATCTTTTAGTATTATTTTTTAGGGAGTGCTAGCTTTTAGGAGCTTGTTAACTTGCCTGTGACAGTTTCTTCATAGCTCAAATGTGGCAGCTGATATCTGACTGCTTTAAAATAATAATGAACACTAGAAAATTCTTTATATACTTACTAGCAGGGTTCTGTAGCTTTATTGCAAATAAGCAAGTGTGCCTACGGTGTATGCAAACAAAAATAATTTCTCCCTTGCTCTGTGATATCTTTTGGCAGACTGCAGCTTACTCTTCAGGCAAGATAAGTATCTAGGGGTAGAATATAAAGTGATATTAAACCAGTCTTGATGGCAATCGGCTTGTCATGTTTCTTAATGGGGAAGGGTCAGAAAATAGTCTGCAAACATACCTAATTCTTGCTGTCAAGTCGTGTTGGCCACAAATGGGGTAGGAATTGAACCCAGTTTATGGATAAATCTTGACAAATGAATTCCCACTCCACTTCAAGAGGAGCTTCCTGCTGCTTTGGTATTTAAACTTTTATGACAAAATGGCTTAGGACTGAAAGCAGTAGTTTCAGTCTTAGTGGAAAATGGAGACTTCTCAAAGCTGCTGCACTGCAAAGTACATCATTCTCTGTGGTTCTCCTTTTTTACTGCACTCTATGCCAAACCTGTAATCACAGGATTCCCCACACAGTTTTTAATAGTAGCCCAATCTTTCCATGAAGCAAAATAGGTCTGTGGGATTCTGAATGGCTGGCATTCATTTAGCTCCCAGGTGCAGCAGAAGTGCTCCTAGTTAGGGACAGCAGGAATTCCTGAGCTCAGCTGGAATTTTCTTCCTGTAGCACCTAATGCAGCTTCGCTCTTCATCATAGTGTAGAAGTATCAGGACAGATTGTGTGAGGCAAAAGGAGATGGTAATTAAAGATGAACTTTGCCCTTTCACTGGTCATTTTGCAGCACCAGGTAAATGATACTATCTTTTAAGATTATTTGATTGTTAAAGGAGCTCCAACTCCTCCCCTCCTCAGTTTCTGAAGACTTTTACCAAGTGCTTAGACTTCATCATTTAATCCAGGAACTCACAGAAAGGTAATGCAAAGTTCACAGAGTATGACTCTGTCAACTTGAATTGTGTAGTGTGTTCTCAACGAGAGGGTTTTTTTCTGTTTTCTTGAGCTTTTTTTCTCACTGTCAGGTCTATTCCCAGGAATGATGGGTTGAGCATATATGTGTCATATCCAGGTATCATTCTGACAAAGTCACTGACAAGCTGACGTTTGTGGTTATTGTTTGTTTTTGAGGAAGATACACTTCCCAAGCCAAAAATAAACTTTTCTCAGACAAAGCTTGATCTTTTTGTAAGTATTTTAAATCCTGCCTGTGTATTGCAGGTGCATGCCCAGACCACATGCTGCCTGGTGACCGCTCCCTCTGTGGACAGAAGGATTAAAATAGAGTTTCAGCTCTAATCCTGGGTTTCCTGTGCAGGTTCCCTTTACAGTTTTATTTCTGTTGCCTGTGTATTAAAGAACATGTATTTATTTATAATTGCTCTCAAAAAAAAGGCACTAACAATGGTATTTTTTATTTTTATTGTACTGATGAATTATGTTAAAATCTATGCTTCCCCCCCTTCACAGGGTAGCGATTAGGCATATGCTATAAAATTCTTGTAGTAAAAGGAGTTGGTTATCTGTTAATTAAAACTAAATTATATCAATTTTAGATTTTGGTTACTTTAAAGTATCTAAATTATTTAGGATCTGAAGTCTTAGTTTTTTCAATGAATGTCTTGGTCTACTTTTTGTTAGTTTTTGACTCTGCAGTAAATATAGATGGTTTCTTATGTACAAAATGATACCCTGTAACAAAGACCCCATAGTTTTTGTCTTGCTTAGGGCTTGAACTGACCTTCAGAGTTCTGTGAAATGTGAAAAAGCATTTGATTACTTTTTTAATTGTCTTGCTTTTGTACTTTTTATGATCCCTGCAGTTTTTAATGGTGTTGTGCACAGATTGAACTGCATCCCAATTTAATATTGGTCAGGACAAAAACATGCAACTAAATTTGTTCACCAATAAGTTTAATTGATCAAGAAGTTAGTAAAAGACTGTTTTCTCCTTACACAGTTCTTTTTGTTTATCCTCAAAATGTTTGTATTTAGGGAGATATTTAAATCATCTGTCATCATTAATTAAAACAATATCCAGCATATGCGCTGGTTTAACCATTAGGATAATTAGCTTCTTGGTGTTCTAAGAAATTTAAAGGAAATGTTTTTGAATTGTGTATTAACGGCAAATGATGGCATTTTGTTTGAAGAAAAAAAATACTACAAGCATGTGTTTATGGTGAGTTTTTTTTGCCAGGTTTTCGTGTCTTAATTTAATTTTGTTTAGCAGTCTGTTGAAGGACTGGGCTTGGTGCCCTGGTGAGGTCTCCGCAAGTGAGTGTGAAAATCTAGAAATTCTAAAGTCAGACTTTTCAGGGGTTTCAAGATGTCTAAATCAATGAAGTTTTCAGTGTGGAGATGGAGTTTATTTAGATTTGTAATAGCACCCGCTATAGTGGATGCTACAAAAATATAAATCTGTGGTAAGACATATTTGAAAGTGCTTTAACGTAAGCGTAGTTACATGGCTAGCTAGAAAATTTCAGATGTTGGCAGTTTCACTGATGTGTTTTTGCAAAATGATTGCAAGTGTTCTCTCATTTTCACTACTCAAAAAGGTGCTTGAAAATTAAGTGTGGTTGGAGGTACTACTGATTAGCTCTTGTGTCCCACATTGAAGGAGTTGTGAGGCACCCCTCTGTATGAGAGGGGAAAGGAGGGGAGAGAATTCTTCTGTCTCTGATCCATCTTAATGTAATCTCTGACTGTTCTTATTCAGAGGCCTAAAAATATACTAGATTCTTTTTCAAAAGAAGATTGAATATGTTACTGTAGGAACAGTGATTTTGGTAGTCTTGGCAAGAAAATAGCTGTTGTATAAAAATGCCTACATAAGTGTAGAGTTCTGTTGGCATGCCTTTCAGACAAATTAATTTGGTTTCTATACAATTGAGTCCAGTTTGTTTTTTTTTATTCTTGTAGAAGCTCAGCAAAAAGCCTTAAGCACAGAATAAATTCTTTATCCTGTATGACTTGTGTGTATTTGTCTTTTAAATCTGTTTAACAAAGTAGTGCAACAAATTTGGGATTAGTGACATGCCAGTTAGCTTTGCTGAAGGAGGCTGAGATAGAAAAATGGAGAAATTCACATTTTTTTGCATTAGGTGTGATTAGCTGGCACAAAGATTAGCTGTACCATGCATTTCTTTTCAGGCTGTTCCTGACCTCATGGGTGCAAGGAAGTTGTGATCTGGCTGTAGCAGTATAAATTTGGCAAACAAAATAACCACAAGTTTTGTGGTGATTTGTATGTTGGCAGTAAAATATTCTCAGGTCATGAGCTTTCCTCTGGCCTCTCAAAAAAATTAAAAATAATGTTGATTTAGTACCAAGAGTCTGTTTTAACACATGCCTGTTTGTATTTAAGTGCCTTTATTTTTTCTCTGGATCCACACTGATGCTTATGATATGGAGGGCTGTTAATACCAGCTTAAAACAGGTATCACTCGCAAAAGCTTCTGATGCATTATGAAATAGGAGTTTTAAATTTCAATAACATGAAGTCTGGACTGTAAAATCCTACTTTTAATCTGGGCTTATTTGGTTAGGCTGTTAAATCCATTCCTAAAAATACTCAAGCTTTTTTGTGTTTTTATTATTTTCATTTGGGTTCAAATCTCTTTGAACTGTGTAGACACACACCTGTGCTCATTTTAATCCCTCTGTAGTTTTCATCAATTATCACAGCAGGCAAGAAGAAAATCAAATTGTAAAATGCTTTTGAAAAATAAATACATTCAATCTGGGGTTTGACTCTCTGTTTTAATCAAACATCATCTGCATTCATGTTCTTACACAAAGCTGGGTGAGGGAGGGGCACAAAAAGGCTTTTTTTGTTTTCATTGTGAAATATCTGTTTTGAAGTGCTCTGGTGTACGATGAGTAAAATACGGTAGTGTTTATAGAGGAAGGCTGGGGGTGGGTGTGTGTATATGGATTTTTTTTTTTTTTAAGCTAGGAGAAAATCTGGGTCAGAAGATTTCATTCTTAATAATAACTTCAGGCTTTATTCAACAAAAATTATCCTCTGTGGCTAGGAAGCTTCCTGACTAGGAAAGCACTGGTGGGGGAGGAACCCTCTGCCTTCAAACATTGATGGTATCATTTCCCTTTCCATCAGGACATTAAAATGCTCACCTTCCCCCATGTGTTTTTGATTGCCACTGTAAAAGCTCATAGATGCAGGACCATGCCTGGGGCCAGAGACCCTCGCTGCTCCCTCAGTGTGTTCCCACCATCCCAGGTGGGATCCCTGCTGCAGCCCCTGTCTTCTAGCGTTGCCTTGGCTGCCTGATAGCCAGTGATCACATTCTACGCAGAGCGGGTCTCGTGGTGTTGGTAAAGCAAACCGGGGCCACAGGACCAAATTAATTTTTTTCTTTCCTGAAAACATCCATGTCAGCAAAATAAATAAAACTTGAAAGCTTGCCAATTCTTGTCTTAATTGTTTGGGAGATACTGAAACATGAAATCTCTCCCTTGTCCTCTGTCTTTTGTCTTCCTCAGCAGTCACTGCCCCATGTGTTGAGCTCTGCAGTACTACTGTCTCAAACTTGAGGTTAAATATGTAAACCAGAAAAATTGGGAAAAGTGCTGTTAAATAGATGGACTGGAAGAACAGGGAAATTCTTGGCTCGTTCAGTTCTGGCAATCTGCTGTGCTAGAGGTTTAAACAAACTTGGGGAAAATAGTTGTTATGGAGGCATTAATTTTCCCTTAAGCTTCCGTGTCACCCTAGAACCAAAACCAAAGATAGTTAAATTAGGGTAATTAATCATGGAACAACTCACACAGGGAATGTAATGAATTTTTCCATCAATTTGCAAGTTCTGTAAATCAAGATAAGAAGCTTCTCTAAAATATACTTTTTATAATCTATGGCTGCTGTACTTGACAAAAAAAATAAAAACGGGTTAAGTAAATTAGATGCCATCCACATGTTTACATCTTTAACTTGTTTCTGGAGTAGTTCCTTCAAACGTGAAGGTTTAGAGAACTACTCTATTTCCATGTCTAACACTGTGTCGAGGAATGCAAACTTGAGGGAGAAAAGGTCATTTTAAGTTACAACACTTGTGTTCAGGACTCCTGTATTGGCACTTTCCTGTTCCTGCCCAGGATCTTGTGGATGTGAGAGAAGGGCAGAAAGCCTGCCACTCTGCTGCTGCAGGACCTGCCAATGATACTTATGTGTTCTACAACGTTTGGTTTTGTGCTGACAAAAGACAAGAAACATGGTATTTATCGCTTTTAGGGAAAGTCTTCCGATGTGTGGAGTTGGAAGTCCTGACTTCCCACAGTGAGATGTGCAGAAGTCTTTGACATTGTAGTCAGCCTCTGTGACTAATGTAATCGCATCTTCTTCTTGAATAACTACTGTAGATGTGAAGCACACTTTGAAGCAAGTCAGTTGACGCCCACGCAAGATTAAATTATAACATCCTGAATAAATTGCTGTGAAGTATAAGTGCTGAAGTAGTGTCAATACAAAGAAAGTTTGTTCCCAACAATTCTTTGTATGTTGAAAATCACTTGAAATTTGCTGGATTAAAAAGTTAACTTGTGTAGTTAGGTTATTTGCATGTAAAATGAGCAAAGATTATCAAAATAATTAAAAACTTAAACCGCAAGAGAGAGAAAAACGTCAAATGTGTTTTAAGTATACCTATCAAATTCTGTTCACATCCTGTTACATATTGTAACTTTAATACTTAGCAGCCAAATGGTGACTTTTGGTATACCACTTTAAAGAAAAAGTGCAATAGCACTAGAACAGGTTGCCTAAGGAAGCTGTGGATGCCCCGTCCTTGGAGGTGTTTAAGGCCAGGTTCGATGGGGCCTTGGTTAACCTGATCTAGTGGGATGTCCCTGCCCATGGCAGGGGTGTTGGAACTAGATGATCTTTGAGGTCCCTTCCAGCCCTAACTATTCTATGATTTTAAAATTTGTTACTTTTGTCTTTAATGCTTCTGATACTTTTTCTTGCATGTTACGTGAGTACCTTCTTACATGCCTCAAATATTTAAGCTTGCAATTCAGAATGGTCAAATTCAATGTTTGAAGTTTAATACTTGTTTAGGTGCCTATCTTTATGGATAACTTACACAGAATTTCAGACTTTTCTGCAGAAACATCAGCATATCCAATATTGTAAATGTTATCAACTTTTACAAGGGAGAATACCATAGTGACGTTTATTAGTCTCATGGAATCATCAAAACACGCATCATTAGGGATACACGAGTGCCTCCAGTGAAAAATGCGTATTTTTTTGATATAGAAAATAGTTGCATGTATAATTGAGGATATTTTTGTAACCCAAATGACCAGCTTTATTTTCTCAGCTGTGAGGTCATTTGACATTCCAGAGATTAACCAGTGCAGGTGTTAGTGGTCCATCTCTATTTAAAAAAGAATTGCTAGGTAGTTGCCGAACGAGTGACAGGGTTTGATGAGCACTCAGTTGCCCTTTGGCTTCAGAGTAGAAAAGAGATCTAGCTTTATGGACTAGTGACATGCAACTGGAAGCCTCCCTTGTGTCCTTCCTCTTTCTTTCTGACTGCTGCTGTGAAATAATTAGCTGCTTTATGAATTCTGTTCCTATTTTGAAAGCTTTTTTGAAATCTTATATGCTTTTTCCTTCTTTCCTGACTTTAGTGGATAAGGGTTATAAAAGGAAATCTGTGCCGGTAGCAACTCATGGAAAAGCTCTATCAAGCTATCTGTGGCTTTTAGTGTTGCACCTGGTGATACAATGCAACTGTGGAGCAAAAGCCCTGGTTGATATTTTTATTTATAAGGAATAAGAGAGAGTGTCACAAGTTTAGGCTTAAGAGTTGTCAGAACAGTATGAGAATATACTCTCTTAAGCTTTGCCTGTGATTTGACATTTGACAAAGAAAGTGGCCCAAATGAAAGTCATACTGGTGGAAGTATTCTGCAACTGTTGCTCCTTTCATGTCTTGCCGTAGCGACCTCATACAAGGTTGATAAATGTTTATAAAAGAAGCAATAAGTGGCTCAAGTCCTCAGACAGGAAGTGTCAAACCTGATTCAAACTGTTGATTTATACTGCTCTTAGGTTAGTAGTTGGTTTGGCTGCTTGCCCCTTGCTTTGTGTTTGCCAGCTTTCCGCTACTTTGAGTTGAGTAGTTGCCTGGATTTGCTTCCTCTGGAGTGTGGAATTGCTGTGGCACTGCACTGAAATGTTGTGTAGTGCTAACTTATATTTTCATTAGCATCTTTTAACCAATAATTAGATTTTTATAACTAGCATTAGACGAAGTGGGATCTTAGTCATTTGTGGGATCTTATGTCATTTTTTCACTTCTGTACCCAAATGCCTTAAACAGCTTGTTTCTATGCTAGAGTTGCATGAGTATATGAAATTATTTCCTTTTCTGCTTCTCAAACTTCTGTGCAGCACAAGAATATTATTATTAATCTGTGTGATGATGTGCTTAATCCCTGTATTTGTAAACATCTGTGGGTTGTCCTAAGCACTGAGCTCATGGCCTAGAGATGGACATTGTTTTTTGTAGTCTAGGGAGAGAGGCTTTTGACAAGACATCCTGTGTCCATGTGTTGCTGGGTATGATGCAAGAACTCCTGCTGCTGCCTCACTGAAGTTGGAGCATTGATATTCTACATGCAGCACTCTTTTTCTTCTAATTGTGATACCATTTTACTGTTCCTGTCAATGACAATAGTAAAGTATTGAAACGGGTCACAAAGGGAAGCATTAAATTGCTTGTAGTCTTTTGTAGTCCAATCCTAGGTATATTTAATAAGCAACAATCATGCCTTAATGTAGTTTGTAAGAAATGTTTGTAGTGTTTGTACTCTGAGGTATGTTCCCTTGAGCTTTGCGTAGTCCCCTGGCTGGTTGATGGTACAGGTTCCTGGGGTATCACCCATTACATACTGTCCTGGGGAGCTCCTCTGTCTTAGGTCTGATGCTGATGAAACCTGGGTGTGAGAGCCAAAAGAGTTCAGCTGATGCCTAAACTTGGCTGTTGACAGGGAGCAGGACTGACCACTGCAACAGGTAGCACATCCGTGCCTGGCTGATGTCTGTATGCTGCTTTATGTTGCCTTTTTACCTGGGCTTGTTATTTTGTGCTAGTTTGTTTTGTAAGTACTTTGGCTCTCACTATTACGCTTTGGAAAGGTAAGTTTTCGAGTTTGTCCTCTTTGTTTGAACCTGTGGCCTGACCTCAAATTAAAGCTTTGTATCCTATTCTCAGCAAAATGGACTGTAGGGTTTTTTTGAAACATAGCTGTAGAATTAATATTTCCTACTATGGACGGTGTATCTCTTTCATGCCTTTTGCTACTAACATTTCACCTGTTGACTGATATAAAGTTTAAAACTGAGTTCACCTGTCTGTATCTTTTCCTCTTCTAGCTGTAAAACATAAAAAGTGAAACAATTACAGTTGAATAACCAGGAACCAAGTTAGTTTTCCTGGTTATGTTGAGTTGTGAAGAGAGAATTGCCCAGTCTGGCTGTGATGTGGGGTAAGCTGTCTTCCAGTGGATATAGGTTAAACTGAGTTCTTGTTATTTTGGGGTTTTTATAACTTGCTGATTGAAATTCTTACCTGGAAACTTGCATGTAGAAGCATGGGCAGGACAGTCTTTCAGACCAGAGGAAAATTTGCCTTTACAGGCTGTAATGTCCATCTATGTTTCTGTCATGCCTAACGAAATGATAAATCATTGACTGTTTCCCTCAGCTGGTTACTCTTGCCAGTTGTTTCTTATTTCTTCTGAGGTGCACAACTGGTTTTTCTTTGTTTCTCAGCTCCCCGCCTACAGATGTCTCATTATTAATAATCTGTACTTGTTTGAGTTCTTAAGTGTATGTTGTAAAATCAGTTCTTGTGTTGGGCAGTGAGCAAATGGAGGTGACCTGAAACTCCACCAAAATGCGTGCATGGCTCAGTATTCAAGTAACCATCTGGCACTTTTATACTTCCTGATTTTCCCTCACATCTGATCAAAGTGCGATACTGCCTGTAGTCATTCAGGTACTTTGGAGAACCACTCTTGCAGTTCCCTGATATCGTTCTCCGTCAAAATTTCTTGGGCAGGTTTTACCTTAGTGTCTAACTGTGTCCTGAAAACCCAAGTTCTGTCTCAATCTGATAATGTAATGGGATTTGGTGTCATATTTATTGTATTAAATGTGGGTCATTGTCCCTTGGTCATACCCGAGGGATAACTAACACATTCATGTAGTAGTTCAGTACAAGGACAGAAGGCTTAGCACTCCCATGTCTCTTGCACAGATTGTCTTACGCAGATATGCCAAGATGAGGGGAAGATTAGAGGCTACAGTGAGCTTGGTTTATAATTTGTGTAAAAACCCTACTTCTCCAACTGTGGCTGGATTTGCAACAAAAACAATCATGAATCCAAATCTGCGGAAGGTATTAAGTAACATTTGTCTAACTTCGATGTTGCTAAGAGTTCTTTGAAAGTGCCTGTGTGTTTCAGAGCATCTTTCTTAAAATTATGATGGTATCACTTTTAAAAGCCAGAGAGAGGTGTTACACTTGTCAGGTCTAAAATATGTCTCATACACAGTTCATGCTTTTACATGCTTTTCTTATGCTTAGTGCAGTTCCAGCTCTTTGCATTAAGTGTTGCTAATCTTTGAAAAGTTTGTTGTGGAATGCAGACAGAATCATAGAGTCATAGAATCATAGAATAACCAGGTTGGAAGAGACCCACCAGATCATCGAGTCCAACCGTTCCTATCAAACACTAAACCATGCCCCTTAGCACCTCGTCCACCCGTGCCTTAAACACCTCCAGGGAAGGTGACTCAACCATCTCCCTGGGCAGCCTGTTCAGTGCCCAATGACTCTTTCTGTGAAATATTTTTTTTCCTGATGTCAAGCCTGAACCTACCCTGGCGGAGCTTGAGGCCGTTCCCTCTCCATATATCCCTCTTCCAATGTCTGTCCTAAAGTCAAACCAATTAATTAGCTTGCATCTCGTAAACTACAAAGTGGTTATGCTTTCCTGGAGACTATGAAAAATGAATACAGCTAAATTATGAACACAGAAAAAGGACCGTTCAAGATTTGGTTTATTTCAGGTGTTATACCTACATTGTCATTCAGAAACCTTTATATTTTGGACGTAACTCTTTAAAATAGCGTATGCTGACATGTTCTGTGGATAATCGGTAAAGACTTGGAGACTATGCTGCTTTGTATAAATGGAAATCTCCAGGACTGCGTCCAACTCTTAAACCATTTTCAAGACCTCCAATTCATAAATCTCATTGGCATACTTATATTAGTATCCCTGAATGAGTGATACTTTATTACCTTAATGATGCATTTTTAGGAGCTTAATTGACTTTCTTTAACTGCTAGAGAAGTCAAAAGAAACTCTTACAAAGGATCTCTTGTTTTGTCTGAATTTCAACATCCATTCGCTATTTTATGGTTCTCTGTAATGTTTGTAGTAATAAGGCAGCATGGTATTTTTCTGTTACCCCTTTACAGGGAAAACTTAAACTTTATTGTTCTGATTGTAATATGTACTTTAAATAAATACCAGGCCCCTTCTTAAGCTTGCCTTCTCTTGTCGCCTGAATCATTATACTTGCTTTTCATCATATGCCTTATTTTCCTTACCATTTCACAGCCTGTCTTTGAACTCTTAGTTTGGCTGTTGCCATGGCACCCAGATATATTCACAAATATACAGGCTAGTTGATACTTTTTGAACTGTTTGTGTGCTTTCAGCTAGGGAGAACATTGTCATCTGCTGCTTTTCAGTTGAATTTCTTGAAAGAATTGTTCCCCATGACTGTTGTATCTATCCTCTTTGATAACTGTCTATCTTAGCTGTTTGTTTTACCAGATCTAAATCTGACTTCTCTTTCTCTTGTCATTAATTTGCTCGTCATCTGACTGATGTTCCTTGGGTGCACAAAGAGAGTGGCGGATAGGAATGCATCAGGTCCACCCATGATGTTGCTTTGTTCAAGTACTGTAATTTCCCTGCCTTATATTGCCTGTCTCTTTTTACTCACCTTTGGAGTCCTAACTTATTGGGCTGCCCACTGATGCTTAAGAAATAATTATTTCTACCACAATGTCTATGTTTATTTTCATTCAGTTTTTAGTTCTAGAAAGTTCCTGCAGAACCATGTAACATGCTGGCCAGAAAACTTATTTTTCTGTGTTCCTTTTTTTTTTTTGCTATTATACTTTTAGGACTGTGATTCATTCTAGAGAAGTCCTAGACTTCTGTTTAAAAGCTTCTAGGATAAATGCATATGTGATCGTTTACCTTTATAAACTTAAGAAGTCCCGTGAGGAAGGCTAGAAGAACGGAAACTCTGATTTTGTAAGCAATCATATGAATGCACTAAGGACTCACATTTCATGTGGATCATAAAATGACCGCTTGTCCGTACCTGATGTGAGTATTTTCATGGACGCAGTGCTTAATCCGTAATGATACAAACCTTAAATGAAACCCTCAGTCTTGGAGACTAGAAAAGAGAGTATATGACAATGTGAGCAGAAAACTAAAGAGGGTAAAATAAAGCTCTGATTTTTTTTCTTTTCTTAGATATGTTTTTCAACATGCATACATGTAAATGAGCAAGCAAAAAAAATAAGCATGCTGGACTCTGTAATCTGCTTCCACTTGAAGCTTTTGGTCAATATAATTAACGTTTAGGAGATTAATGTAGTTCCTGCTTTTGTAAACATACTGTAACTTTCCCTGACAGTATATAGTGGCTGGATAGCTATGCTGATGCAGAATCTTCTGCGAAATGCTCACAGCTGCAAGAATAGTGGTAGTGAAACAGTGAGACTTTTAAAGACTTTACCTTCCAGTTTTCCAATTCATGTTTTTGTTGGGTAAGTTATCGGTATTTTCATCAAACTTTGTGGTGAGTAAGTTTATTCTTTGTTTCTTGTTGTTTTCTTACTTTGTGATGAAATTTATTATTCTTAGTGTAATTTGGGATGATTTTTTAACATCTGTTAATAAAGTCAGAAAATGTGGAGGTTAAGGTTTCCAGCTCAGAAGCAAAACCTCCAATACTGAAGATACTTACACATTTATTTGTCAGCAAAGGTAATACAGAGTAGTACTTACTGTAACATTGTGTGCAGTATGAACATGTTGACTGTGGGAAGCCGGACTTCTGATTTTTCTGCATTTCTTTAATTTTACTCCTCCATCTTTTCAGTGATTTAATGCTGAGCAGATTACAGCTTAGTTTTATTATTGTTTTTAATGAAAACATGTCTGTGTACAGGAGTAGAAACTGCCAGAATTATTAATTATGGCCCCTTTGTAACAAAACTCCACTAATTATTATTTCAGAAAATCATGTTCTCTAAATTGACTACACCTTCCAATTTATGTTTTATGTGAACTTTTTACCTATAGGTGTGAGAGTAGTGACTCATCACCTCCCACCTGTGAACATTTAGGGTCTGCATTAAACAGATTGAATTTTTTTGCACAGTATCCACTAGTAAATTTCCTTGTTTCTAGTTTTATGTACAGCTGAGGTCTCCTATGCCTCATCTGCTTTGTTAAATAACTTCATACTTTCTCAGGATCTATGCTCTGGCTGCAGAAAGCATTCATATCTCTCTTGGCACAGAAAATATATCTTATCTATTTGAGTAGCTAGATTCTTCCAGCTGCCTAGTTACAGTCTCCTGACTTCAGTTTCTCGCCAGTGATGGCGATTAAGGTAATACCTTATCGAAGCATCAAGTTATCAAATGTTTAATCATCTGGTGGTGAGTTTCCATATCAGCTTATTTCTTTGTCAAGAAATCCTATATCTTTTATCACTTTAGTTTGGATTATGGAAACTTCAGGGTAGAGTCAAGTGAGGTTTGAATCTATGCCTTTAGGATTCTTAAAGTAAGAAGTCCATTCATTCATTCATAGATCTCCTGAATTAGATTTGCCTTATCTTACTTGAGATGTGTATTTTTGTACTAAAAAGTACTAAAACTTTTATTTCATACTTAATAAAAGAATAAGAGAGGAAGAATGTAGCAAGTGAGGATGAAAACTCTTTTTAGAAAGAAAGCCCTAAGACTTGTTGATACTGGACAGCAAAGCAGGAAGCTCTGTGTCATAAAAAGCCTCAGCTTGTTGTATAAAGGCTGAAACTCAGGATATAGTCTATAAATACAGAACAGTTTCATAATATATTTTTAAAGTACAGTTATGAGTGCCTCAGAGAAGCTGTTAACGATGCAGCTACTTTAATATATCCACATTTATTTGTGCGCATGCGTACAGTCATACCATGCATTCTTCTTCAATCATGAACATATTCAACTCCATGATATGTATCTCCTATATGAGACTGGTAATGATACAAGCACCAGATGTAAATTTAGGAGCTACAGACCATACACTTCACAAACTCTAAACCAGCAACTTAGTGGAGAAACAGAAAGGAAGGGACTTCAATTTTAACATGGCAGAAAAGGAAGAATTCATGAAGTTGAATATTGTGCAGAAAAAGACAAAATCTTCACACGCACACCCCCCCGCCCCCAGTTTTTTGTCACAAATTTTTCTTTTTAAGCAGTACATCTAGCAGACTTCTAGGGTTTTTAGGGGTGTCTTCTGTCCTGACCAGTTGATAGCCTGAAATGTTGTCACTCAGCTTGGAGATTAAAGTGCTTGTGCTTGAACTTGTTCAAGCTGTTGGCCGAGAAACGTGGCTGGAACAGATTTACTAGCTGCAATTAATGGTTGTGTTCTCTTTTCTCCACCACTGACTTATCAAATAGGAGCTCAGTGGGGATCTTAAACTTATCAGTTGCTGCCATACTTTTTGCTTCCAAAGTTGCTTTAAGTTTTGAAACTGAAATGAATGACATTTCAGAATTACTGTCTAAAATACCATAATTTGGAATATCAGAATAATTTGTAGTAGTACAAAAGTGTGGGTTTGGTTGCTAATTTCTTGTTGAGCTTTATTTTTGTAGTAAATAAGGCAAGGTTGGAAAGCTTATCTTCTTTTCCTCCCACATTTTTAAAATGCTGTTTATTTTTTATCTTATTTTGCTAAGTATCAGAATAACACTACTACAGTACTCCTGTAATAACTTGAGTAGCTGTAATGCTGTGCAGCTCTGAATATGTTTATGGCTTCGTCATCATCATGTTGTTTTTTTGTAATTTATAAGCACTTATATGAAGGTGCCCATCTGTCTCTGAAATCCCTCCATTGTTGCACATTTCTGTTGTACAGCTTTTTCAAAGGCAGACGTTCTCCAAGACGAAGCTCCATCCACCCACTCAGCACAGATGAACCCTTGTATTAGGTGGACTACTGTCAAGACCCTAAGTCAGGCAGGTTCCCCAAAGATCGGGAATGGGAAAACCAAATTGATATCTGACAAGTATCACTGCCTGTTTGGTGTGTTAACTTTGTGACAACTGTTTTTTTTTGAATTTTTGCTTGAACAGTTTCTGCAAGTATTTTTGAGATTTTTGGTAAAAGAACCCTGTGATTCATCACATGGTCTATCACCTGATTGCAGTCCTGCTTCTGGAGTGAATAACTGATTAAAAATTAAAATAATTTGGAACTGCTCAGGAATGTTTGCTTAAAATAAGCTGCTGTATCATCTACTTGAGCCAGTAAGGATGCTTGAGCACATCCTATCAAATAAAACCAAACCCCAGAAATCTCAGGTTCTCTTTTCTTTTTAGAGTATTGTGAGTAGAGCAGATCTTGCCACTGGTGGCATGTTGAGAACAACACAAACAAACAGGGATTTAGGTTGCATCTTGTAACGTACTAAATTCTGTATGGCTCTTGTGCGTGTAAGTAGTAGTGGTGAATCAATCTCGTTGTTTTATTCCCCTTCTGATGATGGAGTTTAAGGATTTTTATTTTGATTTTTTCTGAGCAAAAGGTGGTGTTATGGAGTGCTTATTTAGTGAGGACTGTGTTGTCAGCTGGTGGAGGTCACATGCAGGGAGATAAGGTGGTCTGAAGGCTGCTTTCTTGCCTGTAGTGGCACGGCACTCCGACTCCTGTGAGAAGATGATGTCTTGCCACTTGTGCTCTTTGCTTTGAAGCATTCTCAAAGTGTCTCTCTGAGCATTTTCAGTATGAGGAATATAGTGATATGAGAGAAACTCAGAACTGATACCTGTAGGTTGCCTGTTAAATCTCAGAGCTTGGAGATTATGCTGTTGGGACTAGCAATATAGGACTAACTAGAGAACATCTGCAGCTGACTGAGTGCATGTCCAGTATCACTAAGCACCTCTTTGCAGCCTTTCAGTCTCCAAAAGAGAACGTACGTTTCTGTTTTCTGAAAATTAAGTTGTTTTAAGTGGAATCTTCTGTCTTAAAGGATGCTTGTTACCTGTCCTAAAACTGTGGCTTTGATTATGCGTGACGATGAAGGTAAATGCCTTCCCTGTTTCTGTGTCTCCAGGAACTGCTGCAAGGAGCCTCTGGGTGTTCCAGTGTGAAGAGACCTACCTCTGTCTGGAGACTTCTGCTAGAAGTGAAAAACTCCTAACAGGCCTTAGCAAGAGCTCAAAAATCTTGTATCAAGGTAAAATGATTAATTTCTCAAACAAATTGAAGTGATAGAATTTTCAAAATAAGCATTTATTTTCTTACTAAATAAACACATAAATGTGTTCCTGAATTTTCTCCTTCTTCTGTATGTATTGCTGCTTGCTACCTGGTATGAATGTTGTCATAGCGAATGCTGGAGGAGGGGAAGGGGAACAACATAATGCATTGTAGGTTAGAGCCAGCAATAATTCCTTGTAATATTAGTAGAAACATACATCCACAGTTCTTTGTTGATGAGGAAACAGGCTGTTTCAGAGCCTTACAGCATGTGCTGGTTTTAGAAAGATATCCCACTTTAATTGCTGCATTCAGAGCTTGCTTTGAGTGGCCACAAAAAAATGGAAAGGCTCTCGGATATCTTCAGCAACAGGAGGAGAATGAGGTTTGCATATGATGAATTTCTGTTTACCAGCACTATAATTATTTCTTCTGTATGTTCACTCATTCTTGCTTGAAAATGACAAATGCTGATAGATTAAAAAGAAATGTGACCCAAAGAACTTTGCACCTAGCAGCACTCCAAACCTAGGCACTTTGGGAGATTTGACTTCGCTATGATTTTGTTATATAGCCAGGATTTTGAATGTAGTGATGATATATGCAGAATCTTTCCTCCTTACTGACAAGATTAATTGAACTTTGTGTAGAGAGTTGGCTGAAAATTGAATAGTAGTGGAAACATTATCTACAAATTTCTTCAAGATTAAATGTAGGTCCTTCTAAAATTCTGCCAACTTCTGCATTTTTTTAAAAATAGCTGTTGCAAGGTCTTAAGTTCATTGTTGGAAGTTTCTTAAATAAATATTCCTTCATTCATCCGAGAAGAATTGCAGATTTTTCTTGCTAATCCTTTATTGATCTTTCTAATTTTGGCTGAAATTAGAGCTCCAATCTAGACCACAGCTTATGGTCCTACCATCTGTAGAGTAAAAATCAAAATCTGAGTTTTCCCATTCTGAGTTTTCCCATTTCCCAGTCAGTGTTTTGCTCTATAACCTTCCCACGTGACCTGCTGTATGTTCCTGGGGGTAAGACTACCAAGTGCGGTTAAGCCTACCCATCCCTTTTCTACACCATTCCTTTTCTCTCTGCTTCTCACTTTTTAATTCAGTTTCAACTTCTCCAGTCCACTAGCAAGGTCAGCTGAAACAACTGAGGATACTGTATGAAAATCTTGGCAGAGCGGAAAAACTGATATGCTTGTACAGCAATTTCAAACTGAAGGGGAAAAAAAAATCCAGAAATACTTGTCTTTAATGTTTCGCTTTGTAATATTTGCTTTAGGAATGCATGAAGCAGTACAAGTTGAGATAACCATGCACTAAAAAAAATAGCGTTTCTTCTGAATGTTATTTAAAAAGTACAGTTTTACACATTGAGAGATTAGAGAATATCTGCATAATTCCATGGGGTACATCCACCTTAGGTGGGGTGGTGATAGTTAGGATTCATGTACAACAGTGTAAAGTACAGTCATTTTTTTGTAATGCAGTGTCCAAGATTGAAATGCAGCCTTGAATGCTGTCACTACTTCCAGCAAAGCAGTTTGTTCTGTGCCTTTCTGTCTCGTGTTTCCTTTTGTTGGAGGGGTGTGTTGTGAACCAGAAACATGATACAAGACAGCCAAATGTTCTGGTGAAAATCAAGGGCACTTCATAGCTGTGAAGATTTTATATTTGTCCTAGATTCTTTTTTTTCATTGATGCAGCTGTAACTATTGTCATAAATTATATGAATAATTGATCAAGGAGTTCTTCTTACCTCAAGTAATGTTATGCTTATTGCTTCTCAGAACTGTGCTGCTCTTTGTTGTAGTTCAGCATTGCTCTTATACTGCTCTGTGTGTGGGGTTCTTATTCCCTTAAAGTTTTCTGCTGCTCCCACCCACTTTGGTGTACCACTCTTCCCCCTTCCCTGCAAGAGCATGTTGTTTCTGCTTCGGTGTATTCCATGATTTAACTGAGAACTGGGTCTTTTTCAATCGACAGCCACACATTTTAGAATGCTGCCCCAGCCCTGGGAACTGTGGAGTGTACGCATCTGGTTTCACATAAGCATGAATTTCTGGCTTCACAAACATGAAACATGTAGTCCTTGCCGCAGAGTTAGCTAAAGTGTTCCGTAACTTGAGACTGTATTCGAAATAAAACCAAAATTGTATGGCTTCTTTACCATACTAATGGAAAACATTTAATTTACTACTTCAGGCCAACCAAAAGAATGATGCAATGCTGCTCAAGCAGTTTTACAGTGCCTTTTCTTCCGTAGAAATCAATACAGCTTGAAGATGCTGCTGTGGGAGCTGGCTAGTTGACTGCCATCCAGCTGCGTTCAAATGTAAACTTCTGTACCACAAACCGAAACTGATGATTTTGATTTATTCAGGCATCGCTGTATCTCTGAGATATGATGGTGCTGGGTTTTATTCATAGCTTTTCTCTGCTTTATTGCCATTAATACTAAATTGGAATTTCAAAATAGCAAGTTCCGTCTGCTTGTGATTTTTTTTTTTTTCTGAAATCATTCAGTTTAATTCAGGAAATGCAGAAAATTCTTTGCTCTGTGATAGTGATACTGGCAAAAGCAGCTGCACGTACATACTATCTGTGCCTTTTAGGGGAGTCTTGTCTTTTACCCCTTCAAAAAACACAAATATAAAAGGGTAAAAAAGCCATCCAAAACAGGCCTTCATTCAACAGGAGTGTTACAGTCTAGCATAATAATTTTCTACTTTGTATAGAAGAACATTTTTCTCCTGCTAGAGGAGGTGAAATGCAGCAGTGTTGTTTTGGCTTAGTCCAAAGTACTTAAAATAGAACAATATTTTTTTTGAAGAATTGAAACCAGCCGTGCAGATTTTCATAGTACACCAACTTTTATGCCCTTGTTTCCTTTCCTATTCTTCTCTTGCCCCCACTAATAGGTTTGACTTTATTTAAGCTCTCTACTATAAGAGGCTGTCGGTGTTTCTCTCCTTATTTTCTTCCTTAATGGGATTTCAGTCTTGCTTAAGCGCTTTACTTCTGGAAGAAATTCTTTTCTAAAATAGCCCTTAGGATAGAGTCCCTGATGCTGCTTTTTTACCCAAGTGCTGTATTTCCTTGGGAGGTCCCTTGCTCACACTCTGTGTGCTGGTCTTGCTAACTCCTACCAGGAGGAAAGTTGTGACTTGATTCTTGTCTGCTACCTTGCCAAAAGTACATTTAGTCTTTTTTTAGAAAGATAATTTCTACTTCCATTTCTCAAGTAACTTCAATCCATATTTCTTTATTCTTTAACCATTTTTCTTTCCCAGGTACTGAACAATTTACGGTGAATAAATAGTTTGAGAAGGTGATGTAGAGGAATTGATGTCCTTTTTGCAGTGGTAGTTTGGGATGCAGTGGGTTAGCAAAGAGGAAGATGAGGATTTGAATTGCATGAGAGTCTTGGTTGGAGGTATTTAGGACTTTTTTTTTTTCTGGAAAGGGTGGAAAAAGTGAAACTGAATACAATTAAAATGGATAGCAGTGTTGCTGATAGCTGTTATTTTCTTTGAAAAGGCTACCAAGCGAGACCGTATAGAGAAGTACCTGAATCCAGATTATAAATAAATAATTAATTTGCTTATCTGGGGGAAACCAGTGAAAAATTCAAATTTATAGGTTTGAATTTCAGTACAGTTTCAAACATTCTTTAAAACAATTTTGTATTTTTTCAAACTACTGCAGTTTTACTCATAGTATAAATACTAAATTTTTAAGATGTATGGAATGTATATTCTGCTACAAAACCATGATGATTGTTTCCTATAGACATAAGGACAGCATATGTCCAGTAGCTGCTACCTTTGTCATAATAAAGACTTTTGCTATTAGATATTGACAAGAAATTTTAAATGGCTTCATTTCTTTTCTAAAAATGCTTCCTAAAGATGAACAAAATGCCTCAGTATTAGCATAATTTATTCACAGTGACAAATCTGGATGTATAGTCTTTGTACAGTTGTACATTTCTTTCTGGTTGCAATTTCACAGATTTTGTCTTGTGTTGCAGAGTATCAGTTTACTCCAAGTATTGCCCCGATGCTCTTTTAGGGAGCAACACACAAATCTGCAGAAGAAGAAAGAGGCGCATCCCCCCGCCCCCAGCTTTTCTTTTTTTTTTTTTTTTAGATTTTTCCAATATTCAACCATTTCTACTCAGAATATCTACGTGGAACTGAAATGCAGTTGACTTCAGCAAGTAGGTTGACACAGCCTATAGCATTTCAGTTTGACTGTTCAAAGATTATTGCTAGCATTAAAGATCTGCCGATTGGTTTTCCTTTTCCCTAGAAAGCCCTGGAAGTCTAGGCTGGATTATGCCATAAAGACTTCTAAAGCTACATTTTGAATAAAGCTTAAATTTACTGCAGCCTGTTTGCTTTGCATGGTTACAGTACTAGAACAGTGTTCACATGTAAACACTGTAATGAAGTTGTTAAAAAGAAAAGGAACACTTACAGCATTTGCACTAAAATTCATGGAGCCTGAAGTAGCCATGCTTAGGGTGCTAGTACTTTGAAGGGATTAAAATACTTGGAAATAAATACAGATAACATTCTCAGACTAGCAAAACAGTATGGAAGTGATGGGCAGGAAAGATACTAATGATTATGTAGAGAGTAATCTGAATTGAAATGCCACAGTGGAAGCCATTTTATGGTCTGACCCTAACACTATGAATTGAAAAGCAGAAAGAAGTACAGGGCATTACCTATAAATGGTAGTCTGGAAGCTGCTTGGAGTATGTTGTCTTATTTTTCTCTAACCTGAAATTCAGTTTTTCCTTGAGTCAAACCTGAATAAACTATTTTGGTTGTTTCTGTTGTGCTTATGGTTCCAACACTGCCAAACATTGCTACTTTATTTTAAGAATTACTCTTACTTACAGTCTGAATCCTGCTGGAAACAGAAAGCTATTGGGACAATGCAGTCTTGCTGTTAAGAAACTTAAATAAGATAAGGCTAATCCTATTGAATGCTTCCACTTCAGGAGTTAGTGTAGAAACTTCCCTTTCCTAGATGTGACACCATACCATTGGCTACGTGCTTTATGGGATTTCTCCCTCAGTTTTTTTTCTGAATTGTTGGCTTGGTTAGTCGTTAATATTCAGAATATTTCACACAGTTGTGGGTTATGGCACTATAGCATGCCAGTTTCCAGAATTTCAGAAAAAGAAAAGCAGCAGCTCTTGATTTTTATGGCTCAAGGAGGGTGAGTGAAAATAAATGTACCTCTGGCCTCTTTGGTTATGGCAAATTTAGATTTCTTTTATGCAGGATGTTTAATATAATTTCTTTATGTATCAGTAGAAATACAGGAAGAATTAGGATGCTGAATCACCTGTGAGCTTTTGCTCAGGTGACTTAGAGTTTTAGAAGCAGAAACTGTGCACGTAAGAGTTTTTAAATTGCCATTTTCAAATGGTATTGAACCAAATGTCACTATCCTGATTTCAGGAAGAGTTAGTATTAGCTATTTCAAATAAAGAAATGTAAGAATTTTCTTACAGGTGAAGGAGGATAATCTACTCCCAACACCACTTTTTACCTTGATCTTTTCCATTTAGAGGATTAAACTGCAAACCGACTTCAAAATGAGGTTATCTTTCGAGTTGTCTAATCACCCTTAGATTTCTTAAAACTTGCAGCATAATAAAAGATTTGTAGGGAATCAGGGTATTAGAGCATATGTTCTTGAAATAAGTTTGTTTTGAAAAGGCATGCTTTTCAGACTCCTAAAAATGAGTAACTTGCGTAAATAACTTAATCCTAAGCAATGGTTGCATTCATGTAAGTAATTAGCAATTGGTGTCTTTTCCCTTCTTCTAAAGAATCTGAAACTTTAAGACTGATAGTTATCAATCGGTTTTGACTCATTTGGAGGAAAGTCTAGATTAAGAGCAGAAACTTTTTGTTCTTAGATCAGCAGCTAACTTGCTGTGTGGCCTTGGGCATGTCCTCTTGACTTTCTTGCATCAGTTTACAATTGTCTCCACTGTTGTTGCCACCACCATAAAGTTCTTCATTAGCTTTCGAGTTAAAATACAATTGAAACTGTTTATTATTCTGAGTGGACTCATTTGCTGTGCGCTTTCTCCTATGGCAATGTAAAGTGCAGTGGAAATATGCAGTTTAATCCATAAAGAACTTGGACAAAATAAAACCACCCTGTGCAACATTTATTACAGTAAAATGGTTTTGAAAAAGATGTGCACAGTTTTTTTAGGAGTACCAGTCTGTACAAAGACTGCAAGGGGGGTAAAGCTATTTGGTTAAAAATGGGAATTCTGTGACCATAATAGTTAAAATAAGGGGGGGGAATCTGTCCTAAAATGAATACGTGGCAGTCTTAGTTTGCCTGAGCCTTTAGCAGATTTCCACTTGTGCTTTCTGCCAAGTAAATTATATTTATGAAGAAAAATTACACTCCAAGCCTTGAACTGTTGGTATCTTTTAACAAGGTTAATGTGATGAGGCAGATAATTGACAAAAGTGAGGTGACATTTAACAGTGGACCAGCTGAGAGATGTTTGTTCCTATGTGGTGTGCAGATTGAGTGTCCCGTAAGCTTATTGTTTTGTGTTTTGTAGTTACTTTTGCATGTGTGCCAGGACATGCTCTGGGAAGAGGCATAAACTTCTTTCCTTTTTTCTTTCACGAATACATTTATTTCCTGTCTAGGGCCAGAAAAGCAGAGTAACAAGAGGGGTTTTGTTAAATACAGCAAAATCTAATTACAGCTTGATTTAAAGCCACATTTACACAATGGCTGAGGGGTGAGTTCACTTCCACAAAAACAAACTCCTTGGCTTCCTACTGTGTATCAGGGAATGTGAAGATGTACGTCCTAGACAGTGACTGCCTCCCTCTACTGGCACCAGCTTTTCTTACACTGTGCTTCAGCTCTGTTGCATGTATAAAAATGAGAATATTTCTATGCAAAAGAATACTGATGCATGGATTCACTAGTGCATACTCATCTTACTGGTTATGCCACAGGTGACACATGCATTACATGTGTTATGTAACGTTAGGTATTACATGTTATATATGATAGGCTTGTTCTCCTTTTTCCATGCACTGTAGAAATCTTGTTCCTCAAAATGAATGGTTGTTTACTGCAGTCCATATTTTGAACAGTTGTGTCCCTTTTGATTCAAAGGAGAAGTGTTGAAAACTAACTACGTTTTCGTGATAATGTTTTTTGCTGAGCGCACACCTCTGAAAGATGCAAGCTCATACCTTGGTTATCTGCTGAAGTTATTGGAATAGTTGAAAGCATGGCTTAAAATTTTGTTGTTTTTTTTTTTCTTCAGTTGGTTTAAGTGTTCTGCTGTTCTTTTAACTGTTTTTCAGTGGAAAAGGTTGCACATCTCTAGCTCACTGAAAGCCTGGAATTCGTAACGTGTTTCTACGTTCCTGGGAAAGGCTTTGCCCATGAGCCCCACAATAGATGGCCTCATAACAGCAGGTCATAGCTGAGACTGACATGCACGTGGTCTTTATTCTTTTCTTGTTTCCAACTCATGATTTCCATTTTTAGCAGAGTTTTTGATTACTGAACTTTTACTTGATGCTGCTACTATTCCTTCAATTTCTACTCTATGAATTAGAGTAACAGAGTCTAGAAATTAAGTATACGCACTGCTATTATCTACCAAAGGAAAGGTACTCGACTAGTCTAGCTCAATATACTTCTGGCAAATGAATGTCGCAGTTCATCCTACTTCCCGGCTTTTGATGTGTCCTTCATTATTCTTCAAAATTGTTCTAAAACCTTATAGCTGAGGTGAGAATAAGGGATTTACTGTTCCTTAGGCACACATTAATGTACCCAACACAAAATTATTCAGCATCCCTATTCAGTGGCTGTCAAGCAGGAGCAAAGCATCTGTGCATGGTGAGGAAGGAGATGTTGATAGGAAGCCATCAGAGCGTAGTTGTCCTGGAAGAGGGGAAGGTGGTGGCAGAAAGTGGCTGGTGATGAAACTGAAGTTGCTGAGCCATGTGTAGGAGCTGCTTAACGAAAGGATTTGAGTAGTGAGTAGGGAAGTAGTGAGATGAGAGAGTCTGACAGGGCATTTCTGACCAGTAAAGAGTGAGCCAAAACTGGCATTCCTTCCTGACAACGGGAGGGCTAGCGTGTGAAGAAATGGGAAGTTGCAAGAAGCAGAGAAGAGAAGGGATAAGATCTTCTGAGATGACTCTTCCTTTAAACGCATCTCATTCCATATTTTGTTTCATGTTTGCTCATTTTAAACTTCTCAGAGGATTCTCAGATACAGCCATATTATTGTGATATTGATTAACTACATCTGAAGGTGATGGGGGAAAGAGAACCAGAAGGCTTGCTGGGATACTGAGAGAGATCAGTGAATAGTATGAACACAATCATATCTCTGTGTATAGCTATATACAACTCCACTCCTAAAATTACAAGAAAGCCTCTTTGCCATGAAGTCATACCCAGGGAATTCAGCCCATCCCAAGTCACAGACTTCTATTCAGTGTACACAAACTTTTATAAATATCATTTCACCATTTCTAATTGCTTCTCCAGGTATTTTGGGGCTTTAGTTAAATCCTTGCCGGAGTTCCTGTATTCCATGACTTGTATTTTCTCAAGGAAGTCATGTGAAGATCATCAGCTGCAGAAACATAAATTAATTGTCTTTTCCAGCACTGACTTGCCTGCATTGTATGTGGCTTGAAAACCTTAAGTTGCGTCACAGTGCTAGGAGGATCATCTTGTGGTTTTAGCCTTTTCCATCATGTCACGTTGAAATGTTCCGTCATGTCACATAGTAAAAGGAAGGGGATGAGCATTCATTGGGATAAAAAAGCTGTTGGGTCCTGCCCTTCAGTAGTCCTTACCAAATGGAGGTAGTGAAGAAAGTGGTGATGGGAGGGAAGATCTTTGAGCATACATGTGAACATCCAAGGATCAAAGTCAGTGTTTTGTATGGCTGCCAGATAGAGAAGAGAGCTACGTTCACACTGGAGTACAGTGTCCAATGAAGTACTCATTGCTGTCCCTTATCTGCCAGCTGGGCACTCACTGCTGGAAGCTATGGAGATACATAAAGGAGTTTTGTGGCTTTTGCATTGTCTCACGTCAACCTTAATGTCTGCAGTCAGTTTCTGTAGGGGAGATGACTTGAGGGGCTGAGGTTTGTGGATTGCTTCTACTTTTTCCTGATTGATTTTTATAGTTAAACTCTTCGGGGGTGGGGGTGGGGGAAGGAAGAAAGCAACGACTAAGAGCTTGATAAACTCCCAGTTACTAGTCAACATCGATATGCAGAAATTACTCAGGATGACTTACATGCTTTGTTCTTTTGGAAGCCTTTCAGCTGTGATAACTGCAAAGTTTATTCTCCTAGGAGATGCAGAGTTCTTCCACTCCCAACCCCTTCTAATTAAACACGTGAGGTGTTTTTGCCATTCCTTTAGTGGATGGATTTTCAGAGACGATGAAAGATTTGGCTACGTTAATTACCAGAAGTATACTGTCAAATTACTAAGTATGTGATTTTTATTACTTCCACAAAAGAGCCATAAAACCCAACAACAGCAAAATTCTGGATTTTGTAGAATTTTTAAATGCAAGACTAACTTAAATTTATGAAGGATGTTTTAAATATATAACATAGGGCAGAGATTGTTTTCTCTGTTCTGATCACATTGAATGTTCTCCTTATTGTAAAAGAATTTGACTCCTGTAGTACGTCTAATTTTTGTTTAACACAAAGCTTTTTAGGGCCCTGCCTAAATGGGTAAATGTACAGAATTAAAACATGAGATGGCATAACTCTTCTGTTGCATCGACCAGATATGGTTGCATAAGGGACTTGATGTAACAAATGGGGCCAGTAAGTCACATGAGTAGTCAATTGATTAATCTTGAGTATTGAATGCCTACTGTGGATTTTTCACTTAACCTTGATTATTGCTTACTAATAGCAATACAAAGGTTTGAGCTGTTCAGAAGACAGAGGCTGCACATTTTCTGCACTGAAAAGAGCTCTTCATGAAGGGAATTAGCTCTCTTTGTGTGAAATATAGTGAGCCTTAGGCAGACTTCTAGTGGATGACTTCAGTTCTCCTGAAATGTTATGCTACAGTTGCCAGTTCTGGGGTTGTCTCCCAACTTAATAGAATTTGTATCATTCCACCAAGTACAGCTTTTCAAGGTAGCCCTTATCTTTCCATGGGGTAGCTGGTGTCATGGTAGTTCATCCAGAATTACCTGCTATGCAATAAAATGAAATGCTTCCACACAAGACCATTAAAGAGTGTGTGTTGAATGAGAAGAATTCCTATTTTTTTTTTCTGTTGGAACTAGTACTAGATTCTCTGATTTATTGAAGTATGAAGAGTAGAAATAATTTTTCCGTGAACTTATTCATAGCTGATATTATTTTTTCACCATTGTCCCTGAGTCTTCCTACTACAGCACCATGGCATGAGAAGAGCTTGTTACCCCAAACAATCAATGAGCTTCTTAATAATAGGGTTCTTAATAGACTTAATAAATAGACTAGATAAATGTGTAATCTGGAACCTAAATCAGCCTTCCTTGATTTGTACATAACAAGATCTTAAAAATAGTTTTCTGATACATAAGTTTTTTTCCAGAGATTTGTTTATGCATAGATCTGTTTAGTATTGTTAAAAAAAAAAGTGTTAACTTTGTTTCTTTTATTGCTGCTGCCCTTTGCAGCCAAAATTTGTAGTTAGGGTTTTTAAAATTCTGAGGAGAGAACGTTCTCATGTCATATGAAAAGTATGTGATCAGATGTGGTGGACTGTATGAGCAAAGCAGGACTAAGATAAATAGCCTCAGCCAAAAATTAGTTAGTCATTTCAGTGTGATTTAAGTTATCTCTATCCAGAAGTGCTTGGCATAAAAATGTAATCATTCTGATAACCAATTCTTGGTGTCAATTCTAAATGAAGTTTTCTGTTCCCTGTGGATTATTCCAGCAGGGTTTTGTTTTCTGTAGATCTTTCTATTTGTTGTCAGTCTTCTCTTTCTGTTGTCTACTAATACAAACAGGCTCAAAGAAATTAGTAAATCTGTATACACACACCATGCTTACTTTTCGACTGGTTTAACTTACATCTTTTGTTGACTTCTTTCTACAAGAACATGTTCTTTTGCAATGCTCACTCACTTGAGCTTTCACTGTGATAGGCAGCCTGTAATGAAAATGTTGACTCACCTGAATGATATCTTTGCTTTCGTTATTTTGTAAGTCAGATTGCAAGATAATTTTAAATTACAAGTATTAGATAACATTTTTTCTTGAATAATTGCTTATGATTATGGCAAGTTACTGTACTCAGTCACCTATTTTAATCACAGTCAACATTTTAAATGTCAGTGTTAAGGGAAGCAGAAGCTGTTTATGTAGAGTCCTGAATGATAATACCTTCATATCTTGCTAGCTTAATATTTTGAGTCTCTTCATATTAATAGTACAAAGTTCTTTAAAAGAAGAAAAGAACAAAATGGATTAGTCTTGTAATGTAATATACAGATGATCTTGAGGAGGACGGAGAATAAAGGATCTGTGAGATGCCACCTGAATATGAGTGTAATATAGTCATCCATTGTTTTATAGATTGTGCACCTGCACTCTTTAATTTTCAGATGCTTTAATTCTAGTGGATGTACTCAAATGACTCACCAGATATCTAGAGCATCAGGTAGTTATACCTATATTTAGCTTTGCTTTATCTCCTTATCCTTGTTTCTGTCTTCATTTTCTCAGTTGTAAGCTACAGTGAGTTTCATTATTGTTTAGAAGAACAAAACCCCAAAACAATGTGGGAAGTGTTCCCAAGTGTTCTCAGTAGCCTCTGCAGGCTCTTTACAGGCTCCTTCTTCAGATGGTCAGAGCTTGTGGAGTGTAAATCCTCTGTCTTCTTTCACAGTACCTTCAAACACAAAATACTTAACCCCATCTGCCAACAGGCTATACTTCTCAGTTGGAGGTGATGGTTTTTTTAAGAGGTGTGTCCTTTGCTGCATGCTGTTGGGTCTGCCCTGCTGGTGGTGTCCCTGATAGCAGCCATCTCCAGCAGTGCCTTTGTTTTGGTGGTTGGCCTTCACCAAGGCTTGGCCCCAGACTTAACTACCTTCTTCTGTTGAGAAAATGTTGTGTGCTACAGACTGCAGTATTTAACCACAGGTCAGGATGTCTGTCTTTTTTTTTATCTCCAGTCCATCTCACATATCCTTGGTTAGTTTGGCTTGCTGCAGTTTCCTCTTTATTATTTACTTAGGGAAGGTTTTCTACCAAACATTAACTCAGACTTCAGCTGCAGCAAGGCTGGAAGGATGTAATAGGATGGGAGACATGACATATTCTAGTGTACAGTACCATTGGAAAGACTTGCAGACTTTGGTTTTACTCCAAATCTCTCCTTTCATTGGGAGCTAAATGTGTGTGGAGAGTCCTTAAAAAAATCATGACAACTGCAAAAATTTTCAGGTATTTCCTTTATGCAATCTCAGATCTGTAAATATCAATTTAAAGCCCATGTTCTAAATGAGTAGATGCTTGTAAACATAGTTAAGTCTTTACCCTAACTTATAACTTAAAAAAAAAGTATTCATAGATCACCTTGGTTTTTGCCTCATTGTACTAATTAGTTGCAAAGCAGTAGTGGAAGCTAGTGTTTCTGGATGCAGTGTACTGATTTACCAAAAGAGATGATTATATTTCAAGTACCCAAAGAGAAAACAAGCCTCCAAAATTCTTCTCAACATCAATATTTCAAAGCTATTTCAATTTGATTTTAATGAAACTGATATAAAATTACATAAATGAGGCAGTTGTAAGTATTCAACCAGAATAGGTTGAGTACTTAGATTTCACAGGTTAGCCATGCACATGCTGTAGCTTTATGTGCTGAACTGATCAGTGCGAAAACTCAGGACTTACGTGTAAGGCTATTTACATTGCTTCTTCTCGGTCCTTCCAAATACGAATATTTATGCTAGTGGGTGGATATGGTGGGACTGCATGTGGCAGTCCAGCTGAGTATAGAATTTATGATTCTTAAGGGTTTTTTATGGTTTTTAAGTTATGCAGTGTTTTTCATAGTTATGCAGTTTCTGTTATAAAATATGAATAATATATACAGTGAAGTCAGTGTTAAACACTTATGAACAAGTTTCAAAGTTGCATGTTTGCCTTTTCTAGCAGCCCTTTTACTGTGGTTATGCTGCTTATGTTTTGACGACACTGATGGAATTTGCTTTGAAAATATCAATGTCTCTTATTTACTGATTACTTTGGAGCAGCTTCTTCTTCAGATCCTGACAAAGGCAGAACTTTGGGGAGCTAGAAGAGATTTTCTCTCTGAACAAGAGATTCTTGTTCAGATCTCCAAAGACTACATTATCATAGTGCTTGCAGGGGGGTACGTGTTTGAGACATACTGAAAGCTCCAATTCTAGATTCAGTTACGTTTGTATGTAATTTCTTTAGTGACAAAAAGGGACTATTGTTATGCTATTAAAGTTGTATAGTTATGGGTCTACTGATCTCCCTCTCCACCTCTGACATATTTAGGACTTTTAACCTCCTCAGTGAGACACCACCCTCTTGAGGTAGTGGGAAAACAATGATCTTAAAATTTATGTGCTGTTCTTCACTGCGCAGTACAGTGTTGGAATAGATGAGGCATACTTGCTGCATATATGCGCTTACAAAGTGTATTTCAGTTCGCAATGAAGGCTAGGTTCAGACCTACTTTATTCCTAATATTATGTTGATATAAATTCTTGCTAAAATGATGTGTATGTCAGCAGTGTTATAGATTACATTGCCAGTGAGTCAAAGTTTTTGTACTTGCATTTTTTTTAATGTAAAACTGAAGATTGTGATGCCTGTGCTTTCAGAAACATCTGGAAGCGCTGGGGATTTGCAGCTGGGGCAAAGCTACAAAGCAATAGAAGACTCATTGTGATTAGGGGTTGTTCTCCTGAACAGCTAGCACTTCATGAGGATGGCTGCCTGAAGAAATTCTGATTTTTTTAACAGCAGTAGTATTAAAAGTGACTTGTGTGAGACTACTATCCCATGCAGGCATGTGCTGTGGAGAAGTTGGACAATGTTTTTTGCTCTTAGGCACAGGAAAGGAAGGTAAGAACATGCCTGCTGTTTTGTCCAAGAAAGGTTTGAGAAGGCGGACAAGTAATTTGTCTCCAGGACATGACAGAGTTCCCCTGGTGCATGTTTCCCATGTTCAGAGCACACCTTAGCTTCTGCAATAACTCTGCAGGATCATTACTCTCCCCCTCACCTTTAGCTGGAGTACTATGCAGGGAAGGGAATGTCTTCTCAAATATCCAGAAAAGGCTGGAAAATAAGGTTCTGGGAGTTGCTAGGCTTGAGGGGCAGGCACTCTCCTGTTTTCATTGCTCTTCATTTTTCGTAGCCCTAGTTATGTGACTTCTATGCTCATTTTGAATTGGAGTGTTGGATAAAAGCCACAAAAAAGCAGCCCTGGAAGTAAGGCCTTGGATTTTATCTGCCCCACAAACTTTAACTACTAGGTCTACAAGCTGCCAGGAATGTAAGTACGCTCTTCTTTAGGAACATTATATGGATGAGAGTCCTAAAGACTCTTTCATAAAAGGGCTTTTGGCTTGCTCTGTTAAGTAGTGAAGCCTCTCTTCCTGGAGAGGTTTTGCATTTGTGCCAGTAAAATGCCTTCCTATTTCGTGTAAGAAGACCATGAGACTGGATTCTTGTATAGCAAGTCACAGTTGCTGGTTTTATACGGAGACTATTTCTAGTCATTAAATTAACAATCTTGCTAAGATTCAAATCTAAGTTTATTTTACATTTGGCTAAAGAGGTGTGAAGTTTAGTAGGCTGTCTTCAAACTTGTTAGCCTTGAAATGATAACCAAAGCATTCATAAGTAGTTTTCTGTTGTGCTGAGTATCTTCGACTCTGATGCAAAGTAATAAGATCTGAGAGTTTCTCTGAGACTCTGAATTATGGGTGTGACCTGGAGACTTGAAGTCTCGGAGGTTTGCAGTCTGTGAGCAACCAGTGAGCTGGCTGGCAGCAGGGCGATTTTTGAGTGAATGCCTGTATGCGTTAGTGTCTTTGAGGAACCGTTTCATGTTCCAACAGTCGCACTTTGACTTGCTTTCTGGTTGCATCTTGCAGCTCAACATAAACACCTTCTCACATAGACAGATGTAAGAATGCAGAAAAGAGTCTTTGAAGAATAAAAAAAAAACGGTGGGCTTTAGAATGCTTGATGGATCTTCATTGTCATTGCACAGGATAAAAGGAAGCCTTCGAGCTGCGCTTTCTACTCAGAATTGGAAATAATGTTCTTAATTACAGAAATAAGCAAGTCTGATAGAGTTTTTCCTTCAAAGGGAGGAAAGCTGCCCTTCATCCTTCAGCTTTTGTGCTCTTTGCAGCATAGCATTTTTGAAAAATTACACCTGTCCCATAATGGAAGACTTGCATTTAAAGTTTTCCCTAGCCAATCTATAGCTATCTCAGTTAGATAGTCTCCACATCCGATTGTGTCACCTAGTACAGTAAAAGTGGTCATAGTGAAAATGATGCTAAATAGGGAAGAAAAAGAAAGTGCCAGCAGTGGTGATGAAGATTAATAATGTGGAGGTGCTGGAAGTATACTTATTATATATCAGTCTCTTTTTTGCGCTCTTCCACTGAGGAAAATATGTAATTGTCTGTCAGCTTCCTGGCTCAAGTGAGACTCTCGGGATTCCGTTTTCCACAACACTGAGTATTATACAAAAAATGTATCTCCACTTATGAAGCCCTCTTGTGGCTTGTTCCAAAGTAAATTTAACCTCCCATGTCCTTGTGAGCAATTGACTTGCTACAATTATACCTTGTGTTAGAATTTCAGCATCTTGTGTGTTTCATCAATTGTTTTTCTTTTTTTATTGGGCTCTCTTTAAACCTGTTTGTTACGGTTTCTTAATGTGGCTTTCTCACTTGGCTGCTTAGAAAAAGCAGCTTCTCCTTCCATAATCTATTTTACAATCATTAGCCCACTAAGGTCATGATAATTGACTTTCTGTGAGTCAGGCATGCACTATATGGGGCCCATGATGTGGATGCACTATTTAAGGTTGTTTCTTGTGCTTACTGTGTTACTGGTAAGCAGTGTGGTCCCTTTCTGTGGTTCACCAATTTCATGGCCATCTAACTGGTCAGCCAGAGGTCATGCAGTGGTGGGTAGGAGGCAGACGTGCTTTTTGGTCTTGCTAAGTTTCCTGCTGTGCTAACAGGTGTGTTGCCTTCTGAAATGCATCTTTGCCGCTAGCTGTGAGTAAAGGTAGCAGAGGGAAAAATAAGTAGAGAGGAAATACAAGAGGACATGAAGGACATTTCTACAGTTTAAGGTGATTGCTGAAATGCAGTATAGAGATGGAAGAAAACATTGCACTGAAAGAAAAATGGAAAGAACTTGACAAATGGAAGGTTGACTTTGGGATGGAGATGTGTTGGAGTGATATGTGGTAGGAAGTATTTTTCAGGGAGATGTGAAGTCTTTAAAAGGACTTATTGTTTAAATTTGGGATTTCTGTGTATTTAAAGATGCAAGCAGAATAACAGTGTGTTCTTCCACCTCTGTTTGCGTGGGCAAAGTGCAAGTGCTTCGGACAGTACACCTCCTGCAGGCTTCACTTCAGGTCCTTCTTTACTGCATCCATCAGTGATAGGGTGAAACACACCTCACTGATGGTTTAACTGTTCCTCCCCTGCTTCTCTAAGATGGCAGTGATGGAGTGGTGTTTTCATTTCAGTTTGCCGAGTCTTCAATGATGATACTGCCAACATGTAGGTCTGTGGAGGTGAGGGATGGTAATATCCTTTGAAATGTAGGTATGTAGGTGTTTTCTTTGTATGATTTTGAGAAAAAAAAAAAGTGAATATGAATGCTATAAAAAATACCCAATAGGAATCAGTCTTAGTACTGTTCTGCAAAGAATCTCTGGCTTTAATATTGAGATGTCTCTGCCTGTTAATAGGTATCCAGAGGAATCACTATATGGAGTGTTTAGAGGTATAATTAACATATTTGGAAAAAAGCCCTAAAGCTGCAGGTTAGCTGACCAACTTCAAAACATGATCAGCAGTGTTGATGAATATGCACATGTGTATGCATATGTGTACAGGTGACTGCTGTCTTATCAGACTGAAATCAGGAACAGTCCAAAGAATATCCCTGTGCTGCATAAAATGAACAGAAGTTTTTCCATGCTGAGTGCCAACCTTGAAGCCTAACATTTGTGACTTCCGGAGAAAAGTTCATATGGCAAACACTAGGCTTGTATTTGATTTTCCTCCATGAATGATGATGGGTCTTGTGATGAGTTTGCCACCAGTTTTTCAGACTTCTCAAACTCCACTAAGTACCTTCTAGAAAAGAAAAAAGCCCAAAAAATAACTATTGTATAATCAAAGGTAGTTTTCTAAAGAAAAGGTAAATAACACCAGATAAATTTCTTTAGGAAGAAAAATTGAAAAGTAGAAAAATTTATGGAAGAGAAGGTTATCCCTTCATCTTTTAATCTGTGTAAATATAAAACGGACTATCCAAAAATCTTAAGATTATTTTGTTGTTGTTATGTATACATAACCATGGGATGGTTTAGCTTACTTCTAAAAGTCTAATAAATGCATCAAACCAAGTAAAATATTCATTAGAGTAATTGGTTTGGTTCAACCTCTCAAGGCTACAGCTTGGAAATAGACACGCTATTGCCTTTAGAAATGCAGCATGTTGATTCACCAGCCTTTTTTTCTGAACTAATTTTCATTCCATATGTTTACTATACTTTGCAAAATCGAATTAAGTAACTGAGGCAGCAGTTTCTAAACAGTATTTGGTATATTCTTAAGTCAAAGGTTAAGCGGTATCCAGAGTGAAACCTGCTTAGTTGTAAGACACATTAGAAATATTATAATTTTGACTATTTTGTATTGAAATAGTTTGCTATATAAGTACTTCTGCAAGCGATCACAACGTAATAAAAGTTACTTGTTCCCAAAATAGTCATCTGCCTGTTAATTCACTTAGATATGCCTAAATGAAGTGTAAAATTCATTAATGTGCTAGCTAGGCAGTTTTCACTGCAATATGCTGGTTTTGGTGTCATATGATGAATTCATCATACCCCCTCAGGTTTGCCTCTCTCCTCCCCTCTGTGATGGGCATCTGCCTCAGACCATATGGTTTTGAAAAATTTTGATTGAAACTGCTCTGTCAAGGAACAGGGCTAGAGAAAATCTAACTTGCTTTTAATTTCTGAAAACATTGTGGAGACCTTCTGTTTCCATGTGGAGGAGCAGGAACTTGAAGCTTAGCACAGGAGGATAACTTGTGCCAGGGACAGACTTTTGCTTTCGATGAAAGTCTGCCGAATATTGGCCAACTCAAGTACCTTTCACAATTTGTTCACTTCCAACAGAGACTTGCTGGAAGGGAGGAATGTCTTGTGACTATGTCCTCACAAAACCTCTCTTGGCCTCTCTTGCTGGCATGCTTATACATTGTGGGTCTGGTGCATGGCCCAAGCACTTGTGTGCCGTCACCGCGTGTGGTGGGGCAGGCTGATGGAGCACTGTGTCATTCTCAGTTGGAGTTTTAGCCACCTGCCTTTGCTGAGCATAGGCAAATCACTATTGATTCCAAACATCAGGCCTTTTGCAGTGCTGTTCTCCATGCCTTCCTCGCCCAGCACATCATCGTGATGGTTAGTAGTGACTGTTAAAGTTAAGGCTGTTAAAACTGGGACTCTGACTGGTCTACTAAGCTAAGCACAGATTGTGTTGCAGAGACAAGGCAGTACCTCAAATATCAGCTTTGCAGCTGTCAGTGGGTCCTCCAACTACAGCTGCCCACATGATGTTGTAAAGGAAGCAACTCCAAGAATAAACACCCTATAATGCAATGTTGAGAGCATGCTGCTGGGACAGCCCTTGCTGGTGGCATGGGCTGTACCTGCCCTTAGAATCAGCAGTTCCAGGGGGAGGAGGCAGGAGTCTGGCTGCCAGGGAGTGGTGAGGGCTTAGGGTGCTGCTAGGCAGATATGGGGAATGCATAGGCTTAGTAAGTTGCATGGGAGGGAGCCAAACCCAAGAGTCTTGTGGAAGCTGAAGCCTGTTCAGTTCCTGTTTAAAGTTTCTTTGTCATTTTGTTACCTGTCATAGGTGCCTTGGTGGTCTGTGAATGTGGATTAAATTAAGTCTCATTGATTTTTTCTATTTTGTGTATGTGTCTCTTTTCCTTTGCCTAGCAGACGTGAGGATTCTCAGTAGCTGGATTGGAAGACTAGGGTAGAAACCATTGGTCTTGTTCCCCTGTTTCTACATTTGGCAAAATGTTGGAAAAAATCATTGTGGAACTGGCCATCAAATAACTGCACACCTCTTTTCCACATATCTCTTGAACTCTTTCTAAATTAAGTTTTTAACCTTTGTATAACTGCCCTTCCTGCATTTATTCATGAAATACATAGTTTTTTGATTTCAAACAGTACTGCTGAGAAACTTGGAATATTCTACAGCATTTTAAAGCAGCACAGTTTATGAAAATTTAAGAGCTTCTTAGATGATGTAATCTCAAAAGGAAATTTTAGTAAAATAGCCTCCTTTGTTTACTGCATCTCAAAACTTAATGTTGAATCAAGGAGCAAAATGTCATTATTCCTGCATTTCATTTTTATTTCTAGCCATATACAGCTTTGAGAATACTTCTCTTACAGAGATGAAGTCTACTTCTAGCACAGACCAACTCTTTTATAAGCAATTTTCACTCTTAGATTAAGAAATCCGTGATGTACCTATTTACATATTGTCAATAAATATGGCCTTGCACGATTACCACATGGAAATCTTGTTCCATGAGGAACATTTTATGTAGTAGCAAATACAATTTTTGTACTGAAGTAAATATGATAGGAAAGAAGTGTTTATAAACAACCTTTGCCATCATGCATTTGGATTATGTCGAATACTGTGTGGTGCTGGTGATAAGAGAAAAGAATTAGGAAAAATACCGGTGTGGGCACATAGGAACTCATTGTTGCAGTGGGGCTTGGAATCTTATAAGTATCACATTCGTGGATGTGTTTTATGTGTATCTTAGTGGAATATCTTAAAACTGTGTTGTAAAATTTGTCTATGCGTAATGCTGTAGCATTATCATATCTTTGCAATATTGACCACAAAAAAATGTGCTGTGTCTCATGGGAGACAGCTGGCGCCGGCACTTCTGAGGAAAAGGCTGTGTGCTTCCATCTTGTCACTGACATTTGAAAACCATTTGGTCAGTGCAGAGCTTAGGTGAACTACGTGGGAACAGGAAACTTCAGGTGATTGTTTTCTGATTTGTGCTTATCAGAGTGAAGATTAATTGAAATGTACTTTCAAGGAAGACTAAACTACAAGTCCCTGTATGCTTTTTTCGTGCTTATTTACCTGGTATTGCAGAAACTCTTGGCATCTTTTAAATGCACGGTTGTCTCTTAGATCATAAGATTCCTTAATTTTGTGGACTTAAGTTTATTTATAAGATGCATGTGAGGTTTACTTGAGTTAGTTCCCTGTACTTGTAAGGAGTATTTGCTCATTGTAAGTATTTTCCAAATGAATTCAGTTGTTTTACATAATGGCAAAAATTTCCTTGGCATTTCCACCTCATGAAAACTTAGTTAGGACATTATGTGCCAATGCACACACAAGCCCTTGGGTCATCTGAGTATCTGCCCACGTGTAAACATAAAGGACAGAGGAGGTCCTGTTGACTTCTGTAGGGCTACTGTGCACTGAAAGCCTGTGTGTGGTGCCTTGCTGATCTGAGGTATACATTGTAGATTGTGAATTACTGTACATAAACTGGTCTGAGGTCTACTGTGTATATGATGCTGATGATGTGTACATTCAAAACAAGAATTGCTACTGCCAAATAAACTACTGCATCTGATTATCTCCTAATAGACCCAGCAAACTGTGAGTGTTCAGCTTCTGAAAGAGTGGTCATAAATACAACCTTTTTTCAGAGATGGAGGCAACCCCCCTCATAAGCGAATCATTCAGAAAAACAACAATAAAAAACTCAAACAGGAATTGTGTCTTTATGCACCCAGACAAATAATAATCCCAAACGTCAATCCTTTCATCTAAAAGGGGTAATCTGTTCAGTTCTCATTTCCTCGCGTACAGTGCCTCAGCAGCCCTTTGCAATGGCAAACAGCTATAATTAGATTAGCAGCCTGCTAAGCAGCGGTGACAGTCTGCGAGCCCCAGCGAGCATGTGCTGGATTCTGCATGTGCCTGGCGCTTATTGGCGGGCGAGGTTGCTGCCTGCCGGTTTGATAGGTTTCCCCAGTTATCTTTATGCTGCATTACAGACATAGATACAGAGGTAATGTGTGCATGCAACGGGAGAGGTTCTCAGCTTGTAGCGTAAAAGCAAGCCCTCAGATGAAAGGCACTGGTCTTTGTTGCAAAACATCAGTACTTAAGGACTGCTAGCCGCAAGCAGAGAGGTCAGTGAAGGAGTTATACTTGGTGGTAATTACTTGCAGGTCTTTATCTCTCCGGTAAAAAAAAAGTCATGCATGAAATGAATACTGTTAATCATGCCATCTGTTTAATTTGATCTTGCTTTCGTTAATATCATGTGTATTCCGGTGGGAGAGCCATCAGATTACAAACCATATCATTAGAGTGGATTTAGTGTAAAAAATAGTGTATGTATATGAGAATATTGCCTTCATTTGAAATTTTGAGCCTGTGCATGTAAGTGATTTTACTGGTTGCCTTTTGTTATGCTAATGGACATATTTCTTTTATTGGGATGTTTTCAGCAGAGCAATTGAATTAGAGCTTTTATAACTATTGGCACATGAAGATAAACCTCTATAAATAGTGATTAGTTTAAAGAATAATTCTGTGAAGTGTTCTTTAATTTGATCACAGCAATAACTGTCTTGATGGTTCTCTTGCAATAAGACAGAGGGATGAGGAGTAATATGCCATTGTTCTTTCAACAAAGATGCTGTAGCCTTCATGTTTGGGTGGATTCTTTGTTTTATCCAATGAGTTTTATTTTGAATGGCTTTCAAAATGAAAATAAAGTCACCTTGCCTGGTGTATTGCAGTATATCCTTTGCTTGCACACACATATATCTTATGTGTGTATGTGTGTGTACATATATATATAGCTCTCAAATGCTGAATTTTTCCCAAAGCCTTATTTATTGTCAGAACTACCTTCAGCTGTAGAATGAAACAAGATATATATATATATATATCTATACACACACACACTGGTCTTTTAGTCTGTGATTTTGAGGCTATTACAGTATTTATCGTAGCATCGTACTCTTTAAGTTCTTTTCATACTTGACCTACGCATCAATTGATCACAACTTTTCCTGTAAAAAGCATGCATATTTAATGAGCACATTTTACAGTGAAAGCTGTTCAGAACAGAAGGGAGGAAGCATGAAGTATTAAGAAAAAAAAAAAGTCTTAATATAGTCATGCCTCATTTGATGACTTTTGAATATTGAGCCTGACTGTTGAGACCTCAAAGTTAATGCCCTTGTATGTGTCAGACTCTAGAGCCCACATGAACTTGTATATTAAGTCACCAGTCATCTGGCTGGCTGGCTGCCACCATGCGTCTGAGGTACGAGTAGATTGTCTCAGCCAGGATCAGAAAGGTGTTAGGAACAGGAGCTATTTTGATGTTTGCCTTTGCTCTTCCCTCCGCACCTGTCCATGGAGAAGTTTTTCATACTGTGTAAACCAAAGCAAAATTGAAGTTGTTCACTCTTAAACTATACCATATGAAATTGTGTTACCTCCTGAGTAGACAGTCTTAAAAGTAGGCATTTGCTCAAGTGTGAACTTTATATGACTGTGTGTACAACAGTCACACGTGCTTTGTTGTTTGTCATAGTGTATTCAAAAGGAAGCATTTGGGAGGTTTAATCACAGCTGATGCCAGTTTCTTTGAATTTTTCTGTTGACTAAAATAGTTACCTTGATGTCTACATTCAGCTGGGTTTTATTTCCAAAGCTCTTTTCTCTAGCGTAGACTTGGAAAATGGGGTTTTTACATATTATCAGTTAAGTCTGGACAGGGGTGCGAAGGTGTTTTTTTTCTTACGCTGTTTTATATTCCCTTATTGCTCCAAATTGCCAAGCAGAAGTGTCTTAAAGAGGTTTTAAGTTAAACTTTCCTTCTGCCTATTTTAACAGAGGTTTGCCTGAAGTGATTTTATCTACATCTTTGACCTTTGCAACGTCATCCCATGAAGGAGTGAATAATGGCAATGTTAGTAATAAAGAAATGTAGAAAGTAATATCCCTAGCTGAATTATATGTTTACCATATCTAGACAGTTTATTTTCAAAAGATGAGAGGCTGATACTTTCTCTTCCATGTATTGAGCTATCATTATTTGTACGTTACGTAAGGTATAGCTGGAAAAATGCTGTAAAAGTTTGCATGTTTTTGGTGGTGGATACAGGTAATACCACCACCCACTGACACTGAAATGCTGCACCAGCAGCTATTTAGGTGTGGACATCTCTGCCTCCAAAAAGATCTGTGATGATGGTGCAAGCATCACCACAAAAAATGACTGTCACGAAAGTAGAACTGATGCGAGTGTAATTTAAACTGGCAATACCTTAGCAGCAAAGAGTAAGCTACTTTGTTATTGCTTCTCTTTTTTTTATGACCTTGTTTTATTTCTGGATAAACAAAGAAAGATTGAAGAAACAGTTCATGTGGATTACTCTCTAAAAAAGTTGTCCTCTTTGTTACTATAAACATACTTTAACTATAACCAGCATATTGCTGCAAGAAATGTTAACACACACCAGATTATTCTATTCTCAATTTTATTTTCAAGTTTTGCCCATGAATTTCTTGATGTAAAAGTTTTTAATTACTCTTTGTTAGGAGATTTGTTCATAGCACATTTCCTGTGTGCCTCTGTGAACACTTCTTATTTTAGATATATTGCCCTGTAGGTAAATCTCCAAGTCCATTGTTATGCGAAAGGGAAACTTCTTTCCAACCAGGAATGCAGTGTATGTGACCAAGTGTATATATGTTACAAAAATCAAGGTCTCAATTTCTTATATGTATATTTTTATGTGTATTTTTTATACATATTTCTTATATGTAACTGGGGAAGAATTACTTATACCATCTAACAGTAATACATGCTTGTGTAGAAAGTAATATATTGTTGACACTTCCAATGTCATATCAGTTCTCTTGTTATAATCCAATTGAAATAGAAATACTCCTTGAGAAGTAGTGTTTTGAGGAACACTGGCTTTGGCAGCCAGCTGGAGATGGATATACGCAGTAAACAAGAATGCTGCACTAGCTCTGGCTTAAGGTATTATGTCTTAACTGCTGTGTGCGTAAGTAAATTTTGCATTATTTAAAACCATACCAAGACTAAAGTGGAAAGACTGTGCTTAAGGTTAATGCATTTTTTTGTAGTCTGTTAGCAATGAAAGAAATACTCCTGAAAAACAGTTGTAGGGATTTAAAGTATTACCACAGCGTTTATTTTGCAGGATTTGCACTTACAGACCTTACAGTTTTAAAGTCGTAAGTGATATATGTATGAAGGTTTACATTAGAATGAGAAAAGTGACATTGTGCCCTAAAGCTCCTTTTTCGTTTTCATCAGTTTTTGGAACCAACTCCAATTCTTACTTTGCTGATGAAATGTCTGTCTGTTTAAATGGTCCAGACATTCAATAGCCCATCTATAAATGCTTATTATAGCAGTTTGAGAGTTCATGGGAAATCAATAGCCTGTTTTCAGTATTTTGTTGGATGAAGGGTTTTTTTTATTCTATAAACCTCAAAAATTTGGGATTGGATGGTGGGAAAGTGCAGGATGAAACCCTTCAGTGGAGATTCGCTCTGCAGGCTAGGCGAGTTGTATGTTAAGTTGGGAAGGCGTTATTGTCGTTACACTCTTCCCACACCAGTCTTGCAGCACTAATGAATGGGATCAGAAATGTGACCATGTTCTCTGTACGCAGGTGGCTGCTGCCCCAGCTTGGGGGTATGGATGCTCCCATCCATGCCTTGGGAGTGGGCATAGACAAGGCTTCTGGTGGGGAAATTCTGCCTTGCCCCTCTCTTCCCGCAGCATCTCACCCACATGGCACAGTTTATTCGGGGAACTAACAACGTGGGGTCAGAAATTTAAACAGTGGATGAAATATGCATATCTCTAGGCATCTGCATGTCAAATGTTTGCAATAGTTAGAGGAAGGTTGTGTTCTATAGCTGCTTTATTCCCTGCTCTGTGTCTTTTCCTTGCAGTTCTCACAGCTGCAGTGGCATGGCGAATTGAAAATAAAATGGATGTTATTTTGGATTTTTTTTACATGTAATCTCTTGTTATGATTAATTTTAATTGTTCTTAAGTGTATTACCTGCGGTATTAAGTGTGGCTTGATAGATTTAATGCAGAATAAAACCGGCAAGTAGTAATCCAGGATGCTATTGTCTGTGTAATCCTGGTAACAAGATTCCTGTCTCATTTTCGTGTTTCTTCCTGGATGTGCTTCAGCTACCTGTAGGCACAACTACTTGCTGCAGCCTTTCCACAAAGCAGTTGAAGCTTGCAACCCAGTTCCTTGTTCTGTAAATATGTAATTTTTAAACATGACTTCTCCATTCCCTTCTGTAATAGAGTATTTGGTTTTATGCCCTGTCATGCAGTTGTCTCGTATACTGGGTGGGGGTACATTGGTTTATAAGTTGAAGCAGCATGTTGTTTATACTGCTGATAATTATATGGCCATCTGTGGGTTTTTTTTTTCTTTCAGCTGCATAGCTCTTGGGTCTTGTAGAAGAATTTCGCTGTGCCCATTCATAGCTTCCTAATATGAATGTGTGTGTTACAGGATCTCAGTTAATGTAAAAGAAGAATGTTCTTGTGTCTCTTTTAAAGGAGCTTAGCATTTTGGACGTTGGTAGACTAGCCCAAAGATTAGGCTATTCTGCTCCCTGAATAGGAAGTCTAGAGAAACACATTCTGTAGTAAAGTTATTCAATGTATAATAAAACTTGTATGGGTTATTAGTGCCATTCACCTGGAGAGAAATGTTAATATGTAGGTTTGGAGGGGTATGCACGTTTTCACAAGTTCAGGAATATTTGGCTATTGCATCTGTTTAGGGTCCATGATTATAACTGATTCTTTTAATGTCTAGGTACTGGTTTTGTAGGTAATGATACTGAAGTAGAGATGTTAGTACGATAAGGCATGTCGGTCTGTCATTCAAATAGTAGTGCAATACAGCCCCTTTTCCAAAGTATTTCCTGCCTTTATAATCTAGGCAGAAAAAGGCTAGAGAGGAAGGGAGAAACAGAGACAAGAAAAGATGAAGCATCTTTTATGGGATCACAAACTGTGGGCTTGTAAAGTAGGCTGAACAGTCTGTGCTTTAGGATCATAAACCACCACTGCAAATGTCTTCTTAAAGAGTGAAGAATATTGCAAGATTGGTATAACTATTCCTGTCTGTATAGCCACTCACAGTGCCGGCTTTCCAGGGTAAGGATGATTTCCTTCTGTCTCCATGTCATAATTGGCGTTGGGTATTTTGGGCATTGCAGTCATTTGGAAATGAGTATGCAGCTTTGTATTTCTGCTGTGACATTACAACAGCAGCCTAGACAGAAGATGTATGAAGGACTTCAAAAATTACAAATCTTCCTCTTCCATTACTGTTACATCAACCAGACTGCAATCCGTGGTCCTGTCCCGTCTGCCCCTCACCATTTTCCTTTAGCATATTTTAGAGTACAGACATTGCTGGTTTGGCCCCTACCTCCCCAGGGGACTAGGTGAAGCCCAGTAAATGCAGTATGATTGCTGTTAATTTTGTGTGGAAGATAGGTACCACCGGAGCACAAGCTCAAAATAGGTTATTTTTCAGTATTTTGGTGCCTCTAGTTTCTCTTCTCCCTATAGTTCTCTTCTTGCCTTGCTGCCAGCTCCTTTCTAAATTTGTCTGCCCCATTTTCCCATTCAAATCTACTCTTTCCCCTCCCCCTCCATTCCCTTTCTGCAATCTATTTCTCTGCCTTTCAGCATCTATCTGCTGTTCAGTCATGTGCTCTTTGACATCTTCGCAGCTACCACTCCCTTCTGGGGCGGGTGGATATCCAAAAATACCTTGTAGGCAGAGGTGACCAAGGGTGGTACACAGGTGAAGAATCTAAGTTCTCTGACCAAAGATGCTTGGTATTTTGTTGTTGTTGTTGTTTATTTATTTGTTGGAACAAGATGTCCTTGGCACCTTCTTGGAAAGCTCATTCTGACAAATGCAAATCTTACCCCGACCTTTCCAAGTCTGACATATCTGCTTTTTTCCTCAGCCTGTTACCTCCTTACTGAAAGCAAGCATCTCTGTTCATCTTCCTGTCATCCTCCTGTCATCTCTAGATCAGGCCTTTCCAAAGTGATTAATGAGCTTTGCTGATAGTTTCTATTATTTTCTTTATGCCTCCATACAGGCACCCCACACCAGCCATGCTTCTCTGAGCGTTTGACCCAAGAAGCTACTTCTGCCCCTCCTGCTCTTCATAGGTGTCTGAGGCAGCTGTGGCGCATTACTGACCTGAGTCTTGACAGCTTTGCTGCTGCCTGCAGGGCTCTGAGCCACATAGATGCTTACCTGCCCTAAAGTCGCATTTATTTTGCTCTTCTTTTGTGCTGGCTGCTTGGCACATTTGCTACATTGGGTGCCTAAAGAGTCCTGCTAAAAGCTCTCCACTGAGAAGAGGCTTTGCCAGAGTGCCATCACGAAATCCTCACAGAGCAACAGCCAAGTCGATCATGCCCCTATCCCGTGCTAAAGTAAACAGGATTTGGCTTCTTCATCTGTAGTGTGGCTTGACGAGGAGCTTTTCCTGTGGTATGTGTAGAAAAACTAGGATGGCTCTTTATTGATTTTTAGCTCTATAAAGAGCCAGAGTTTTTTCAAATATTTTCTCTTTGCTTATGCTACAAAGCGAGTTATACTTACTTATTTTACTGCAGTATGACTCTGAAACCTGAATTTGCATTAAAAGCATGTCTGCAACTAACTCTTAAAACACATCCATTCTTAGAATACATCTACAAATACTAAATCCATCTAGCATTGAATTAGAATTGATTTTTTTTTTCTTTTTGCAAGCTTGCTGAAATTGTATTGATGCTTCCCTCATCTCCAAGAAATACGTGTGTCTGCCATTTATGGTACTCTCACTTCTGGCTTTTGCAAAATACAGGTCTGGAAGCATTAGGAGGATCCAAAAAGCTTTTTTTTTTTTTTTTATGCTTCTCACTAAAATTAAGTATGGAATTATCAGTGCATGTAAATACCTGATGGGGATGAGTAAAAATATGGTGCCAGGCTCTTAAGTGTATCCCATAACAGGACAAGAGGCAACAAGCATAAAATGAAATACAGGAAATTCCATTTAAACATAAAAATACATTTTTTTCTTTTTTTTTTGTGGAGTCTTTATTCTTGGAGATATTCAAAACACAACTGGGACATGGTCCCGGGGAACCTGTTCTAGGTAGCCATGCTTTCAAAACGGGGTTGGACTACTTGGTCTCCATAGGTGCCTGCAGTCCTCTGCTGTCCTGTGATTCTCGAGCTAGAAGTATCCAAACGGACCAAGCAGGACTTGCAACTCTAGGCAAGTTATTTTTGCCATCTTCATTCTGCTATCCAAAATTGCATCACATTCTATACTTATATCCATAAGTATGGATGTGCGTGTGTATAAATATGTATACACTTAACTATATCTGACTGCTATGCAAACATTCTTGAAGGCTAGGACAAACTCTGGAGAATATCAGAGGTAGGAAAGGCAGGAGGGAAAAGGTTTTGTATTTTTCTTAAATGTACAAATGCCATTTCATACAGGCCAAGCTGGTTTTCTGTGCTTTATGCAGCCATTGAGATTTTTTTTCCCTACAGGGAAAACCAGTTTTTCTTACTACAGATGTAGTATGCTACATCTGTATAATAAAAAATGCTAGATAAAATTACTTATAAGAAAGCTTTATTTTTCTTAGATTATTTCTGTTGGGCACTACTTATGCATAATTACTTCTTTATGGAACGCATTATGTTTAAATGGGCCCATATTGCCCAGAAGTTCTGCATCATAGAGGAGACCATAAGGCTCCTGGTCAGAAGAGGGAGGTGCACCTTCAGCTACACTCCCCTTTTTCAAAAACATAGCTCCAAATTAAGCAGCAAACACTGAAAAAATGGCCTGAGTTGAGAGCTTTCAACAGGCATTTTTTATTTATAGAAATACTTTTGGAGCCCCACATATACATCATTACTGCTTTGCTGGTGTTCGGCCCTGTTTCTGTAATCCATGGTAGCTGGGTAGGTCTGCCAGCGTTGCTGAAAACTAGGAAGTTGGTCAAAACAGACTATTATAATTAATGTTTTTTGGTATATGCAAACACACGAGGTGACCTCAGGGGTGGTGTTGCAGGAAGCTGTCTACGAGCACCCTTTGTAGCATGAATTGGATAGCTTTGTGGGGGAAAAGGGATACTTGTAAAGTTCTTAATCATGTCCTTTGAAAGCCATGAATCTTGCCTTACAGTGTTAGTATGGTTTCTTTCTCCTTTCTTGACTTGAGGTTTTATATTTGAAGCTGCAGAAACCATTATCTTCTTTCCCATGAGCATTTGGATTTTTGCTGTTTAAATACATGGCAATGCCATGTTTTCTCTTCTGATGCTCTGCATTCAAATATGATGTGTGATTTACTTTTTCCTGCTTGTTCACAAGTATTGACATAACATCTTAGAAATGCTACTAAGACAATTCTAAGAGAAAGAGCAAAGCACTTAGGGAATAAATAAATAAATAAATAAATCTGTTTTGAAGATGAAAGAAACCCTTCTTTGTTTATGAGAGCTTGCTAAGTTCCCTGCTTAACACATCAGCTTCAATCACAGCCACTAGGAAGTTTTGAACTTCCTTGTCATTGTTGAATTTTCAAAAAATAATCAAATAAATCCTTTAATCCTTATGAACTGTACTCTTTTTTTTTTTTAATCCTTATTTGTTTCATTTTAGTTTAGCAGCTAGGCCTTTTATACTTGAATAGATTTTCTTTGGTTCACGCAATCATCTTTTGAAAATGCTTTAGTGTTAACCTATAGTAGTGGAGAAATTGTATTGTGGCATATAACAAAACTACATGAAGAAGGGTTTGTACCAGCAGCTTGAATTTCGCTTCCCTGCTCTTCTTTTTGCTTCTTGCATGTGTGTCGTTTTAAAACTATCCCTTCCTCTCTGTCCTCCAGCCCCCTTTCTTCCCAAGTCAATGATGCTCCCGTGTACTATGAATTTCAATTTCAAGGACCGTTTGACCATCTGAAGTAAGAAGAAAAAGACTTTTTCCATATTTTAAAGTGTAAAACTTGCTTTTCTTTTCCTTTTCAACATATATCTGGAAACGTTACAAATGTTTGAAGTGAAATTTTTCAACAAAAGTGAGGCTTGCCCCTAAGTCAAGCTGCCCTGAAAGCTGGATATGGACTCGGTGCTGGCAGCAGTAAGCAAGCCAGAGGCTGCTGGCAGTGTGACCATCACTTTCTGGCATGGTTCTGCTGTTCCAGATTCCACAGGGATGAGGTGATGAAAGTGGTAGGAGATCCCATTCAGATACTTGAGGTATTTACATGGCATTCCCCAAGGAAGAGTTTACTAGTTTTAGGGACTTGATCTCAGATCTTCAAAATGGTTTTTGCAGTACGCTGCCTTTGGAAGCAACTTATACCAGGGTACAAGTTTCCTGCTTTTCCTCACAACTGGAAAGGGGTTTTACTTATGCATGAAGTTCTTGGATGATCTCCTGTTGTAGGATGTTTTCTTCCTGAAACCTGCCAGCTGGAGGATCCTGTAACACCAAGGCCAGTGGTGTTGGAACAATAATTGCACAAAGGCAGTTCTGTATTATAGGTGCTTTTGTGCAGGATGCTGTGGTAGAGAAGTGAGTTACTGAGATCATTACAATGTTTGGCCTTTTTCAGCCAGAATTACTAACCAAAGCACGATCCCATACGTTGCACCACTGCATTAGCGATCTTGCTGTGCTATGGAAAAAAATGGAAGCTCTGTGCATTTAAAGAGAACAGAAACCCAGCTACAGTGGTGCTTATGGGAACATGGTCTGCATTTTGTCTTCAAAACTGTTTAGAAAATAAGCAGCTAATACTGAGGAACAGGCTGATGATATTAATTTTTATTACTGGTTCATTTCAGTTTTTTGCACTTGTGGGAGAAGTCAGATGGCCCAGTTACAAATGCAGAACTGAAACACCTTCAAAAAAATAATTGCATTTTTCCTTTTCAAAGAGCAAAACCTTGTCAAGTTTAATTCTGTTTCAGTCCCCGTTGTATCTAGCATGATTTTAGCGCAGTTTTGGAGACCAGAGGGATTTCCTTAACATCCCTATTTTGCATGAGCTGTCACCTGAGGTCATTTGTACTTCTTTAAATGTGCTTTCCCTTGCAAGTAAGTCCTTAAATGGTCTGCATAAGTTTTGAATGCTTGCATTGCCTCTGATGTGGTTTGATTACAATGTTTATTTCTGTATAGATGTGATTTTTGTCTGTCTAATGTTAAAATACCTGAAACCAGGACTAACACTAGTCTCTCTTCTAAGTTGTCCTTTGCTCAGCTGAAATCTTAAATTTGCTTTCAGAGTCTTCCGAACCCCTGAAGAGTCCTAATCTTTCTTATCAATAAAGGTCACTTTTTTACGTAGATAGTGCAATTGCTATTAAGCTAGCCTACTGAGAGCCTTGTGTCTTAAGGACTCTTTATGATGATCTTTCCAGACAAAGTAGCACTTGTACCAGTTTCATAATTTCTCCCTAAGGTAAATATTCTGCAGTCCACTTGGTTTGGAAAGTATCTTTCCCTTCCTGCCTTAAACCTGCTAATCTTTAAAAATAATAATGAAAAATGGACACAAAAAAGTAGTCATCAAATACAGTATCAGTGCAGTAAAAACTGACCAGTCCTTCCTACCCCTGCTTTATTTCTCCCAAGGTCCTCTCAAGCAGGGGAAGCCGTATCTTGAAGTTTTTCCTGATGTAGTGTGTCTCAGATACAGCCTTCCCTCTCTGTCTGGGCTGTGAAATTTTCCATGCGTGTGTCTCATCCTGCTGTTGAAGTAGTGCACTGTCAGTCTGCCTGGATGAAAGCAGCCTTGTCCCACTTACATCAATTCTGAATATTGCTTGAAAGAGCATTTCCCAAGCCTGTGGCTTTGATCATACCACCCCTCTTTACATCTTTTTGTTAGTTCCTTCTGAAACTCCTGGTAAGATGTCCTAGCATTATCTCTCATTTATTATCAAAATGTTGTTTTACAGTTGTCTTTTTGCTTTGTTTTACTTCCTTTCCACCTGGGAAGAGCTAATACTGTTAAATCAATTCAGTGTGCTCCTCTGTATTATGGCCATCTTTTAATTTACCTTGTATCACCAGGCAGTCCTGCAAAATGAATCACAGGCAGTCCTGCAAAATGAATCACAGAATCATTTCTGTTGGAAAAGAACTTTAAGATCATCAAGTCCAGCCATAAACCTAACATGGCCAAGTCTATATCTACACGTCCTTTAAAAACCTCCGGGGATGGTGACTCAAACACTTATTTGGGCAGCCTGTTCCAATGCTTGACAACCTGTTCTGTGAAGTAATATTTCCTAGTATTATTGGCATAACTTGAGGCCATTTCCTCTTGTCCTATCACTTGTTGCTTGGGAGAAGAGACCAGCACTTGCCTCAATACAACCTCCTTTCAGGTAGTTGTAGAGAGTACTATGGTCTCCCCTCAGCCTCCTTTTGTCCAAGCCAAATAACCTCAGTTCCTTCAGCTGCCTTTCTTAAGGCTTGCACTCCACATCCTTCACCAGCTTTGTTGCCCTTCTTTGTACACGCTCCAGCCTCTCAAAGTCTTTTCTATAGTGAGGGGTCCAAACCTGAACACAGTGTGCAATGTGCAGCCTCACCAACACTGAGTACAGGAGGACGGTCGCTTCCCTGGTCCTGCTGGCTTTTTCTGATACAAGCCAGGGTACTGTTGGCCTTCTTGGTCACCTGGGCAGGTAATCAGATGGCAGTCAACAACCCCAGGTCCATTTCCACCAGGCAGTTTTCCAGCCATTTGTCCTCAAGCCTGTGGCATTGCATGGGGTTCTTGTGGCCTAAATGCAGGACCTGACACAGCCTTGTTGAACCCCATACCGTTGGCCTCAGTCCATCAATCCAGCCTATCCAGATCCCTCTGCGAAGCCTTCCTTTCCTCAAGCAGATCAACGCTCCTGCACAACTTGGTTTCATCTGCAAATTTACTGAGGGTACTCTCCAGCCTCTCAAACAGGTCATTGATAAAGATATTAGATAGAATTGGTCTTAACACTGAGCCTTGGGAAACACCACTTGTCCCCAGCTGCCAGCTGGATCTTCTGTTCACCACAAGTCTTTGGGCCTGGTCGTATTAGTAACTTTTCAATTAAGACGTAGAACTCTTTTTCAGAAGGTCCCGCATTATACTTGTAACAGCGCATCTGGAGAATCTTATCTGCTGAGAAGCTTTTTGTGCAGATGCTAGACAAAAGCTTGCAATGCAAAAGAAAGTTACTGAGGTGTCATCACTGATTACAGAGAACAAGTCTAGTCCAGTGGCATTTCTAAATGAGTGGATTTGTATGCAATGAAAATTATCATCAGTTAGAAAACAAATTGTCCTGGGAAGGGAAACAAAGAATAGCATTAATTCAAGATAAAGAAGAGCTTGTTATGATGTTATTTGGTATTGTAGGTCCTAAACAAACTTAGTGTGTATTTTCTGGAGCTTCACAAAGTGATTGGTGGCAGTGGGAGCAAAGGTAGCCGTATCATTTTGGAAGACTTGAAGTACTGTGGTGTAGCCTCACAGAGGGGAAGCAGTCTTCCTTTAGGAGCCAGGAATTGCAATAGTTATTCTATTTCTCTTTCACTGACCAAGCGCTTTTCTTCAAAATAGGAGCAACATGGGTCTGACCTGGATTGTGGTTCCAAGCGTTAATTAAGTAACTCTGTTTAATACCGTTCTGGAAAGCCAAAGGGGCTTTGTTGTCCTTTCAGGTTTGGTGGTGTTTTTTTTTAACAGATGCCTGAAAGCCTGAAGTCCAGTTTTGTTTGCCAGATTATTCAAACTGTACTACATTTGCTACCTCCAGTGAAGGCAATTGGCAATGTTAATGTGTGGTCACTTCATTTAAAAAAAATCAGCAAACCAAACAAACCCAAAACAACAAAACCAATAAAACCAACCAAACAAAAAAACCCAAACAACCTCCTCCATCCCTGCCTCCCCCCTCCAAAAAAAAAAAAAATCACAAAAGCCTACCCAAAAAACAAACATCACCCAATCTGTTTATTGAGGCCTTTACTGGTGCTCCCATTAGAACGCTTGGAATTGTGTGGCTATTAAAATCACCAGGACAGTGTTAAGAGAAATTGTGAAACTTCTTAACGTTAACTGCTGCTAGAGATTTAGAAGACATCTGCAAATAGTAAATTTTTTAAAAATTTGCATTATTTCTTTTTGGGATACTAAGAATTATGAGGATAAAACAGAATGTAATGGTCCCTTGGAGTTGCCAACTGAGGTGTTAGTGAAACACCATCACAGAGGTCTACTTGGTACTACAGCACTGCCATAAATAAAACTCACTGGTGATAACTTAGAGCAGGTAAGTTTTGAAAAAGGCTAAAATTGTTTTGAATTTTTTTTTACACAGTCTAAAATTAAGGAATTCCTGCTCTGAGGATTAAAAAAGATGCACCTTGTAGTTTATGTCCCTGCTCACTGCAGGAGGGGTTGGATTAGATGACCGTCATGGTTCCTTCCAATCCATGATTCAGATGCCACTCTGATAAACACTTCTTAGAAATATGGTGGCACTTTTCTTCTGCGATTATAGTGGGAGTAGCATTTTTTTTTTAAGTTATTCTTTTGTCAGGTAATGCATGAGAGAAATGCACAAGTACTGTTAAAGTTCATAGAAAGTGCATAAAACCACCATGCCGCGCAGATTCCCAGGTCTGGCCATTTCCCTTCACTGTGGTGGTATGGGAATTGCCAGTAATTGTTACTGCTACACATTGCCTGGCTTGGGAAGAAACCTAGTCTCTACTGCAGGCAGACTATTTAAGGGACAACTTTTCCATTTCAATTGCTTTTTAAAGCAGTCATGGTTTGTAGGTGTGTGGTAACCAAGAAAAGGGCGTAGCCGGCATTACACAATTCAAAATAATCTTGTTGCCAGTGCATGGGCAGTTTGCAATGGCTCTCTGTGGTTCTGGGAGTATCAGAATGGATAATTGCAGGCTGGAGGCAGGTTTGGAAGGAGAAGAAGCGCATGCTGGTGTTGGGACTGGGGTCGTCCCAGGGCTGAGATGTTGAACAGCATGGTGGTGCTTCTCATGCCGCTGTCGACATGTTTAGAGGTGTCTGAGCCAGTTCATTGACTGAAATCTCTTGGGCTTTTGTAGCAGTTGCTAAGCAACTGCAAAACACTTCAAACGGTATTTTTCTTCCTTACCCTGGGACTGTCCTTGCAGTAGGGAGAGAGGAAGAATGGGAGTGTGGAGTGCAGTGGCAGCATGGTGGGGTGGCTGCTCAGCAGCCACTGTCCTTCTATGCATCACTGCCAAGGTGATGGAGAAGTGCCTGGACCCACACTGAGCTCCCCTTGCAAATTCATAACTCCTTTACACCATCACAGCAATCTCATTTTTTAATGTGCATAAATAGTACTCTTGATAAGAGGAGATGCTGTATTTTAAATGTCTCTCTGACAAGGAGTATTTTAAGGTAGGTGATCAGATGTGCAGCAAAGGGGCATAAAATGAGAACTCTGCTGCTGCTGAGCCACCGGGGCCCTTCTCCCTCGGAGGACGGATGCATTTTTGCATGGGCATCAGTAAGAATAATTTTAATTTTTGCACCATTCCAGCAGTTCACATAGTACAAAAACAGACAGGTAAGTGAACCATTTTACATGTTGGCACACCAGCTCTAAAGATATAAATTCTACTGTTGGTATATGAAATTCTTATTTCCCATAAATTATGGTTTACATACAAGGATTATGTTCAAATTAGTGCAGCTTGAAATTGGCTGATGCTTAGTGTGTTTTTATCATTAAAATACAATGTCCTCATTGGCAGTAATTTAGTTTTGGTGCTTGATTTATTTTCAAGCACCATAGTGTTACAACTCATGTATTGTTTGGCAGAGAGGCAGCTGCATGGGATTTGATGATCCAGAGCCATTAGTTTACAGTAACAACTGTTCATTCCCATCCTTATCAGTTTTTATTTCCAATTACAATGCAGTTGTTGGGACTTTTGAAGTGTGTGGGGTTTATTGTACCTAATGATGTAAATGGGATAATCCTAAAGTGAGGATCTGTCCTTTAAAACAGACAGGAAAAGACCAGGTTGTGAAACCTTAAAGTTTAATGAGAAGTACCCCAGCCTGTGATTATTGTGACCATCTCTGTAAAATGATCTGGTGTTTCTTGTCTCATATAAACAGAAGAGAAGTAATGATTCGGAGATTATCCTAAAGGATTTTTCACACTGAAATCATAAGTCGCATTCACAGAAACAGGGCTTTTTACTTTATGGTGAACAGATAAATTTGTGGTGTTTTTATTTTCTTTGCTCAGGTATATGTTCAGTGCTGTATGGGAAAATCCCTGAGCCACCTTTCTTTTAATTGTAGCTTATAAACAGTAATCAGCAGGAGAGAAAGCCACACACACATATCACTGCAATGTATTGTAGACTGTTCAATTGTGCTAAACCAGCCATTTAAAGTTAGAAAGTCAAGCAGGCTGAAGATGGTCAATGCTAGTTTTGAGCTGTACGTGATTTCATTGTGACGGCCCATTCACGCATCTGCGTGTTTTTGAAAGGAAGATCATGTGCTCTTCCCCCAAACTCCACTTATACAGCAGAAAGTCTCTTGTACCTAAATAAGTGCATCCATATTGGATATCATGCAAATTAAACTGTAGTGCCTTATATACGTACATACATGTATGGAGAGAGAAAGTGTGTGTGTGTATGTACAGGCCACAACTCATCTATGTAATACATTTTGACTGATGTGTTTTCCCATGTGGAAGATATTCTGAACAGGAGAGCAGCTTCTCCTTTATATCTTCCAAATGTGATTTTTGGAAAGGGGCAGGGATCATGGGTTCCTGTCTCTCTTATTGCTACTTTGTATGGCTAAGGAAGGCAAGGAGCAACCCTGTGCTCATATGAGTCTTTGGAGGGACTTGCATAGTGATTTTGGACAGTGTTTCTTCCTTTCGCTCCAGCTTTCTGAAAGGAATATAAATTATAGCCAGCTGTTTCAGCAGATTAATCAAAATACTTTGGCATTATCTCTGAACTATAAATTATGGCATCAGCTGAAAGAAAAAAAAATGGTCAGCCAGGTAAAAAAATAGAGAAGTTGAATATTTGACGTATTCTCAACAGAAGTGAGTAAAAATTCGTATTATTTTGTTTATTCCTAATAACATTCCTATTAATAAAATAATCTCTAATTTCACAAATCATTGAACTCGACAATCAACTTTAAACTGTTAGTGCTATTGGCAAGTGATACTGTAAACTAATAGATCTAGTTCTTATGAAACAACCATAAACCAATGACTTCTTTTCTCTTTTATTTCAACACAGCAAGAGTCAGAATGAGTTCATCTAATGTCATTATTTTTTAAATATTTTTATGAACAGTACGGCTACAGCGATACCAGAAGGAGGTTGTTACAGCAGGCTTATGACAAAAAATTTTTGTATGCAATGAGATGCTATCTTATAACAGAAAATATCAGAGTAGAAGTCTTTAGGATTTTAATGTAAATACTTCATGGTATTTAAATAAAGACCATTTATTACACGTAAACTTGCTGGGGTGGATGGGGGCCCCTGTCATCATCAGATGTTATGGTGGCCTTTGTACAGAGGCGCTGCATGGTTGGTGAGGACTGGCTCTGCTGAGAGCATTTACTCTCTGAGTGATGAGTTTGGAATTTTTTTGAGTTATACAGAAACTTATGTTTGTACCAAATTTGTGTGAATGTAGGACAGATACTGTGGTCTGGGTGGATGTGGTGACTGTGAAGATGATGTCTTTTGAACACTGAACTTCATATTAGAATGTTTTTAACTGGAGTATTCTCAGAAGATTGTCTGATCAAGGATGGCAGGTTGACTTTTAGGGCATCTACTGCTGTTTAATATGCCTCAGGGTATCTGGGACAGCGTGGTGGGCAGGATCCTAGTGTGTAAAAAGCTCAGAGTGAGGTGTCACTGTGCTTTAAATAGTATTGTGACAAGGGAAGAAGTGTCTCCTGCTTGCAAGCAGTCTGCAAAAGTAAAACCAGAGTACTGTTAAAACTTTGTATTGCCTGGGAACTGGAAGTACAGAGACCCTTAGAAAGTCCTAAGAGCTGTTTTTTTGTTGCTGATGGTGGTGATTCTTTTCTGCTTACACAGGAACTATTCCTGTGTGATAAACAAAACAAATTTTGTATGTATCTTGGTACTTTTTCAAAAAAAGTTGTAGGCATAGTTAAAAAAAAAGAAACAAACCCAAACCCACAAAACTGAAAAAGCAAGAGTTTTTATAACTTTCTTGGTCACTATCTTGATTATAGTGGATATATAAGAAGTGGTCCGTTTTAGTAGTACATTATATCACCATGGTAACATTGACTTATTAATTTAGAAACCCTTCAGGCTGATTTGGAGAACACTAACCTTGCACTAGTCTACCAAAACATGAAAAGACTTACTGTCAAAGTAGTTGCTAAATGTTTGGGATGAGACCTGTAGATACATGTGGACTTTTTTCCACCCAATTTCTATTAGAATTAATTTGTTAATATTATAAAAAAGATCTTTGGGCAGAAGCAGGTTAATGTTAGTTTGCCTTAATGGTTGCATGGTTTTTCTTATTAGTTTTTGTTTCCTTCTTGGAATTGGACCTTTAGAGTACCATTATGAAAGCCTTTCTAGGTGTAGCTGCTTAGCCCCCTGGCTATAGGGGTCTGTTATTAGGTCTGTCTGTGCTTCCTGCTCCCAGTATGTGCACTGTATGTCACACATCTTGGATTTTAATAGGTTCTGCATCATCTTAGTGGCATCTGATCACAGATGTTTTTTTTCCCATGGTATTGATTTATATCAGCTGCACTTACACTGGGGAGTTCTACTACCTTTTTTTTTTCCTGCATATTTGAGAAAAAAAAAGCTAGTGATTCAAATATCCTGTTGAAATGCTACATGACTAGTATTATACTTGTTCTTAATCACTAAACAACAAAAATAAAATTGCCAGCTGTAAGGAAGATGAAATGCTAATGTTCACTAGGAATGCAAATACCTTTTTCCATGAGATATGTCGATGTCACTGTTTCTTATCACATCTATCATAGAATCATTGAATGGTTTAGGTTGGAAGGGGCCTTAAAGGTCATCTAGTTCCAATTCCCCTGCCATGAGCAGGGACACCTTCAGGTGATCAGGTTGCTAAAAGCCTCATCCAACCTGGCCTTGAACACCTCCAAGGATGGGGCATCCACTACTTCGCTGGGCAGCCTGCACTAGTGCCTCACGATCCCCATCATGAAGAATTGCTTCCTAATATCTAATCTAAATCTCCTCTCCGTTAACCTTCACCTTATCACTACGTTCCCTGATCAAGAGCCCCTCCCCAGCTTTCCTGTAGGCCCTAGAAAATTAATAAATCCATAATTTCCATTATCTTATTGTAAAAAAAAAAATAAAATCACCTGTTGTAATACCTGTCATGGGTAACTTCCAGTACAGTGGAGTAATTTGTAGGCTCATAACATCCTCTAAGGCTGATGTGAGCCTTTATTTTTTGCTGAGGTTGGTGAGAGTTGTGGTTGTGTGGGACTAGCAAGGAGTGTGAATGTTTGGGGTGCTTGCAAGTTATGGCCTTTTGACCAGTACTCCTCATGGGATATTATTGGCCATGTTTCTTCACTAGAAAATACCACATACTTTTCTGTTGTGTATCAGTATGTGTGTGGATAACTGAATTTGTCATTTCTTTACTAAATTCAGTTATGATAAGCAAAGCCAATCTTAGCCTGGTGAATAAGCAACATTTATTAGACCTCAGCTGAAATGATTTTGCAGTCTAACTAAGGAAGGCTTTTGCCAGAAAAGAAGTGACAAGCAGATAGTAGTATCAAGAAATACAGTTAAAACAGAGATGACTGAACAGTAACCTCCTTTGCAAAAATATATTTAACCAAAATCTGCTTTGTAGTGACTTGCATGCTGCTTGTTTCATGATAATTTCCTAAATCATTTTCTGGAGGTGCAGGTAGGTTTTAATTTTATTTTTTAATCAACAGCTAGGGTTAGATCACAACACGAGCTTGGCCAAAATCTAGGGTGTTCTAGATTCTGAGCTTAGAAGAAAAATAAAACAGGAAAAAAGGCTTTTCCAGCTCTTCTGGTCGTGAGGGTCACTCATAAACTTGTGAGCAGAACACAGCTGAAGTAGTCATATCCTCACATGTCTCTGTGCTACCCAGAGTTCAGAGATGTTTCATTTACTGGTACCAGCCTTAGAGACTGTGTAACTCTGAAGCATGTTAACAACTGCAGCATTGTGCAGGCTCCTCTGCAGGTTAAAAGGGAAATACCCCAAACCAAAAAAAGTGATCATTCTTTTTACTCAGTGGTGGTGAGGCTGTATCTTGAATACTATATTTAGTTTGGGGCCCCTCACTACAAGACAAACACTGAGCTGCTGGAGCATGTCCAGAGAAGAGCAGTGAAGCTGGTGAAGGGCTTGGAGGACAAGTCTTACAATGAGCAGCTGAGAGAACTGGGGCTGTTTAGTCTGCAGTAAAGGAGGCTGAGGGGCAGACTTTATTGGTCTTTACAACTATCTGAAAGGAGGTTGTGGTGAGGTGGGTGTTGATCCCTACTCCCAAGTAACAAGCAATAGGATGAGAGGAAATGGCCTTAGGTTGAACCAAGGGAGGTTTAGTCTGGATATTCAGAAAAATGTCTTCACCAAAAGGATAGTAAGGCATTGAAACAGGCTGCCCAGGGAGGTGGTTGAGTCCCCATCTCTGAAAATATTTAAAAGACATGTAGATGTGGCACTTGGGGACATGGTTTAGTGGTGGACTTCGCAGTGCTAGGTTAAGGGTTGGGCTTGATGATCTTAAAGGTCTTTTCCTGCTTAAATGATTCTATGAAAGCATCCACATTTCTCACAGTTAAATGCACCTAGACCCAATGCAGGTAATCAGCGGTGCTTCTTTTATTTGTCCCTCCCATTTCCTCCTGGGGCAGGGCATTATTTTTATATTGGATCAATTCTCTATCCTGATGTTGCTGTGCCCCTACAAGCAACTTCAGCCCCTGTAACCCAAGGGAAGTTTCAGAGGAGGGATGGAGGTCTCACCTTTCTACTGGAGTACGGCTCCCCACAGCCTTATTCAAGTGCAGAGATTGCTTGCAGCATCTTGGCAGCTTGACTCTGCCCAGCTGCTTGATGTCCACTGTCATGGTGTGCTGCTGGGCCAAAAGGGCTTAATTTCATGTCAGAGAGATAACGATCAGTGCTGGGATGATACCTGAAGTGGCCAGTCTCAGGCTGGAATGGGCTCCAGACGATATCTCAGAGTTCAGATGGCTTGTGCAACCAGAGGCACTTTGGTGCTGGAGGTGATGTTGGGCAAAGCTCTGATGGGGACAGGCTGGGTAGGAGTCCATCCTTGTCTCATTTTACTCTGGGAGGGCAGGGCAGCACAGGACAGAGCAACAGTATGGGTGAAACTCAACTACGTTTGGCCAAGTTTTCATGCTTCGTGGTGAGATTTTGCCTCAGCCTTTGGGACCACAGTCTTGTTGTTTTCCAGTTTGGCTATGTTCCCCTTTCTTCCACAACATACCATCCCAGCCGAATGCTGCGGCGCAGGGGAGTGCATGGCCACACATGCTCCTGAGCCATCCCAGCTGTTTCAGCCTCCCACTGCCCCCTTCCCCCTGTAAACGTAAATAAATATTTAGAGTTTGGATTACATTACCTAGCAAGAACGATTCATATTTCTGCATGCTTCATTCCTTATAACTAAGAGTAGCAATGACATTTTGACATTATCTGGAGATAAAACAAAATAGTAATTATTGTCTATCCGGCTTTACCTACTTAAATAGCTGTTGTCAGAATATGTTTTATTTGAAGAACTTGTGTCCTACCTAAGCACCTTGTTTAGTTTTCCCAATTACACCTCCCTTTGCTACTAATTGTATTTTTCTGAGGTCTGAGAGGCTTTTCTCATCTGTGGTTGCTAAAGGACCAGGATCTTAAGGTTTTTTGAGCTTGAAATAGCATTAGACTGATGCTGGGAGCAGGTACCCTAGTCTAATTGATTTCAGAGGGGTTTCAGGGATTTTTTTTTTTCCTACTCTTCTTTTGTTGTTTGTTTTTTTTTTCTTTAAGTGTAGGGTTTGTTTCCTTTCTTTTTCTTTAAGTGTTGTATTTGCCTGTCTGCCAGCTGGGACTAAAGCAGAAAGAAAAAGCTGAGGCCTGCCCCCAAGAGAAGCAACCACCCACTGCCGTGCAGCAGTGCAGAATGTGAAAGCAGAGTTTGTTTCATTTCTTTCCATGCCAAAATCCAAATGTCCACTCTCAGCCTCCTCTGCATGCCTCCTGCCATAGGCTGTTTGTGAGCCAGTTTGTGAACTGCTGATACAGGCAGGTTGGTCCTATTCTTCCCTCATGCCTTTATATGGAAGGAAGACTTGTGTGCATCCCCACCAGGGTGTTGAGGCTGTCTCTTCCTGCAAAGGTGTGGTGGTTTTACCAGCAGCCCCTGTGCCAGTGTCCTGTTTGACACCTTAAGGTTTGGTTTTATGCACCATCACACTACAGACTGGGTGGATTTTACTCAGGCTCCTTTTCCAACCACATTATTTGGTTAATATTTTGTTGTGTGTTTTTTTGCTAAGGCAGCATGCCTCCTCCTCCCCTTAAGGTGTATGTGTGTCTGGTTTCTACTAGCTTCCCTGAACACCCATGATGTTACTGTGGGATCTTATCTCCCTGGTGATGCTCCTCATTAGGACAAAGAAAGATTGCAGGGCAGCTCATTGACAGTTTTTGTTCCCAGTATCACGAGATTTTATTTACCTACACATTAATATTTGATGTGCCTGATGAGGACAGGTTTTACCGTTGGTGTCAGTGACATAAGTTGCAGGTTTTCTCACAGTCTAGCGAAGGAATAGATGGAGAACAGACCTGTTGTGAAGACTGGAATTAACGTACCAGATGGTGTCTGCATCACTTTTGTTTTGTATCATTGTTTACTGCAGAAAAATTGTTGGGAAGTGTCTGGTTTTTTTTTTATCCAACCTTCAGTGCAAATTATTTCTCTTTCTTCCCCAGGTTCCTGCATATTATGTGCAGAGGGCCTATTGTTCTTGGACTAACAAATAATAAAATAACTTCTCAGCTGCTTACGATAAACCAACTGTAACTATATAAAGAATTCTTTTCTACTACTTACGTTTTAAGCAATGATGTTGTTCAGTATTGCCAATAGGTCGGCAACTCTTGAAGTATCTATTTTGCTCAAATATGGCAACATGAACTCTGATCCATGGGTCTCTTAGTGATACTTTCTCATTTCTCCTCAGATTACTGCTTCCAATTGCTTTATTAAGAAACTCAGTATAAGTTTATATAGCTTTAATTATGGATGGTTGGGGCTTTTGTCTTCAAAATAGGTTATATTTCATTTGTACCAGTATTTTAGGACTTAAGTCAAAACTGCATCAGCAAGCGTCATCTGATGGATAGTGTGATAAAACAGGATTTAACTGTTGCATCTTCCTTCAGAAACTTTGTCCTCCTTTGCCTCTCCAAAAACTTTAGTTTTGTCCTTTCTGTACTAAGCTGATGATATGAAGGGAGTTTACATGCTGTATGAACCAGATGCACATTGGGGAGAGCTGAAATTAAAAGTCTGGGCAAATATTTAAAGTTTAAAAGAATCTAAAGAGGTCAGGAACATACAACAAAATGTAAAACTTTGCAAAAGATAATCCCAAATTAAACTATTGCAAGTAATGGTGTGATTTCAAAACGGGAAAGAAATTGGGAATAAGACCAGCAGGGGTCTGAAGCGTGATGGGAAGGGATTATTACAGCTATTGGCTGTATAAAAATGCCCAATTGAGCATACTGTGGGGGGAAGTAGTGGCTCTGAAGGTCTGATACTGACCCCACTGAAGCTGGTGGAAGAGCCCTCTTGATGTTCAGCATTGCATCAAGCTCTGTGTTTCTCTTGTGTAGATGCCCTGAATGGGCAGTCAGTTGAGATGCTTTATTCCTTGAAGGAGAACAATATAATTGGATGGATATCAGGAAAAAACCCTACAAATATGAGAAATAAAATTGAAGTATAAAAGAAATTTTCAATGTAGGTGATTGTAACAAGAATTGGGAACTAACAGAGAAAAATATAAGCAAAATTTCTTTAATATTCATTTTTTAGATGCGTAAACCCAGGGAAAGATCTCCTACAGAAACTGGGACAATTCTTTAGCACCTGTGGTCTTTACTATTAGGTCTAGCAATTCATTAGCTAAGAGATGGCAGAGAATAATCTTCAGTTGGCAGGGTAATGGAATGAAGAAGGGCTCAGTTCTTTCGCCTAATGTCTGTAATTGCTAATTGCTTATTAGATTTTATGTATGTGAAAGTTATAATAAGTCTGCCTGTCACACTGATTCTCCTGCATATCTCTCATTGGAGAAGAAAATTGTATCTCATGAAAGAACTTGGCTGTTTCTCTAAAAACCTATTAACTAAATTAGACAATATGAACTCTACCTATTATGACAGGTCTGGTTTCTGTTGTCATGACACAGAGATGATGCTGAAGTTCTTTTCCATTTCTAATTTCACTCTCGGCTCTTTCATGTAGCCTATTCTCATTTACCCATAGTGTTTCTTTCCCCTAAAGTTGAATCTTTTCTGATACATTTCCTTACTATCTTTTCTGAAACTGAAGATCATCCTTCAGGTAAAACATCTACTAATCTGTGGATTTATCCAAAACTCGTTAAAAAAAGTTTGTTATCGTAGTGTGACCCATCTAAATTGCTTTTCTACTTTTTTGGATCATTTGCAATGCCCAATGACAACCCTGTCTACTTTAGTTGCTAGTGCATATTCAGTAGGTGCAACTTTTTCCGGTAATCCCTCTGTTAATCTTTGGCTCAACCTACAGCCAGTGGGCAAAAATCCTCATACATCAGCTTCCCTTGGATTGCACCCACTGCCTATGCTCAGGGATGCCCCCGGGGAAGTGACGCAACTTTGACCCAGTAGGATAAGAATTATGAGACAAGCTGAAATACCTATCATAGAATCATAGAATAACCAGGTTGGAAGAGACCCACCGGATCATCAAGTCCAACCATATATCCATATATCGAGTCCAACCATCAATAGCCATTTAAGCTTTTCCCCTCTGGATTCATACGCAGTTTAACACCACAGTCATGTAGGAACTGTTCTTCTGTAGAAACATGCTAGTTGCTGTGTTGTGCTGACCATATAGTCCTTCTTTTTTTACAGGACGTCTTCTTTTAAAGTTAAAGAACTACTGAGGTGGGGAACACTGAATGTTGAATCCAATAACTAGCGAGCAGTTTGAGTAGGTGCAGGAGTGGAGGAGGTGTCAGCATATGCCCTGCCATGCCGCTCTGGGACAGCTTCAGCCACTGCAAGAGGCCACGTGCCAGTGATTATGTCCTCTCTAGCCCTCTGGAGAATAGCAGAGCTCTAGCAAGGGAAGAAGGTCGGGGTTTTCTTTTTCCCCCTTTCACCTTCCACCAGCATGGGACTTGGCTACATTTCCCATCTTCCTGCGGCAAACAGTTACTTCCTCAAAGAGTTTTGCTCTCTCAAATATGGCTGGGTTTGGCTTATTTCAGAGAGGTAGGTAGGCTGCTGTTTTAATACACTCAGCGCCCAAAGTGCCGTATTTATCATTAGCGAGGTCCAGCCTCTGCACTCGCTCCCCTCTGGCATTTGTCAGCGCTGAGCCAAGGTGTCGGCACAGCAGCGAGCAGCCTCCAGCAGAGATAATTCTTATCGTGTGTGCTGCTGGCTTAGCTGCACTTTTCCTCATATGCTGACAATTTCTGCCTGCCATCAGTTTCCCCATTGTGTCCTGGTCATGTAGGCAGCAAACGTGGCTGAAGGATGCACGTCCATGCAGTTTTAGCGTTTGCACCTTCAGCCTCCAGTAGCGAACTTCAGGAAAGTTACCTCTCCTTCCAGATCACCCCAGCCCTTTCCTGACATCTTCAGCATTAAACACCTCCCGTGCTGACTTTGTTTTTTAAATTGCATTGGGACTGTCGTCTCATTCAAGATGCAGGTCAGGAGCAGAAAAGCCAAGTGTGGAAAAAATGCAGTATCACTGTTGTCTGGGATTGGGGTGGAATGGGTGACTTAGTTTGAAATGTTTCATACTCTGTGGCTGATCCAGTGTCCTCGGGCTGCAGCCTGTCTGCTGCAATTTCAGACCAAGAAGTGCTTTTATTGAGGAGCAAGATCTCTGCCAGTTTAATCTACTAAAATTTGGAGACCAGAAGTCTGGAACAAAATGGGCAGAACTAGAGAAAGCAAGAGAAAGAAATGCAGAAGAAAAGTTGTACTTTAGGAGCTTGACTGAAGCACAAGAACTTGCATTTCGGTCATAGGCTGGGGTCTGTTTTGCGGGTTCAATTTGTTCATTTTCTAGAATAGACATGAAATTTCTATACCTGTGTATGTGGATGATAATAATGGGTTACAAAAGCAACACATTAGCTTTTTTTGGGTGGGAGGAGAAATCAAGAGCTGCCTGAAGGCAAAACATTTTTAATTTATTTTTTACTTCTTTTTTTCCCTAGAAGAGCTCGTATTTTGTTGTGGGTTTTGCTGTTGCCCCCACTGATGCTGGAGAGCATCTTTGGAGCCTGCATAAATTGATGCAGTGGGTGGCTAACAGTGCTCGGTGCTTCCTTCAGGTCATGGCTGCCACAGTTTGCCACTGTCTTTTATGCATGCATGAGCATGGGCAAACATGTCCAAGGTGTGTAGGAGTGCAATTTTTAGGAGCGCTTGGCAACAGCCCCACACATGCTGATGGTGATGCCTGTTCGCAGAAAATTGCAGAATAGAAAAAGCCAGGGAGGTTTTCCTGAGGAGTAGTAAGATGCAGCTTGCCGAAGCATGCCTTGTTTTGCTGTTGCTGTTAAAAAGCAGCTATGTTTTAGTTTACATCCAGGCCACAAAATGCTCCTGACTTCTTTCCAGACCCCCAGTGATAGTACCAGTACCCCAGAGATGGGATCCTGTCATTCCCTCTTGGACAAGGGACAAGGCCTGAGTCAGTGACAATGACCCAGGAAGATTGTTTGCAAGGTATGTCTAACCAGTAAGAGAAATTGTTTTGGTAGGGCTTTTGAACAGGTTTGGGGTGGGTCACCCCACCTTCTTTTCCTTAATTAAGAGAAATTTCTGGGTGGTTTTGCTGGTTGAACAGTCCAGAGGAAAACAGCAGCATTCGTGCAGGGGCTTGCAAGAATTTATACTGGGTTTTGCTGACACTTATTTTTATATCAGGGATGGCAAAAACATAGTGACATATCTAGTCTATCCGCTTGGGAACAGGAGATTTCATTTCCATATGCATCCAGTCTTGCACTGGATTTCATAAGTTGGGTTACTTGTTTTAGCTCATCTGCACTTCACCCTTCCCCTGGAGGTGATCCAGAAAAGGCCTTGAAAGAGAAGGGTTTGGGAGGGAAAGGAGTTTTGATTTGCATCACAGAGGAAGGGCTGAGCTTTCACAAGACTTGATTGCTTCATTGGATATCCAATAGCTAGTCAGTCTTTTGGTTTTGTCTCTGAATTCTAGTAGTCTGTGGTGAAGCTGATCCTCTGTTAATTTTATTCTTTGTTATCTAAATCTAGGAACTAAATAACTTCTTTAATGAATGTATTCTCTGGCAGTATTTCTGACACTTCTCACTGATTCTTATCTTCCCTTGCCATGAGGTAAATTCTGCTTACTCTTTATACAGTGGTTTGCATCATAAACAATGACATTTTACTTACTATCTTCATCCTTTACAGGAATTGGAAAGGATGCTGGGGAGGAAAGCAGAGGTGATATTTCGGGTTTTCAGAGTAAAATGTATAAATTGATACATAAACACATTATATGTAAGTATTTACGTAATGTAACAAAAGTTTGTATTTCCAATTATATCTTTTCAAGTTTTAAGTTATTTTTCTCACACACTACTGAAATTACAGGCAACATTTGGCATGTCAATTATTCATTTTCTACTGTAGCTACTGATGATGAATGAAAGAGAATAAATGAATACAAGTGCAAGATAAAATGGCAAGCTATTTTATATGGATTAGTAAGATACTGCTAAATAAAATCACAAACTTTTACAGAAGTTTCCAGTAACAGTGTGATATGTATTTATCTTCCAGTGCATGCATAGCATCACATGAAAAAGGTGGAATCTGCTACATGATGAAATTTGGCCCTTCGCTGTGAAAATGTAGTAAATATAGATTTATTTAGCAATTTGGTGGGTTTTCCCTCCAAGTTATTGTGCTTGTGTATACCTGTAAAACTGCAAGTATATATTTAGGTGTTGCAGATTTACTGACCTGAATTTCTTCAGAAGTAGCAGTACTTTCTCGTTACTAAGTTTTATTTTGATCTGCTGAAAAGAAAACTAACAGATTTACAGAAAGGCTGTGTCCAAAACATAGAGTACTATGGGGGTTTGCTGAAGTCTTCTAACAAATACAGAAATGTAAGAAAAACTAGGAAGAAGGGATAAAAGACAATCAACAGTTGTTTGTTTTGTTTCATATCATTATTGCCCAATTTTCTGTTACTGTTAGATTTTTCTTGTACTTTTGACTCCCATACACTTTAAATTATGAAACTTTATAAGCCTGGTTTTTTGAATGCACGTACTCATTCCTGTTTTATCTTCTCCATTTTGCTTTTACCCACCTATTTTAGTCCAGATCTCATTATGATATTCTAGCTTTAAAAAAACTTCACAAAATCAGTGATTTAGTGCATGGTTTGTCACTTTTAATTTCCTAACAGCTGTAAGGTAAGTAAATAAAATTATAAAATCTTTACAGTATAAGGACAAGCAGTTTTTGTGGTAACTGCTGTCCATATAAACTTAGAGCTAAAAAGGAGGGAGAGTTTCATAATTCATTGAAATTTGACAGTTTTAAAGTTTGTATTACAACAGCACTTCATAAGCTACAGATGAGGCTGTTTCAAGTTCTGTTGTTAATCTGGTTTTACAAGGCTTTAATGTTCTGGAGGCTACTAAAATCTGTGAAATAAAAAAAAAATAGTATTTTTAATATATTTTAATGATCAAGGCATTTTGTAGTCTTGAATACTTTTTCACCAAAATGTCGTTGTTCAAAAAATCCCCACAACTCAGAAATACAAGACTTCATGTCTTGACAGTGAAGGTTTAAGTTTCAACATGAGCTTTTCAACACTGAAGAAAAGGGCATAAATATTTCACATGAAGCATAGTGTAATAATAATTAATAATGTTTTCACATGGTTAGCTTGCAAGCCTCTCCATGAGCTACAAAGGATAAGCTGCAAGTCCCTGAAAGTTAGCTTTTCTGGAAGAGTGCCTCTCTCTGCTGCTCATCTCTTCTTGTTTGAAAAGTCTGGGGTTGAGAAGGAAATAAATGGGCAGGCCTGAAATTTTGAGGTTTTGTGTAGTTTTTGCATAATATTGTTTGAAGAATTCGCCTGTGTGGCGACAGAAGATGGAAATGTGTTAGGAAACAGTTAGGAAATGTGATTAAAAGTATACATCTTGACTTCACGTAGTGAGGAGTGACTAATACTACAAGTTGGCCATTAGTCAGCAGGCTGTGCTTTGCTGTTTAAGAGATTTTGATGCAAGACTCTGCAGGGCTGTGGTAATGACACGATCCTTTCACGTTGTAGTGGTGTTGTGAGACCAGGTAAAAGTTTGGTCAGGGATACTGTATTACAATTACCCTTGGTCCCAATGCTGTTTCCCTTTGTAATTTATACTAATTATGTTTGCCACTAGAATAGTAATTTCTGACTTGCTTGTCTGTTCTGAAAAAAGCTGGATGCCACATGCAAGGGTGACAGCCAGCCTGCCTGTGACCTTCCAGTAGGACTTTCAGTAGCCTCATTGGGGGCAAGGAAAGAATCGTAGAATCATAGAATAACCAGGTTGGAAGAGACCCACTGGATCATCGAGTCCAACCATTCCTATCAAACACTAAACCATGCCCCTTAGCACCTCGTCCACCCGTGCCTTAAACACCTCCAGGGAAGGGGACTCAACCACCTCCCTGGGCAGCCTGTTCCAGTGCCCAATGACCCTTTCTGTGAAAATTTTTTTTCCTAATGTCCAGCCTAAACCTGGCAGAGCGTGAGGCCATTCCCTCTTGTCCTGTCCCCTGTCACTTGGGAGAAGAGGCCAGCACCCTCCTCTCTGCAACCTCCTTTCAGGTAGTTGTAGGGAGCAATGAGGTCTCCCCTCAGCCTCCTCTTCTCCAGGCTAAACAACCCCAGCTCACTCAGCCGTTCCTCATTAAGATTAAGAAGATTAAGAGTAATAAATATAAGGAGTTTTCGGTGTGCAGGGTGCATCACAGGATGTTTAATTGCATTTTGGCAGAGGAGGGAGAATTGGGGAAGCTGTTATCTCTGCACACCACATAAAACCACACTGTGGAGACCCAGGGGAGTCCCAGCCTGTGGCACACAATCTATTTTGGACAACAGCACATTGTATGTAACTCAGGTGCTGGAGGACACACTGCACTGTGCTGTGCTTCCTTGGGCCTGCAGAGATAACTGGGCTTGTCTTGTGAAGGTGCACAAGAGACCTGCCAGAAGGAGAAATTAGGGCACGGTAAAAGCAACTTGTAAGGAAAGCGCATCCTGTCACCTTGATCCCTGGTGAGGTGACTAACTGCCAGCTCCTCCTGTCTGGCTCCCATGCAACTGTAAGTGCAAGTTAAGATGTACTGGCTCTCTGATGTTGTTCATTGCAGGCGATTGCAGGAACTTGTGTAAGGATTCGAATTGAGGAAAAAGTAGTGCCACTTCAGATTTTTAGGTGTTATCTACAACCTGGATCTCTAAGGAACTGTGGTCTACAGCTTTCCTCCTAGTTAGGCAAGAAAATTCCTTGTCTTTCCATTAGACTCTGTTGTTTCAAGGGAGGGAAGGATTTGTCTGTGAAATTTTAGTACCATTCAGATATACCTTGTGGAAAAAAAAGGCTTTTTATTAGTATCGTTTTTTTCTGTAACCAGTTCTACGCTTGAAAGGAACGCTTTTGTATCCTGTGTTATTTATTTTCTGGCTTGAGCTTAGAACTGCCAGGCAGCCAGGGACTTGTTTCCCTAGCTCTTGTCCCTGAAGAATTACTGGAGAAGAAGAGAAGTTCCCCAAAAAAGCGAGGTGGGGACAGGAGCTCAGGTTGGGCCCACCAGAGCTGCTTCCAGAGAAGAAGTATTAGAATTGTCTTAAGTTTGATGGTATGAATACTCTACTAACCTCGATTTATGTGCTTTGAATCAATGTTGTACTGAAGTCATTATCAGTCAGACAGGGCAGTTTTTCAAGTACCCAATATTGGGAGTGTGTATGATAGCAAAATCCTTTCATAATGGTGATGTCTGGTTGGAGTATATCCAGTTGCATGTCAGAAGCATTAGATATGAGAGGCTTTGTTACAGTAAGTGTAACATAAAGTACCTTCAGGCAACCATGCAGCTTTGATGTGAGGAAGACTGTGGAAGGTGGTTCCACAGGTGTAATAGGGAAAAATTCGTGCTGATTTTAGCCCTCTGTGCCTTTTGTAGTTTCTTTTCAAAGTACAAAAGCTGTATTTTATTCAGTTTCTATTCCTGGTGATAGTTTAGTTAAGGGGCAGAAACACAGACAAGTTTGAACACAGATCAGTTGCTTGCTTTGTTTTTTATGTGCACTGGTATCAGCGCTGCGTAGTGAATTGGCAGCACAGCCAGTCCTGTGATAAGAATGAATGTCTGGGCAGTAAACCCTTCCTGTGCTCCAACTTGAAATCTTCATGCTATCTCCTATTCTGAATTGGATTGAATGCAACTGAGGTACTTTATTACATATAGTGAGAAAACATCTGAGTGATTGTTCTTCTCAAGTGGTGGAGTTCAGATTTGAAGGGGGAGGAGGCGAACCTGAAACTTGTCTGTGTCAACATTATGATGCTGAGTGTCTGCTTGTGGATACTATCTCTGCTTGGGTTGTGGAGGTCATCAAATAAAGCTAGGTTTAAGCACATACATTTTTAATGACATAACCCTTTGGGGGTGGCTTTGTGTACTTGTCTACTACCAGGTCAGAAAATAGAAGTAGTGTGTTGCCACATGCGTGTTGAGGTTATGGAAGAACAGCAGCGAGGGTTGGTTTTGCATTGTGTAGAAAGTTCTTGCTTGGAGATTTGCTTATTTTTCCTTTTGAGAGAGTGTGTATGGATTTAACTAAAGAACACGTGTTCATGCAGTTGTGCTATTTAAGTTAATGTGGGGTGACTCAGTGTATATTCACTGCTGTCATCACACAGCGACTGCAACAGAACATTTTATTTTCTAAAGACAATGCTAATAATTAAAACGGCATTATAATTTCACAAGACAATATCTGTTCCCAGAGCTGTGAAGTGACTAAGAGATTTGCCATTGTCAAGACAGGGGAACTGGAGCTGACCTGGAGTGCAAGCAGCACCCTCCGTTTCGGCTGGGCCAGGATGCCCTGCCTCTCTCCACTCCTGCTTTCTGGGAGTTGTACCAGGGTTTGTCACAGCAGCAATGCCTTTGCAAGGCAAACACTCCAGGATTTAACGTCACCAACCTTAAACCTATGAAACTTAAACCAACCTTAAAACTATGAAAAAATTCATAGTACTGTGGCTTGCTTACAGTATGGACATGTGCAGAAGAAAGCCATAGAATCATAGAGTGGTTTGAGTTGGAAGGGACCTTAAAGATCATCTAGTTCCAACTCCCCTGCCATGGGCAGGGACACCTCCCACTAGACTAGGTTGCTCAAAGTCTCATCCATCCTTGCCTTGAACACTTCCAGGGAGGGGGCATCCACAGCTTCGCTGTGCAACCTATTCTAGTGTCTCACTACCCTCACTGTAAGGAAATTCTTCCTAATGTCCAATCTAAATCTTCCCCCTTCCAATTAAAAGCCATTTTCACTCGTCCTATCACTACATGCCTTGTAGAAAGTCCTTCCCCATCTTTCTTGTAGGCCCCTTCAAATACTGGAAGGCTGCTGTAAGGTCTCCCCAGAGCCTTCTGTTCTTCAGGCTGAACAACCCCAACTCTCAGTCTGTCCTGATTGCGGAGATGCTTCTGCCCTCTGATCATCTTCCATACCCTTCTTATGTTAGGGATCTCAGAACAGTACTCCAGATAGGATCTCGTGAAAGAGGAGTAGAGGGGGAGACTCACCTCCCTCTACCTGCTGGCCACGCTTCTTTTGATGTAACCCAGGATGCGATTGGCCTTCCAGACTGTGAGTACACATTGCTGGTTCATGTCGAGCTTCTCATCGATCAGCATCCCCAGGTCCTTCTCCACAGGGCTGCTCTCAATCACGTTGTTCCACTAGGCTGAGCATATTGATATTACCATTGCAAAGCTATCTTCATACGAATTAGTAATTAGCAGATAAGATAGCTGTGAATCCAGACCCTGAGATCTGGCACTGAATATCCTTAAGATGTCGAGCCGCTGAGCAAGACTTAACTTCTTTAATGAATCCCTTCTCCCAACAGTGTTTCCCAGGAGCCACGCGACAAAGTACCAGAGGGTTGTGCTTTGATTTCAGTAGTTTCATTATTAAGTTGTGTTCATCTCCAAGATGGGTGCTTCTTAAATTTAGTTTGTATTTGATTGGGGTACTAAAGAAAAAGAGCTGATTTAAGGAAAATTACATGGGGGAAGAGAATTGCATGTTTTACAGTCTTGAGATTCCAAGCATCCTTGCTGTGAAAAATGGGAGTTTATTTAATTAGCAAGTTTCTGTGTGGGTTTGCTGAGTTGCTTTAGTTTGTTTGTTCTCTGTCAGCTTCTAATAATGCTATTATTTATTTCCACTAAACAGAAAAAAACAGTTTGATGATCTCTGTTGCTCAATGTCTGTTAGGAATACTGCCTCAAAGTTATATCACCACAAATATTTATATGTTTCTGCCTGTTCTGTGGAAAGAAACATTGAGGAGAGCCAAACAGTTACCTTAAAATCAAGATTGTTTGCATAACTTCTATTTTCTTTTGACAGAATCGTTGCATAGTTCTGCCTAAAGGTGATCTTGCAAGAGCTGCTAGGAGCAGATCACTCATTGTTATAAATGGGTTGGTTCAGTAGATGTGATACATACCACAGAACTTTGTGTGGGACCTTCGGTGATTTCCCTGCCTAGTATGTGTTTTGTGGCATCAGTAAATCTTCTTTGATTTGACAGTTTCTGAATATCTGTTATACCCACCATTTAGCTCTGTCCCAACATATCCTGGGTGTCCCTGTATATCTGTATCACAGGTACAGTATATCTGGGGCTGCTGTAGCGTATTTAATATTGCAGCTTGCCAGCCAAGCTTGCACAGAATGGCACAGCTCATTAGCCTCCCGTTAGCCTCTACTGACAGTTAAACACTGGCATCAGCAGCTTCCTGTCCTTCGCAGCCCATTCCTGAACTAATTCCTAGATGCTGTTTGTGAAGAAGTCCTGCACAGCACTGCCTGTTAACTAACTGCCTTGCTGAATATGTTACAGGTACCTGCTGCTGAAAAGAAGAGATCATGCTTTTTTTTTTTCCCTAAGTAGTCCTTGTTCTGTCTCCTCATGTCTTCTCGATTTCCTCAAGTAATCCTGTTTTGTGTGCTGTTGACAACTAAATCAGAGAGATGCTAAAAGCAGAAGAGCAGAGGAAATGCCCAGTGCATACTGAGAAGCAAATATCTCAGTCTTTCAAGAATGGAAAGAAGGAGCAGTGTGAAGAAATGGGTATCTATGGTGATGAATTTTAACACATATACATTATAATATTTATTACTGTTTCTTCTACATCTGGATCACTTCCTGTTGAGGATGGAGTGAGGCAAAGAGACACCAATTTTTGGTACCCCTGAAATAGAGGAGGCAAGATAAAATCAGAGAAGTGTGTAGGTTGGAGCTGGCCTCCATGTTTCTCTTATGGTGTCCATTCTTACAACTATCCCCATCCAGCAAGTCTCAATCCTGACATTTTTTATTGAAGAACTTAAAACATTGTCTGCTATAGAATGAAATATTCTGCAGTACAATGTCAAATGCGAACATAGAACCCTAAAAGGTGGATACTACTAGAGATCTAGGCATAGATCGTATTGTGTTAGTGACCAAGGTGGAAAAATGGCACTTAAACAGTGTCTTCTGCTGCTTCCATGTTGTTTTTTTTTTAGATTAGGCTGCCCCTGGTATTTCAAGAGCCTTTATACAGATACTGTATACTCTTGCAGCTAATCCAAACACAGTTAACAGGGCAAAGCACAGCTGGAGACTGGCTCAGTGCCCAGAGTCTGCTTTTAACCTCTGCAAAGGCCCTTTCTATTCGTCAGCCATGCTGAATGTGGTGTAGATATCCAACATTTTCTAGCCAGAGGAGGAAAAAAAAAAAATCAAGATAGAATTTCTGAATCTTAATGAATCACGTGTTACACATACTGGCCTGACAGGACGCATCAGTTAATAAAGATTCTATGAAACAGGATCAGGCATATTGTAAACATCTGGGTTAATGAGCTGAGAGCTACAGCACCTCATGATCATATAATTTTTTAAAATATCCATCATCTCCCAGATGAAAATTCACATGCTGTTATTCTGTGAATGTATTCTAAAAGTAATATGGCTTTCATAGTAATATGAAGCAGCAGGTCTCAACTTTTTTTGGATGTGCTAACCATTAAATGTTGTCTGATATATGTGTGAATTCTTTATGGCCAGCTTAAGCTTTGGGCAATAAGTTTTCCTCATGAAAATATTTTGAGAATTCTTCTGGAATAATCCACAGACTCATCAAGGAACTGTAGGTTAAAATAAACAGTGTGTGAAGAGATTGACAACTTGATTTTATGTTATTTCTCACTGACTGAAGAAATTGGATCTGTCTCTCCCTCCCTAAAACAGAGTAATATCAGCACACTATTGATCCATTCTTGCAGAGCTGTTGCTTATATCATGGTTCTCCTTTTGGAACTTGACATAATGTGCATCCCTTTACAAACTACATGAATAAAACATTAGGAAGGTAGAGATTGTGGCCTAGTTAGGAATTATGTGCAGGATCTCTTCTCCTTGGTTGAACTGAGAAAACAAAAAATAGAACAACGGATATCTTTACATATGATAAACCTTGTCTTAAGTTTTGGTTCATTTTTTTTGTAATGGAAAGGGCATTTATGAGTGAGTATTCTTTTTATTTTGGACTGAACATAAAACAGCTAAACATCAGAAAACTTAATATGCACAGTGAAATTTAATTAGGTAACTGCATAAAAATCAAAGGGTTGCTTTTTTTCTAGAGGAAGCAAGAATCCCATTTTGGTACTAGAGCACATATGTAGCTGAATCCTAATTTCCTCCTCTACACCCAGAGGTGTTAGTAACAAATATATATGATCTACTGCCAAGAGTGATGGACCAGGAATATTAGGGGGAATGGGCTGTATTCCTTACATCTCACATGGTGACTTTGTCATGCAGCAAAGATGTATGATTTCCAGTTTTTCAAAAGGTAGCCTTTAACTTCGTATATTCCAGTTTGGATTGCTATACTTGGTTTTCAGAGATACCAAACACCAGCTTCTTCATCATCACAGTTTGACTTTTGGATACTAAGTACCTCTTGAAAGGATGCACAAAGTCTCCATGACTCCATTACCTGAATTCATCTTTTGTAAAAATTATGCAAAATGTATCTATTATTAAAAATGTTTAATACCTATATTATATAAAGTAAATGTTGGGAAAGGTAATAAGCTTCAAATGTGCTCCAGTTGTCCTGTTCCAGCTAGTTTGTTGTCAAAAACTGGTTTTCTTTTGTAGTAGATTAAGCAAAATGTCTTAACAGTTAGCTGTTCTAAAACATTTATTCAATGTTAATTCTCACAGTGAGAGGCTACCTGCAGATGTGAGTATTTCACATACACTGTCAAACCTTTTAAGCCACCCTTTGCTGGCTATACCAAAGCCAACAAAGTTTTCCCCCGTCATTCATGCAGGCAAGGTCAGTGATGGCTTGAATTTTATTTTCTTAAAAATCTCCATTTAGCTCTTGTGCCTCTGTCTTGGGTTGATTTTTGTCAATTACCTCTATTGTTAGTTTTTTTTAAAAAAAACAGTGAGATGAATATTTTTACAATAAAAAGATGCTTGGGAGGTGTTTAACACAATTTCTGAATTTTGTTTTCAATCACAGGATCCACGTTTTAAGTAAGCTGTTATATATCATGCAACTTGTGGTTCCAGCCACCTGCTGTACTACATGCACTGTGTGCTCCTCAGCAGAACATGGGCCGTAGCTTTGAGTTTCCTCTCTGTCCATTTACAGGATGGCCAGCTTGGGCACACAACATTCCTCCCTGTATATCTGCAGGCATCAGTGTATGGCATCCTGATTAAGATTGTTGTCATCCAAGTAGCTCAAATAAAGTTACATGTGTGGTTTTCACTTTTCCTGTTGTGGTATTTCCATGGTTTTACTGTTTGGGGTCAAGACTTCTGAACCTGCTTGAAGGCTAAAAGCAGAACAGCTATGGAAAGTGCATTCAAGTATAAATATTTCAGCTTTTCATAAAGAAGGCGGACTGCAAACAGTAAGATACTTTTAGTTGGTATCATGTTATCTAAGAAAATACTTGAAAGAAACACTTCTTTTATTTGCTTAAATTGTTGTTCTTTGCTATTCAGATCTCTGAGTCTAAACTGAGATATGTTTTGGCAGTTCTGTGGTTGTAGGTCTCTAAGGAAAAGCCAGGTTCTAGCTCAGGAAACAAATTGCCTTGTTTCCAGCAAGTAAAAATGTGAAGAATTGGGTACACTCTCTGAATCCTCACCATCATGCCTGCGTGCTTAGCCCAGGTGCTGGGCTCACTGTGCCCTTCAGATAAGAGCTGCTGAAAAAGATGCATCCTTGGCAATGACTTTAAGAACTGTTTGAGAGCTGCATCCCTCTGCTGATAGTATCTAGGGCCAAACATCTCTTCCATTCTTCAAATGCATCTCAGACAAGTAATCCAGATGTTAGGCTGGCCATTTATGCCCTTCTCAAATCCTCACCAGGGTCTTGCTCATGTGATGGACAAGTTGGCCATTCCTTCCTTTCAGATTTTGAAATTTCAGTATGCATTATCAGTCATAATACTTGGTGATCTGGGCCCCACAGCAGTTTTGCTTGCAGCATAGTGCTTTTTAAAGTAAGGATGCTGAACTGACAAGCCACCAACTAAAGGGAACACACTGCTGGGACAAAGTAGAATTTTCTGGTTCCACTGACTAGAAGTGTACGTGACCTCATAAGGATCAAGTACCTTTAGAAATAAGGCTGACCAACAGAAAGAAGTAGGGATACTTGCCAGAAAGAGAAGAAAAGTCTTGTTTTCTTTCATATCTTACTCTTACATTTCAGTGAGTCTTCGTCCTGAAGATCTCAACTCCATTACCAAGATACATATTATTTAATGAGTCTTCTAAACATGGTGTGTTACTAAAATGTCCTGGCACTACAGATGAAAGGAGAGCTTCAAGCCTTCCAGCACCTAGTCTGAATGTGGATTTCCTGATGTCAGTCAGTATTGAAAAGGAGCATCACTCCTTTCTGAACAGTTTACATATCCTTTTGCTTCATAAATGATTAAAAGCAATAAACCTGAAAATAGTAGAAATGTTTAGAATTTATTTAGCAGCAAAATTAATTTTGAGACCCTCGGATCTCCTTGTAGTTTTTAACGTTTTTTTTGTTTGACCTTATTTCACCAGCAGATGAGATAGACTGTTGAAATTAGGATAATGAGCAATTTTGGTATGCCAGCTGCCCAGCTATTGTGCAGTATTTTATTCTAAGCATTCAAAATTATTTATTTTGAGAGAAATTTGAATGAAGCTGTGAGATTTTATAGAGGAAAAAAAAATGTAGAGAAGTGTCCATTCAGAGGACAATGTGATACTTCACACCTGTATAATTCGTTGATTTGAAAAATATTGAAGAAAATATTTTTTGTCATCTAACTTTAGCCTCCAGTTTCTTGTCTTGGTTTGGGTGCTTCCTGACTAGGTGTCAGAAGTTTTCTGCCCTTAAAATGGGGGTTAAATTTTCCAGCTGAAGCTCAGGAAGTAAACTGACCTGTGCACGTGGCTCAGTTTTATGGAGTTTTGTCATTTTGAAATGTCTGACATCAGCTTTCCTGGTACTGTTTTGTATCTTTGATGCTTTATAGTATTTTTTTCTTTCTTATTTATTTTTCTTGTTTCTTACTCTGTTTCTTTTTAAAAAGAGAATTGGAAAGATAAGGACAGTTGCTTTAATGATTCGCATTGAGGCCAGAATTCAGCTACATCCCTTTCAGCTGTCTAGTAAGATCCAGTGACCAATCACTTCTTTGCACAGATCTCAGCTGCCATGTCTTTGGTCCTATGTCAGCATTTCTGTTATTGATTTTTAAGGGAAGTACTGTGGAAGCACTTGTTGTTCCTAAAAGAAGGTATTGTGGAGGCACCAGTCTTTCCTGTTGAGGTGATAACAAGGTCAACGCTAGCAAATTCTTAAGTTACTTAGAAGGGGAAAGAAAAATTAAAGAAAGAGTGTCAGTGAGAAATAAATGGAGTGGTAACTGTGCACGGTTGACAGTGTACACCATTGTAGCCATGCTGATGAGGGTGCCCCACTGTACCCTGCCTGCATCACCAGAAAGAAGCACTGAACTGTCAATAGTTGTATGTGGTAACAAACGTTTTCGAACTATACTGTGTGCCCCATGTAACACTGTATGTCAGCATGCCTAGCTGTACTTCCATCTGAATCGTACATCTGCAAGAGAAATTAAATTGTGGACCTCCAGATGCAGGAAACAATTAGAAAGCCACAAGGAATCAACTGTATGCTCTGTTGCCTTCTTGGAGGCCAGGCATTTGGTAGTGCTTTAGTCACAATTGGGCTCTTCTGAATGAAGGCTATCCATGTTTTGTACTACAAATTCCCCAGTAGGTGTGGGATAAGCATAGCTGTTTCTTCATCACCTTCCTTCTGCGTTGTGGAGAGGACAAGTACGTGATATTTAGTGGAGGCCTTTCTTGGTTGCTCTGCACTGGGGCTGAGCTGGGCAGGTGGATGAAACAAAAACTTGTGGCATAGATCTGGGATGAGATTTTCTAAAGACAGTAGAATTACATCTATATGAGCAATTAGAACTTGAGAAACACTCATATGACGCTGCTTATACTAAAACAGTATAAGTAATTGGGAAAGGAGGATTTGGTGCCTTTGGCTGTCCCAGCAAGTCCTCAGTCATGTTTTCTACTGAGATATATGCTACATTCTACATTTTCTCTACTTTCTCTTGCAGTTCTATGTTTATGTCTAAGAACATTGACTGTAGTGTACTGGTTCCCTCTCAGCTGTGTTAATGGGTGTTGTGTTGATTAGAAGCTTGTCTGCTACGTGTCACTGATGACCACTGTGTTGCACTGATAAAGTGCTAGGGGAGATCTGTTACCAGAACAGCTCATCCACTTAAATCAGTGTAATTAACGTATAGTTCTGCCTTGGGCTATTCATCTACAAACTCTAGTGGCACCTGCCTGAGGGTTTACTCTTCTGCTGGTGGAAGCACCTGTGCCATCACAGATGGCTGTCTGCAGTGGTGCTTCATGGTTGGTCCCATCTATGTATGAGATGCATAGACTGGAGAATATTGTGCTGTTGTATTGAAGAACTTACATAGTACTTGGTCTAACTCCTCATTACTCTATCAGTCTCATCTATTAACTTTTTTGTCACTTTGCATTCATTTTGGGGATGCTAAATCATAGAATAATCATAGACTCATAGAATAACCAGGTTGGAAGAGACCCACCGGAGCTGTTAGTGTTTTATTCCATAGCATGAACAATAAAACTAGTCATGCTTAAAAGCTGCACAGAAGCTTGGGGTTTGTTTGTGTGTCTTCCTTGGTCATGGCTATCCTGGCTGAACATCCAAGTTGAGTGAAGCCAGTGTGGTATGTCCCTCTGTAGGGCTTTCACAATTGAGTGCATACCCTCTCAAAAAATCCTTGAGATCCGGAGCAGTATGTTTATTGTGGAACCAGAAAGTTATGGCAACTTACTGTATGAGAGCTACTCCAGTATTAATACTTGCACTTTTTATTACCATGACCTCTTTCTAGCTCTTAGAAGATGCAATAGGCTACACATTTTTTAAATACACTGTTGTTCACTAAGCAAGAATATATTCCACTACATAGTTCACACTGACAGTCACATCATCAATGTGTTGATCCCTGATGCTGTCTAAAGTAACTATCTAAAATAAGTATTATATGTTTTGAGGAAATGAGAGAAAATTTCTAGGCTTGCCAAAATTTTGAAGGGCTTTGGTTTTGTGCTTAGCTACTACCCCATGAATAGTTCTCAAGTCTGTTTGGACTACTAGTATTGGAGTAAACTATGTATATGTGAATGTTTATGTCTATACACTTGCATCAATAAAATAATGAAAGTGTTTGTATGTTGATATGAGAAGAAAGAAACGTTCTAGTGCATACACGTATATGGTGTCTGTGTTTTGGAGCTCTCTTCAAAAAAATGTGCTGGTGAGTCTCCCTCAGCTCAGCCTTTCTACCCTTCAGCTGGGTGTCTCCACCTTCAGCTCGGGGTAAGGAAAACTGCTTCTTCCCTTACTGCATCAGTGACCACCTGAACATAAAATCTTAGAGAGGAAGGCTGCACCCTGCATCCAGAACCCTTTTCTTCCCAAATACACTGATGTGTTTTTCCCTTAGCTGTTGTATATACTAATACTTAATTACAGGAGTGCAACCTCAAAATTTTACATTATGTGCTTTTCTGTCAGCTTATTGTATTGTGTAGATATAAAAATATTTCTAGGAGGTGATACAAAATACAACAGTGACACAAAATTTTGCTCTGCATGGATTATAATAGCTGATTTAGATACTCCAAAATGTACCTAACAATTTTGGAGAGAAAAAGGAGAAGATATTGCATATGAAATGAAACATGTATCAGTTGGCTAGACAGGAATTGGTTTTGGTAAATACACTGTTGCTATAGTTTAAAAAAAATGTCTAAAATAAGTGCTTTAGAAAAGAGGAAAAGGCTAAATTTTTTTTAAAAAAAAGCAAAATTCATACTTTTTTAGTCATTTTGAGCCACCACTTGAATAAGAATATATTATTCTTCCATGAACAATCACTGGAAATAGGGCTTGAAAAGTAAATAACTAATTCCTAATAGAGATATGAAAATGTAGTAGGGTTTTTTTGTTACAGTTGTTGTTACCTTCAAAAGTATCCTGTCAGCTTTCTAGATCCCAACAGGGAGGTGAGGGGGTCATTTAAGTGCACAAACTTTTTGCTCTTTGACCTTAACTCTGAATGTGGGAGATCTCTTAAAAACAAGTCATCACTGTAGATTCCATATTTTCATGTCAAAGTCAACTGACAGTTGCCTGAAGTAACAGGAACATTTACATGTTTATATTTTCCCTTAGTTACTTGCAAAGTAGCTGACACTGATTCTGTGCCCTGCGAAAGCTGTACCAGGGAAACACTGTTTGATTTGGGGTTTTTTGTTGGGTATTTTCTCTCTTCTTCATCTGGAAATAGCCAAAACCAAAATAAAATAGATTGTGTACCTATAACAAGATCTTAAAATGCGTGATTTGTGTTATCCTTCATCAGTTAAAAACTTCGTTTTGAAATTTGCCCTGTTTGTATTTATACATTGATCCACAGCATGGCTGCATCTCATCTTGCACCTCAGATGCTGTGGCATATGTGCGCTTGTGTTCTGAGGCTTCCCAAATTGCTTTTTAATTAGTTGTTATTATTACACAGGTTGTAGCTTTTCCAGTGTGCAGCCATGTTGATTTTATCACTTATCTCTTCTTTTATGTGAAATAGGCCTGGTTGCTCTTGTGGATGCCTTGCACTTCCTTCCCTCCCTGCTCGTGGCATGGACCAACCTTGGCATTGGGTTACCATGACCTCCGACATCACAGCAGTGCTGACATGTACATGCCTGTCATGTTACTGCTCTGTTGTTGGTTTTTTTTTAATGCCTTTTCATGTTTTGTTTTGCTTTTCTTTTTTTTTTTCAGAACCCCCTGGAGTATTACATTCCCCCATTCAGAGTGTGGACAAGAGTTTGGCATTGTGCTTTTACAGGTACCTTTTTGAATTAAAATGTACTTTTTTTTTTTTTTCCTCCAGTTTGATAAAAAAGGGCAATTACAGAAGGACTTTACCACATCTTCTTCTGCTGTCCTAGGAGGTATGTTCTGGTAATGAATTTCTCTTCTTTGACCTTTACTAATTGATTGGGTTGACAGAGTCATTACTTGCTAATATATAGTTCAGAACTGTTTAAGAAAGATTGAGGCTTGATTTGCTGACCTCGGTCACTCAGTGATGTATTTGCAAACATGGCTGGATCATTTTTGGAAATAGTCCAGTAGTTCCAGGCTTTTTCCTATAATTTATTACCAACTTGCACCTTGATTACACTCTTTCCATTCAGTAGATTGCGTTAACTTTTTATAACCGAGATCTTCAGTGCAAGCAAGCACTTCTAGCCTTAATCCTCCAGAACTTTCTGTTATTTGTGTTGTTATTACTAATGTGATTAAAACCAGAAGAAAGCTCAAGCATTTCTGAGTCTGTCTGCAACACTCTGAGTCTGATTTCAAGGTCTGAGCAGGAGATGAGCATTCAAGTTTCAAGTATTTTATTCATTGTTAAAGCCTGTAAACACAAGGGGGAAATCCAGTGTCAGGAATGATGGAAAGAATGTCATGCAGTAGCTTCATCCTTGGCAGGTGCAAGGAAACTAACTGAAGCCCCAGAGGGCAGGAGGGGACAGTATCTGTACACGTGGCACTTTGTACCAATGATTTTAGAGTTCTTGAAATTCTAGTGGGGCACTTCTGGTATTTCACTGTAGCAAACTGAAAATCAGTAATCAACATCTGGTGCATCATGTATCAAATCAGCAACACACTTCACTAATATTTAGTTTTAATTCCACTCAGCAGAAGATGTTTCAAATTAATCTGTTTCAAATCACCATATTTGGCTGCAGAATGTAAATTCACATTGTGTGAGGTCTTTAAGTTAAAATTATCGTTGCTGTTTTATTTTAAGTGAAAAATATTAAGTCTGAAAGTATTCTAATTTAAGGGTAAAAGTTTCTTCCCTGTACATAGAAATCGTCTCAGAAGCTGTTTCTGTCGGCTGAGGAAAGTGGGAGCTTGAAATTCCAGATGCATTGTAGTATGAAATTAAAGGCAGCAGAGCTTTCTTGGCTGTGCCAAGGGCTGACACCAGGGACATTCAAAGCCTTATAAGTGATCTGTGATAGTTTTTGTGGTCACAAGTTAACCTACACTAATTTTACAGTCACATTTCATATTTTTACCTCCCTGATGTAATGCTGTATCAGATTTATTTCTGCCTCCTTAAAAGGGGATTTCAAGGCTCATACGAATGCTCCAGGAGGTCTGTAGTTTTGCTGGAGATATATTGCTCGTTTTATGAATGGAAAAGATTGGATCTGTGATTTATGTTGAAGGCAGCATTTGGTCCTGGCTGCAGTGACACAGCCAGCTATCCCTTTTAGAAAGTCTTAAAACCAGTCCAGTGATGAGCTGGTGCTACCAAGTGAGGGATCTCTCCTTCTCTGGAGGTACTTGGTTCCCCAGCCATGACAGGGATGATGTGCTGGCAGGACAGCTGGCCAGGAGAGGTTACCTTTACACAGAAGGCACAGGCAGGTGAAAAGACATTTGAGGCTTGGTACCTTGTTTGCTGCTTCTCATTATTTGTCTGGTTTAGGCAGCTTGGCCCTTCATCTTCAAGTTGTTTCTCTAGATTCACCTATTTAATAAGATTGCTGATAACCGTCCCCAAAGAAGTAATTATTTATCGTAGTAGAGCGGTAGCTACAAGCTTGGGATACTTGTATCCAGTTTCTGAGTTTGGAAGAAATTTCCATTGTTACTTTGGGCAATCATACTTAATCCTGTATTAATTCCTTGTTAGGAGGTTTTTCTTTGTTTACAAAGAGGGAAGACCTATTAATGTGGCTTTGTATCACAGGGCCGAGAGGACAATGGATATGTAGCAGTGGTGAGGTAGTCTGAAACTATAAGAGGGGGGAAGGAATAGAGAAATAATTTAAGCTGTCTTTCTAAACAGTAGTCTAAGTCACCTGTGGTGAGGACAGGATTGAGAACATTTCTAGTTTGGGACTTCTTGCGGATGAGCCTATTGCTTGTCTCGGCACGCAAACAGCACATGAAAGTGAGCTGAAGCAATGCCAAAAGGAAGAACTGGATTTACTGAGGAGGCTACTGCAAACCTTGGCAGTTGTTAGATTTACTGGCCAGTGTTATGTTTGTCTGGATTTACTTCACTGTTTATTTTGCTCTTGAAAATACATGGGGCTCCAAGCGTCATGTCCTGTGATCTCCTGTCAACCACCCCAGTGCCAACTCCACCGCATCCAGCCTGGTAGGTTCAATGGGCAGCCTGCCCCAGGCATGGAGTTCTGCAGGAGAGAGGAGAGGACATATCTCTCACCTGCAACTCAAAATTACCTGCATTGGAGGGAGCTTTGTTTCAGGAGGAGGTTCACTATGTAATACCCTTCTCCACTGCACTCTTATGCCAGCTCTGTTCCATCTGCAGGATGTAGGAGCTGTGAGAGAGGCAATGAGGATATGCACTTGAGGTGTCCTTCGTTTTCTGTCTAATACTTTTCTGCCCTTCCTCTGTAATCTATTTTTGCTTCCCAGCCCATAGTTCTTTGCCCTCTTCTGTATTCCCAATACCTTTTTTTCCCTCTGCTCTTTTCCTGGTAATTACATTTTTCTCTCTGTCTTGCCATTGTCACTGTTCTCGTCTCTGTCTCTACACTCCCAATTCTAGATTTGGGTTGTTTGTTTTTTCTTGGAGCTGGGTTGCCTTGACCTCCCTGCACTGCTTTCGTCTCCACCTGATTAAATGCACTGGTTGAGACTTGATACATTTTTTGTTTTCTTTAAGACAGTGAGTTTTTTAAGGTTTCTTAAAAGCTGTGGCCAGGAAGAATTTCCATCATAATTATAACTTCATCAAGGCCCTCAGATATGCAAAAACCATTCATTGTGCAGAGTCTGGACAGTCTGACTTCTTAAAAGCGTCTTTCTAAGAACATTGTTTTAGTGAAGAGTCACTACATGTCAATAATACAAAACCACGCTTTGACCATCAAATTTGGATATGAAGCAAAAGTTTTGATGCTTATTAACAAATACCTAGCTGGATGTTCGTCTTCATCTAAATAGGTTGTAAACAGTTTGTGAAGGTCTGTAGTTTTAAGGTGTGGACTCTGCACATATTTCAAATACAGCAATTATGAAGGAAATATACTCAGTGTATTTTAACAACAAGCACCTAAAGCATTCTGTTAATTTTCTTTCTTAACTTCTAACACAATGTATCTTTAAACTTGAGACTGGAGAAAAGAGGAATGAACTATTCTGTGGTATGGGAAAATGTCCTCTTATCTAGAGAAAAACATAGCTGTACCAGTCAAAAGTAAAATATATGGAGTTGCTCTGAAGGTTGCAGTGCCCTGGAACACTGCTGTCATTCATTTGCAGTTAGTATTTGTACTATTATCATTATTATAAAAAGAAGTGCTTTGTTTTAACATAGTCAAAACTTCTGTAGTGCATTTATTTAAGAAAAAATAAATGGGCAATATTTCATATATGTTGTTTCAGTACTTAAAAATGGTTAACTCAGGGCAATTATCGTGTAGAAATTATTTTTAAATAGCCATTCTGACCTTAGTGCAGTAATAGCTCATGTTACAGAAAAGGCTGTTCAATGCAAAGAGTTCTGACAAACAAAACCCCACAGCTAATCAGAAGAGAGGCTCAAAGTCCTCTGTTAGGCCACTCTGTTGTACTGTGCTGACTGAACATTATAATTTTTCTAATGGTACTGGTTTTAGCATACTCAGTTTTTAATTGTGCCCAAAGTCCTGCCTTTTAAATATGGTCTTGTACGTTCTTAATATCAGTAAAAGATATTCATAGGCTATATTTTTAAATTTATTTCTAAAGATGAGTGAATTGTGCTCATGTGTAGTGGTTATTAAAAGGAATTTCCCATATAACAAGACAGGAGTAAGAGTTAAGCTAAGAGAGAAAACAGTTAAAATTATGTAACCTATGTGACTTACTGGTTTCTTGCTTGTAAAAATTGGTATTACAAGATATATTCTATGTACTTGTGCACTATTTCTTTCAAATGTATTTTCACAAGGGGGTGTAAGAAACTTCAGACAGGTGCTATTATGCTTGGTTTTGAAACTTTGAAAATGAGTATATTTGAAAGTTTCTCTTAGTAATTAAATCTCTGACCAAAAAAAAAGAAAATTTTAATTATGATATTTTTTTTCCATTTATAATAGCTTCTTCTGATTTCTGGTGTTTTCACAGCAGAAATTGTTTGGATTGTTTCTCTTTTCTGGCTATATCTGTTTATTTTGGGTGTCCGTGTATTTAAACATTTCTGGGGTTTTGCAGGTTTAGTAGCTGCACGGGACTGTCAAACTGCAGCTGTTTTCATTGTGGCTTTATTGTTATTTCTCAAATAAAATCTGTTTATAACTATGATACTATGTTCCTTTTCTATGTTTCTCATTGTAAACAGTTTGAGAAAGCTTTTCTCAATAAATAAGGGCCTAAACATGGCAACTTGAGATTTCAGGGCTTTTGGCCTCTTATGACAGTCTGGTAAATTTTTTCCTTTCCCACAAAAACAAACTGGCAGCAGCAGCAGGTATTCATATATGTCCATGAGATCACAGATTGCTCCACTGTTCTGAGAAATGGGAGATGGGTTCAGATCCCCAGTTCCTGAACTATGGCAAGTTTCCCACCTCCTAAGGAAGAAGCCAGTTGACAGAATATTGAATAGGCTTCCTATTTCAGCTGAAATGTCATATTTCCCAGAAATTATTGAACTGCTCTGGAGTGGGGTTGGTAACTTAATTTCCTCATTGAGTACTTCTTGTGACCTTTATCACTGTTTCCTTAATTTAAAGAAAGCTTGCAAATACTTGTTTTTTGAAAGTGGAAACCTTTGAAGTGAAGTGTGGTAGAGGAATCTGTCTCTACCTATGGTATAGCCTAGTACTTGAGCATCTGCCCAGGAGGACTGGTTCCAGTCTGCACTTAAAGTCAAGCAGAGGGAAACGTGTTTTCTTTGTCATCCTCATCATCCCTGACTGTGTTTTTAGGACCAGCAGGTACATGCTGGAAAAGATGGTGTGAACGAGCAGTAGGGGCAAAGAAATCCCGAGTTCTTCTTCGTCTTCAGAATTGGCGATCAAATTTAGTTGTTGTGCATGCCAGCTAGTAGAAACAACGGGGCTTCACCTGTGCTGGGTGGCATGGATGTGTAGGGTATGTCCATGGGCCTTTTCTCCTTGAAATCTCTTCTGCCCTGCATGTTCATGTTCTTTCCAAATTTCTCACAGTTCCTTTCCATGGAAGTCAAATATGGGAGGTGGGGAGACTGTCCATGTTTTGACCTGATTTGGTGTTCAGGACATACCTACAATTTATTAGTTTAAGTATTGGCAGAGAAACGTGATTCAAGGTAAGATATAAACCTAAATATCAGCTACCCAAGTTTTATGAACGCCGCTGTCACTTAAATGGTGAACACAGAGATTCTGTTTCCCCACAGAATCTGACATTTTAGGTGTGTGTGTTTCAGTGTTCATTAGTTTTGAGTGCTCAGCTTGAGGCTACTTTTACAGGTTTGCATGAAGCAAGATACCAAATATCAAAGAGAAGCTATGTTGCCTTGCTGCAGTAGCTATGAAGGAATTGAACCTATTGAAATCACCTAGTCATTGTTCTACAAATCTACAGCTACAAGGGCCGTGTTGGTAGACACTGCACATTTAATATAAGCTTTCGTTTTCAAAATCTGCACTTTTCCCTTTATCAACTTAAATCTCACTTGATTTCTTAGTATTTTCCAGTTTGTATGCAGAAATTGTTCTTCTAAGCCAAAGTAGTTTCTATTTTAGGACTCAATACATAGTGCAAGTTAAGACTAAGTCTGATCCCATAGTTGCACTTATATCAATATGCCGCAGTAGAATGCTTTAACATTCATACAAGTTTTCAAACATGTAAAGAATTTAGCATTACGTTTAATTTAACAGTGGCCCAGAATTAGCTTGTTGAAAATACTGCTATCAAAATGTCTGTTCCATAGCTGAGTTAATTATAATAATTTTTTTTGATGAAGGATGCTGCAGAAGTTACTGAGCTGTTTCCCAGCTGCTGAATTACTGATTACATTTGTGCTCATGTTGTTCTCTGCAGGAGGCTATGGATTTAAAGATGATGGTTGGATGTATGGAGTCTGCAAGCCATGCTAGTGAGGGTGTGTGTCTGTGTGGTCCTACTAGAAGTAGGGTGCTTTGCAGGTGCATCTCCACATTTTTGCAGATACAAGATTTCAGTTTCCTTCTTTATTAATGCATATGATTTCTAGTGAACGTATTCCTGCGAACGTTTGGGTAGCTTAAAGCATGACTCACTCTTAAAATGGACTTGTTAAGAATTGCCACAGATTTGCAATGTGAACTAAACTGAATAATGTTACGTTAAAAACATTTTTGCTGATCTTCATAATTAAAACCATTTTATTGTTCTGCTTCCCTCTGTTTTCTTCCATTGCACAGCAATGACCTCCTCAGTTAATTCATTTTTTTTACACATTGAAAATGTTATCACTAGGACAAAATGTGCTTTTCCAGGATGCTTAATCCAAGCGTGGCTGTGAAGGACAGCTGCCAGGAGCAAGGAGATGAGATGATAGCTTTTCCTATCAGTAGAGGAGAAGAAAGGAAAAGTGTCGTCCAGATAATACTGCTCCTTCAACAACAGCAGAGCAGGAGTTACTGTGGCTTGCAAAAAGTGGCATGGTGTGATGGGGAACTGGTTAGAGGGGTCTGATGAATCCCTGAAATGTGACAGAGCACCAGGTCCAAGTATCCTGTGTTGAAGAAGGAGACTGTGCTGATATCTAAAAGTGCAGTAAGGATCCTGGAAAAACTGTGTAGGTTCACAGAACCACAGGATAATTTGGGAATTGTGATCTTATTGTAGGGAGGAGGCCATAGATTTAAACATGATGGTTATGGAGTTATGCAGAATTAAAAGAATAAAAGTAGTTTGGACTTGGGACCATTGACACTGGCTGATGAGCACACAGTAAAGTTGTTTCCTAAAGAGAATCATTTTCATAAAATGCACACTGAAACAGAACTATTCACATAAAACTAGAGCTACCAATCTAATAAGAACTTACATTCTTTATTATACTTTTTAAGCCCTTTCCTGTTGTTTTTGTTTGTTTGTTTAAATGAGAGACTGAAATTATTCCAAGAAGTACAATACAGTGTAAGCCACACAGGTTTCCAACAAAAACTGAACTGATTTCCATTTTAGTTTTTACAAACACAGCACGTAATATTGCTCTAAATAATAAGGTAACTTATATTTTCTTGTACTACCTGGTTGGAAGACAGGGAAATTTCATTTTTGAGCTTTCTTGAGCATTTGTGCAGCTTTCTGCACCTTTTGTAAGAAATCAAGAGTTTTCATGTTTGGGAGCCACCTATAGGGCAGCATTTGCCCAGAAGCAAGTATCACTGTGAGTGGATTATTGCTACTGGGTAGAAAATGTAATAGGGCCAGATTTCAGGACTAAAAAGTTAAATCCTTCTTGAGGATTTTTCTTTCAGAGAGGTGTCTCTATCTATCTCCCAGCATGTTCTAAGCATACATTACAAGGGCAATATATAAGTATAGCTGCTAAGTTGCTTTCCTGCTTTACAGGCATTTGCACTTCCATGTATTTTTCAGAAGCTTTTTCCCCGTAACAGTGTTAGCATTTCTGGTTATGGCAGCATCCTCATCATTTCAACTGCACAGTGAAACAGAAAGAGTGCTAAGTGGTGGCAGTGTTTTGTTTATGCAATAGAATTTTGTCTTGAAAGTCTTTGAATGTGACGTAAGAACAAAGCAGAATTAGCATAAATGTATCAGCCCACTGTATGTTCAGCTATGCAAGTTATTGTGAAGTTAACACTAGCTGTTGTTCAGGTTTTCAGTTGGATGTAATATAGCAGCAGTGATAAGTGGCCACCTTTGGCAAAGTTGTAACCTTCCCACTTAGTGGAAATTTCCCATATCTGCATAATTCTGCCACTCTTTGTTTAGGCCACTGTAGCTCACGTTTTTTGTGACCTTTTGAAGGCTTAGATGTCTGCTTGAACAGATATTGCTCTTGACTTACTGTTTGCTGTTCTGTGTTTTAGTGGGTGGCAGAGTTGAATATCAGCACTTTCATTGGTATTTTAAGTCGTGGTAGATCTTAAAGATTATTCCATCTGCTGATGCTTTATCTTGACAGTTAATATTACGCGAGACCAAATCTATACCATTGCACACATTTATCTAAAATTGGTTTAAAAAATGAAATATTGCTTCTGTTCTGGATGTGGATTATCTTATGGCAATTTAGGACTAGTTTATTTAGGCTTAACCTGTATTTCTAAACTTGGTAACCTAAATATGCGAGGTTTATAATGACAGTTATCCACAGAAGAACTTGTATATTAGTTTTGGATGTACACATTACTATAACCTAGTGCATAGACATGTAGCAAGTCATTTATAGGCTTTGCAGGAACTATTAACAAAGCAATGTCTTCATAACCTGCAGCTCTAAAGCACACCTAGTCATTAGCAGAGTCTGGCATTTTCCATCTGCGTCCTGTGTTCCTGTGCAGATTTTGTTTTGTGATCTCTTTGAGTACTGTTGAGATTGCTTCTTGATTATTTATGCTGGAATTTGTGTGATCTTTATGGTGCATCTTGAGGTTGTGGTAGTTATATTTTATCATCTGGAAAATAAAACTGACATGGGCCTTTAAATATCAAGGAAAGCAGAGTAAAGGGTTGTCAGCCTTCATTATATTTATCCACTGTGCTCCATCACACCTCTTGTACAATCCCTTCATCCGCTGTCCCAGAGGGATGAATTAAGAGTGTGAGCTTCATTCTAGCTTTGTCGAGTGAAGCTGTGCCCTTGCCGAAGTCGAAAGCAGAAATTCCACGAATTGAGCCACATATTCACTGTTAGTTTTTGCTGCCTTGGTGCAACTTGAATACTGTGAAAATACATCATTCTCTTCTGTGGATACTTGTAGGCAAAGACTCACTGAAACTTGGCCAAGAGGTAGGAGCTACAGGGCAACACAGAAGTAGGGAGAGAAGTGCATTGTTTGCTGTCAGTTAGCGTCATTCAGTCTATGTTTAGAATGCAGCTTTAGGTATGAGAGAAAAAATAAATTTGAGTATTGTACAATAGCCTTGTATTAATAATAACACTAGAAATAAATACTTGCCAGTGGGGCCACTTTATAAATTTCTTTTAAATTCTAAATAACTTCATATTTAGAATATATGGAACCATAATTCCAAAGTCTCTGTATAGTTTACCTTGTCCTCCTGTCATGGCTTTAAATTAAGGAAAGAATATTTCATAGAGGATTTATTTTTAGTTAATGTCAGTTGTATGGCTATTGCTGCTCCAGGCTTTATTGTGTTCCCCTAAATCATGCAGATAGTGCTTCTGTTATTTAAATGTGAATATCTGACAAACATATTAGAGGCCTAAGAGTGATTAGAGCTCGATGCCCAGAATGAATAAGTGCTTTGGATCTCTGCCTCTATGACAAAGGAAACTTTGAATCAAAGTGTCTGGCTGAAAATACAGCTTTAAAAAACCAAAACCTCTCTACCTCTTTGTATGCTTTGTATTCTACTCAGCAGGTCTGCAACAGTTGCTGGATGTTAGAGGAGCTCATTTAGTAAGAACTTTAAGAAAGGTTTTATTAATGTGTGCCTGTTATTAAAATAAACTTATGTTTGAATGTGTGCATAAGTTTAGCCTTGTCTTTCTTTAAATAATCTCTTAAGTCTAGCAGCTGTTATAAGGAAGAGCAATAATGGAAATCCAGAGTGAATTCTGAAAAGCACAGTTCAGTCCGTGGCAGATTTACATCTATGGAGTAGACATTTGGATGTAAACTTTTCTTAGAGCCATAAGTGTATTTCACACATTTCCTGGGAGTGCGTGAAGAAAAACTATTTGCCTTTGAATTTCTGCAGTGCAAAACTGGAACCAGAGCTGTACGTGGCAGGAAATTCAGATGCCTAAGGAGTGAGTATCTTTGTCATTTAAGCCAGAAGAAAGGCATTTCTATGCCCCTGTTGCTGCAATGACGATTTTCACAACTGGAAACTAAGTGGCACACTTTCATCTTCTTGAGACTGCACTGTACTGCTGCTGCTCAGTCTTTTTCATTACTGATAAAATTATTAAGTAGCAAGGCTCTTTAGTGTTGATGCTGTGTTTCAGGTGCCTGTGGACAGCAGAGAGGCTGCTAGGAATTGCTCTCACTTTCCCAGCTAGCAGTAGACTTAGGCTGCAGCCAGCAGCAGCACAGGCAGGAAAAGTTGTCTGGTTAGCAGTTTACATTCATCCACCTCCCTTTCGCCCCACTTTCTTTTCTAACAGTATCTTGTTCATATTTTTTCACTCTCTGAGGTGAAAGTACTGAATAAACTTCCCTGTGATATCTAGATGCAGCACCTCAGTGAAATGGAGCAATTTAAACAACACACAAAAATATAATGGATCCTTTTTCCTCTCTGCATGTGCCTTTATTTATAGCAGCAGCCCTACAGGTACAAAGCCTCCATGTCTGGTCAGGTGGCCACCTGGCTGTTACTCCCTGAGCTCCCTGTCTGGCTGGGGCTGACATTTCTGCCCTGGCTTCTCACCAGATCTTTGCTTTTCTTTCTAGGCATGCCTGAAGCTCATTGCCAATCTCAGCAGTATTTCTATTGACTTCAGGGTACTTGGCCCCATAGGTGCTTGCAAACAAGCACTCTTGTTCTCTCAAATGGACATGCACGCACAGTGGGATTTTTGTCTTCTTTTTTTCCCTCTTAAGTGTGATTTTGAAGCCCATGTGGATGCCTAGCCTCCTTAGCTAGCAATGTTTGCGAATATTGACCAGGGCTGAGTAGGAAGTTGTTAAATGCTGGGGAAAGACTTCCAAAAGCAGTCTGGATCTGATGCTTCGGTTCCCACAGCTCTGATCCGTAGATCTGTAGATCTGTGCAGAGCTGCTTGCCAGGAGAATGGAGATGGCACCTGTCCTCTGGGGCAGGGCCATGGTGGCCTTTAATGACAATGGCCAAGGAGGAAACGTGGAGTTGTGGTCTTGCTTATTCAGGTGGCATTAACTTAGCTGGGTGATGGTATTTAGTACAAAGAATTGGAAGTTTGATTGTTTGGAGGTTTTTCTTGCTCCTTGACAAGACCTCTACTCTCACATCAATTTGATTGTTGCACACAAGTATTAAATATACATGCCAATGGGGTATTTTTACAAGCACTTAGCCATCAAGCTCTCAGCTGGCTATGTGGAAAGATTTGATTTGTGTGTATGGCAGAGAAATGTGTGTATGCAGATGTATGTTGGAATTACTTTCAGCACATTTGAAAATTTGATAACTTGATTTCAAAATAGTACCTATAAATATGTTGATTCAAATGAGGAAAATGAGCTTTTTCTCTTTCAGAAAGACTTAGTTAAAATTCAGGAAGTCAAACTGCTGAGGAGGTAGGACTAGGATTTTTAAAACAACATTGAAAGGGAAGCTTAATTAACATTTCACTACCCTTTCAACTGAACTGAATGCATGTCTAGTTTATCACCCACCTAAATATGTTAGTTTGTATTTGAAGAATGCTTGTGACAGTGAGCCTTCAGGAGAAAGCTCAGCTTTTTCCTGTAATCTCATTATAGCATTTGTATATTTTATTTGCTTGCTTTGACCTTGGATGATTTAAAGGGTATATTCGTTGCATGTATTATGTATTTCTGGGAATCTGTACGTGAGGTTGTTTTCTTTTTACTCTGAATGTACCTTTAGCAGGAATTTTAAGTGTTTGGGGGAGAAGGGATTGATCCAGACAATATACTGATGGCATGCCCTGTGTTATTAAGTTGGGGTTTGATGGATGAGCATTGCACAGCACAGCAGTGCGCATGAAAGCATCCCTGGGCAGGATGCTGCTCTGTGTTCCTCAGGATGAATAAACAAGTAGCAGCTGCTTTTCTTTTTCTCCCTGAAGGACACAGTCATAACAGAAATGGGATATTAAAAAGGGTAGCATAGATTAATGGGGCAGTAATAAAACAAATGAGACCCATTAGCTAAATCACTGCTTGAAAAGTAGATTCTCTGATAAGTGCCCTTCAGTGCCTCATGTGGGAAAAATTATTACAGCACTTGTAACATCATCCATGGTGTTGGATTTTAGATTGTTGTGACAATCCTAAGTGATAGGATCATAAAATAATTTAGATGAAGGTACACTCCATGTGCACGTAGTGCTTGGTAGAAAACTAGAATGATTATATCCAAATGTGAAGACAAGTTCTTTTCTTTCAAATCCAGTCAGAATGTTTTAACATGCTCCCAAAATCTTTCATGGAAAAACAAAGCCTTTTCTTGTGGTTCTGTAAGGTAATCATGAGAACTTGGAAATCCTTATTTTGCTGTGGAGCACTAGTGCTTTGGGAACTAATATTCAAACAGACTTCAAAGTGAAATAGGTGGCTTTAGCAAGATCTCCTGATTTAAAATTGTTGATTTTATATTAGATTAAGACATTAAATGTCTCTGCTTTTTAGACTGGATAGTTTTCTGGAGCATTTAATAAAAAAGAAATATACACGTAATTTCTTAGAGTTCTGGAGCATGTTGCCTATGAGGAGAAAAATGTTTGGGGTTTAGAGATAAAATATGTACACAAATCAAGTAACCAAAGCTGAATGTGTTAGTTTGAAAGTGCTCTTTCATTGATCTTCAGGAGATAGATAGGTCTAATCCTATGAATCAAGACATTTTGCTTCCCTTTCTCCCTCCAGAAATGCATGGCTGTATCATGGTGGTGTTTGGGGTTTTTAATTTTTTCTTTTCTGGTGCAATTCTGTTAAACCCAAGCTTAGACGGTAAGCAGCAAACAACACATTTCTTGTAAGATGCCCGGGGATGCAGAGGAAGAGAGCAACATGGGTGCCCCAAGCGCTGCCTCTGCTGCACCAGTGCTGGTGTCTGCATCCTGTCCGGCAGTGGGAGAGGAGGGCTGGGAGGCGGCTGTTGCTATCGCTCTGATGTCAGGCGCTCTCGCTAACGTGTGGTTGGTTATTCTGCATTTCAGATCGCTGCCGGTAGCAGAGCACAAAGGGAACAGCGAGACTCCTACATCTTTCAGCAAGAAGAAAGGAGTCGGTGGAGCAGACTAATACGGACTTGTGTCGGGTGGCCTTGCCCTATAAAAGCTGCCTTTAAAAGAGAAACGCAGTGTTATTTAATGAGCTGTGAGATGAGGCACTGCTGCTAACGCTCAGATCCTAGGATTCATCGGCTATTCATTGTGCTTAATGTACATGTTTCTGCACCGTGCATTTAGGAGATCCCAGAGAAGACTCCAAAACGGCTGCGGGGGAAAGACCACCAAACATGCCTACAGAAACACTACCGACAGGTAGCATGGTGAAGCCAGTCAGCCCTGCCGTCACTTTCACGTCTGCCGTTCCTCTCCGCATTCTGAACAAAGGACCTGACTATTTTCGCAGGCAGGCGGAGCCTAATCCAAAAAGACTGAGCGCGGTGGAGAGACTAGAAGCTGACAAAGCGAAATATGTCAAAAGCCAGGAGGTCATTAATGCCAAGCAGGAGCCTGTGAAGCCAGCAGTACTGGCAAAGCCACCGGTCTGTCCCGCAGCCAAGCGAGCGCTGGGGAGCCCCACCTTGAAAGTCTTTAGCAACAATGCAAAGACTGAAAGCAGTGTCCAGAGGGAAAATCTGAAACTTGAGATTTTGAAGAACATCATCAACAGCTCTGAAGGCTCCAGCTCAGGTTCAGGGCATAAGCACGGTCCCCGAAACTGGCCACCTCACAGAGCTGATTCAACAGAGCTGAACCGACACTCATTTGCTGAATCCTTGAAGGTTTACCCCACGCAGGGCCGTAGCAGCCCTCAGGAGAGCAGCTCTAATGTCAGCAGAAGGCTCCTAGATCAGTCAGCAGAGACCTTCTTGCATGTCTCTCACAGCTCCTCAGACATTAGGAAAGTAACTAGTGCAAAGCCCTTAAAAGCAATACCCTGCAGTAGTTCAGCCCCACCTCTGCCTCCAAAGCCCAAAATCGCTGCCATCACCACCCTGAAATCCCCAGAGATTGAGGCAGTTGAGTCTGGATGTGGAGTTAGTAGAAGACCCTCCCTACAGCGATCAAAATCAGACTTAAGTGACAGATATTTTCGTGTCGATGCAGATGTTGAACGATTCTTTAACTACTGTGGACTGGATCCTGAAGAGCTTGAAAACCTCGGGATGGAAAACTTTGCAAGGGCTAACTCTGATATTATATCCCTCAACTTTCGCAGTGCAAGCATGATTAGCTCAGACTGTGAACAGTCTCAGGACAGCAACAGTGACCTTAGAAACGATGACAGTGCCAATGACCGTGTGCCATATGGCATTTCTGCCATTGAAAGGAATGCCAGAATCATCAAGTGGTTATATAGCATCAAGCAAGCTAGAGAGTCACAGAAAGTGTCCCATGTGTGAGAGGAAAAATCCACCACAGAAAAAGCAAGAACTGTATCTTTGTCTGTGAATATTCAGTTGTGAAGGGTTGTGAAGTCTACTTGAAGTCTTGTACACTTTTCAAATCTCTTTGTGTTGCTTGTTGTGCAATGTTTCCAAGTTGCATGCCTGTCAACATGTGAGCTGACCTGGCTTCCACTTGAACAATAACTAACTACAGAGCCTGGCTGAGCATACACACTATCTGCCAAAAGTTTAAGACGAGAATCTAATTAGGGCTTCAATATAATCAAAGTGTTTACATGGAAAGGTTATATGACTTCTTTGGTATTTATGTGGTTCCTTGTGGATTTATATGTCACTTTTTGTCTTAATACAGATGTTGTCAACTGACATTACTAGCTTCTAAGTTGAATCAGAATCCCTTTGGAGGGAAGAAAAGCAAAATTGGCCAAAGTAAGAGGTTTAGGCATAGGATGATAGGCAAAGCAGCCTTATCTCTTATAGAAAGTGCATTATTGGCCCATGTAAAACTGTTTCTAAAAGGCAAAGAATGCTGCATTCTTCAGCTATGTTTTGTTGTTAAACTATATATCCCTACTTGTAGTCAGGAACTGTTCAGTAAAGGTTTCTTTTCTTGTAGGTAAGCTCCCTCAGTTTTACAGCAGAAGTAGTCTAGTGAATCTGCTTGACCTTTCATAAACAGAGTCTTGCATATTTGGGTTGGTGTAAGCATTTTAATAATTTTGTGTTGTCCCTTTTGGAAAAGCTTAAAGAAGGTCAGAGTCAACAGATGAAAATGGCATAGGCACAGGATTTTATGGGTTTGGTTTTTACTCAAAGATTCCTGGTCTTAAACTTTTGACAGGAATGATTAGGTCCTATAGCTGATATTGAATGCCTTTATCATTCAAACACATCATGACTACAAACTCCATGCTGTCTTTTAATATTTTTGTAGACCTATTTGAACAGTTAATGAACAAAAATGGAAACACACAGCCATATGAATATAATGCCTCGTATTCAGAAGTAAATACACTCAGTAGCTGAACTATATCTGAAAAATTGTGATTATGTTGTCTTGCATATGTTATATCTAAGGCTGTGAAAGTTTGTTACATACAGCTCTAGGAAAGCATAGAAACACGACAGTATGTAGCTTTTCTTTTCTTCCCCCTTCCGCCCCCATTATGATGGTTAGTGCTGCAGGTCAACCTGTTACAAATCTTTTGACAATCCGTGTCTTCCCAGTGGTTTAATTAACTGTCATTTCAACTGACAGTGGTGACATGGTAGCGGAGAAGTTGAAAGTACAGTGATCTGCTTCATTATTATTGTATACATGCTTTGAAGTAAATTGCAGCACTACCTTATACTTCATCAGCTAATAGGAAACTTTTTTTATTGTGTAAATGCTGTAAGACTTTGTATATACTTCAGTTGTTATGAAATCTTTAAAGGAAGAGTGTTATGCTAATAAATAGCTCCTGGTGCAGGTATGGTAGGTTTTTTGTTCTTTTTTTTACCCCTTTTATTCATAAAATTATATCGGGAACTCAATTGCAGTGTGTTTTAGTGCTGTAGGTCTTGGTTAAATAATAGTTCCAGTAAAAGGTTTCTTTTACTAAAGTGCTTTTCACAATATAATTTTTTATAAAGTAACTATAGCAGCATGATCTGTCTGAAGAACTAGAAGAGATTTTTGAGACTCCTAAAATAGTTTGCTTCTTCCTTACCTAGCAATGTTACTGTTCCCGTTTATAGCATCTGTTCATAATGAATCACTGCAGTCTTCTGAATTATTCTTCAGTAGTGCTTATTTATATATTTGAATATTAAACATGTTTTACAAAGTCGGGTTCTATCTTTTCTCTCGGAAGCCTGTAGCCCAACTTCTTACCAATAGCCAGATTTAATGCAGGCAAAGACAAGAGGCGAAGCTATGTGGCCATTTATTGCCTGTGGAATTACCCTACATCGAATTTCATGTAATTGTTTTCCGAATGATTGTTCATAGAGGAGAAAAAGCACACATTCAGTTTCAGGAAGCTACTCTATGGCTTTACAGTTGGCTTCACAACCTAAGACTACAACTTTCCTAGCGCAGTCAAAAAAATGAGGAGCTATGTATTTCAGCTACAGGCGCATTTGTGACATTTTAAGCTCCATGGGTTTCATTTGGCATTGACATCACACTGTTTTTTCAAGCATATTTTTCCAATAGTAAGTTCTACTCAGTTCAGTGACTATTTTGCCAAGGAAAATAATGCTTAAGGGATTAAAGCCAAGTGTAATGCAGCTGTACAGCAATGAAATAAAGAAGTGAAAACCAAAATGAAAATGCAATCACATTGTTCTCTCTCAAGTGCTTTAAGAATGATGATGAACATGCTATCCCAACTGTTGACAGCCAAAAACAGTAATAAAGAAGCTTTTTTTAACTAGAAAATGGATTAGAGCGAATGCTAGTATTCTGAACTTGTTTCCCAAGGTTTGTTAGGAAATTGTAGACTCTTGAGAGAAATCAAATTCATTTCCTTTTAATGCCACTGGGGGTTTAAAGCTTGTGAGGTATCTGTAAGAGAGCATTTCCTCACTCAGTATCTTAAGCAGTACCTTTGACACGGCACAGGCTCCATCTCCGCTATCCCTGCTTTTTACAGTATGCACATGGATAAGATTTTACAAGATCCAGACCTTCACCATGAACTGAATTTGCAGCTCTAGTGAGACTGCAGTAATAGAAATCACAAGAAAAGTTCACCTGTTGCAAAATATCCACAGGGCTTTATGCAGATAACAGTTGCCTTAGGTTTGTCACTTTTGTTACACTTTATGTAGATAGGATTAATTTATTTATTTATATCTTTGCTGTTAACCTGCATATTTGCATAAAAGCCCCATCAGTGGTGTCAGATCTGGTTTTGTTTTCAAACAGGAAGAACCATTTTGCTTTTGCAGGCATGTCGAGAGGGTCCATTGTTTGTCTGAGGAGATTCCTGAGTACCAAGTGTTCAATTCACAGGGAATTGTGACCAGCTCAAACGCCTCATTGGGGATCCATTCTGGTCTTGTTCTGTCTTCCTTCAGCAGCCATTTACTCAGGTGCAAAGTACACAGCAAGTGTCCATGGTTAAACAACAGCTCTTGTTGCAGCAGCAGATTTGGGGGGAGATAAAAGTCTGTGGCATCCTGTAAAAGCCAGTGCTGAGCATCCAGCGCTGACAGTTCTGGCCACAGAAGTGAAGAAAAGCACCGTGTGTATTCAGTGGTGACTATAAATTTACAAGCAAAGACACACACGCACATGCAAAAGAAACCACTGCAACAGTCTGTGGTGATTCTGTTATTTTGACTTGCTGGGGAGGGGAAGGATAAGGAAGATAAGTGGCAAAGTGCATTTTGAAAGCTATATACAGCTTTGTGCAGAGATAAACTGTTTCTCTGAGTGAAAGAGCAAGGTAAAACTGGTCTTCTAATTACTTTATATTATACGGTAGCAATGTCATGAAAGATTAGAGATACAGGATCGATGCCACAAATTTACACTGAACAAATACTAGCACTGAAATTGTCTTTTTTATGAATTCTGTTTCTGCAAGGGAGAGCACTGTGCTGCAAGCGTATGCACCATCTGAGTGGCCGAGGGCTTTTGAAGGGTAAACACAGAATGATGATGCTTTTGGCAGAAATTCAAAAATCAGAAGACACGCTTAGACAACAGAGCCAATCAGTATTGCTGAGTTATCTCTTTTTACAGCAGTTTATCCATCCATGGAGGCCATACGCATTTGATTCCCGTCATTCAATGAAAAACAAAGTGCTTAATGGAGCTCTGCAGAAGAGAGTTGAATAATTTTGATCTGCAGGAGAATAGGAAAAGAGCTAAAAGTTAAAAACAATCTTCCTGATACCTATTGATTATGAGATGATAACGTTTGGTATGTTACATTCAGAGCTCACTTGTTCATAAGAAATTTTATTAGCCAGAATAGTCAAACCAATAAATCTGGTAGGTGCCAGTTTTGCAAGGCTATAAAGCTCGTGATTTATGTGATTAATGGTGCCACACCAGTAGCTGAGCACATTAGGCTTAGAATATAAGAGCATCTGGAGCTTTGTTCCCATGAACAGTAAGGGTCCATTGCCTATTTTAGCAATGACTATGAATGCAGATATAGCTTAAGGTCCCTTTGTGCTGTACAAGAGGATAAATTGGTCAAGGTTTTTGTCTTGAACTGTAATATAACTATATTAAAGTCCTTGTTACCAACACTTAGATGTTCACTGATACTCTGAATTCATCTGACATTCCTTGCTGTCAGCAGAAAGGCTCCGATAATCTGCCCTTACAAATATATCAGCCACAGCATAATGGGAAAGGCCATTAAAATTGTCTGTTCAGTGTAAGGACTTTTATCCTCTGATGACGGCATCTGTTAAGAGAAGCTCCAAATAAGCAAATTTCAGTCACAAGTATTAAACCATGAACACCGTTTATTTTAATCCTTGGAAGCCCAAGTGGTGATTGATGGTTTTGTCCTAGCATTTCTTACACTCAGCATGTTGTTGTTGAATGGCTATAAATTGGAGAGGGGCAGATTTAGACTAAACATAAGGACGAATTTCTTCACAATGAGGGCAGTGAGGCACTGACACAGGTTGCCCGGGGAAGCTGTGGCTGCCCCATCCCTGGAGGTGTTCAAGGACGGGTTGGATGGGGCCTTGGGCAGCCTGATCTGGTAGGGTGTGTCCCTGCCTATGGTGGGGGGTGGAGGGTGGAATTAGATGATCTTTAAGGTCCCTTCCAATCCAAACCATTCTATGATTTTATGAGACGCTCAGATGTCTATTTGGGGCAAAGTGGAGACACCTACACCATACCATCTGTCTTGCCCTGATAGGTATGAACAGCCTTCAAGCATATTTTTAATCTGATCACTTAAGATTGGTTGTGGCTGCCCGTCAAAACTCAGTAATAATAAGTTGTGACTTTTTTTTTTTTTTAGATTTTATTAAAAACCATCATTTATATAACAAAAACTGTAGTCTCTTAAATGTCATTCTTCTAAATTTAAAGTAATTTTCATTATGGACTTATGACAAGAGTAAGAGGGTGCTAGTATCTGTGCTATTATTGTTCCCTGCTTTTGGCACTGCAAGTCTTCTCCACCTTCTTGGTGTCTTGCCTTTTCTGAGTTTTCTTAGCTTTTATTCTTTCTTTCAGCATGTTCCTTCCTTGTCTAGTCTGGCTTTTTCATCTTATCTTCACTGAAACGGATGACTAAGGTCATCATATTCTCCTCATTTAGCCTTCTTTCTTAAGTGCTTCATCCCACAGTTATGTTAATGCCCCTGAATCTCAAAGCAACTTTCCCACAAACTGTCTTGTCTTTTACAGCCTCTATACTCATGGTAGCCTGTTTACAGGGAGGTTATTCTGTGGCTGCAATTGAGTTGCCACGTCCCAAACAGATAATGGTCTTTTAAATTGATTTTTTTTTTCTTTTTGTGTGTGCCGTGCTGTTTGTGTCCAAGACAAAACAGCACGAGGTGGTTCTTCAGGAGCAACTAGTGACTGAAAACACTCATGAAGAATGAGGTGCCAAATGTATCTTGAAATACCAGCCTCTTGGTTCAAGACTGCTGTGTTGTGCAGCCACAGAGCAGCAGGTTCAACACCACAACCTTGTATATGGGAAAAGACTATCCAAGTGTTCATCTGGGAGATGAGATAAATCAGTGTATGGAAGCAGAAGGCACTTGGTGAAACATGCCACTATTTTTATGTATAAATGCTTGCTATTCATATCTTTAAAAATGAAGACTGGGGGGTGGGGGTGGGAAGAAAAGGGTTGAAATTTGGAGAACAGCTGTGTATGCAAATGCTTTCAGACAAGATGCGGAGGTGGGTAGGTAGTTTTGCTTTTTAAGAAATGAAGCTTTTAAAAGATCTTTTAATAAATGACCTGCTTTTCAACTATGTTATTTTTTTATGTCAGTCTTGCCGTTCTGACCTGTAAAATCTTGCTACTCTCAGCAGAGAGCTTTTAGAAATGTACTGACAGTGACTTGGAGTGGTTTCAGTAGTAGGATAAAAGTGTGTTTAGCTGAACATGAACTTTATTTTGCTAAAGTTGGGGGGGGGGTGTTGTTCTTTATTTTAAATAAATTGGAGGGGCAACAGAAAATTAACATAATCTTATTTATTAATGTTGGCCTGGAACCAAGACTAGGAAGCACAGGTTCAGTTAATGTGTCTGCATGAAAATTATAGTATTAGGTTTTGGCAAAGGCTTAATTTTCTTTATCCATGTTTTGCATATCTGAGAGCATATCGGCTTACGCATATCTGGCACAAAACTAACTCCATCTGAAAATGCTTTCTGTGAGCTTACGGGTTTGAGTCCATCTGCTGAATTTTCTTTTGTGTTGAAGGACTGAACAAAGAGCTGTCATAATGCTTTCGATTTCCCATGGCTTTGTTGCTAGTACATTCGTCCAACCGGGCCTTTCAAACCCTTTCCTACAGACTGAGTGAAAATAGTAGCTTTGTAGCAGTGTACACTCCAGTACTGAATTCAGGAGGTAAAAAAGCAGGCAAGAAGTCATATCGCAAAATTAATTTTTTTTGCTGTTGTTTCATAATGAAATTGCAGGGTTGTTGGGTTTGTTGCCTTTTTTTTTCTCCAAATGCCATGCAGTGAAACAGAGCCAAAGAATCCAACAAAACTATACAGATTTTCCCCACAGTGGCATGAGGAAACACTAAAATATGTATGAGCGCTTCATCTGGGAAGACCATGAAAAAACAGATACCCAAATTCTGCTGCCATTGAAATCAATGGGAATTTTTCCAATTATTTAGGTGGTGCAGGCAGGATTTCAGCCACTGTCAGAGCTTAATATTTTGCCCTGTTTGAGAGCAGTGGTTTTTTTCCCTGTTGGAAATCTTGTGTATTAGCTTTCTGCCACTTCCTTGCCTATCCTTCTGCTTCCCCAAGCAACACAAGGGGGAAATCCCTCCAGGCACCACAGGCTGGAGCCCTGGAAGCAGTGAAACGTCATGTAGGTGTGCAGAGATCCCTCCTTGCTTTCAGCCAGACCTGTAACAGCAAGGCTTGAGCACCCAGTGTTTATGGCAATATTAGGCTGAGCCATCAGCCTGGCTTGGTTCAGATGGTAAAAAGCCAGTGTTTTCTATAACCTTATTTATCTTCCTGGCTTGCAGGTGTATTCTGTGGTAACCTGGCATTTTTAGAAATACGTGGATATTGCCAAAATTGTGCCTAGTAAAATTAGTCACCCCAAAAAACTGTTTCAGTTTGATATGGATGCCAGAGGGCACGACCCCATTCTAAACACAAGGAAGCAACCTTAAGGTCACGATCTCATGCTGTGATATGGAGGGAGAAACCACCCTGGGTCTAGCTAGTTGTGTTGAAATTCCCCATCTACAGCTCCTTCGGCTCACTGAGCCAAAAATATTGTCCCCACACTGTGTTCCTCTGCAGTGACACTGCACACACCCCTGATGCGCTGCAAGACAGTGTCCTAGAAGATGCTGCCCACACATGCAGCTGCGTCTTGCACCTAGCCTAACAGTAATTTTTTGATTACTTTTGCTGTGTTTACCCCCAACACAGAAAAATCTTTTTTTTGCACAGAAAAATCTTAATGAAAATTAATTTTTCTACAGGAAAATGTAGATCTATGAGATGAGGCAAAGAAGAGGTTTGGTGAAGCACAGCTTAGCAAGGTACTAGTACTGGTGTGGGGAGGTCAGGACTAACCTGCCCAGCACAGGGTGTCTTTCTCTACGCTTGAGTAGCACATGATATAATTTATTCTCTGAATTTTTACTGACTGCTAATTACTAGTTTATGAAAATACTGGTAACTAATGAGCCATCATGAATATTCATGTCAAGCCTCAGGGGTGCCGCTTTCACTCATCGCACCAATGATGTGTTTCAGGAGCAATATAAGACTGATGCTATTTTAAAACAAATCTGCCCTACCACAAATCATGTATAAGTAATAAATTGCAAAGTAGTGATATAGAAAAATCTTTATGGGCAGTTATTTATTCGAGGCATCATTTCCAAAATGTTCAGGGCAGACACTGGTTCTTGGAGGTCACCACTGAAAGGCATGTGCTTCTCCTGTGATTGTCCTACTTCCATCTCTGCTATGGAAGAGGGAGCAAGGAGATACTTCGGGGCCCTGTCCTGGCAATTCCCTCACCACAGGCAGGACAGTCCTGCACCTTTAGGGCTTGGGACGTGTATGGTTTGATACCCAAAAGCAGCTGTAGTGTGGAATTAGAGATTTTTCTAAAGGGCTTATTCCCACACAAGTACCACACAGAGCTGATGCTCAGGGACATGCCAGCTTTTCAGGAGGTGAGCACACAGCAGCTTTTCCTGACTGATGCTGACTATTGCACGTCTTTTCCCGTCACCTACAAGTTCTTAAGGTCCAAAATTAAGTGATAGACTTGTTGTCTGTAAAACCATTAAACAGGAAGCAAGAGAGAGAGTATGAATTTTTAGAGCAGCAGCGGTGTCAGCATATCCTGCTCATGTCCTGCCTGGTGCAGGGGGACAGTACGGGGAGAGGCTCCGCTTTAGCACATGGTCTGCAGGAGAACAGAAGAAGAGCAGAAACGTGTTCTGAAAATAGTGTTAGCTATGGCAAGGTCTTCCTCAGGAACAGTCTGCAGAAGCAGAGCTAGTCGCCTGTTTAAGTGAACAAGCTTTTCAGAGCAACGATGTGGAACAGTTTCAGGGCTCCCAGAAGATCTGAGTCGTCATGGCCCTCAGTGCCGGCCTTTTAGGTTTTATTGCTGCTCTCACAATAGATCCCTACAGGCTCATTTGTAATGCTTCTCTCAGTCCCCTAAGTGGGGAATGCCAAGATAAGAATACTGGAGGTCTTTGTACTCTCGACAATGAAATACAGCAGAGATGAGAGTGATATGAAAGGTCCAGGAGTCCAGGAAATTATTCTCAGTCTGTTCCCTCCAGAAAGCAGCCCCCTTTGTGGGAGGCACTGATGTGCAACAGCAGAGGCAGAACCTTCCTCCTTTAAATGTTTTGGAAAGGAACCACCATCCTTTTTGAATGAGATGCTAATCCCAGGCTCCCTCAAAGCTTCTGCTATAAACAAATTGCCATTTCTTTCAGTCCTGCCCTTCATGGCACTCAAACATTTTTGCTGCTGCAAGTAAGCAGCATTTTTACAGCAATTTAGTAGATACAGGGGGAATTGGCTCATTCAGGAGATTCTTGGCTGAGCTGTGTCCTCACAGGTTCTTTCCCATTGTTGTATGGGGAGGTCCACTTCTGCAGAACTATGCTTCTTGCCTCCTTATCTCCTCTGTGCTTCACCACAGCTGTTTCTGTTCCAAACTCATATTTTCATGTCAGCTACTCAGGAGCTGAAGATCCTTTCACCTGGACCTCATCATCTGATGCTGAGTGGTGAAACCAGAAATCAGAGCTGCAGCTGTTTGCCAGTTTGGCTCATCCTTGAAATTTTTCTGACAACTACCTGAGTCTCCACTTTATTTATAACTATCCATAGGAAACTATTTCATTAAGCATATCACTAAAATCTGAGTTTCCTTCTTACTTTTTTTTTTACTGTAAGCTGAGGCCATTTATCTTTCTCCCTTTATATTTTTAGTCTTTGAGTTTCCTCAGCTTGAAGAATTTATTTCTTTAGGCAACGGTTTCTATGTGCTTCGAAAGACAGTCTATTATTTATTAACTCTATGATACGCGTAACTACTAAACTGTTAATATGCATGTAGTTAGTCCATTGGATAAATATGCATTAGTGACCAGGTTGAAGGAACCGTTAATGTATGGAAATTTGAGAAATAATTTTTTGAGAAGCAGTTTGGAGCAGTTCCAGTCTATCTGAGCAGTGCAGGTGTAATGCAGGCTGCCTGCATTTGCAATGCACAGTAAAAATTGCCAGAAGATTCTGATTAGTAAATGGAGTGTGTAATGTGTTCCCAACAGACCATTTTCCCACAAGGAATAACTCATTTTGAGCCCTGTTTATTTTTCAAATGTGCATAATAGAATTGGCGTTGAGAAAATTTCCTGTGGAGCAAGGGAAATAAAAAAAAAAGCCATCTTCAAGTCAGAGGAATCCCAAATCAAATAATTCTGTTGAAACACTTCCTTATTATTTCTAGCAAAGAATTTGATTGACAAATGAGTCATGGAAGAGCAGTAAATCTCTGTTTCCAGGGATTTGTGTTTCTAACGAACCCAGGGCAGAAGGGCCCTGCCACCTACAGCCCAGCTACCTGCTGACCCAGCCCACTGCTCAGGTTGCTGCTGACAAGCAGTTAGTTCCATCCTTACAGTAAGCAGGGAATTTTTACGAGTTGCTGCTTAATGATGCTGCTGCTTTACCTCGTTCTCTTTGCCTTTCTTCCCAAAGACGACTCTCCCTCAGAAAAAAACCAAGCAACTGTGGACGTTGCCTGCTTGTCTCTCCCAATGCTGTGGGTGGTTGCAACCTGTCATCTTTAGGAATAAGTGTTTCAGTCCACCTTGGCATCCCCTACACCATGACAATTTGCTTACCTGGTCTGTAAGACTGTACACTTTGCACCGTGTGAAGGTATTTTCACAATATGGTCACAGTCAGTGATGGACAGTGAAGCAGCTGGTAACTCTGACATACCAGATTGACTCTAACTTGAAGGAAATGGCTCAAGTCTGAACTGGGGGAATTTTTGGACCCTGGAGGATTTACAGGCATCAAAATCAACACATTCCATGGTCAAGTCACGTTGGTGGGAAACACTGTACTCTGAGGCCCTGTTCTCCTGCACCCCAAACACTGGTGATTTCTAATCAGTGGGAGCTCTAAAGAATTCTTTGTGAAGTGGATTTTGAGATCTCAGTCTTCTGGGGAGGACTCTTTTCTGAGACAGGGTTGCTTTTGTTGGCACAGCTGCCAGCTGTTTTTTTTCAGGCTAATCTATAAGTTCAAGCAAGCATTTACAGCCCTTACAACCCCTCCTTTTTTTTCAGTTCTTTCCAAGAAAAACCTGCAAAACCTAGAGACTCTGGAAAATAATTAGGAAAGGTAACTGTTTGCCTGCTCCTATTATTTGGCTCTCCAGGAGTGCTCACAAAAAAAAAGCGGGTCCGTGCTCATTCCAAATACTGTAAAATATGTAAGTTTGTCACATGTAAGCCACTGAAAACTCTAAATAAAGGAAGGCTACTAATTTTTCTTTTTATAGACTAGGTTTTGTATTGCAGAACAACTCACTGCAGGTTGGCAACCACTGAGGGGTGGGATTGGATTGACTGCCTTCTCAAGTGAAGTGCCACCTTGAAATGTGAATGTTAGCTTCACAGGGCTGCGTTTCAGCTTGGCAGTCAGCCCTGGTCAGGATTTGAACAGGAGACTTCTTTGGGAAATGTCTCTTACAATTCAGTACGTGCACTGAGATAACACATCAGTGTACCAAAATGCAGCAACATGGCTTTGTGTTGCCAGCGTCCTAGTATTTTTTCTAAACAGTAAGTAAATCGTAACTTTGCTATAAAGAAGGCTATTGTCATTCCTTTGCTTTGGAAACCTCATCCATTTTCTCTTTCACGGAATCTGTTTTCTTCCATTGTGTTAAAAATTCATCACATTCCTTCAGTAGTTAAATTTCTGGACTGGTAGCAATGATTCTTTGAATTTCCACTCTGATTTTGAGTCCTTCTTAGTGATAGGCTATAAAAAAAGCACCAAATCATTGCTGTTGAGGATGCTACAGTGATGTAACTGCAAGCCTCTGTAGCTGAAAAATATCAGTGAAAATTCTCTGTTCATCTAATCCCTGACTTTAAGACATCATCAGATCAAAGCCAACCCCTCAGCCTGTGTATGCTGTGTTTTCTTCATTTCCAAAAGAAATACCACAATTTGTAGAGCAGAAAATCCTGTGTATCCTCTGTAAAATCCTGCAGAATTATATGTGCTTATGGTTGTGAAAGGAAGAAAAAGCAAATAATGTTCTGACCCCCACCTAGAAGTAGCACTCACATTATTTCTGCCACTGGGGCTCTGTTTTCACACAGAATTACAATTACTACTTCCTCTAAAAAGTAGCTTGCCTCCTTAAATAGTCTTTTTGAGAAATACAGCACCATCACCCCAGGTACGAATTTGCATTAGCAAAAGTGATACGCCATTGGGAAACACAATGTCCAGAAATTAATTCCTCCTGAGTGAGTTTTGTTAGGTTGGTTTGGTTTTTAATTCTTCCATTTTAAATAGACTCATCAATTTTTAGGCCAGATGAGATCACTGTAATTGTTTTGTCTGACTTTTTCCGTAACACCAATTATAAGCATGCATGAATTAATTCCCCTTCAAATTACAGACTGTATTTCAGTTGAGAAATCCTATTTTGATTTGAACAAAGGCAGTGATGGAGAACCCACAACAGCATTCACTAAATCATTTCAGTGGTTAATAACCCCCTGCTTCAATAAATTGTAATCTCCTTTCCAGTATGAATTTCTCCAGCTTCAAAAGGCAGTCCCAAGATATTGCTACAGTTTCTTTGCTAAGCTGAAGAGCCCGCTACCAATATTTTTCTTGCTGTGTAGATGCAGAGTCTGTGGTTATGTCTGTCCTTAACTTTTTCCTAGGCAAACTAAACATCCCTCGCATGAACAATTTTTCATCCTACATGCTCCAAGGAGTCCTAGTAGAACTGACTAGTGTAGTCAAGATGAGAAAGTCTCTTATCATGGAATCATAGAATGGTTCGAGTTGGAAGAGACTTTAAAGATCATCAAGTTCCAACTCTTCTGCCATGGGCAGGGACACCTTCCTCTAGAACGGGTTGTTCAATGCCTCATCCAACCTGTCCTTAAACACCTCCAGGGATGGGGCATCCACAACTTCTCTGGCCAACCTGCTCCCATGCCTCACCACCCTCACAGTAAAAAATTTCTTCCTAATATCTAATCTAAATCAACCCTCCTTCAGCTTAAAACCATTACCACTCATCCAGTTACTGCACTCCCTCATTGAGAGCCCCACCCCAGCTTTCCTGGGGACCCCTTTAAGTACTGAAATGTCTCTTTGGAGCCTTCTCTTCTCTAGGTGGAACAATCTAAACTTTCTCAATCTGTCCTCACAGCTTCAGCCCTCTGATCATCTTAATTACCCTGCTCCATTAGCCATGCATAAGCTGGTGATGTAGAACTAATATTTTCTTGTCTTTGTACAGCCTTTGCACATGCTTGAGCAATGATCAAGCTCTACAGGACATGCCAGAAATGAGATGCCCCTGGCAGCATGACCACAGCTTCTTGCCCCTTCCTGCCATTCACAAATCAGCATCCCCCGGCCTGTCAGCACACTGCCACATGGCATCTCTCCCTAACCTACTTCAGTCACACTGATACATGTTAAAAAAAACCAAACCCAAAACCACAAAACAACAGAAACCAGCAACATGTTGTTCAGAGCGTTACGGAGAGTTAAGGCTGACCTTGATTATGGTGACAGAACAGGGTTGGAGAGCAGTGACGTGAACAGTTACATCATGACTCCTGCAGTCAGGACACAGTGTTGGAGCTCAGTCAAAACTTTCCTTTTCTTTGTCCAAGCTTGTGTGTTGAGCATGTTACCATTGAACATTCCTTAGTAGGAACCACTTTTTTCCTGAGTATTTCCATCGTACTTAGTACCCACGTTACTCAAAGCCTCTCTCAAATATGCATGACCTTGTATTAGTTGACAATTAACCTCACCAGGCAATGTTTTGCCCACACACTTTGCTGTGTTAGAGCCTGCAGTATTCCCTTGACTCTTTGCTTGCTCTAGAGGAACCAAAATAATTTTGCTCTATCTTCAGATTTTGTTAATTATTTTATCTGTTGAAAAAAACAAATAGTTCCTTGAAGTTCCTAAGCAATCACCATTCTTAAGCTTGACCATCCATTCTTAACAACTTTTAACAAGATTCTCTTTCAATGAGATATTGTTTAAGTTCTTGTCAAATTTTTGCAGGAAACCCTGGTGGTAGATTTGTGGGAACAGTCACATGTAGAATCCTCAATGTTGTCTTCAGAGATCACCTAGAGAAAGATATGGTGTTCATTACTTTCCACCAAGTGAAACAGTTACTGCCTCCTTTTAGCTCCCTTTTCAGTTCCCTCAGAAATGGAGCCCTTATGTCATGATCTCTGGAGAACAAGCTTTTAGGAGAGGTTAAGTTCTCTCTAATACACCACGAAGTGTTGTCATAGAAGAAACATTAACACATTTGTTGCTTCTTCACTATTGTTTTGCCATCCTATTTTTAATTCTCTCCAAGGTTCCCTAGGAAAATGTTAAGAAAAATAAGTTACTTTTAGCATAAGGAAGACAAAATCTGTGTACAAGCGTCCAGTTACTGTGGATGAGGCTCCCATCTTCTCTTGGACAGCCTGTCCTCTGCATGTCAACTTCTTCCCACTGAACTTTTGAAGGAGTGCAATTAGGTTTTTTACCTATTACCAGTCTAGCTCATATGCTGATCAGCAACTCTCAGCTTTGCCAAGAGTAACTCTTGATCTCTTATCCCAGAAATGTACTCTCCAGAGTTCTTTAACTGTGGACTCAGCACGACCTACCAGTTTCTGGGTCTGCTCAGGATTTCTCACCCTTACACACCACAAACAATATTAACTTTGTCCACTTAAATCAACAAGAGAGCTTTGGGACCGTGTGTACAACTGTTACCTGAAAACAGGAACGTTCCAAGAATGTGAGTTTAGAGTGGGAAAAGACTTGAAAATTCACAAGTCATAGGTGCTACCACAGTTTCAGTGTTGTATAAACATAAATTAACCTTTGTTTTGACTTAGTAGGCTTCCTAATAAAATACCCTGTGACTGCTTGTGTTTTTAAATTTACTATGCTTTCATTCAGTAATTGTTTTATGAGTGTAATTACTAGTCTTTCAGGCAACACTTACTAAAAACAAATTAAGTTGTTCCAAACTCTGGTGATTTTATGATCATATGGATCAATATAAGTCACTGTTAATTATCTCTTTGTCACTTAGGTTTTCCATATGTAATGTATTACAATATTGCAGAGCAGGCAATATTCATACCTTTCCATAACAATTTAATCATATTAAAACAGAATTTGGTTTAAAATAACAGAGACTGAAACGCAGACTTTACTTAAGTTGCCTTCAGCCTGGTAACAATGGTATGATGCTGTAAAGGGGTAGTGTTTATCTGCACAGGAAAAACAAAAAAGCAAACATGAGCAGAATCTGAAAAATGGTTTAGACAGCAGAAAAAAAACCACAAAATCCCAAATATCCCACAAGCAAAGTTAAAATTGCATTTGAATCTATGTTTCCTTTCCAGCTCTTATCAGGATTGTTACAGGATATAATTCTGGCTGCACTATAATGAACAAAAAAACCCTCCTCTCAGCTAGTAAAGATTGCAAGTATTCCTTAAGATGTCCAAGCCAAAATTTGCAAAAAAAATTTGGTGTGGACTTGTTTTCTTTCTTACAAGAACTGCTCTGTAAAAAATTTATCTTTAATGGCCACTAATGCTCTGAAAAGTATTTCAGTATTGAAACAGAGCAGAATTTACCAACATGCAATGCTTTGAAATGTACTTTTGTGACCCTCTAGTTCACACTGTTATACTTGCTGTAGGAGGCTTCCACTATAAAGAGTTATGGTCCCTGTTTCTAAGTGGTAGCTAGTACAATGTAGTGCAAAGTCTTTCAAATACAGTTGGACTAAGTTCCATGGGGTGCCTTCTACTCATGCCAAGGTTCCTCTGAAGTCAGTGAAGTTTTGCTACTGATTTCAGTGGAGCTGGGATTTCTCTGTCAATTTTAAGTTTTCAATGATCTTACAGACTGTGTGTTGCTTTTGTTGCTACACTTGTTGATTTTTATATCAGACTGCGTAACCTGTGTCCCTGTCCTAGGTTCTCCCACTCAAATGTCCTTAGGCTCTGCCCTTTGTGGACTACACTTACATCTTCATCTATGTCTAGCAAATGTCTGTTTGGAGTAACAGAGTTCACATAGGTGCAGGGAAAAATCCTCTTGCATTATTTTATAATATTATAACACTTACTAAGTTGGGTTTTTTTACATTATTTACCTTCTCCCTAGCATGTAGGCTCTAGATCAGGCAGCCTGACTGGAGAAAGCAAATTCTAAGACACAGGGTCATCTTATGGTATCTGATAAGATGCTAAAATGTTGATGCTGATCTGAGTTATTACCAATTTCTACAAACCAAGATTCACAAGGCTATAACAATACTCTGGTCACTACGCAAGCAATCCTGAACACTGTGCATGAGGAGGATGACCTGTAAATTTTTGTCAGGTTCCAGATACTTCGCTTTCACAGCTACAGAATATTGCAGTAGTGTCTAACTGGTGATGTTTAAAAAAATGCTGTTGCTCCTCAGAAGTTTTGTCCTGAATCAGGACCCTGCAGGCATATCCCCACCAAAACCTCAAAGCCAAGATTCAACAGCCTTGCAAATATTGAGCTTCAAAAGGGTATTTTCTTAAAATCCAAGTATGTTTTAATGCTTGTAGAAAAAGATCATAAGACAGAAATTTCTGACACCTAAGGTTATTCTTCTGCACTGATCTTCTCCATCTTTGCCTTCATAGTTATTGTGACTGGAAAAGTGCAGTAGCTTAAAATTATCAACATGAATTTAATGAATTTCAAAGATGTCTGAAATAGTCTTTAATCTCAGGCATAATCCTGCTTTCTTTGAAAAGGGATATTTGTGAGTGTGGAAGGATTTAGTGAACCCTACAAATGAAGGAAAATTTTGCTTGGTTTTTTTTTTTCTTTTTTTCCCCAGTTTTCCTAAGCTGTGTATTTTGTACGTTGCCTTTTTACTGGCTGATAACGAAGAGCATCACTTGCTTACAAGGGTCATTTATAGCTTTAAATTCTTAATTTCAGAGGTATTAATGTGTTCCTTTATAGTTGTCTTGGGCTGAGGTGCTCCAGTTAAGTATTATTGCCAGTGCTACACACACATGTTTAAATAAATATCTTTTAAAAGATCACAGGGTCATGTCTGTCTGGGGATGCTAGGAAGCAGTAGGAGCTGCTCCTGCCTCTCCTTGGACATACAAAATACTTTAGCAGGTCACCCACGAAGGGACTGGCAGGCAGGATGCCAGTCTGCAGCCCAGTCTCTGCCCAGCATTGGCTGCCCAACCTCCTCTGGGCCCTCAATAAACGCTTGTATCAGGCCAGACTGACTAGCTCTATTAATCATTTATTAAACTGGGCTTGTGCAGGGATGAATGTTTCTAGGTTGCTGGGTTTAGGTCCAATGTATTGGCATTACCCAATCATCTAATCACTACATGGTCCCTGCAGTCAGTGCTTTATGTCATACATCTTCTGAAATCTGAGTCCTATTGGTTTAATTGACTTATTGGAGTAAAACTAGACAAAAGTGACATGATAAAGTGCTACAAATCACACTGGAAGTGGTATATGCAGGTCAGGATTCAGGCATCTCAAAGAAGCAATATTCTTCTCTTTCTTTCAAATGGAGAGAGAAGAAACCTTAAGATTTGGGGATTTTCCCCCTTAGCTCCCATCTCCTGAATGAAGACAACTGATGTTCAGACGTGTGTTTCACTCTGTGCTTCAGACAGGATTTTAGTTAGTAAAGGGTTCAAAACACTCAGTGAATTATACCAACACAAAGGAAGCAGATGAGTGAAGACCACCTTGAAACATTCCCATTTCTGCTCCAGCCATTTCTGGAAAATAATTCCCACTATCCATCCTGGTACTTAAATTAGTGAAAACTGACTGCTGTTTTCTCCTCAAATATCTCAGCTGAACTACATTGCCCTGATAGGCTTGAAAAAAATGAGAAAAACTCTAACATTGAGACTGCTTGCTGGGCATTATAGCTTTGGTAGAATTTCCTTGATAATGGTTCAGGTTGCTAGGTGCTGTTCTCTAACTACAGTTTGTATCAATATATGGTGTACAGCATGCAATTTGCCTATGGAGGAGCTTTGAAATCAGTAACTTCTGATGTAATCTAGGGCTAAGTTCAGAAGAGAAGGCCAAGAAATTGTACGGTTTCAGGATCAGCAGCTGTTTGTGTCCTTGGACGTGCTGAGATACTTCATATGGACTGTCATTTCTGTAGCTGTAATTCATTCACAGGGGCAAATTTAAGATAAATGATTTTATTGTTCAAAAGGATAACTATTTCATTGGATTTTATACTCTCGTTTTTCTCAAGTGGATCCCCTGTTCCCATATGCTCCAGCAACCCAAAACCTTGCTGTGTTATATTGATAATTTGGAAATATTTCTTAACAGGTTAGGAGCCATACTTTCTTAATATTCATGAACTCAACCCCTTTTTTTCTTGCCTTAGGAAACAGATTAAATAAAACAAAAAGATGGATGTTGGACCTAGCTTGGAAAAAGGGTTTGTGAAACACTTTAAGTGTTATTTTAGCAGGTGGAAGTAGCATAATTATACTGGCCAAAACAGCTGAGAAAGATCATTAAGAATAAAGAAAGATTCCTCCCTCAGATGCTACCAAAATGTCACATCACATAGAAACACTTTCAAAGAGGAAGATACGTTCTGTCCTGATGCACTAGTTTCATAATATTTTGACATTTACATTCTAATAACTAAACTTTGATCTCTGGGACATTATTGAGCAAAGAGCTTGATTTTCCATGATTTTTCCACCTCCCTGAGGGAACTAGATGCAGCCTGCAAACCTCACAGGGGTTATGCAAACAGAAAAGATGATGGTAAAATATTGGTAAAGATGGCTGTTTGGATTATGTGTGCACAGAGAAGTTATGAGGATTAACCAGGTAGAATACTGGGGTTTGGTTAAGGATATCTACACAAAGCTCAGGCAAATACTCTCCTCCACTTAGGAGGAAAGGGAGCTAAAGACGTAAGCCTAAGCCTATCTATCTTTTCCTGACAGTAGCCCTTGAGAAGTCTGGAGGTAATGGGCTAAGGAGATTGATGAGCTTTGGCTTTATTCCTGATACATGCTGCAGAAATAGCACTAACACAGGGAAGAAAACCTGTAAAAACTCTCCTTAGGAGGGAGTAAATGACATAATTCTGGGTACCGCTTAGTAGAATACTGCTGATGTTGTCCTCTGAGCAAGGTGTGCAGAAAATATTTGCATTGCTGGTGAAATGCTTTCATTTGGATGCTGCTGCAAGGCAAATCCTCATTGTACAGCAGAGCCTTTGTTCATTCTCACTACCCTCAGAGCCCAGAAGCGACAGTTTACTTTCATAAATTTTTCCTTTCAAACGCCCGGCTGTTACTGATATTTAAGGGATTATTGTATTCACTTTGGGGGACTGGGAAACTCTCTGCCTTTAGTGTGAGTGCAAGAGGAAAGAGCAATGATTGTACTTGGATTTGTACCGTTGGGTGCTGCGTTCTGGCAGGCACATCCTGTAGCTCAGTGATATGTTACAGCAAGCAGGTTCCATGGAGCTGAGGGATAGTAAAGAAGGGAATAGGCGGTGCACGCAGCCAAAGACATTGTTTTGCCCCAGTCATCAACTGCTACCATAACTATCCTGGGCAATGTTGTGTTTCTCCAAATTCAAGAAGCCTTTAAGTTCGTCAAGGTCTCCCAAAGACAAGTACCTACTGGCCCAAAGTAAATTTCATCGACTGCGCTTTGAAGTGCCATGTGGGATAGAATCAATTAAACCTTAAGAAGTAAAATCTGAAAAATATATAATAAATTTGTCTACTCCCTCCTGGCTGGAAATTTTACTGTAAGAAACTTCTTGGTGCCAGAGTGCTCAAGAGAATTGTCTCTGGCGTGGCTTTTCAGACACCAGTTATCAAGTGATGTATATTCCATGTTTTCCAGTAATTCAATGGTACTCTTCATATGCATCTTTCTGTGGAAACTGATGTGTAAAAAAATACCTGCAATGAGAGAAATAGTTCTTTTACTGGTAGAATTCTTGAATAGGTTCTCCATACAATAATTCTACCCTTCAAATAATGTAATATTACATTGCATAAAGGAATGCAATTCTCATATCTGAAACTGACCATGCCTTTTGTGATTGTCTTGAAGTCTTTAACTAGGGGTTAGAAGACTGTTCTCAAATGTTAGGAAAATTCTGTAGAAGGGAATATAAGCTTTACAACCTGTTCTTGGTGTGCTTTGCTAATAATGCTCAATTAATTAATGTTTTATATTTAATTACAATAGATTGTAATTCATTATTTCAAACAGGTTTAAAACCTAATAGGCATCAGACTGCAGAGGAAATATCCTTCCTTTGTGCACAAACCCACTTCCATCGTCTCAACCTTTTGTAATGTAAGTGCAGGAAAAGAATTAAAAATATGTGCACAAAGGAAGATACACTGGAACATTTTGTCTATTAATCAGAGCAGGATAGTCAACATGACAAGAAAAATTAAACTGGGATTTAGAGACACTTTTTTTACCTTGTAGAATGAAGAGCTTTCAGGATTTTACTATAATTACCTTCTTGTTCCTTTTTTCCTTTGCTGTCTGAAATCATCAATGAGACTTCTGTCTTCCATCTTCTATCATTATGAATCTCCTGATCAAAATTGGTGCCCTCAAATAAGAGCAAAATGGAAATGGAGACAGAAGCCCAAAATATTTGGGCAACAGATTCCATTAAGAAAAAGGAGGGAGAGAAAGAGAAATTACATCTGATTGAAACAAAATTTCTAAATATTTTCATTTCTTTCTCCTGCAGAAATTTTCTGACCTTCTCCAGGAAAGTTTCCCACATGTAGTGTGAAAACAGTAGTGTAGAAGATGGACTGAGAGACTGTAGTACTTGACCCAGCTCCCCCTGTCAATCTCTGCCTCAAAACAATGTCAGCACAGCTCTGTCCTATTCCAATTCTCTTACTCCTCACTCCTAACATGTCCCTAACTAAACTTCTAAGCTGTCTTTGGAAAGAAAAAGCCAGAGGAAACACAGTGAGAAAACCTGCTGACTGACACCAAGACCTGGATATATTCAAGTCACTGCAGCTCACACAATGCAGCAGCTGAAACGCAGCAGCAGCATCTCAGGGTGGATGAGTCCTTCTTTCCCAAAAGGTTATTAGAGAGAGGCAGACACAGAGGGTGCCTTATTCCCACACAAACAGTATCAAAATCAGTGAGGAACCTCATCAATGCCAACTGAAACAGTCATGGGTCAGAGCTCAAACCCATAAAGTCAGCCTTGAGCATGGGTACCAAACCTACTGGGCTGCTGTAAAAAGAGGCCAGGCTATCTAGCATGAAGTTCTCAAATCAAAAGTGTTGTGGCAGAACTGTGAACCTGCTTGAAAGTTTTCACACAGAATCCAGCACCCCGTTGTGAAAAGTTTCAGTTCTTAAGAAACAGCATTATTCTGCCAGTCAAACATGCTCACAGAAAGCCTCTGATGAGCTGAAGAAATAGGATGCTTGTTAAGGGAGAGCTGAAGTAGCTCAGCACCTGGCATAGATATATAAACAAACACAAGGTGTGGTCTTTTTAATCAATCAATTATATGTTTCAGTTGTGTTTCTGCATAGGGTGGGTGGGTGAGGATGACAAGATCTGCGAAGTTTCTTCAGCACTTATAAATCCAAAAATTTAAGACTCCTTGATGATATTTAGTATGAATGCAAATGACACTTGTCTGGTCTCTATTGTCCCTTTTTCAAGATTTTAATGGATTTGGCCTCTGGGTCCTTTAATCTTGAACAACGCTAGTGTAGAGGTTAATAGGTATTACTCTAGTGGGTCTGAGTTCCAGGATATGTTTTTTTCCACCTTCTACAGTAATTGTTTCCATCCCCGTGAGGAACCCTAGCTGATGTACCATTGCACAGCACCCAGCTGCCAGTGCAGGATGTGGCTCTTGGGCACTCTTTCAGTTAGCTGGTGTGTTAGCCCAAGGAGACAGTTTCATCTGGAACACTATCAATTTGGGTTCAGAGCCTGGGTCTGTGACACACGTGATTTTATGTGTGTAAAGCCATTTATTGTCTCTGTGCTTCATGTCTGAAATGGAGAGAACTATGTGTCACTTGTAAGGGGCCAAGGTAGTACTAATTTGCTGAGATATTCAGAGAATGACAGCACTGGATCAGTGTTTAGAAGATTTAGCACTCTCATCTGTATCCAGATAACATCAAAGAGAATTTCTTTGGATAGGCATTATGATGGGATTTTAACTGGAAATGTGTGACTCCACAAGCTCAGAGGAAAAGGCAAGGTTTGACTAGGAACTGCAAGGTTTGACTAGGTCTTTCACTTAGCTCAGGAGGAAAGTCTTCACCTTGCTTTCTTATCATCTGTGTCTGGATGGCTTAAAGGCATTACAGAATACTTTTCTCCAGAAAAAAAATGCCTCTGCAGAAGACAAGATTTTAAAAGGTTGATTCTTACAGGGCTAAAATTTAATCTTGAGTTGAAATTTAATAGTAGCTACCTTAGCTCAATGGCTTGTAAAGTGAAAGCCTGCAAGACAGAAGATCTATCTGTTTATCTGTCTGTCTATCGGATAGTTATTCTATTTTATGGCCCAATCAAGAGAGGAAACAATAAGTAAATAAGTGTCTGTGAAGTACCTTCCCAGTGGAAGCCAAGAGTCCAGTTCCTCTCATTAAGGCAATCTGTGTAACTGGCAGTGTTCTCTCTTTCTATACACAGGTCTAAGACCCAGTGCTCACAGCTCTTTGCTCTGCTGACAACTTCGGGAGGCAGCACGTCTAGACGAGCAGGGACCTCTCTTCCCTGATGTGCTGCCTTTTTCCACATCCTTGCATGGCACTGACTGCTGTGGCACTCTCAACCATGACATGAGAGTGCAGGACAGCATTTTAGGAAACAAAATGCAATGCCAAGTACGAAAGAAGGAGAATGGCTGAAGGCAGCTCTGCCTGAAATGCCTGTGTTTCTTGTCAGCAGTTGTGTTGCAGAACACACAGATTGCCAGGTGGCTGTCTACAAACCATCTCTGTGATGAATTTTGACCCTCGGTGCTCATGAAAAACGCTTGTGAGAAGATGTCAGACATCTACAATGGCAGAGGACCAGCCACAAGCAGACCCCGGCCAGCCCAGTGGGCATGGTTTTGCCTGTGAAGGCCCACGAGCTTGTCCAGGGACAGGCTGGTGGGTGAAGACACTGACACCGTGACTTACTTTCCTTCTCCTGTGCACGGTAATAGCCAGGGTACGGTAAAATGGGGAGTCATATCTGGAACAAAACTAATAGACTACACTTCTGTGAACTACCACACCGCTGAATAGCTGGATACAATTGATGTTTATCTGTATGGGAAATGTGGCTGTTTTCATTCAGCCTGCATGTTGCTATGCTACTTGCAAGGAAGAGCAACTCCTTCTGAAGCAAAACGAATGAGCAAGTGAGCCAGAAGAGCTATACAATAAGTTGAAAGGCCTTGACTTGTTTGTGTATTATACCACATCTCCCTGTAAATATGTGTTGTTGTAATGGTAGCCGTGGTAACTCTTTTATGTCAATAATCTACTGATAAGTCTCTCGGTGTGATGTGTCCACAGGTAAATTGTGCTGATTAGCCCTTCAAGAGAGACTAATGAAAATCACATTAACACTCTTTAACAAAAAGGTAAATAAGGAAATGTTTTGGAGGTAGGCAAATATTTTGTATCAGTCATGTGTCTGCGAATGAACCTTCTTAGAGCGGCTGCCAATGACACTGCCTATTAAGAGCCACGCATGCAGGTGAGGAGTAAAAACTCATGCTGATAAAATGGACAAATGTCAGTATTTTGTTGTATAACTGATGAATTTCCTCATACAATACAGTGCAGCAATTTTACTTTCAGGTTTATCTATAGTGATTTTCAGGGCAAAGAATATAGTCCAGATGACTTGGCAGAGCCACCTAATTTCTAATCCAAAGGCTTCATCAGATATTTCCATCACTAACATTGTAACTGTAATGCTTCCGCTGACTGAAAAGAAAAGTAGAAGGGCTAAGGGATTGAATGAACACAGTTATCTGGAATACATTTATACGGTCATTCATCATAATAGCCTGTGCAAGACTGAGAGAGGCTTTGTAATCTCCTTGATTTCACCAATATCGTGTTAAGACATCCATGACTCTTCCTTTAAAAATGTGTATAGTTGTCTCTTTTTCTGGATAGCTACAGACTGAACCTGCAAGTATTTTTAGAGTAATTCCAGAGTGGAAGTCACTAAGGAAAAGACTTTTTTGTACCCAGAAATGGCTTTTGTTAACACTCTCAAGAGTAAATCCCACAGGCAGCTTTCCAGCAAGAAGGATTAATTAGTCAAATGTGTGGAGGCATTGGGCTGGAATGTTGATCAAGCAACTTTGAAAAAGATCTGCATTTTATAACACAAGCTTCTACATGATGCAAATGTCCAAACATTAATTAAACAAAATCTGGTTGATTATCAATAATAGTACTGCCTGATGTTTCTTGAGAGTACTATAGCCTTCATATGCAGTATTACCTTCATTTTTCTATAAGAAGGATGGATTTTCAAAACCAACTTCAGCATCTGTTGGCCTGCATAATGGCGAATTCATTGCTTAAGCTGTTCATTTGCAAGGTCAGAAGAAAATCGCCTTCTCTACACCCACAGTGTTGCACTGTTGGCATGGAACATCAGTTATGGGTTTTGTCATTTCCCTCAGCCAAATGTGTCACAGTTATTACCAAATGTAGCCATCACGATTGGAGGGCAGATGGGTGGGATAGGAAACATATTTGATGCAGCATAGCAAATCCTCTATTTAAGTTGGGAACCCTCCAAATTCCCATTATCCATGTTTCAATACAATTATTGTGTGTTCTCAGATGAAGGAAAACGTGCCACGTCTTTACATGTCTAGCTAGGACAATTTCAATCACCAGAAAGCTAAAATTGCCAATGCAGATAGTAACTTCAATTGCAGTTTGAATACTGGACTCAGAAAAGATGATTCAAACGAGCAGCTTTTTATCTGTTATCTTGGGATGCTGTAAGAGGACAGCAGAAACTAAACAGCTGGAGTACATGTTTTTTCTCTGCACTTGAAAATCCTTTTATTGAAAAAGGAGGAAAGAACTGGAACTTCAAAATCCATGAATCTGATGAGAGAAAGTATGTTTGTGTCTAGTCTTGAAAGAAATGAAAACCAATCCATTTCTGTGTTAAAGGGTTTCTTCTGTACCTCTGCCAAGGTCATCGAATGCATAAATCCAGGGTGAGTACAGACTTTGAAAGAGATCTGTTCTGCTGTGTCCCCACAGCAGCTTTCTTAGAACTGAGATGGGTGAGAAAGTTCTCTTGCTGTTACAAAACTGTTAAATACAACTGAAAATATTTTTCATAGCATTTGCAGTTCGAGGTCTCATCAACATCTAATGGGTCTAGCAATACCTGAGAGATTGCTGTGAACAATGAGTCAGTATGTCCATACTCCTTTCCCAAGATCTTAGGTCTCTTTGCTTCAGACCCCACTGTGAGCTTTCTCTATTGTAGCCTTTTGACAGCTGTACTTGTTGTCAGGCTTTTTGAATCCAGGTCAGTCTGTTCTCTGCTTTTTTTTTCATTCCTGCTTGGCAAGGCTGTGCTATTGAGCAATTCAGAGTGCATGCATGGGTTAAGTGCTTCAAAGTAGTCTCTTCTCCAGCCAGCACTGTTCCTCTGAAGTAACTCATATGATCACAGCACTGTTCCTCTGAAGTAACTCATATGATTTTAGAAGTTTTATTGGGAGAGAAGAACATCAAAGTGTCAAAATATAAAACCCTGGTAAAAAAAAAAAAAAGTTCTGGTTCAAAGAGCCCTGGTTGTTTCCTATGGGTAACTGCCTCAGTGCCTGTTAACGCATCTGACTACTTGCTACAGATACCTGAATCCCAGACAGGCATCTGGAGCTGAGAGGTGTGGTCTCATGGTGTGGTCTCCTAGCACTGTGATAAGGAGCCTAATTACCATGAGTGCTTCAGCTCCATATCCAGGGACACTCAGGAGTCCTAGTCTTGCTCTGTAGGGCTCTGAGGCTTTCCAAGTTCTTTCCAAGTTGTTTGCTCTTGGAGCAACTGGAAGCAACCCAGTGGAAGACAACCATCAGGAGAGTCAAAGGTCTAGAGGATCCATCTCCTAAAGAAAGTCTGGGCTTGTTTAGGCTGATGAAGAGGAGACTGGGGGGAATTCTAATGTCAGCTTACAACTACTCAAAAAGCAGTTACGAATGTGACTGATAGAGTCAAATTCTTGGCAGTGGCAGATCACATATCAAGGGGCAAATGCCAGAAACTCTATCTTGGGAGGTTCAGGATGACCATTACAAAAAAAATCCCATCTTTACTGACATGATAGCGCAGAAGGAAAGCATGTTGTCCAGAGGTGGTGTAGAATATCCATCTTTGGAGGTTTTCAATGTTTGAAAACATTGGAGTAAGTCATGTATAACTTCATGCAGTGTTGGTGATAAACATGCTTTGAGCAGGATGCTGAACAAGATAAAACCAAATGGTGCTTTCTGACCTATACTTCTATGAATATGTGGTGATCCAAAAGCTTCTAGGAGTCCTGCTCTACAGATAGGCAGGAACAGCTTCTTTATCTTTCAAAAAAAAGATAAACGATCCTTACTTCTCCCAGGACAGCCAAGTTTTTCCCCTGCTTCCTCAGGTTGCACACTTACTGAATTTCCTCTGTGTGAGAGCTTCAGAGAGGTCTGATATTTGTTCTAGCTTATAATGGCAAGCATTTTGCATCTTCAGGTTTCCTGTGGGCTGGCATTGAGAATGGTGATGAGTTTAAGCAAAATCACTGTCAGAGCGAGGCAGGCAGTACAGAGATGCAGGCAGAGGGCTGAAATCACCAGCACAAGCCCTCCCTGCTATGCATTGCGCTGTTTCAGCAGACAGGCCATCTCCCCTTCCCAATGCCCCAGCTCACGAGGTGGGATTGTTCTCGCCTTCATCATGCTGTGTTTTGACCAAGAAGGAAGTTGGAGCCCTGATGTCTGTCTCATCTTTTATTGCTGCAGAAGCACATAGTATTATGCCCCAGAATCAGGCCTGCCATGAAGAGCATTCACAAGAAACTCTGCAGAGCTGCCAGAAAGCCTTCCCGGTACTTTACTTCAAACAAATTAAAAGACTTGCCTTTGATTTTTTTTTTAACCACTCAGCAGTGACAGCAGCACTGTCTGAGTGTATGGAACAGCTCCACTAAGCACACCAGGTGAGTCACTGCTTTTTACCACAAACCCCTCACAGCAGAAGCTGGAGAAATCAATAACACTGTGCAGCTTAGTAAAACTGCTGAAGCTGTGCAAGGTTCTTATAGAAACACACCAAACGTTCATAGTGGGAGAAGCATCTCTCCTCATTAATGCCTGAATAAAGCCTTTAAGTTTAATTGGCCAAACATACTTAGGTGCAACCTCTGTGATGAGGGAAAGTGGTGGGTGAAGATATATAGGAAGGAAGTGAAATCAGTGATGTTATGAGAAAGGGTGGATCAGCTTTCAGCATTATCACAGAGCCTTGGAATACTGTTTATTGCACTCTGTATTGCATCTCAATTCTGAACACACAGCCTGCACAAATACACAGATCCTGCACAGAAGTAAAAGAGCAGCTCATCTTAAATTTTTACACTTAGTGGTCTGAAGACAGGAGTACAACAGGGCGGCTTAATGCCCTCTACTTGCAAGTCATTCTCTAAATCCTGCTATTTCTTGGAGGTTCTACTTCCATTATCCTCTATGGAAAGGATATCAAGTAGGGGAGACCATGCTACTCTCCCTGTCTACACAGAGACATCTGTCGGCCTGAGGTATTGAAAGCAGCTAGAGTCAAGACTCGGGATAACAGCCTGTCCCAGTCTTCTCACACATACACACACATGCTTGCATGCATCCTCCATTCTACAAGTCTCTTCAATGGCACTTGCCTGTAAATATTGTAATTTTAAACTGTAAAAGAGTAGATTTAGGCAAGATACAAGCAAGAAATTTTTTGCATTGAGGATGATGAAACGCTGGAAGAGGTTGCCCAGAGAGGTGGTAGATGACCCATCCCTGGAAACATTCATGGTTGGGTTGGAAAGAGCTCTGAGCAACCTGATCTACTAGAAGATGTCTCTGCTTATTGCAGGAGGTTGGATTAGATGAGTTGTAAAGGTCTCTTCCAATCCAAACTATTCTATGATTCTATAAATATTGGCCACGCATGTTGCTCCTCCTTTGACAACCCTGTGAAACTCTTTGCATATCACAATGATCTGTTGTCTTACCAGCTGTAACATTTGTAAGACCCACAGAATATTTCACTAGGATAAAAATATTAAAGCATAACAGTAGCCACCCGCTACATACTTCTTCCTTCCAGAGGCAATTTTATATGAAAATAGCCACATTTCTCTTTCTACACACAATACATCTCTTTTCCGTCTTGCATCAAAGCACACACTCAACATAAGACTTTCCACAGCCAGTAAGCAGATGTTCTTCATTTGACATCACATCTCAGCACACACTCATCTCCTTACTGTTAGCATCTTGTGATTAAAATCACAAGATTCTTCTAATTATTACAGTATCTTCTTTATTCAGTTATGCACCTGGTCTGCAGAAACTTGATTGCATTCCACAGAGCATTTGAGCTCTCTGACAACAATCAGGTCCATGATTGTCACAGCAGCAGTCGAGACCTCCCCTTTGAAATCTTTTAGCATGGAAGAAATAAATTACAGGTGTGCAGGGAAGCTAGATTTACCTAGTCTAAAGAAGTGTAACCAGTTATATCTGTCCCCATCATGAGCTGAAACATCAAGCCTCCTGTCGAGCTGCCACTGGAACTGTGTCACGGCATCTCAGGGCCCTCTGTTTTGTCTTTCTTCACCTTTCACTTCTCAGTTTAACTACTAAGACCTGAGGAATATATGAAATGCATCCTCTATATATATGCAGGCCATAATATTATTCATTCTACTGGGGTTGAGCTGACTTTTGCATTTGAAATTTTTCATTTGAAAGAAAATCACGCTATTTGCCTTATATGATATGCAGACGTCCTAAACCATTCAGTTCCCTACTGCATGGTGATATTGAATCCATGGTTTGCAAAATACGATGCTTCTCAGTTGTTGAGAATGAAGCTGTAAATGGTAAAGAATAGCCTGATGAAATTATAAGGGGTAAGGAAAAGCAGAAACGTCCCCAAACCCTCCTCAGATATCTGTATCTACATGACTTTCTTTATTACCAATGACTGATAACTTTATTTTCTCTCTGATAATTGCATTACAGGGTGAAGTCTAAGAGGTAGGGTAAAGCCAAGGCACATACAGCAAGAAAGGAAGAGTGTAGACATCTCACCTTACAAATAAATCTTCCTTTAAGAAAAAGGTTTATTTTATAACCTTTTTATTTTTGCAGCTAACATAGCAAACATGTAAAACCAAAACATATCTGCAGTTACCAATCACATTCTCTTCCATTTAAATCCTTTCCCTACCAAATAACAAATAAAAACACTACCGATGCAGGAATTGCAGGTTCACCAAAGAAGATCACCTGCTGCTCACTTCCAGCATCTCTCTAGTCTGAGGGGAACACCAAGCATGTCACCTCCAGTTTCTGAAACTCTTTCCAAGGCAGGAACTCTTTTTTAAGATTTTAAACTTGCTCCCCACAGCTAGGGAAGCCACTTCTCAACACAGAATGGGGAGATTTCGCTTCCTCGGCTGCATGTCTTATTGCTGCATGGAGGTGTCTTACCTCTAGCACTACTGTCTTGGTAGACACAGTAGGCTGTGAAACCCAGCTAAGAAACTCCCATGAGGCTAACATGTCTTCAGTGGATGGCATCCCATCATAGGATGTACTTAATCTGATTTCTTTATACTAAATTACTTTTCAGGTTTTCAAGCTAGACTGGACAAAGCTTTAGAGTCTGTACCAAGAGAACCCAGCCTGGTGAGGCTCACAAGTAACCACACCAACCTCCTGAGTCCTTCCTGTGTCACCCTAGAGAAAAACATGGGGAAAACTGCTTAGCATAAGCCAAGCAATGCACTGAAGCTATAACTGAATATATCACTTTAGTGCCCTCTTCCCAGGCTAAAAGAGGATATCTGGGATGTAATATTAACCTAGTAATTTATCCTATTTGGGGATAAAAAGACAGCTGGTTGTGGTTCCTCCACCATTAAGTACACTAAATGTGAAATTGGAATGGCTAAAAGTCCCAAAGCATTAACATGATGTGGTAGTGAGTACTTTGTAAAGTCAACTTCTCTGGAGTAATGATCCTTCACTGTATTGTTTTCTCCTTACACCCTTCTATCTGCAGAGGGAAGAATGTACCTCTTATTCTTCTCTGCAATTTTCATAGCTATTTCTTCATTTTTCCTTTAAAAGCATTCTCATCCTGCCCCCTTCATACTCTTAGTCTCCCTATTTACAGATGAAAAAAAGCAAGCTTCCAGTACAAAAGAGATTTGTTTGGGTTGGTTTTTTTACTGGCAAACTTCTCAATGTACAGGCAAGGCATCTGCTGGTCCAGTAGGCTTTCAAAACTACTCACAAGCAGCAAGTGCTGTGAGTTTTTGCAGATTCACATTTATGCTGAGTGACTGAACAAAATTTCTTCTCTATTATTGTGCATTTGCCTTTGAAGGAGTATCTCAAGGACAGTTCTGCACTCTCCCTATGAGCATCCACACTCTACACCTTCAAATGCACAACATATGCCTCTTAGAGGCTCAGTGCCATTGGTTACTACTACAGCAGCTCCAAAGAGCTGTGATGAGCCTCTAGACACGCTTCGGGAGTCTTGATGTGTGGTACCAGGACAGACTGCAGATTTGAAAGCTACAACAAGCGGGTAAAAAACAGTGAAGCAATCGTGATTATTTTGCAGGTGCCAATTCTGGGCTCATCAGCAATCCTGCAAGCTGGAGCAAAGCTTCCATGAACTTGCTCATCCCTACCTCCCTGTTGACAGCATCGTATAGTTATCCACACAGTCACAGACCTGTAAGCACACCGACTTGTGCTTAGGCTGTGGGATAATGGTTTTCACCAGCTTTCGTAGCAAAGAGCAGACTACGGTTTTCTGCACCATGGTGAAGGTCTAAGGATTAAAAGCTTCTGACTGAACAGTAGAGATTTCCCTGAAGAGATGGATTGCCAGTCTCACAGCACTAGTTATGAACAAAAGCAGAGCAAGCATTCTATTTGTATATATATCCTCGCTGGCTCTTCTACCAAAGGAAACTTTCTTCCAAAGGAGATTTTAGGCCATCAACCCACACAAATTTTTGATGTGGCCCTAGAATACTGTTGACTGAATTTTGTGCTACAACGAATCTATTCTTTTGGTGGGAAGGTTCCCTGTCCATCATGCCCCTCCTCCCAAGTCAGCATGAGTCCTGGTGGAAAACTGCAGGTCCTGCCAGTGGAAGAAGAGATGGCTCTGTCTATACAGTCAGTCCAGAACTCCTCTGCTGAACCTGATCAAAACATGATATCTCCTTGTCTACACATGCATGTCCTCCACTGAAAACCAGACCAAGCCATTTTACAAGACTGAAAAATACTTCTTGTAAAATGGTGATATCAGCCTGTCAGCCTTACCTCTGTGCCTGGGAAGATCATGGAAGAGATCCTCCTAGAAGCTATGCTAAAGTACATGGAGGATGGGGAGGTCATTAGTGGCAGTCAACATGGCTTCACCAGGGGTAAGTCCTGTATGACCAACTTAGTGGCTTTCTATGATGGGGTATCTGCAGCAGAGGACATGGGAAAACCAACAGATGTGATTTATCTGAACTTCTGTAAAGCCTTTGACACAGTCCACCACAACATCCTTCTCTCTAAGTTGGAGAGATATAGATTTGATTGTTGGATTGTTCTGTAGGTAAGAAACTCATTGGATGGTCATATTCAGAGAGTCATGGTCAATGGTTTGATGTCCAAATGGAGAACTGTGACAAGTGGTGTCCCTCAGGGATCTGTACTGGGACAAGTGCTGTTTAATATCTTCATCAATTATATTGACAGTGAGATTGAGTGCAACCTCAGCAAGTTTGCTGATGACAACAAACTTAGTGGTGCGGATTCCACACCAGAAGGATGGGATGCAATCCAGAGGGACATGGACAAACTGGAGAAGTGGGCCTGTGAGAACCTCAGGAGGTTCAACAAGGCCAGGTGCAAGGTCCTACGTCTGGGTCAGGGCAATCTCTGATTTCAATATAGGCTGGTGGATGATGTGATTGAGAGCAGCCCTGCAGAGAAGGATGTAGGGGTGCTGGTTGATCAGATGCTCGACATGAGCCAGAAATATGTGCTGGCAGCCCAGAAGGCCAACCATATCCTGGGCTGCATCAAAAGAAGCGTGGCCAGCAGGTCAAGGGAGGTGATTCTGCCCCTCTATTCCTCTCCTGGGAGACCTCATCTAGAATATTGTGTCCAGTTCTGGAATTCTCGACATAAGAAGGATATGGAACTGTTGGAATGGGTCCAGAGGAGGGCTACAAGGATGATCAGAGAGCTGGAGCACCTTTCATATGAGGACAGGCTGAGAGAGTTGGGCTTGTTCAGCCTGGAGAAGAGAAGGCTCCAAGGAGATCTTACAGCGACCTTCCAGTACCTGAAAGGGGCTACAAGAATTCTGGGGAGGGACTGTTCACAACGGCTCATAGTGATAGGACTAGGGGCAATGGGTATAAACTGGAGAGGGGCAGAATTAGACTAGACATAAGGAAGAATTTCTTCACCATGAGAGTGGTGAGACTCTGGCACAGGTTGTCCAGAGAAGCTGTGGCTGCCCAATCCCTGAAGGTGTTCAAGGCCAGATTGGATGGGCCTTGGGCAGCCTGATGTAGTGGGATGTCCCTATCCATGGCAGGGGGGTTGGAACTAGATGATCGTTAAGTTCCCTTCCAACCCAAACAATTCTACAATTCTGTGATTCTATGGTATCAAATTAATTCGATTCAGAAACTTGGTAGGAATTTTTGCAACACGGCAATCAGATTCTAGACTGTCTGTAATCATTGGTACTATCACTAAGGTGTTTGGGTATTTCTGTTTTGTTTGGTATTTTGTTTATGTATGAGCCAAATATGTGAAAATATACTGTTTACCATATTGCATCTGAACCATTGAAATGACAATGTGACCACTGTATCTCTGCATTTTTCCCTAAAAATACTAGAGTATCACTTGTGAGTAAAACTGCAAAGGGCTGACTCATTGCTGCAGAACTGAACTGAAATTTGGTTAGGAAAAATCAATTTAAACAAAACCTTTTTTTGTCCCTCAGCGAACCATGTTTACATTTCATATCCAATGAGTTATTCTGTTCAAATCAAAAGTCTTAATTGTTGAGGGACAACTGAAACCATTTTATTAGTGAATAATATATTCCACAAACCACATATCATCTTTCCAATAATCACTGAAAAGAGAGTATATCGAAATGCTGGTAGGAACAACTAAATTAAGAGTGCTTGTGACTTCAGTATACCTACAGGTAAATATCTCTCTAGGGAAAAAAACAAGCAAACAATAATAGTATAAAACTAAATTTGTTGAAGAGTAGACATTCTCAGTTTTACTATCATTTATTTTCCAAGGGAATTGATTTAAAAATAGAAAAAAACTGAAAATGTATTTGTTATGAAATGATTTTACAATAGCCTGATAAACCATAAAATAATGGTATCACGATTTTTCTGCCCTTTGAGGGATGCACTCTTTATTGAGTTTAAAATGATAATAAACCATTGGGAGCCTACTGAGGTAGGTAATGAATGTAACACAGCAATTTAAGGGTTCATTTCTGAGGCTCTATAATAGTTTCCAGAGGTTTTTTTATCTTAGTGGGGTTTTTATGGTTATGCAATTGTAGTAATTGAAAGTAGATTATAAAAATTATTCTCCTCTAGACCTTTCCGGGGGAAAAAAGAGGTGGAATCTGAATGATATTTCTTCTGGGAAAACATGAAAATATAATTTTCATATAACATAATGGTTAGAATGCCTGTACCTGCAATCTCATTATTACAGGGATTATGCATAAAATTTAAATTAAATTGGAAATGCTCTCCTGGTTCTTTCCTTGTTCTCTCTAGCTTAGGCAATGCAGAAAAAGGTATATCTGTCATGCATGGGAGCAGAAAGATAGGTCTTCACCACCACAGGTTCACCAGCAGTCTGAAGTCTTGTCACCTTGAGCAGCACCTGTTACACTGAACATGACAAGAGAAGCTGCGCTGTTGTCAAGACCTGCAGGTGATACAGCTTCAGGATAATGGAATGGAAAAGTAGGAAATAAAAAAAAAGGCCCGCTTATTACTTGCGAATTTGGTTAGATGCTCCAAGCCCTTCTCCTTTTCAGCTATGCTGGAAAAGGAATTACACGCTGGAATGACTTGGAAATGCTTAGTGGCATTAATGAGAAAAGACTATTTGAGCTCAAGTGTGCTGTGTCCTGTGAACATGTGGGGGCCTCATTCCAAGCTCAGTATCTTGGCAGTCTCTGAAACAACACACAGAAAATACATTAAACCCAACTAGATTATAATGTTGTGTAAGCATTCGCCAAAATTCATTCATATTCTGTGAACAAAAATCCTGTTATCTGGGCCACAGTGACCTCTGAAATTGAGGAGCCAGGGATATTGATACACTCAGAGAAAATTCTCTGTGATGTTTCATACAAATGAAAGGGCTCTGGCTGTATCAGCATTATTAGCTGGGATAATGGTTCATCGTGGCACAACAGAGCAGGGGTCACCTTGCCGACAGCGAGACAGGGATGGAGTGACCATCTGCACATTCCCGATTCTCTTTACAATAATCAGCCCGTTTTTCAAAACATACTTTGCACGCAAATGCATGTGCTTAGCATTTGTATTAGCAACATATGTGGCATTGTTTGAACTTCCAGTTCACTAGCGCACTGATGTGACATGCTACCTGAACAGAACAAAGATTTCAGGACAGAGATTAAAAGGTAGACAGCAGCAAACAGTAATACTATGTCTAGCACCAGGGAGATTCATACTTTTTATTTACCATATATTTTGATTGATAGTTCTAATAACTTCACGTTTGAAGTCATGCATATAACCTAAACCATTGCTTTCATCGAAGCTGGGAGGACCAGCCCACATCAGCTCTAACCAAGGCAATGGCTGTAAGCACGAACAGAAAGAGTCTGGATTAGGCATAGATGGATAAAAAAATCAAATCAAGGGACAAGCAGGACAAAGACGACAGTTGAATTCCTGAAGCAATACTGACATTTACACATGACGAGTAGGTGGGAGAGGTACTATAAAAAAATTCCAACTACTACTATAGATACTGCTTATTAAAATGTCCAAGAGAACAGACTGCATCTATGGGAGTTGCATTTGTGACTGAAAATACCAAAGGATCAGTATCGATTTTGCTAACCAGACTGAAGCTGATTTCTGGCAAGGGCAAGAACAGAGCAAGAAAAATTTAAACTACAAGTTACAGAAAAGCAACAAGTTCAGAGCTTTGATGTGAAGAGAAAGAAGAAAAATGAGCAGATAGCTGTAGTGTTTGAGCTCGCAACTACCTCTGTTCTAAGGAAAATGTAGCTTACTGATCAGTGAATGGCTTGGACTTGGAGTGAAGTAAAGAAAAGTGTGTGGATGCCATTCCTAGCACTATATAGCACTTAATTGTACTAGAAAGTTCAGATATGTAAAGAATCCTCATCTATATCTACATCAAAATGAATATAGTAACAAAAGGGAGACTTATTTCTTACAGTGACTTACTTCGTATTTGAGAGTCCTCAGCAGGGAGATGAGAGTGATTTAACTACTTAGATGTATGCACAAACCACCAAGAAAGGCAAAAAACAGTGCCAGGACTGATGTTGGTTTCTGGAGCAGTAGACTGCTTCTGTGCTAAAGCCTGGCTATGTTTCATCTGCTTTGTTCCAGCATAGCATAATAGAGGGGATTTGAATTAGATATGAAATGGGGAAAAAAATATTTCTGATCAAACTACTGCTGCACAACCCAACGTGAGACAGCGCTTTGAGGTAGATCTGTTTACACCTTTTCCTTCCGGCAAACACATGAAAACTGTTGCAGTCTCTGCAGCTCCATTTCATTAAAAAACCCAAGCTAGAGTAAAGTCACCGTTGCAGCCAAGGAAATCCAAATCAGCTGCATCTGAAACATATAAAACCAGAAAGTCTTATAAACAAAACGTTTTCCTCTCCACACCCCCAATCCCCTGTTCTTCAGGGTAGGTCCTTTCCTTCAGTATTACTCGCAGGCCAGCAGCTTTTTAGTGCCTTCCTAACCACAAGAGACTACGCAGCGTCTCTCCCTGGGAGAACCTCTTTCTTTCCATCACCTTTGGGGTCTGGCTGCATCTCTGTCCTCCCTGAAGCCTCCAGCCCTGCTGCTACGGCAGGCTCCCTGCTGCAGCATCTGTCCTTGAGCAGCCCAGCTCAGGCTCCAGAAATATTCTCCCCTGCTGCTTTCATCTCCTCCCTGCCAGGACTCTGCCTGTCTCAAGCACTGCAGCCCTGACTTGTCTCATAGCAAAGTATAGAGTACCAACAGCATACATGGTAGACACACAAGTAAATCCCATCACCCTCTTGCCACATTTCAATTGATCTAGGAATTTCAACCAATACAGAAACTCAATATCAGATGGGTAATCGTGATAAGTCACCTTCTGCTGCATGCCACTATATCATGCTGTATAATATAATATAATATAATATAATATAATATAATATAATATAATATAGAACAATGTATGTTACATAATATATCACATAAGCCAGAGAATCCACTGGACGTCTCATTCTCAGAACAAAAGTAGTTGAAGAACGAGTACAATTACACTCTAACGCATGCCCATGGCAGTGAAGCAGAACCAGAGGAAAAGCACTGCCAGAAACTGGTAACAGAAGCATAGTGCTCGTCTTGTGAAGACACTTGTCTTGAAATTACTAGTAAATGAAAATAATGCAATGTGGCATGATGAAGGATGGCTATAAACATGAAAACAGCAGTGAGAATGGATGGCAATCAATATATAAGAAGGGAGACACTGAACTGTGGCCATAACTGAGCTGTTTTCTGAGCTTAGCTAAAGCTGAAAGGATAGCTACCTGGTACTTGAACACAATGTCAAAAATAGATAGGCATTGGCCTGGTCCTCCTCATCCAGACAAATAAGCTGTTTGCTACTCCAGGCACACATGCATATGTACATAAACACATACACAAAAGCAAGTTATTTTGATTTAGTCACCTACTTTTTTTTTCATTTTCCTGGATGTAGTTCTTTTACATGGTGCTAGCATCCCACCCAGGTTGTAATTCCAACCTCATGCCAATCACTGCAGATGTTTGGTGACATCTATGCACCTTGTATATACAACTAGGTTGCTTTGCAATTGTGTAGATAGCTAGATCAGCTCATGGTTGCAAGCTGCCTTTTCAAAGACTGGAACCCATGAAGTCTGATTGAGTTTGATATTTTTATTGTCTCTGCTATACAGTCGACATATCACAACACTGCTGAATTTAAGTGCAATGTGGAAATGAAAGTGCACCGAAATAATCTAGCCATTTAACGTCCCACTGTGACTTATTTATTTTTTCCTTGCTTTACTCATGAAAACTTTTGTTTCCTGCTTAGCTTTTTTACCATAACATTTAATCAAATTTCATTTTATTTTTCATTTTGTAGTTCTCATATGGGTGTCATTGAAACTGAAACCAATTAAGAAATATCTGCAGACAACAGGACGCTGTCAAGTGTGAACAATGAAATTTCTTCTAAGAGAAGAGAGGGAGCAGAACACACTCTCAACAAGTCTGGGAGAGCTTTCTCCAAACAAAAGCCATGTTTATGCCATCACTAGAGCTTCCAGTGCATTGCAGCCCGGCTTTGAAGATCACTGTAAACCAAGACAGAGCTGACCCAGCCTTTGCAATCAGCAATACTAATTGAGTATAACCAGCTGCTAGCTAGCCTGGTTTAGATATGCTGCACTTCAGTGATACAGGAAAATGAAGCAATAATTACTTACTTACGAAGATGGTATTTTAGTTTAAATTGATTTTTTTTCTTTTTTTAATTCTCACAGTCTCACTAGAGAGCCTCATAAAGGTTATATGGAGACATTTTCCCTATCTCTAACCTAATTTCATTTCTTTTATGCTTCATTTCAAGTTACTGGGATTGTCATGTTTCTTTATAGGATAATTATAATATCCCCATAAGGTTTTATTACCTTAACATACTGTTATGTATTCTAAGACCTAACTACTGTTATATATTCTAAGATCTAACTCTAGTTTAATATGTATTTGTAAATAATTAATACATAGTATAGAGAAGCATGTGGTGCAGCAGAGAAAACAGTCATTGGGATGGTCTCTGAGGGAAAGACGTACCTTGTCCACATTCCCATCCTGCCTGTAAGAGTGGCCAAGAAGGGTTAGATGTGAAAAAAGTGGTACCACCAAGTTGCTGGCTCCTTTCACAGAATCATAGAATCATAGAATAACCAGGTTGGAAGAGACCCACTGGGTCATGGAGTCCAACCATTCCTATCAAACATTAAACGATGCCCCTTAGCACCTCATCCACCCGTGCCTTAAACACCTCCAGGGAAGGGGAATCAACCACCTCCCTGGGCAGCCCATTCCAGTGCCCAATGACCCTTTCTGTGAAAAATTTTTTCCTAATGTCCAGCCTAAATCTCCCCTGGTGGAGCTTGAGGCCATTCCCTCTTGTCCTGTCCCCCGTCACTTGGGAGGAGAGGCCAGCACCCTCCTCTCTACAACCTCCTTTCAGGTAGTTGTAGAGAGCAATGAGGTCTCCCCTCAGCCTCCTCTTCTCCAGGCTAAACAGCCCCAGCTCTCTCAGCCATTCCTCATAAGGCCTGTAAGGCCTTTCTGCTGGTAAAAGAGACTTTAACATAGTGTTATCAACCTAAAGAAGTAAAACAATATGAGATGTGACTTTCAAATCAGGAATTGGATCATATAGTTGCAAAAAAAGTAGGAGGAAAGGGCTAGAGTCTTTTTGTGCTTGCAAGTGTGCGGACAAGAAAGTGAGTTTCCCTTCCTTTCTTAAAGCCAGACAACCTTCTCACGGATTTTATGTCATTAGAAGTTGCAACCCTAAGGAGCAGAAGAGGAATACTTTTATAAAGGCTTGAAGGCCAACACTCCTGGTGTTCGTAAACACCATGAATGTGTCCAATCCAGCTCAGTCTGTACCGCTGGTGCTCTGGCTGTCACAACAAAGGGGTCAGCACAGATGAATCGCCAAATGTTTCAATGCAGTCCTGAGTGGGTTATTTTGCTGTAGACAGTGTAAAAGCCCTGCTATTACCCATCACTTCAAGTAGCTGAATGCATTCTGGGTGCAGGGCAGCTCAAGGATCTGCACTGTGGACCTGTCTGGGAGAAACTGACTGAGACCATCATCTGTGGCTTCACAGCAAACATGCTGTTTGTCTTTTTTTTCCTGAGGAGAGATGGGAAGCCTGTGCAATGTGATTTGAAAGCATAATGTTTCTCTTTTCTTTATCACAAAGAACAGATATTGACGTGACAGCCTTGTGCTACACAGCCTTATTTTTCCTCAGGCAATTGTACCTTAGCCCATGGTCCCACTGGTATGGCTACAATAGGAGTTATTAATTATAACAGAAAACAAAACCAATAGCAGTTATTACTTAGAGATAATGTAAGACACAGAAAGGCAAGTGCCACAGATGAAGCAAACCCCTGAGGTGAGTGATACTTGCAGTACTTCCCATGAGGGGAAGCAGCCTTTACCACACCACCAGTTACCAGGGGCATCAATGACAGAGTCCTCTGTCACTTTTCAGGAGCACTGAATTCACCACCCAGGCATCTGATTGTTTTTTCAAAGAAAGAAAATTCTGACAGGTTCAGTAAGAACTGATTGTACAGAGAAATTTTCACAGGAAGCATCTCCGGACGCCACAAATCTGAGCAATACCATCCAGAAATAAATGTAAGGACGTCTTGCAAATGGCATAAATGTCAATGGATAAAATTAATAGCCCACTCCATTTATTAATGGCAGTATTTTTGCATTTTTCCTCTTTCTCTTTGCCTTGTAGATATGGGAAATGTCCATCTTTACAGACATTCATTTTAATAGAAACTTCTTCTGCTGACATATCTCCTTATGTCTTCTCTCTTGCAATCTTGCCATCTCTGCAGTGAGTTCTTTAAAGCAATTTCTAATTTTATCTTGAGCTGTGAAGTTTTTGAAGATTCTCTGCTTGAAAAAGGCTGCAGGAAAAAATAGGCTGAACTGAATAAATAGTTCTTCTAACGTTTTGAGGTCTCATGGGTATAAGAGCCGTTCAGAACATGGGGATAGGACAAGTCTCTAAAAAATGTCTCTAATTAAATCTCTCTTGCTGTTTTCCTTCTGAAACATAGGGCTTTAGATCATCCAAACTCCTTAACCCAGGTCGACTTCATCACAGTCATCTGATGCAATCCTTGTGATGCAGCAGCCCAAGAACGAAATGAAACAGGGCAGGAAGAGATGAGCAAGAAGGACTGGGTCATAAGTTTTTGCTGCACATAACTGCAGACACATGAAGAATGAAGCTGTCAACAAAGGAATAAGTCATAATGGCAGCAACAACTCATACTTTGCTGTGAAAGCTTTGAAGAAACAGTTTTACTGCTTTTTGCCAGCATTTGTCTGCCTTTAGAATACAAAAAATACTTGTCTGTATTTACAAAAACTCTCTGAAAGATTCAGTTAGAAAACACTACCTGCTTAAATTAAAGTGTGACTTAATAGAGTTTCATGATAAGGTCACACTATTACTTACTGCATACCGAAAATATAAGAGGAGAAATTGGATTACATTTGTTTATAGCCAAAGTATTATATGGGTACACTTGGTTCCCTCTGTCACTTAGCCAAGATTTCAAAGTGTCATCTTGCTTCTCCACCATACTCACCTCCCATCTGGATGTTCTGCTGCCAGGGACTTAAACCAACTGCTACATCCCTAAACTAAGTAGGGACATTCCTAAATTCCTTAATAATGTACATTGGATCAGTGCCTAATATTTGCAATATCTTCTTAAGAATAAATTTAAATAGGTAACATTCTTCAGATATATTGCTAAAGTAGCTTGGTAGCGGGCTCACTATGTAGTTTTTAGACTTAGGAGTTGCTCGCTTAAAGGTAGTGCTTCTCTGATTGCCACAAAAGAATTGGCACAATGCAATATATTTAACATGGGGGAAAAAGCTAAATAGTAGGTTTTGTTCACTTTGGCAGGTATTGTACTGAAACTCATGCACTCCAAAGGATCTCCTCAGATCCTGGAACCCTATTAAAGAAAATTATTCCACTATTTCTGAAGATAATTTGATACGGCTAGAGACTATTTGGGGGGATAAGTTATTTCCTTTTCTCAAATCTGAAGCAGTTAGCTAAGTTTTTAGTCTTCACTTCCAGTGTTTTCCCCAAACTCTTTTCAGTGTTGTCTGTGGGAGTAGTCACAGAGCAATAGAAACCTGCCAAAGATATTGATTACTGAGCAAAATGGTTACCCTGGCAACTAAAAATCCTAGGAAAGCTCTTAAAACTTCCTTGCCTTCTCATGTGACTTCTTTGTACATACTTTTTTCCTCTGGTGATTTCAGAAATCATGGATGTCAGATAGAAAAGTACTTGCTGTGAACATACAACAATGGAGAAACAGTGATTCACACCTAGATTATCTATTCCACCAGGAGTATAATACCCACATTAGTGCCTTAGTAATCCATCACTTGCATAATGGGCAGGCAGTTCTTGTAATTTTGAGGGGCAGAGTAATTCTCTCCCACCAATTTCTAAATCTATATTCAGATGTGATCTAAGGAAAGAAATTCAAGGACTAGAATTTTCCTAACATGCCACATCAAGCAAGGTGAATAGTATGATGGAATCATTATTCATGCAGTAACAAAAAGTTTGCTCTAGTCTGTAAAGAGAAAAGGAAATGAATGTCGTCTCTACATGGGTGGTTTTGATCAAACAGTGACTACGTGTGACAAAAATCTTTTCCTATAACAAGGAGCAGCAGGACTGAGGATGGTGGTAGTGGGCTTCCGCAGTTAATCGGGCTCATTCAAGGCACAGTCTGATGATGCCAGTATATTTAAACGCATGTTCAATTGAAAATACACATGAAACTCATCTGGGAGCAACTGTAGATGGCTTCTTTCTGTCTCCCAGACACATAGGAGACTGTCTACTTACTGCTCAAGTGACCCACGTGGGTGGATTCAGCTTTTCAACCATTTTGATATTTCAGAAGGAATCGCCTTCACAGGCAGTAAGCAGATGCTTGCTGGTCCATTCATTTGTAAGCAGGAACTGTAACTAGACTATGAGGAAAGGGGAAAACACGTAACAGTGATTACATTAGAGTTTGGAGGGTTGCTAGAATAAGGGAGCCTAAGCCAGCAATTCAGAAAACAGGGCACTACTGTTCAGGCTTTGATATGGTGATTTTTTTCTTCCTGAAACAAGTGGTGGTAGAGGGTTTTTTGTCCTTATACACTGGATTTCCAAATAAAAATGGTTTTGAAAAGCCGCAATTACAGAGGTTACAAATAATGTGCAGCAACACAGCTGGCACTGGAACATTTCCAGAACATAATCACCTGTCGCACACATTAATTCCCACCATGATGAGGGCCCATTATTTCCACTGGGGTCCGACAGATCTATTGTTAAAAATGTCATCCCTTAATGGGGCAGGTTTGGAATTGTCAGAGCCCTAGCCTGCTTTCCTATGTCAGCTTGTGTTAAGAAGGTATGTTGTTCCTTTGAATGATGGCTTTTTATTTGTCCCAGGCTACTATTGTCAACAGAACGCTGAAGAAAATGTGATTAAGCTACATGGAACCACAAATTAGCTTGCTATGAAAAGAAATTACACAAGCAAAACTTTCCAGTAAAAATAATCCTAAGGAGAATTGAATAGGTTATAAAGTGTGGGGTGAAACACAGTAGTTAATTTTTATAGGTAGAATATTACTTCAGCGCAACGAAAGGCAATTCTTTAATTCCCATTATTTGAACAGATGTTTGCCTCGTGTTGTCCTTTGTAATCTCAGGGCTTCTCTGTCAGTCTTGAGTGGGAAAGCTCTGTTAATGTCCTTCTAGTATACAGTCTCCTATAATTATTTTTTTTTCTCTCATTGAGAATTGCAAAACCCTCTGTTGAGGCAGCAATGTTTGTCTCAATTAAAAAAGTTGGAATCACTGTCACATCTATAAGCAGCCTTCTGCTGAGAAGTACAAAGATGATAAGAGTAAGCACTAACATTTTGACATATACCAGTCACAGGACTTAATAGTAACATCAAATTGACATACCTCATGGAGAAGGAGTGAGTCCTCAAAGGAAATATGGTTCCATTTCCCTGCAGCTGTCATCACTTTCCTTTGTGTGGCATTGATTTGGGGATGTTGGATCAAAACAGTGAAGTTAGTCTTAGGATTACATCCCAACCTGATTGATTTTGCTGTACGAGTGGGGCAGACCATGTTTCCAATTGCACTCACAGTCATCTGTTGCTGTAACAGAGCCCAGTGCTACTGTAGAGGCCTTTGCCTATTTGCCACAATTCCCAAGGGGCCATTGTCTGATTAAAACAGGACTATGAAGACTGTTAGTCATTAAATATTAGAAGTTCGTGTGATTTTTCCCATTAGTGCTTGGCAGCAGCCAAGCTCATTGCATTGAACCTAATGCATTTTAATTCTGGCAGTTCTGAAGACTGGTGCTCTCCCAAAAGTCAGGTGAGTTTAGCTTCCTTGAAGGGTGGGAAGGTCCCCGGATGCCACAGATAGCCCATAACTCAGCAAGTCATGCCAGGTGGCTCTGCCAATGGATGAAAGGTTCTTAGAGAGGCTCTGTCTCCTTTTGCCCCTGCTGTACTTCCTCCCATCCCTGGGTGAGGGATGCTGATGGATTTAGCTCAGCTGCAGCTCAGGCAGCAACTGCTGCTGATAAAATGTTCACTGCCAAAGGTCCTTCCCCATGTATTTCGCAGTGGATGATTTGTGGAAAGAGAGCAGCTCCCTCAGCCTTTGTTGGACTCTAGTGCAGCAAGAACCCATAGGTCCCCATATGCATTTAAACTGTTTTGTGTTTTACCACTTCCTTTTGTTTCCTTTCCTCACTATGAATTAATAACAGGTCTATTTTTCTCTGATATCCCTCTTCCTTTCTCTGTGCCTAGTAATTATCTGTCACTTAGAATAACGAACAGGACAAATTCCTTCATTTCTTGATCTGAGGCCCCTTAGTGGATAACGCCACTGAAAGCCCTGGGAAGAAGTTAGGCTTGGGAGACAGTGGTTATTGCTGAAGGCCAGAGATAATTACAGATGCCCCTGCGGGAGTGTGGATAGGAGCAAGAGGTGAAGGGAGGGAACACTTAAAATTTCATGATCAGCAGAAATGGCTTGTTAGCAGCAGTGTTATAGAAAGCAATATGACTAGCAAAGCACTAGAGTTTGAGCCCTCCTTTATTACTTCCTAATAAAGTAATATAGTGTTATCCATTTGTTTATGAGAAATTTAAAGGAGAGCATATTCACTGTTCCTATTTTTCCTCTCTGATTTTAAGATTATCTGTTCCATGTGGACAAGTTTATACACAAACAAATTAAGCTCTTATTTTGTTCAGCCAGAAAGGAACCCAAAGCTTACAGTTAGCGTATGGAGTATTTGTAAACTGGAGTCTCAGATTGACTTAAATCCTGTCTGTTTGGATGAGCAGAAAGTCTCATAACTTTTTTATTTTCAACTATACCAGATTTTTTTCCAACTCCATTGGCTGGTCTAACAAAAGATATTGACTTTTCAAAAAAGTTATGCCCCATGACAAACCACACACCTGAAATGGCCACCCATCGCCAAATGAGGTGCTGACAGTTGTTCTAAAGCAAAGAACATCACAAATATATCAGATGGGACAGTCATAACAACTTGAACTTGTAGGTAATAACCTAACAGATAATGGAAGTAGGAAACCAGAATTTGGGGTTCTTCCCAGGTCAGGCACACATTGACCAATCACCAGTAAATGTTCCAATCTTGATGCTGCAGGAAATGTCAGCTAGATGGGGGAAAAGCAAGACGCTTGCCATCCCTGTCTAAGTCGTGTCACTATGTAGAAAGTAAACTGTATTAATGGAACTAGAAAGGAAGAGTTAAAAAATGAACAAACGTCCCATGAAGTTCACCCTGGAGAGGCAGAATTGACAGAAGAGCCCAGCAGAAACAGATGCTGCTTCTTTACAATTGGTACAATGTCCTTTAACTCAGCTAGGCAAGGCTGGTACTTAAAACGGGTTCATGCAGGGCTAGATTGGGCACCTCTCGCAGCACAACATTGTACCACAAATATTTGTTTTAAATTCTGGAGAAACTGGTCCTCCTAGTGGTTCTGACCTATTCCTCTGTATGTTCATGCTTTCATAGCATATATACATGCTGTTTCAGAAAAAGTACAATTTATTATATCTGCGGCATTAGGCACATACACATGAATCCCTGCCTTACCAAACATTATAAATATTGAAGAAGGCAGGACTTGCTACACAATATTTACTTTTTCTCAAGGAAGTAGCTAAAGGTTGTTTTATTACTTTAGTTTTCATCATAAATAAAAGATGCAAATTACATATACCCTTAAGGTAACTGAAAAATGAAAGAATCTAATGAAACAGGCACTTAAGTTGACTCTTCCACTAGTCTACTTAATTGAAAGCTCAGACAAGGGAAGTAGTTTGTATAAAACACTAACACCGATTATTTCCTCTACTTTGATGAGTTGCAAATAGTTCCAGAAGAAATTGCTGGTTATCACAGACTCCACTATCCATTGAGTTTTTCAGTCAGGCCTCAGTCTTGCAATGATTTAATGTCCCTGAATAGCTTTGTTCTGCAAGACTCAGAACTTTGACTTTAGCTCTACTGTCTGATTCACATACACACATAAGCTGCTAACTATAAAAGAGATAGAAGACCTATACAACCTTGGATTTGAGTACTTTAAAATTCTTTAATACATCAGAAATACAGTTAGGAAATAGCATTTGGCATATTACTAGGACTTCACAACAGGACGTACCTCCACAGAGTTATGTGCCATCTTTGTAATTTTACACAATTATTATAGATGTACATTGCATTTTAGGCACCTTCTCTTCTAGCAACATAGATTTCTCACACCAGCACTTAACAGCAGTAGAAAAAGAAATAGAGAAACATGCAGAAGTCACTGAAGACACTGTCGACAGCTTGTGTTTTCTTACATGTAAAATGAGCTTACTCATCTTTTCTATTTATCTATCTTTCCCATTAATGGAAAAAAGCCAAGAGAGCAGGAGACAAAAAAATCAGGAGAGCAACACTTGAACTGAAATGGAACAGTTCTAAAATAAACCCAGCTGGAGGTTTGAAAATTAGGAATGAGACCAAATTAATCAATATTGGGCAACATTTCTCATGGGCGATGAGAGATTTTGAATCCCTCACTTTTCAGACTCCAGCTGCAGAATTCCCAAGAAGTCTGACGGTGCTTAGCATCGGACCTCCTCAAATCTGATCTCTTTTGTCAGCCTTAAACTGGGCTCTCAGAATTACTATTTGCTTTTTAGAAGTATTAGTCTTTGTTGTAAATGTGACCTGCAGAAATTAAATATATGTGTGTTTACTCTCTTGTTCCTTCTGGTTTATGCTTCTATAGTAGTTTTTTCCCAGGCTACCAGTCCACTGCATCAAATGGGTTCTGCTTCTGTAGTTTAGCATAGGAGTATCCTTTAAGACAAAATAAGACGAAAGATTAGTACAGCAAAGGTATCTGTGAGCAATTTCATGTAAGGAGGAAGTGTAATCCCATGAGTTTTCCGCCACAATATGGGTGGGCTGCAGATGGACCCAAAACTTAGGCATAGCCCTTGTTTCAGTTGCAGATAACCAAGTGTATCTGTTGCCAAGTTAATTCAGGCTTTAGCAGAATCCATTAAAAATATGTTCTTTGAGCAAAAAAACAGCCCATCTCCTTCTGCCACTTGGATCTGACAAATGTTCAAAATCCCCTGAAGATTAGGCTCGTGGACAGGGAATACATGCGAGTAAAACTTGAAGGTGAAATCCTAGCTTCAGAAAAATAAATGGGAAGCTTTCCGTTGCCATCCACTGGACCAAGACATCATACTAAGTGGCTTTGTACAGACCACTTCTCTTTCTAAGAGCAGCCTTTATGCATTGAAGCTTCCACAGTGAAGCTAATTTATAATCTGGTCAGGATCTGTGTATGGGTGTGTACATTCATAGGTCTGCCGTGAAAATTTTCTACCAGCCAATCACCACTCTGGAGGAGACTGGAAGCTGGCAGAGTAGCTAATTACTCTCCTAAGAGAAATCTGCTAGCTTGATTAATGCCGGTTTACCAATTGTTGCTGTTATTTCAGCTGTAATCTCAGAAAGGGGTTTGCTAAGGATGACTCTCCTACAACTTTGTTTTTCAGTTTTGCTGTGCTACAAGCAATGTCTCATTCTTCATTCCTAGAGGCTTGGACTTCCAAGCAATGGTAGTGATAGCTGTGAATATGTGGTAATTAGTATAATGACTGTGTGGCACCATCCTCTTTCATAACACTGTTTATCTGTAGATCTCAAACTGGTTTTGAAAGGAGGCAGCGTCATCACTGTTTAACTGATGCTTAGATCTGGATGTTGAGGTTAACACTGAGGCTTTCACCTTAGCAAAAATCTTCCACCAGGAGTAAATAAGAACTAGCTTAGCTAAAATAAACTGATGTTGTAAGCAAAGACCTGATTCAGCACTCACTGAAGCTGACAGGAAAACTAACACTGATTTGCATCAGTTGACAAAGTAGGAAAAACAAAGAGAATAACTTTGAGGCTGATAAACTGCTCTTCCCATTTCCAGCTTCACTAAAAATAAAGATCTCTGTCACTATGCAGAAATTTGCCTTAATCTCTAAATTCATATTATACAAAAATGAGGGGTTTTAATTGTTTGGGAAAATAACAATGTTCAGCATTAACTTATAGTTTATATCACAGCTACAGTGTAGTCAGTAGCCATGCAGTGACTGTTCAGCAATGCCTGCTGTTCCAGTAAGATCTCTTTTGGCCTTAAGAGGTAGTTAAAAATGATTGCATGGACACAGTCATCACATCTGATTTTGGTGACTCTTGCAGGTCAAGACTTTCTCTTGTTTATGGCTTATGTGCCACTGGGTTATGGGTTGAGAAGTCACCTAGACTGCAGAAGAGCTCTGTCTTCCCTTACAAAGGGGCTGAAGTGAGGTGGTAAAGAATATACTAGTTTGCTGTTCCAAGACCTACCAGCTACTTAATAGTGTCTTGTCCTTCTAAAATGAAAAATAAAGATCAATTCCTGCCTTTTGCAGCATTTCAAGTATACTTTAAATGACAGAAGTGTTTATCCACCTGCACAAACCCTCTTCCAGCCATAACTCACCCTGCCAAGTAGACCACACTTGTAGTCCCTTGGGAAAATCAGATTGTGTGAAAATGCTTCCCATATTTTTTTGAGGGGAGCAGTATTCCTCAGCTCTTCCCGTGAGATCATTCTGGGGGCAGGAGCCAGTAATGAGGTGAGCTTGCCAAGCCTTTTCTGACTGGTTGGCCAGGGCTCCCACCAGGCCATGCTGCAGTTACGCATAACCGGAGTGCAGCTCGCTTGCCCTTCTCATGGGAAGGAGGCTATCAAAAAAGGCTGGCAGAGAGACAAGTTCCACGACGCAGAATCCCCCAAATCCCCATAGAAGTATCACAAAAGAGTGTTGCAGAGCCAGTGCAGTTGGCCCTGGTATGCTTCCTTTGCCTCCTTCATTATACTAATGACGCCTTTTTGCATTTATGTATTACATGATGTCTTTGCATTTCAGCATTTAGGGCTCGTCATACCATGGGGGGTAAAAGCTTCACCTATCCCACTGTCCCATTTTCAGCAGTGATCAGTAGCAGCTGGCTTGGGAGGGTACAGAAAAGGCAAAGGCATCTGTACCTCCTGCCTCACTCCATTAATATCACCTCCAGCAACCTCTGGCTCAAGAGCTTCCTGAACCAGAAGTGATACCCTTGTGTTTGCGTGTTTTTGTGTGAATTAACAGGGTTCTTGGTAGATGGCAGCATCCACTGCTGCCACCATTCCTCTGCCAGCACATGACCCAGTGTGCTCAGCAGCAGCTTGGAGCCATTTGCCTATATCCTGCTTGCTCATAATGCAACGGATCCTAAGAACTGAAGCATGTGCTCAAACAAGCTCTCAGCTAGGACGATCAGATTAGATTTGTAGCCAATTTTTTTTTCCTGAACCTGGCTATGTTCCAGCTCAGTGCCCTGGTTTCATCTAAAGCTATGGTCTGTGTCTGAAACTGAGCCCAGAGCCTGCTTCAATAGGATCTGTTGTTCTCTTGTGAGACTATCTCAGATAGCAGTGCTCCCAAAGGAGTAACTTTGAGCCTTTTGAAACAGCTCTGCTGCCCAATGAAGTCTTTCATTCCAAATAACCTCAGAAACAGCCTCGTGAAACAGTTCCTTCTAACAGGAAACTCAAGTGAGACTGAACACGGGGTTTAGTATTTGAGAACTTCGGCTCCTTTTCGCAGAAGTTTGAAATACACAGTTGTAAATCATTCATACACCTAAGAAGCTGTCAAATTCCACCTTACCTGTAAGTACTGGAGGAGGAGAGAGGAAGGAGGAAAAGGCTGGGAGGAGCATGCCTGGCCATTCAGGGCAAACCTCAGCAAGTTACAGGGCAGGTCATTGACTTCTGGGAAAGAAAATCCATTACTCATATTTCATTAAAACAGAAATGTTTTACAAACTTTTAATCTATGCTTGTCAATGAAGCAGAATACAAATGGGGTGAGTTATGGATAGCAAAGGCTGGGAAACAGAGTTGAGGCAAGATCCAGCCTCACAGACGGTAGTTCCTGTGCGTGGAGCATTCGTGATGTTGTGCTTGAAGCACTGATGAAAGGAGTTGGGTGCTTGTTTCAGCTTTGAGGAGTGAGAGTATTTCTCTGCAGTGAACAAATTATGGGGTAAAGATACTTCAATGGGAGAAAGTCAGTGGGCCCTCTTACCTTCGGATCTGTTCCCCTTCCCACACGTGTTGACATGCAGGCTTTCTGGAAAGAGTTTCTCTCTCAGTTATACAAAGGTAATTTATTTGCTTAGGTTGATGTTTAAGTTTAAATATTAGTTATTCCTATTGTCATTCATTATCAATTCAAATTATTAAGTAAAATAAAACTAGTGCTCTCTGAACCTTTTTGGCATTTCATCGTCAACACAGCAATAAAGAATGTCTGACAAAGCCTCAAGGCAAATGATTAAATTCTTTATCTGACACACCAAGGAAAGGCTGCTCATCTTGGTAATAAGGCTGTATTTGTTGTCCCTCAAGGACGAGGTGAAAAATAAATTCATGATTAGAAGTCATAAAGCTTTACTGTTTGCATGGTCTACTTCAGGACAAAAATAGCTCCTTTGGGTTAGATATCAGATATTCCTTAAGCATCAGTTGTCATATTTATCACAGAGATGTCAGAAAATTATGAATTCCTGCACTTACAGCAGTAGTGTTTCCCTGGGAAACACAGATGCTGAGAAAATCTGCAAAAGCAAACACTACCAATAAAATTTTCCTTTTGAACCTAATACAAGTTTTCCTCTATCAAATATATTAGTTTAGGTTTCTCTACATCTGAGCAATTTTTAAATAATCATTTTGTTATTTTTAAAATAGTCCCCATCTTGGGAAGTTGATAGAAACTCATAGTGAAAATGCCCTAGAGACAACACTGTCAAGAGCAGAAAGATGACAAAACACAAGTTGCCATGAAAAAATCAGATTGTGTATCAAAGATACTATCTTGGAGAAGAAAGTGTGATTGAAAGAACTGAAGCAATACAATCACTGTTGAGGAAAACATGAGGGAGTAGCAATCACAGGTCTTTGGAGCTTTTATTCCCATAGAAAACGCCACGTTATAAGAGGTGGATACGAATACCTTGCACTTCTTGTGTAGTTTTTAGGATAGCAAACATCAAACTTTGGAATTGGTATTTTATGTTAGAATAATTCATGGGCAGGGCACAAAAACAAGTTGAAGCTTATTTAGTTTTGCTAGTGGTGAAAAAAGAAGCTGTAAAAATGCAAAGATGGGCACCACAAATGGCAAGAGATCAAAGCGACAAATGTTGAAGATAATGTCTTCTTGGAGAAGAAACCCTTCCAAAGCAGCAAAGGGTGTGCTCAAAGCTGGTATAGAATTTAGAAATGCCATTTGATTTTAAGAGAGAAGTACGTGACAGTGAGCCAAACTGAGTTTTTTCTCTTCATTTTCTGCCAGAGTTATGATTAAAGAACTCAAGATACTGTATTTCTCTGGTTCACTTGTGTTATAAAAAATATGAAACAAAAAGCTAATTAGTCAGTTCCCTGTGCTTTTGGCTTCTTTAAGGTGTTGTTTGGTTTCAGAAGTCCCCACTAGTGTGTTTCATCCTGGCCAAAGTGGTGAGATGCAGGCTGAGGCAATGCATAGAGCAGGTCTTGCCACAGTCTGCATCTGCAGGCCCACTCCTGTTTGCTGCCCTGGGAGGCTCATTTCTGCTTTGCACCGCAGCCAAAATCAGTCTGCTGGTTTTAATGTCGACGCTGGACAGTGCTTGCTAGTATTTTAGAAACAAACAAAAAAAGATCTAACAAACCTAGAAAGCATCTGATAATTCAAAAAAAATAAAAATAAAAAACAAAAACCCAAACAACAAAAAACAGACAGGGAGAGAGCATGAGATGAGAAGGTCAGAGGTGAGGTCAAATTTAAGAGTGATGTGGAGGAACTTGTGGAGTATTTGTTGGCAGTAGCAAAGCCTTTGGCTGCCTTACTGCTGGATGAATTCCTAAATCCACTCATCTGTTTTGCAAAAGACAAGACAATTGTTCTAGAGTTAATCATAACCAATTTATGTTTCCAAAAGTGTCAAAATGTGATACAGAGAGAGTGTTTTCTTGACTAGCTTGTCCTACTAATACAATGGCCTATTATTACTGTTTTCATTACAGTGTGAATATTGCCTCATGTGACTGGAATGAATAATACCTTCCCAATTTAATTAAGCTGTTCAAGATTGCATTTGTACTTGCTGAAGCCGTCACTCTTTCCTGGGTTATCATGGCTGCACCTCAGCTCAGAGGAAAAGGTGAGTAAATTATCAAAAGATGGTTGCCTAATTGTGAATTTACCCACCTGCTGGGAGTGCTAACTAAATGTAGTGACTGGCACCTTTGCTGTGACACCAACCTTGTCATCACCTCCACAGCTGCACCAGTTGGTTGGCTCAGTCCCAGGATTTCCATATCTGCTCAGATGGCATACAGTATGTGTAGATACTGTATAATGCATGGAAATTATTTATGAGAACTTCCATCAAATGAATTTCATAAAAGTTATCCATGCTGCCTTCAAGGGATTTATTAAAACTATCTGCATGTTAAGCTTGCAACGTATAAGTGAAGTACCATTTGCACATAAACTGTAAGATTTCAAAGCAGATGCACCCTTTCTGCAACATCTACCTGGCCTCCTGTGATGTATTTTATAGCTGAAATCTCAGGCTGGTATAGGAAGTTGTAACACTTGCCAGAGTTCCCTAGTGCTGTGGCTTCGCTTATTCACAAACGTACTTTCTTAGTTGTTGTGCTCTGGGAGTTTGGCTAGCAAACTTTCTAGTAGTCTGGATTGTAATGAGAACACCACTATCCAGTGTCTCTGGCAATCGCTTGTCCCCAGTTCTTCAAATAATGTACTGTTGAAATGGAAACAAAGATTGCCTGTAATATATTTATGTGTGGATTTAAAAACCAATAAATTGGTTCTTGGGAATGTTACATGTTGGAGAAGCTACTCTTCTATGCAGGAGGACAAGCTGTAATCAGTTGCATGAACCTCTTCCAGAGAGAGGTTTTGAAGTCTCCATCCTTGGAAATATCCAAAACCAAGCTTGACACAGCCTTGGGCAACTTGCACTAGTTGATCATGCTTTAAGCAGAGAGGTTGGACTAGACAATCTCCAGAGGTCCCATCCAACATCAGCTACTCTGTGAGGAAAAAAAACAGGTACTAAAAAGCCATAAGGATATTGATCTCCCTAAAATATATTATATCACAGGGTTAAAGAACTACTGTAGTATATTTCCTTGTGTCAGAAATTATAGAGAAACTGTCTGAGAAAGAGCGGAGAGATTGAAAAGGTACCCACATATTAAGAAATCCTTTACAATATTAAGGACAGGCTCTTCCAAGTGCTTAACAGCCTGGTTTTCATTAGTTCATGCTTCAACCTGACATAATTTCACTGCATTTTGAAATTATTTGAGATCTTCCACACAGCTGCAGTAAGCAGAGCATACTCTGCCCTCTGCTTCTTTCATCTAAGCAAAATTATAGCATGTAAAAATCTACATATGTCAATAATAAGTATATATTCACTTATACTCATGTACATGACAAATGTTCAGTGACCATGGGAACCTCTCCAGCTCGAGACAGCTCAGTTAGACAACCCAACACCCTAAACAGCTTCCACAGGATGGTTCAAAAGCAGCCTACATTACTCTGTGTGGTCTCTCAGGCTTTCCTTTGAGGGAGCTGGCACACAGGCTTCCCCCACATGGTTTTTAATTTTTTCTTGCAAGTCCTGACAAAATCACGTCCTCAAGTGACACAGCTCTGGGCAGCTTTTAAACTTCATGGGATATAATAAAATTTGCAGATGTTTCTATACTACCAGCTCCCAGGTCAGACCCTGGAAATCATGCTGAAAATCCTGGTAATCAGTGATGAGAGCATTTAAATTTCTACAGCATCTGTTATAAAACACTTTATTATGTGTCACTGGAGACAAAATGGTTTTTTTTCCCCTCCATTTTGTCTCACAATTTCTAGCCTTTTTAACATATGCATATCCCAAAGCTTTGTGATAAACTGAAATTGTTTGTTCCTCCTTTGAAAGAGAACCTTCTGATGCATGTCTGATAAAGCCATCAAAAGCTCCTGTTATTATGTGCTATAATGGCCCACAGGAGTGTTTGATTAGAGCATTTTCCTCGTCACATCAACAAGCTACGAGATATTATCTGCCTTGGGAGGCTAAATGGAAGACTTGAGGGATAAAAAGGTCTATTGTTAATAAATGCATAATCTTGTGACTGAAAATACCACAAGGGATTAAGACAGCTCCCTGGATGTATGGAGTGAGACATTATATGTAAAATAGTTTTGTTTACCAACACTGCTGTGTTGTAATTATTCTATCCATTTATATTTAAATTTAGGAACAAACTTGGAAATACTCCAACTGTGATATGATTGCATTCTTATTTGTATCAAAGAAGAAGAAGGAATCAGTGTTGATAATGAAGTGTCTGCATAGACCTTAACACAGGAAGGTCAGTAGTGGTATTAAACATTACAACAAAGCTCCAGGCTTTGACATCCCCTAAGACTACACACCTGCCTAAGATTAAGTAGCATAGATCTTCCATGTAGGCAAATAGCCCAAGAAATCTAGGTCCACCTGAAAAAAAAAGACACTGCTCTTGCTCTCTGCTAATCTTCGTCAGAGCCTTGTAATACCCTTTTTAGGTATTGCGCTAGGAAAACATAGAAACGTAGAACTATGTGGTGCTATGTAGAAATATTGCTGAATATACCTGGCTGAATGCATGTAACAGGAAGAAAATAAAAAGAACAATTGTAGGCCTGGGGGCACTGGAAAATGAGATGTTGTCCTGCTTCTGCATCAGCTTTTAAGCTCAAACCGCTCAAATTTTCAACTTGTTGCCAATGTTGTGGCAATCCTGATATAATTGCCATCAATCTTTGACAATAAACCCCAATTACATATTTATCATGCCTGATAGATGTATTGCTTTAAGGAAATGCTGCTTTCCTTGGTGGAAGAACAGCTGTTATGGTGACTCCTCTTCTTCCCTCATTTAATACAGGAAGAACAGCACTAAAGTAAAAATCATTCCATCTGAATCTGGAATTCAAGACAGAGATGTTTGGGAATATTTAAAAATGTATTTATTTTGTATTATTTGACTTCTCATTCTGGAACTTGAAATTCTGTAAAAAGACATAGTAATAAGAAATATATGGAAGAAAAATATTTTGATATGGTATATGCCGTATCATTTGCTAGAATATAATGTTTATACAGTAATTCAAACACTGAATGTACAAATACTTTTTGCAGGTTAGGTACCTACTGTTGAAGGTTACCTAGGGTTCTGTTTGGAAGACCTCATCAGGAAGTAAGCTGTATTTTTTTGGTATCCTTGATGATTCAGTTTTTAACACAAGTTTCTGCTTTTTCCAGTGGGACCTAAAAATAGTCATAGTGCTATAATATGACACAACAGTACAATAGTTCTGTAATTTCTTGATGGTGCTTGCTCATATATTTCATAATTTTCAAGCAGCAGGAGCACCCAACATGCTTCTCTTTTATCAGTTTTCCACTTAGATCAGAGTTGTTTCTAAAGATACCTTAGAGTTTAAATTCCCTATAACCATATAAATTACCTAACGTGTTATGCTAGTTTGCAATTCTAAAAAAATTTTTCCCCAATTGACCTGGTAAGTTTTGGATTTCTACTGAGGCAATTGAATGTGCTTGTTAAACACACATTGAGGTTATGTCCACAGCCAGTGTAGACATGATTTTGCAAAGGCTCACTTTATCTACTGGGATTTGAGCATGTCCCATGATGGTCAAAGCTTCTCAGTGGACAACAAGGAAAGGCAGTTCTGTAGAGTGCCTGATCTCTATTAGGTGGAGATAATGCCATTTTGAATGTATTTTCACCAATGCTAATGAAAAATTTGCACTTCCGTGGCACAAGTGTGAAGGAAGCAGAACATGGACTGAACCAGCCACTGCCAGGAAGGAACAACAGGACCTGATGGTGAAGATGGTTTAGGCACAAAGAGTGAGGGCATCTAGGAAATTATCAGCTGCAAATCTTTAGAGTAGGAAAAAAAAATCAAACAAGGGGAAAATAAGTAGAATACGAGCCAGAATGATGTTGAGGATATGCTTGGAGAAGAACGAGGGTCTGCAAATGAGCAAAAGTGAAAACAGTCACAGGAATTACACAATCCAGTAATTCTTCTTACACGAAAACACGAAAAGGTACCTGTGTTGAAGTGCTGAATTTGAATAACTGTGAGCAGATAATTCCCCCAGAAACAGTATTATCATTCCATCAGCCTCCTATAGGAAGTAGCAGCATCACAGTGGCTGAGAACTGCTGAAGTTTTATTAGGACCAGACTATCAGTGTAACTTTTTAATGAGTAATTTATCACCCTTACAAGCCTCGGTTTTTATTAACCTCATCTGCAGCTGAAGATGAATTACTTTCCCAATCTAGGGCCAGCAGCCAGAGTATCCCCTTATCAGCAGCAGACCATTCGCTTAACCAGCAGCTCTCATGGCAAGGGGGATCCATACTTCTTAGGACTACTTCAGCCTGGGACAGATACAGTGCCAGTGCCACCTGCTGAAAGGCTCTAGGCACTCTTAGCAGGTGTGAGGATGTGCAAAACAGACTTCCAACCTGTCTGGCAAGTTTGTATACTTATCTGCTCAAATACAGGCGGTGCCTGTAGGCTTTAGGTTTGTCCCACCAAAGACAAATGTGTAGGGCACCCTGTAAAGTTACCCGCTTTTGCTGGAGTGCAAACCTCTGCTCCACACCTGCATAAAAACACAAGACAGTTTCCGTCCAGCAGTGTTGTGCTTGTATGCTGAAACACAGCTCCTGTGAGTGCCCACAGCCTTTCCTTCGGCTTTATTGTCTTTACTATCCACACCCTTACGCTTTCTCTGAAACTCATGAAACACCAGCCTTTGGCTATTGACCAGCCACAGAGAGTTTATACCTGGTATTTGGATAGAGCTACCTGCAGGATTTGAACCACCGAGGGGTACTAAGCACCCACAGTTCTCATGATCTCAGCCCAAGGCACCTATTTCTGTGCTGAAGGGGCTAATTTGACCTGAATCAACCACAGCCTATAATATTCTGCTGTCACCTCCAGGAAGAGCTTCTGCTGCTCCTGGTCACCTTTTTTTTTTTTTATTCCTAAAGATGCACCAATTTATTTAGATCATGTGCTTGGAAACCAAATTAGGCCAAAGAGTGACATCCTAACATCCTCTGTGTGGAACCCCTAAGCACAGCCCCAATGCTGCCCAGAGCAGATCAGCCTGGCCCCATGAGAGAAACACTTAAATAGGTTTGCAGAGGGCAGGCAGACAGAGTCAATATCAGATAGGCAAACCCCAATTCAGTCTAATAGGATCCACTTTAGATCAAATGGATGACTATACATCTTATGTTCAAAATGCAAGCAGAAAACCTATTTTTTTTTTAATACTTCAATCAGTTGATTGTGGTTTTAGGGGGAGATGTTTTTATTGTGTCTTTAATAACTTTGAACATAATATTTGTGAAGCCCTTCAGTTGATACCTTATTGATCTATAGGGGGCAGGTTAAAATTGATTTAAATTGGAGACCCTCGACACTGAAATATTGTACAATTCTTCACTTAAAGACATTTAATTCAATTAGCTCTTAACTTTCATACCATGATACTGTAATTACTGTTTTGTTAATATTTAACTTGCATTCCAAAGAATTTGATCGATTAGGGTTGTTGGGAAGCAGAAAAAGACAACTACATCTTTCTGCTGTTTGATGATAAAATGTCAGTGTGATAAAAGAAAAATCAGATGCCTCTGAAACACAGGGAAATGAATACTTGCAATGTATCCATTCCATCTGATCTATTTATTCCCACCCATTCTAGCAAGAAATACCAATCTATGTGCTTGCAGGAATGAAGAAACAAACCCATAACCCACCATGAGATAAAGGATGCCTAAGTATATTCTTAGTATAAACTCCACAAAAAAAACAAATAATTGCTCTTCTGCTTTTTATATGATTGCTTAGTCTCCAGGAATCTGCAGTAGCGACTGCACACACAGGTACAGAGAAAAGGAGACACTAAATCATCTCATTTAAATAAATAATTTTATTGTAATGAATGCTGTTGGAGCAGACCACTCAAACTATCCACTATGATTTCAAATAGCACAACCCATAAATCACAAACAGGATGGCTTAGAATACAAATACCACCAGTTACTTAACTGGAGTAGATGGTTATCATGGTGATATTGATAAAGGAATGATAAGATGTGCTTAGCCAAATGAACTGGAATTAAAAGTGAAATTACCAAAGCAGACAAAAAGGCAAGTGGATGAGAAAAACAAGCTTTTTTTTAGGGAAAGGCTAATGAGGCACTTCAAGAACATAGAAATTTTCTTCAGGTTTACCTCAGTAGCAAACTGGGTAAGCAATATTGCCGGATTTACCTGGGCTAAATGTGTATGAAAATGAACCAGTGATAATCTGTATTCCTCATTATGGAATTAAAAAAAAAGACAAAATGTTGGAGAGTACGTCTGCAACTCTCTGCAACACAAAAACGTGTCCCAACACATTGCCACACTAAGGATACATCATACCAGGGGGAAATGAAATTCAGCCTTCCCTCCTTCTATGTTGCTGCCAAGGGACAAATATATACCATAGGCTAAAGGTTCCCCACCAGCCAGTTACAACATAACATACAATTAACTTTCACAGCTGGTCACAGGCTTTGTCAGCAGCCTGGGGAAAACAGAGGAGTCCTGTGTGTTGAACCTGGTTGCGAATCTACTTTAAATATATCTCATTAAATCCAGACTGAGTTACACTTGCTGCTAGTGGGATATAGCTGGCTGGTAGTGTGCTTACAGGACCACATGGGAACCATACAACGTGATCTATCTAGTCAATAAAACACCTCAGCTTCCATGGTCTAAATTGCTTTTGTCGTTACACTCTATGCAGTCACAGTGAGATCACTGAAATCATGCCTTTTTTCCTAACTCCAGCTTCAGCCCTGCCCATAATTACACACAAGCTCACAATTTACCAGCGAGGTTTATTAAACTCAGGCATTTGGACCTGGCCTGTTAACTCTCTATGGTCTATTAACTCTCGCTATACTACATATACTTATGTGCATGGTTATCAAAAACTCCACTACCGCAATAGCTGCCCCTTGCTGGACCCAAGAATATGCAGAAGAAACAGGGAGTTCCCACCTGCAGCTCAGAAATACTAACTCAGAGTTTTTTCAACTGGCAGACTGTCACCTGATGAATTCAAACCACCTGAGAGAAGACTTTCTCTCCTCTAGTCCTCGCATGAATGCTTTAGACGTTTGCCACAGGCCTCAGGGGTCCATGGTCTACTCTTTTGACTGATCTCAGAATAAAATAGGCAAAGTATGTGTGTGTACCATGCTAAAGTGATTATTTGGCTACCAGACTGGAACCTGACCGCGTATGTTGGACTTGGAGCATTTGGATCTATCCAAATTCATCTGTGTCAGTGTGATTTCAATAGACCCCCAAACCAAGTTTTTCAAAGGGATGATTATCTAATGTTATTTGGGCTTCTGATTTCTCAGCATAAGTGGTAGCTATTCAGAATGATGAATGATACAGTTCCTCTAGCTATGTGGATCTCTTTATTTTAATAAAACTTGTGTACTTTATCAAGTTCTACCACACGACTAGGTGGTGAGTACCAGCTGAGGTGGATCAAACCAGATTTAATCATTTCACTTGTGTTCTTGCAATTGCTTCCAAACCAGTCCCCGAATGGTGTATTTGCCTTAGTGAAATTAATGGGAATTTTGCCATGGACTTGAGTGAGGTTAGGATATAAACACCATACGTGATGCATGTAAAAATTTTTTCATTTCCATGTCACATCCTGAACAATAGCAAAGATAACTTCAATCTGTCTTTGCAATGTACTGACATAGTTTAATGACCCCAGCAGTGTCTTAAAGACAAAAAGTGATTTTTTATTCTACAGTGTTGAAGCTGATGGAGAATGAGCAAATTGTAACTATACACAGCCAAAGACATGCAAATATGCTTAACTGTCTTAAATTTCTGTACAGAAAAACACAAACAAAATACATTTATATACACAAGTGGGTTATCCATTTAAAATGCTGGGGTTTTTTTTGTTCTATGTTCTGTGACATTTTCTAGGTTTGCTCAGAGAAAGCTTGATTATATATATGCAACAGCCCAAAGTGAACCATGTAGTTTCATATTCCATTTTAATTAAGTTTTTACTTGTAATTCACAGCACGATGTTGCTGCTAGTGAGGAATAATATCGCAGGCCTCCTGAGACTACTTTAACATATGTACTTTTCTGTAGGAAGGCTGTGAAACTAATGGATAAAGTGTCTATTTTGTTTGAGGATTCACAACAGCTCACCTTTAGCTTCTCCCAAGTTTCACCCCTTTGCCTGCACCTATTAAAAGGAAAAGTTAAGTTGTTCTTAATTGTACATAATCTTGCTTTTTTTTCTCAAACAGATCTTCATCTAAGATATTTTAGGAGTAATGGAAGCCAACACAGTGTGGAAGTGACACAACAGCCATCTGAATTTGCTCCATGGACTAGCTTCACTAAGGAAAACAAAGAAAAAGCTGTCCCAGTATGTATATCCATCCATCTAATAATCAGCACTATAAACTTCTTTTCAAAAACTGCTTAGCATTAGTAAGATATGACAGTTTCTTTGCTAACAAAAGACCCTACATCTGTTCGCATTTCACAAAACCAGAGACAATAGCAAATGATTTAGTCACCTAGGAATGAAAAAGTTGTTCCAAATTTCACTGTAGATATTGTGTGTAACCCCAGCCTCTCTTAAAAACACACTTTTATAAGTCCTAAAAAATAAACTCTTACATAGATCTCTCTTCTAATAAGTGCAACTACACTGAAGGCTGTTTACAGGCAAAGGAACTGAAATTATCTATGCCCTTCAAAATTAGAAGGGTCTCTGGCCTGGTTTTGCCATTGTCTGCTTTGCATTTTCTCTCAGAGTTCCCAGGAACACTTTGGGAGATAGTATAAGTTAAGGACTATTCCCAACAGGCTGCCTACCTCTGTTATCAGGTAATAGAGTATAATATGGGATAATTGGTTCCAGTGGTCACTGCTGCCATGGAATGAGCCTAGGCAAGTTTAATTTAGCAGCGTAATAAACTCTCAAGGAACACCATTTCTCAGTGAATGGAGCTAAGTTAGCTTTGCACTTAGGCTGCTTTAGGGGCAAAAGTAGCCTTTAGTTTACACTGCAGCATTTGTACAAAGAACGCCTTTTTCACTTCAGTATGGCTTAAGTAGAAAGAGATAATCTTTCTGTAGCCTTGGAACTTTAATCAAAGCATCTGCTTATCTGCTTTGTTGGCATGTTTCATCTCTGTGCAAACTCTTTGTAGGGGAGAGAATTTTCTCACTCTTTCAGTTTGGAAAATGTTGGAAAATAAAAGCTAACTTCATGTATCATTGTTGCTATGAGTTATTTGTTGGCTTTTTTGAAAAAAACAAAAATGTCTAACAGATTGTAATATTCCAGTTCATAGACAGCAAGGCCACATGAACCATAAGGTTCACTGCAGTGTTCATGAACTAGCAGCTTCTGGCAGGATCCTGTTACCCAGCAAAAGCCTCATCTTCTTTAGTTTCCTGAAACTGGATATTCAGTCATGTAGAAAATCAGCTCCCTTTCATGCCCCTTTGCAATTTATGTAATTTGGGAAAAGCTCGTTTCTGCATTTCAACAAATACATTTTACGGTTCAATTTCTAGGTTCCATTGTCAAAATGATCTTCCCACATGTGGAAAGAAATAATCACAGGAACTTCCAGGTTGCCTAGCTGTACATGGAGTACCCAACTTATGTACAGACAGCTAGCTGTGCTGTACTGATAGATAAATGCTTTGTGCCTACAGTGATTTATAGCTCTGAACTCTTTGGTCCTGGACCTGAGAATTCTCTAATCCCACTCAGCACTTTTCCTGCAGTTTTTTTCTCCCTCATGAAAGCTGATCAGAAGGGAGCTTCTTCATTTTTTTTGGTGGCAGCTTCCTTCCCCCAAATTGCTTTTATCCTGCGTGGCATCTTCTCTGACCTGTATAGCTTTATCTATCCCAAATTAAGCTTCTTGGTGATTCATTCCTGCTTCCTTCATTAGAACACTTACCTCAGCCTGGAACAGGAAACTTCAGAAAAACCTGTTGTGTGTTCCTAGATTGTATTAATCACCAGGATAAGTGCTTTTTTTAAACAAAAGAGAGGGAAACAAAACATATTCTTTTAAAATTTTTAAAAATATCTCATTCAGGAGGGATACATCTTTCCCCAGAACAACTCCTAGCGAGAGTTTTAATTATGAGAGCGTCTGCCTTCAGAAGAGCAGGACAAACTCCATGAAGATAAATTAGTTCCTAAGGAAGTCTGAGTAAATATAAAAGACTGTCCCTCTGAGATCACAGTGAAGGTAGAAGGGAGCTTGTAATAGCATCACACCCTAATGGGGTCCTTCTGCCAGACAGGAATGACTCTGTGGGCAATATTACAGATCACACACAGCAAAGGACTGATGTGGCCTGAAACTGAACTTCCTCACATGATATCAAAATCCATTCCCATTGCCTTTGCTGCAGCAGTATCCACTTTCAGAGGATTTAAACACAGGCAAAGTGGTGAAAGTAGAGTTTACATGAAACCACAAATATTTACACAATGGAAAAAATATTGCAGACATTGGCAACAGAGAAACCACAGAAGCTGTGTGACAGGAACACTCTGCAACTTTGTGCTAGTCAGAATTTTGTATTAGATTTGCCTGCTAAATGCAATAAATCAGACAAAGTCAAAGAGAATGCTTGCTTTGAGTCGTGGTTGCAGTGTGAATTTCCTCTGTTTTTGAGAAGGGCTAGGGTAGCTAAACTTAGCTAGATTTTGGAAGAGCTTTTTCTTTTTTTTTGAATAATGCATATGCATTGGTCTTCACATGTCAAAGAATGTCGAAGTGTGTTTTAATGATACAACCTCTAGCACTGACATAGAGCTGCTTCAAGGGTACAAGAGGACAGGTAGCTTATGTGGTATTTCACGGGTGCAGATTTGGAAAGAAATCGTGGCCAAGGACAGAAAGGTGAGGCTACTTCATATATTAGTCAGGAGATTTTTAATCTGAGCCTGTGCTTCTCTGAGAGAAACACAGGTTTTGAAGTCTGGTCTTGAATATTCAGCATGTAGCAAGATGAAGGGAATTCAATTTATCCAATGCAGAAAGAAGGGGAAACTGAGATTATCACAGTAATTTTAGCAACTGATGCTAGAAATGCTACCAGCTGTGATATTTAAAATTTCATCTGAAAACTTGGAAATGCCACTACCCACAATCTAAGCACTGTCGTCACTGCAAGTAATGCCTAACACTCCCTTCAAGCAATGCCTAACACTCCCTTCAAGCAGTCTCCCATGATGCTGTGAACTGTCTGAGAAGGCAGAAATGGGATTTTATGCATCACGACAGGTGAGTTGTGATATTTCACCAATGCTATGCCTTCTCAGCCATCAGAGCAGCCTCAGCATGCCTCAACACATTATTCCTTCCTCTCCAAAGACCTGGACAAGAACCTTTGTAGAAGGGGACCAGCCTACCTCTGTTCTTTGAAAGCTGCTAGGCTTTTGAAGGCATGCCTGTGCCCCATATTTTTTGCATAGTTACCCCACAGACTGCTGCATCCTCCCCAGATCAGTAGAGCCACAGCACTTCCACCAACTCACTATCCTCCACAGTGGGACTGGATTCCTCCTTTCCCACTGTCTGGGGCAATGCACTCACCTTTGGAAACGGATGTAGGAGAATAATTCTAAAGTCAATGAAGCCTGCAATAAAGGCTAAGGGGTGACAAAAAGAGGTAGTTTCCTCTCAGAAATGCCTATGGAATAAGCAGAATAGGCTACTGACAGTCCAGAGGAAGAGGGAGCTTGAAGGCCCATGGAATTGTGTGTGGAGTTCTTCTGTAGGATGAGCTGGATTGGGACTGGTCATCTGGACCTGCTGGGGGAGGACACAGCAGGCATAACCCTCTTGTAACACTGGCAAAAATGCCTCACTGAGTGAACCTACCTTGTTCTTCACTCATTGTGACATTTTAGGGCATCCTCTGGTCACAATATATACCACAATTCATGGTGGGATATCTCGGAGAAGAAAAGGTGATATAAAATTGGGACTTCTGTTTCAGAGTCTGAAATTATTCTTGCGATTTGTCTCTCATGTAATTATTGGAAGATATAGCAAGGACATTGCAATGCTTGGCCAACACTAACACAGATAATACGAGCATACATGCAGATTCATCTGTTTCTTGCACCAAGACACTTACCATCAGAGATCAAATAAAGAGTTACAATATAATTTTAGATGGCTTAAGAGAAAATGAAGTCCTATGGAGAGTAAAGAACTGGGGAATGCTTTGGTCTTCTGCCTAATGAAACCATTAAAATGAAACCATTTTTCCCTCCTATAATGAAGGATATCCACATGTGAACACAACCTGGGAAATCTCTCTGACTGATGAAGTGACTCAAAAGCAATGACAGCTGCCTTCAATGCATGGAATAAGAGCCTTCAAAAAGAAGGTGAACTAACTCTGGAAGAATCAAGGGCTATGATTTTTAAATGCTGTGCAAGAGAAATTTAAGCTAAAGTTCATCTTCATCAAAAAGAAACTATCAGCATGAGACCCCTAGAAAAAAGATTGCATTGGAAATAGTTTACTTCAATGACCTCTATGGAGTGTGAGAGATGTGCACAGCCCCTGAAACAAGTCTGAGCTGTTGTCAAAATGTTTCAATTGCAGCACAGTAATATCAACAGCCTGGAGCCCTGTATCAAGTTTTTCTGAGAGGCACTGAGACTGATGACTTCATGTGAATTTATCAAATTTTGGAGCCTGCTCCAAGCTGGTTTGGAAGATGAAGCACGCAGGAAATGAGGAAACTGATGGAGATAATATCTATCTGATCCCTTAGGATTTTTGTGGCTCCGATTTTCATGGGAAAACTTTCTTTTCAAATTAAACTAATCTGGACTTCATTCCACAAAAGCAGTACTGTTTCCTAAGGGTCTCAAAGGCTCAGGGGCCAATGCACTTTACATGTTTGCCATCCAGTCCATTGCCCAACAAGGCATTATAGCACTGCCCTTCAGCAATGTTATGGCAGGAATGAGAACATAATAATGGAAAGCTCTTAAATATTCAGTATATTTTCAGCCATGGAAAGCATTTCAGAAAAAAAATGGAATCAGAGTTTCTCATATTTATTGAGTTATGGGGACTTTTAGTTCATGCCGAAACACGTGTTTACTGGAGGTGTCAAAACACTGGCCAGCATCGCATATACCCTTAAGTCATAGTTTAACCAGGCACTGTGCTTTTAATGCATCAGACTGTCATTGCTTTTGTTCTGTGTAAAGGCAAAAATATTCTTCCTGACCAACAACACTGCAGACAACCCGTGGCATTACAATACAGAATGACGTCCTTTCTGCTTTGTGCAACATCCACTGTTACTGTATCTTCTTTAGTCCCCTGCCCTATTCCCCTCACAAGGTAGAGATTCTTTCAGAATGTGTTATCTATACAATTTCAAATATACTTTCAATACAGTAGGGATATATGCTGTGCACACCTTCACTTTGCTGAGAATGTTTGATGACCATTATTAAAAGAAAACAGCACTGCACATCCTACAACACTGTGCTCAAAGCTTCATAACTAAATCAAACAAGTTATAGCCAAGGGACATGCAGAGTGAGGATTGGTTTTGTTTACTTCTCTCAAAGACAGAAATATAGAAGGTTTAAATTTGCATGTAGTTGTTTTAACACAGAATCTCATTTCTTTTGAAAACATCTGTATTACAGATTTATATGCTATCTCCACAAAGAGTACACTTCATTTGAGTTCTGGAGTAACAAGTAAGTTTTTCGTCTATTTTGAGAAAAATACATATATGTTTTAAAGTATTTTCACGTTAACAGAACAGTGTTTGGGTATCAGTGTAAAAGCATCAGGTCCTATGAGAATCAGGCATTTAGAAATCCTGTATGTTTTTTCATAAAAAGCTTCCATATAGGAATACAGAAATTAATTAGTACCTGAAAGGTATTGATTGCCTGGTAGCTGTTAGCATAGGAGGATAGTATGAAGCTTTTCTAATCCACTTCCCCAGATGTGAAAACTGAGTATTTGGCTTAAATATTAAACATGTTTGTGTGCCTTAATAGTATGGGAACTCAAATCAGTGCAGACAATATGCCAATGCCCACTATTACAAATGTCAAATGTTTCATAATGCAAATGATCTCCTGTAGCATCAATCAGAAAATGCACGCTATCGTTGTAATCATTAATAATACTAAGTCTAAACAAAGCCTGAACTCATAAAATTCATTAGTGGCTAATCAGTATGAAATCTATTCACTTTGCATCTGTTCACATCAGTTGAAGCTAGATAGGAGATATTTGATTCTTCATGCAAGCCAGTAAATACAATAATTTACTGAAAAGAAAGAAAGAGAAAAAAGGTATCCTTCTGGCATCATTCTTATTACTAAAGAAATCATCTTCTTTCACAACAGGCTACAATAACAATTCTAACTCTAGTGCCTACTACATTTGCTCCAGTACAGTACATGTCATTGCATGGCAATAGAAAGAATTTCAAATCTCATCACTAGTAATGCATACATTTAAAAGCATTGCCTGCTAAATGATTCAGTTTCTCTGAATTTCATTATATAATGTGTTTGAGTTTTTGTTATTTTTTAACAGCAGACAATGTTCACAGGTTGATATCTTTGACACATGTATTTACATATCATTCGGCAGCTGGGAACACATATAACTATTTTAAATAATACATGTGCAGAATGTGTCTTCTTCTTTTTGTTTTCTTTCAAGTAACAGCAACATATGCAACAGTGTGCATTATGCCAAGTGAGACACTACAGTGGGATAAAGGTAGCAGTTTATATGGACTGGAATAATGTAACTGAATTGCTTTGTAATGTGCATTCGGGGCTATAATGCTAAACAAATGAGGGCATAGAGGTGAATTTAGACACCAGAGCCCTGGATGTTTGCATTACCTAAATGTTAGCCTGCTCTGTTTTGGACTGTTTCAATGGAATCTCTTCAGGAAAAATCTCCAGAGGAGCCAAATGCTAAGCACAATGTGGGTACAAGCACATCAGTACCACTCGGCCTCTTTAATATACCAGTCTACCTAGAACTCATAGTATAGCTACATCAGAAAATGGAAGTTCTTACATAGATACTCAGAGTCATGAGAACCCAAGTGACTGAGTGGGTTAGTGTGGGCACTGCTGCCCATGTAACATGGGGTTTACCAGCTGGCAGCCACACGCAGCCCAAATGTGTTGTGTGGCAGAGCTGACTGCACAGTGAGACTGAATCTGAACCGAAGGTTACACATTAAAAGTCACTGCCTGGTAACCTTGTAGCCCACAATGATTGTTGCTAAAATACTGAAATTTGCCAGAGAAAGAAGATTGTCGTCTATTGATTAATTAGCATGGAAATCATGAGGAACATTTTGGAAAATCTAGACTTCCTAACAATATCTACTTGACATTTTGATTCATTTCGGCTGTTGAACTTTCTATTTTGCGTGTTTAATGTTGGTTAGAAAAGTCCCATGATATCATTTCCTTTAATCAAACCTTTTTCTTTCTTAGCCTGTCAGAAAAAGGAGGGGATAAGTCTGATACTTTCTACCCCCTCAAAGATGTGGCTTTTTTTTTTTTGTTAGTCCTACCTTCAATAACTGCATTGATATTTTTGGACAGGACATGCAACGTGATTGGGACTAGCAAGTAGTGATTTAATCATGTTGGCTTCCACATGTGTTTTCTGTCTCTTAATGTTGTTTGCCTACAGGGCTAATGATAACATTTTCTCCAGCCATCTCAGCTAAGTCTGCTCTATTGCACACAGCCCTGCTCAGTATGAAACCACATGACATATTCTTGGACCAGAGTAGAATAGGCTGTTGTGTGGGCTTTTAAGGCTTTGCTGCCTTTGGTGAATCTCAATATAAATATCTAAGAGGAAGAAGAGGCGAAGAAGTTATCCATTCTTTTCATTGCGTATTTTTAACATAAGAATCATCAAATTTAGCCTTACCTTTACAAAATAAAATATTGCTAAAATGTCAAGGTTCAGTCCTACCTTGACTCTAGCCTCAGACTTGCAAGATAAATTTGGCTGGTAGAAAAAATAATCGTAATGCTTATAAAATAAACCCAAGTAATATATATCTGAAAGATCACTTACAGTAGCAGGGTACATTTGGTGTTTCATGGGACAAATCCCTCTGGCCCACCACATTTCACAAAGGAAACACAGGGAAGACTGCTAGATGAAGCACTTAGAGCTGAAATATTTATGGACTGTGTGTACCTAGGGAAAACTGAGACCACAGGCATTTTTTCTCCATACGTATTTGCACGGCCCAACACTTACTGTTACATCAACACAAATCATTGTGGGGTGCCTCAAACTGTAGGCCCCCCACCTCAATCCCATTACTTTTGTGGGCAAGGCTGGACCACCTGAAAGGTTTTGTTGCATTGTTTTCAAAGCTGTAATGTTTATAGTGTAAGTAGGGTATTTCCATCCTTCTCCAAAAATAACATGTATCTCCAGTGGCTGGGATTTTCAAGGGCAGCTAGGGAAACCATGCCTGCTGAAGGTGGTTTGCAAGATATTAGATCTAAAATCCCTTCATGTTTATAAAATGCTAGTTACAGTACATCAGCCAGATAAATCTTTTTCTCAAGTGTAACCCAGGCAACCACATGGCCAGGCCCCCAGATTTGGCATTTCTTTCAGTTTTCCCTCTGTCACCTGTCTATTTGCTTCATCTGCACTTGCTCCCACTGCCTCAGGGGTGCAGTCTGGTGTCTGTTACTTAAGAGAGGAGAAAAAAAATGTTCTTCTATTCCATTTCAATGCATGGGTATCTTCTTAAAGAAAGAGCCCCATGACCCCATGCAGTGTCCTAAGCCCATCCCTTTTTCAACAAAACTGCTCTTCACAGAGTAGAAACCCACAATTCTTTCCCTTCCTGAGACCCTTCTGCCCAAAGTTTCATCTTTGAGCATAGCCGGGTGCAAGGCTTCATATGGCCTGTTTCAATTCCAGTGGTGTGTGTCTGCAAGGTTTAGCCTCGCACTTGTGGGGAACCTTTAATGCTGTCGACAGTACTGTTGTAAGAGGAGGATAAAAACTCCACTCATTTTGTTCAGTTCGAAAAGCTAATGAGAGTATCAGTGTTTGTCTAGTATCAGCAGGAGATGGAGACTAAAGAGAGAAAGCAATAAGTAGAACAACACCAATTCGCCAGCGCAGTCAGGAAAGGTTGATGAGATGGCTTATTCTTCCCTATCATTTCCTGAAGGTATAGTTGCTCAGGACTTATAAAATTCTCTTGTTAAATTTAAAGGGCCTTAGGTCAAGTCCACCATAGTGTTGAGTGCCTCTCCTGTATTCCTGGCAAATAATCATGTTGCTTTATGACATTTCCCCTGCTCAATAAACAATTCCTGTGTCTTACAGAGTGGTATGGGGCTTGTCAGATTGGTGCAGTCTGAATTAAAGAGCAATTTTAACACTAATGCCAGCTTTTGGCAGAAGCCCTCCTTCAACAGAAATTTGTTCCTTTTAGATTCTCTGTCCCTATAAGGGGGTCTGTTTATGTAGTGGAATACTAGTAGATTATAGAAAGGTTCTGTTATTTGGTCTTAAACATTTTATTTTAACACTTCATGCATATTTATACAGTTCCAGGTTGTCATATCTTTAAATCTCTTAGATTGGTCTTTTGAAGTCTGGTGGGAACTATATTTGTCAGTTCCTCAGAACAAAACAAGGCAGATGCACAGCACTTTTCCAGCCTTGTTTTGTATTCTACAGCCCACCTATGTTGTCTGGACAAAAGCATAAAACCCAATAAAATTAGCATTGCACAATACCACACTGAGTTTCCACTGTTTCTTCCTTTCTTACATAAACTTGCCTAAGATTAATTCTTTCAATTAGAGTGCAACCTCCTAAGTGACACATATATTCCATGATCTTATTTCTTTCTCAAATTTTTCTCTTCTGCAGTAATATGTGTCTTATCAAGTGAATTCTGGAATTCCTCACCGCCCATTCAAATGAAATTGTAAAATGAAATGGCAGAGTGTATATTAAGCATATTCATCACTAAGTCATAGAGCTAACATAGTATCTGAGGTGTCCCTAAAGATATCTCTCCCTCTCCCTGGTTTCCCAAGATGTAGTCACTTAAATTCATGATTGTTCCATGTCTTCTAACAAATGTAGCATCTTGGGATCTGTATTAGTTTCAGAGTTGGGGTTTTCCTTCCTTCGATATGTTACATTTACACAGCCACAAGTTCATGTTGTTGCTAAATCTAAAGTCAATGAAGTAACACAATTAGCTTTACTGTTAATAGACAGAATTTGTAGTTTATATTCTCTTGATGCTTTGCCCAAATTTTCACTTGGTAAAACATGCTGTGAAACAGCCTTCTGGAACTTGGTAATTTCCTCTCATCCCCAAATTTGTCACAGCTGCATGTTTTGATCAGCAAAGCAAATTAAGAGTAGGTTATGCTGGTTTAAACAGAAATAGTAATGTGACATGTATAAATCAATTCACTGCATTCCATAGTACTAAATGCAAATAATTCCATCAGCCAGTTTTTTCTAATTAAGACAAATATATTTTAGAATTTTCTCAAAATGGTGTTCTATATCTTTTTAAATCAATTTCTTACACACTACATTGCAATAGAGACATCATTGAACTTTCCTTCTAAGTAATTTTGTGTCTGTGACCAATGACTTAGAAAATTCTACTTTCTTTCAACAGAAATATTCTCCTCCAAATTGTATCATACTACAACCTTCAAGATGCACACCAAGGGCAAGAAAATTGTTAGTGTACTAGGCTTCATAACTCCTTTAAGAAATTTCTTTGGCATCAAAAATGCTGTTTGCAGAAATAAGCATTACTTTGGTTGTTCTTAGATCAAACTCTTGAGTTTTGAGCCACTCTTAGGGACATATTGGCCTGTTACAAGTTACAAGACTATGTCCCCACCTCTCTCCATCTGCTCTTCATCGCACTTACTGTTACTCAATATATTTTTTTTTATCCTTCTCTGTATTTTTGACACTTTTGGGCCAGTCCATTGACCTATCTGGAATTCTCAGAGTGTGCAATAGCAGCTAAGGACTCTCCTATTTAATAGGCCGTCATCAGCCTTATTATCTGCCCATGCACCTGAGAGCCCAAGTAGGGGGAAATGGTTGTTGTACCTTATTCTGGAGAAATAAAAAAATACAATGAAAATAGTTCAATTTTTCTGAAATTGCATTTTTTTCACTACTTCATTCTTGATAGAACTCTCTTATACTTTGTTCAGAGTCAGAAAACAAACTTTCTTTGTAAATGTTCATATATCCAGAAAGTCAGCAAACTCTTCCTATGGTGAAGAAAAGTCATTGTTGCCCCTTTCCAGCCATGCTGCAGAGCATCTCTGCCACAGAGATGGCTTAGAAGCCTTTGGCGCTGTTTGGGAAGATGGGAAGAAAGTGCTAGGATTTGGCTGAAGAGAGCAACCTCTCTCGTCCATTCAGATGTCTGCCCTGTTCTGGTGGCAGGGCTGAGCAATAGTGGTTTGCTCACACACAACACAGCGAGGTGCACGCATGGCATATCAGTTAGTGCTAATGGGTGTAAAAGCCTTTTCAGCGTGTCATTATCCCATAAAGCTGCAACTGGACTTGACAGCCACATTGCAGAGCTGATGTTCCCCAGTGCCATGGCCTCACTTGCCTTTGCAATGCTGTGACCCTTAGAGCAGACCCTGAAGCAAATTTAATAAGGCTATTCTTGTTTCAGCTGCAGAATCACCACATAACTGTGCATGGCACTACAGTGCAATGACTTGAGCATAACCATCAGCCATATATCTGTACCACAGCTTGCGCGTGTTGCATTAGTGACCTCATGATAAATCAGTTTTCTAGTGACTTATTAAATGTTGAGTTTTCAAAAGTAAAATTAGTGGATAACAGCATAACAGGGACTGGGAAGCTAGTCATAGCCCAAGACATAATCATTAATTCCTGCAGTATCGACTCTGTGTTGTATCAGACCTCTATTATATAGCATAAAAGAATGATTCAATATCCAATAGTGCTTTCGTGTTTGTTCTGCTGAAGTCAATGCAACACAGAAAACAAAAATAGGCATTAACTTTGTCTCATCTTTATCTGAAGAGAATTCTTTTACTCTCAAATAATCACGTAGCTTTCAGGATGACACTCAATATGACAAAACTAGACTGTGCCCTGGGGAAAATTAATAGATTTCCTGTAAATTATCTTAAGATAAAGATCCTTTTTGTGGAACTGAAAAGTTTGTTTACTGTGAAATCAAAGTACTGTGTAAGGCCCTCCAGAATACTAAAACAAAATGAAACAGAAAGTAATTTCTAAATATACAGTCATTCCTTATATGTTGGGGACAACATATTTTACGAAAGTTGCACTTCTGGATTCTAGTGAAGAATATGGCCCTTTGTGTCATTTTAACATCTTGCACAAATCTCAGTAGACAGACACTATAATCCAACAATCACAATCAATGCCTTGTTAGGCCATTGAACAGAAAAAGGGTTCTTTGACAGGATGATTTGGCGTTATACATGCTAATGTGAGCCATAGCATCTGCAGAATAGCTCATGAATACTCCAATACTGTTCAGCACTCTAGTCAGAGATGTGTTTTACTTAGCTATAGTGCCAAGATGCTGTTTCATTAACCTTGTTTCTCTTTCTTTTCTGTAAGGCATAATTCTGTTGTAGCTTAGACTCACCAGGATACGTCATGGATACCAAGTAGAGTAAATAGTATTAACATAATATGCACAGTCTGTGCTTCCAATTTCCATGCTTCACACAGGAAGGTGTGTAATGACTAAAGTGTGACAGTTTAATTTATTCAGTCCTATTAGACTGGTTTGTTAAAAAAAAAAAAAGCTTCAATTTCGGATTCATTTTATTTTTCTTAGACCATGAAGAAGGAAGTAATTTAATCCCATCCTGCCTTAATTTTTAACTGACCTGTACTGCGTACTATTAATGGAAGAGCTCAGGTTTTTCAAATGTCAACAAGGACTCAGTCTGTAGTCTATATTTAAAATTCTGACCCTTTCTTAGTTTTGAATTCATGTAATGGTCTCCCAAACTCAAAGAACAAATGAGTTAACTGTATCTTCAGAAAATTAACAAGGTTAGAAAGTCTACATTAGAAGTAAGTTTCCAGGATGCAATGAGGTGGTTTGCTATAGCAAGAAGGAAGCTGTTTTATCTTCAGTTTTAGTGAAGTTAAAAGCAAACCAGAAGAGAATCTATTCTATGACAGACGTTGATGGGAATAAATTAATTGCAAAAACAGGCAAATATTAGCATATACATCTAGAACTGAAGTTTGTCAGAGACACCTAACTAAAACCTTGGTTCAAATCTCCATCACAAGTTTGCATTGCAATCTTAAGCAAATCACTTCTGAACAGATTTTTTTTAAGTATTTAAACACTAAATCCCATTAGACATTTTTCTGTATCAGTAGCCACTTAAGTAACTTTGAAAAAAATCAGCCTCTCTGTCAAAGTTCATTTCTACTGCAGGTCGAATAGACATGTTGACTTTGCTCAGAGATGTATGTGGCGGTAAGTACATTAAATACTGGAGTAGCTGATAACTTTGGTAAATTCAGATACAAAGAATGTTTGCTTGTAAATCTAAATTTTCTCACATTCACAAGGCTCAGATTTTGAATTTTGCTTTTTACAGTCTCTGTTTTCTAAAAAACTTCCACATCAGTCATAATGAAGGTACAGTAATTAAGTATGTCAAACAGCTAACCTGTTCAGATCACTTTACAGCCTGAAGGTTCTCAAAGTTAGTCGACATATGAAAAAGATTTAGACTGTGCTACCAGCATAATTGTTCTGATGACTGAACCGCTCCTGTTACATTATGCCTCTTTCAACATTCTAATTTTTAACCCCTTCTAAGATATAATCTAAATCCAAATCCCCAACTTTCTTACTTGCACTTTTTGTAAGGTTACAATGTTAACTTAAAGATGGGCAATCTAAATCATGGTACTTTATTTTTGTCATACACTAAGGACACACATGAGCAGTTATCACCATGCCGTTAATGAGCTAAATTCACAAAGTCCCAGATAACAATCCTAAATCCAGTAATCTGTACTACACTGTAAACTGACATACACTTTTCACACAATCAAGCCTCTACACTCCAAGACAAATTTCATGCAGTGGCCTCCTTGCTTAGTGTCAAAAGCAGCTTCTGATGAGTGAAATGGTCCAGAAGTTCAATTGTGCAACCCAGTATTCCACTAACATTTGGCCAGAACTGGAGGAGTTTTGAAAATTCAGGGAATATTTAGACAGGCAAATTGAGCTTAAAGTCATTACTAATGAGAGAAATGCAGAAAAGTCACTTAATAGCTACAAGCATGCTCCTTTTTAATTACTTCATGCAGCAATATTCAGTTGGGTAATTCAGCATGTTTTTCCCTTTTCTTTCACAATAAAAATCGGTTCATATTTTTCCTAATACAAATGTAGCATCTAGTTATTTCACAGACCTTATGTGCTAGCCGTGTCACTACAAAAGAAATCTCTCTGTTGTTCAAAGATCTCTATCTTATTATTGTTTCTCTCCTGGAAGTGGTATGCTGATAGAGTTCACCCACAGCATTTGCTCTGACTCTGCTAGACCAATGTCAATGTGTCAGAAGGTGCTGCATCTTGCTAGTATCTTTCATTCCTGGGCCAATGACAGCTACTTGGACAAACAAGCAACATTCTATGTAATTCCACAGTCACAAGGGTAGAGATAAATAAAAGCATTTTTTAACAAATCAACAGTTTCTAGTAGTGCCTAAACTTGGAAACGTCTCACTCAAGTGATTTTTCAACTGCAAAATGCCATATTGTCAGAAGTGATATGTTAGTGTGGGTAGGACTTTGGTTTTGTGCTGGTTTTGGTTGGGATAGAGTTAATTTTCTTCACAGTAGATGGTATGAGGATATGTTTTGGATTTATGCTGAAAATAGTGTTGATAATACAGGGACGTTTTGGTTGCGGCTGAGCAGCGCTTACACAGAGTCAACTGTATTTCTGCTTCTCACACTACCCCAACAACGAGTGGGCTTGGGGTGCCCAAGAAGCTGGGAGGGGACATGGCCAGGGCAGCTGACCTCATCTGACCAAAGGGATATCCCATACCACACAACATCATGCTCAGCTTATAAAGCTAGAGGGGAAGCAGGAAGAAGGGTGAGGGGGGCATTAGAAGTTATGGCATTTGTCTTCCCAAGTAACTGTTAATGTGGGATGGAATCCTGCTTTCCTGGAGATGATTGAACACCTACGTGCTGATGGGAAGGAGTGAATGAATTACTTATTTTGCCTGCTTGCAGGGCTTTTGCTTTACTTATAAAACTGTTTTTATCTCAACCCACAATTTTTCTCACTTTTACTCTCCTGATTCTCTCCCCCATCCCTACAGGAGGGAGTGGGAAAGTGGCTGTGTGAGGCTTAGTTGCCATCTGGGGTTAAACCATGACGGGTTTCAGCAAATATTTGTTCCTGAAAGTATTTTGGGAAAAACACCACATTTTGAACCTGTAAAAATATCTATTAGCATCATTACTAACTGGGAGATTCTAGCTCTCCTCTTCTAAGTTACTTGTTTTGCAATTCAAGCTACTTCAAGCTATCTAAACAAACCAAGAAATCATTAAAAATAAACGACTTATTCAATTTTGCTCATGAATATTTCTCAAGATTTTAGTTTTTCACCCTGATTTAAGCAAGGGCCAAGACTTATATTAAAAAAGGAAATGATTGGAAGAAAAAAATCTTACTTACAAAAATAAGTTCTAGATGACTCCTAGCTGCTCTAGTTCATTGAAACTTGCAAGCATCAATCTACTAACTTATGCCATACCAAGTGACATTTCTTGACATTCCTGTGCATTTGGTTTGTACAGAGCACTTCAAGGACTCACTGGACATGTCTCTTTTTGCAGGATTCTTTCTTTACAGATATTTTTCGGGTGATATCTTTTTCCAAAGTTCACATATACTGAAATAGCACAGGTGGTGTTCATCATCTCTCAGCTTGCAAGGTGTGGCAGGGTTTAGGGCTCCACTATGGGCTGTCCCTGCTAATGCAGATTAATAGGAGGGTGATTTGCAGATCCAGATATCTATCACTCGTCTGTAAGTGCCTAGAAGATAATGTTATGGTTGCTGAGTACCAGCCAACAGCTGTCTCTTGTTATTCACCTCCTTTAATTCTCCCTTCCCTCTCCATTGTTTCCATTTGCTGTTTCAGTAATGAGGGAAGATTAAAGAACCACCAAAGATGAGAAATACAAAATGCAGAAATGAAAGGAAAGGTTGCATGCACAGGATGTGTAAGATTACTTTCTAGAGCTTGTGCTGAGTTAAAGGTCAGAATTGTAAGTGCCTGGTTATGAAATATTGCCCATGTTCCCTGGTACGCTCTAATTTCACTCTCAAAACATCAGGTCAATGCACGTAGCAAGAAGGAAGAAGTAATAAAATTATAGAAGAAACAATAAACAAAAGGAATACGTATTCTTCGGGGTAGTAACAGAGCCGAAATATGTTCTTTTTTTCCCTAGGTGTGTTTTCCTGAGCATTATTTTACAACTAGAATCTTTATTTTAAAAAAGACAAAATTTCAATTGTCTCCAGAAGAACTGAGGACTTATTAAAACTTTATAATGCTCAGTGTAATTAATGTGAAAGCAATCATGAGAACTATGTATGTATCTACTTATAAGAGAGAAAAATTTAACAGATCTATTCATTGCAATTACCACTAACAAATCAAGGGAAAAAAAAAGTATCTCCTGCATTTAAATTCATTATGATGTGTTGCCTGTACTTCAACAGATGTTCCCTAACAAACATTTCACCTTAATTTATGGCAAAGCTGTGCACTGACAGGCAAGAGGGCAAAAAGATTCAGGGACAAATGATGCTTTCCACAACTGTGTAACCATGACACATTTCTACTGAGAGCACTTTGTGGGAAATATATTTTTTCTTGATTAATTTACAAGGTAAGGGATTCAATTTCAGATAATAATTTGAAGTGGTAGGGATGATATTCTATGCAGAGACTGTTTCTCTAAAAATTCTTTTTCAAGTGCCTGCCATGCAATGGAGCTGTAAGTTTCAGGTTTATCTCTGTGTTTGCAGTAATGTAGAGGTACTCCCCTAGCTATGAACAATATTGAAGGTAAAGAAACCACCTCAACTTGACCTTTAGTTCATTGGTAGCATTTTGTCAAATCTTCATAGAATTACCATGACTGCTACCTAATATATTATTATGGTTTGCATGAACCAGTGGAGGAATAAAATGCTGTAATATTTAAAATTAGAAAGTGATGTAGTTATGGTATCAACTGGGACGAAATGTTTCTAAGTGCTGGCTTTCAAGGAGAGTCTGCAGCTCCAAATTACTGTTGTATCAGCACCACCTACTGGTACCTCACACCCTTTTTCTTTGTACTGCTGTCCCGAAGTTTTCCTTTTACAGTCACTTGAGCTCTAAAAGTACTTGGAAAGGCATTAAAAAGATAGTTTGTTGTTCCTTTCTCTTTTGAGACCATACAGAACGACTTGTGTTGACGTTATTTTTTGTACTGGGAACAGAGTAAGAGGCTTATCCAAATTTCTTAAATTCTGTTAGGCAAACTTTGCTCTGAAAGTAGTAGAGAGGATTTGGAGAGCTGACTTCTGGTTTGCATAATTTTTTCATGTGTAATCTAGTTCATCATATTTTCGCAGCTGAAATAAATTTGGATTCATCAGCACAGTGAATGAATCTGAAAAGATTTGCACATACATTTCATTTCACCTGCTGTGACAGTTAATAGTCCCAGCATTTCAAAGGGAGAATTTACCTCACCTAACACATTCACATTCAGGATTATGTCCACCTGAGTGGATCTGACCAGATGTGACCACCATAATTTGTCTCAGAAACTCCTCCTTGCTGTTCTTGCAACATTATAGTACATGTCATGTTGAAGTCGAGGCAACTCATCTTCCTCAGAGTGAAATCAGTTGGTATCAAGAGGTATCAACACCTATCCTGTGTTGAAAGAGGCATCAACGACCCTTCCGAGCGCTCTCTGATTGCAATAGGTGCTCTACCAAACTGACAGTGCAAATGCAAGCTAAAGTTTATGTGGGGCTGAACCTATCTACAGAAGACCTATATATCTCTAGACTTTAGACACATTAAATTACTGATAGTTGCATATTATTTTTCTGATGCAACAGCCAGGGGAGGCTCGTGAGATTGAACTACTGTTAAAAATAACCAAGAATACAGAAACTCAGAAACTCAAAATCAGGAGACATTTTAAAGGTCATCAAATCCAGTCCACTTCTATTATTAGTCGATACAACATGTCAATGTTTTCACTACATTGAAGCTGAATTCAACTTTCCTTTTACTACATGACCAAATCTAGCAAACAGATGCCCAAGAGGAGCAGAGAGAACATATTCATGCATCAGAACAGGGAAATGTAGGGATATAACAAAGCCTATACCCTCTTCTGGGAGGCAGGCAGCCAGATGTGCAGCACACGTGCAGCTCTGGACAAGCCACAGCAGGTGATAGCGCTGGTCCAAATGATAGGTCAAAACAGGTAGCTAAGAAAAATGGAAGGGGAGGTGGGACATTGCAGTGCAAGGGTGGTGGGGACACGAAACTGCTAATGGTATTTACAGAAGGGAATAAAGGTATTGAAAGAGACTTAGGAAGGATGGGATAAGGGAAGAATCTGATTATTGTACTTTGGATATCAGTGACGAACTGGATAGGGATATTATGTGAGGAGATATGAAGGGAGAAATGGAAATAGTGAATACAGGATACAGATTTGTAGGAATTTAGCTTCCTTAGTTCTGTGGTACATACAGCTTTTCTAATATTTTATTATTGTAGCTTCCCCCTTGGGGGAAGCAGTGGGAGGTCTGTTGCAAACTCACTGACTGTAGACTTGCTCTCTCATCCATGTAAACATGCCCTCATTGTTTTTCCTCATCTAGATGCTTTCCAACTGCAATTCCTTAAACCTGTTTTGCAGCATCCACTGCACTACAGACCAACTGTCAAACCTCTGAAACCTTCATCTTTCTCTGTACTTTGCCTAGGTTCCCACTAGTTGCCCTGAGGCAGGCAAGAGATGGCTACTAAAGCACCAAAATGAAGTAAACATGCATCAACACTGGCAGGACTAACTTAACTATTCTGATTTTCAGAGCATCAGCAGAAAGAATAGACAGACTTAATTTAAAAATATCCTTAAAATATAAGAAAATGTCTATTTCATTTTTTATTTTTATTTATTTTCATGTGTATTTTCATTGGAAGATTTGTCTGATATCCTCAAACCCCCTTGTTCTTTCCCATGTGTTCTTGAACCCTTTGGTCACATAGGAAGGTAAGGTTGTCAGGGATCCAAATGACTTGTATCTTCCTTTCAGAGGTATTGAGGTGCCAGATTAGTTTCATCCACTGTAACTGGAAGCACTTCGTTTCTGCTTTGATGTGCTACTACTGGAGCCACAGTTTTGGGGGCTTGATTTTTTCTCAATCCTCTCTTCATCTTTCATTTTATTCTACTGTTTCTGTCCTGTTAGAAAAACTGTGCACACGTGCAATTCTTGTCAAATAAAAGCCAAACACTTGTCACTTGTAGACCCTTTAACTGAAATATATAGTATTAAATCTTTTCAATATCCTAGGTAAATATGACGAGGAAAAAAAAACATGGTCAGTGATGAAACGTTTGGAAATAACCAGACAGCAGTGGGAAAATGAAGACACTGCTGCTGTTCTGCAAATATTGTAATTTAATATCTGTAACAAAATCCAATGTAAATTTCAGAGTTAAGCCAAAGAAATTCTATGCTGAAGTGATGATGAAATGGCAGAACATTAGACCTCAACAACGACAAGTCTAACTATTTTAACATACTGAATTTGAGAAGTGTAAAGCTTTAGAAATTAGTAATACTGATATATTTTTAATGGACTACGTTCTATTTGCTTTGGTGGTGATGTTTTTTTCTTAAGTACAAATGTGAATCTCTCGGCCCTAAAGAAATTTCCTTTGATTTATCTTACAATGTTATCAGTTGCAAAACAGCTGTTACATTGTGGCCAGGGGCCATGACAACCCATTGTGTTCACTCCATACCTTTTCTTCTTCCTATGTTATTTTCTATGGGAAATTTCCCTCTAACCCAGTTCACTCCACAACCACAAAGCACAGAGGTTCTCCTCCCTATTGCACGCTTCCTCTTCCACCACAGTCTCCATGAGACTGCAGCTCCTGGAGAAGCAATGCAACCAAGGAATTAGCTGTTGACCACTACTCACAAAACAAGTCTTACTGGACTATGCATTTTTGGCAGAAAACAAGCAAAGGGATTTAAATAAAAATGTTGTATTAGCATTCACTCATCTGGTGTTTGAGTAAGAAAGAAAAAAGTTTTCTAATCAAGAAGATATACTTCACTGTGGCTTCAGAAGTGCCTTTAATTTTTTTTTCTCTTCTGTATCTCCATTCTCCAAACTCTAGCGTAGTTTCTCTCTGTTAGTTAGGGAAAAAAAAACCCCAAACCACTATATTTTCCACCTTGAAATTTAAAACAGAAATGCTGTGTGAAGCCAAGTCAATTATAAATCAGGCACTCTAATTCTAAAGGCTGGAGAGGCAGTTCTACCAAGAATTACAGTATCAAAAGGTGGAGTGTTCACAAGAGCCACTGATATCCTGAGATTTCAGCAAAAAGCTCACTCCTAAAGCTCCCTTGAACTCTGAAATATATCTTCCAGCTTGCCCTAGTTACCAGATCTCTATATCAGACATTTCTCAGAGTTTCAGCAACACTGTTGTGTCTTCTCAGAGTAATGACGAAGTGCACATCATGGCAATACCTACCTCTAGCTTTCCTCTCCGCTGCTAGCCCTCCTAGTCCAGAGCTACTGGAACTCCAGTTCTGTCTAGGTCCAGAACAGACTAGATTTCTCACTGGTTTGTCCGGTCATAGCTGAACTACAGCTAAATAAAAAGAAAAGTGTATTTTCTGTGTAAGGCTTAGCCTAACTGTATTAAAACTTAGCAAAATAGAGTAGCCAAGTTCAAGTTTTGGGAATTCTCATAAAAAACACGTCAAAGATCCAACAGCTGTCCTAGTTCTGCTAGAAGATGCCTTTCTTTGAACCCTTTTTATCTAGGAACATTGTTGACAGACCTTTCTGAATGCTCTGTATTCAGGGTACTGAAGACAGAAGAAATAGGTGTTTGACATGTGAGCACAATAAAAACAGTTATTCTCTATGTCCTATGAGAAAAAGGCAGCAGGTTGGACAAGAAGCGCTGACAGACTGCGTGCAGATTACATGCTGTCAGCTAAATCATGTTAAGGAATGTCCTGTAACTAAGTAAACTAACTAAACCCTCTGGTCTTTCTGTCTGTCTTTCTCCCTTTAAAAAACCTCAGGACTTTTGACTCTTGAAATATATACTTCTTATTTATTTTTTGATGATACTTTCATTCCTGTTTTGTAAGTTACAGAAAATCACCTTCCAAATTTGTCAGCTGCCTAGTAGATAAAAAGGTTCCTAAGGTTTGGGTTTGTATCTTGACTTTTTGCGCTGCTTTTGTTTAGAGCATAAATTTAATTTGGCATCACCAGTCCTTGAAGTTCAAAGACTGGCACTATATTGCCTGTCTTATTTCAGTCTCAGTCCAATGAGCATTTACTTGTGCCAGGTTTCAGGTCTCTATCTTAGCCTCCAAGCCAACTACACTGGTTGTTTCTTAATACTTATAAACCTAAAAATATAAAAATCATGTCTATCCCTATCCTGATCACTCCTTTTAAAGACTCTACAATGCTTTCATTTTAAATATCTTCCTAAGAAAGGAACTATTAATTTTACCTTCATTTTAACTTCTTCTTTCCTTCTTTTTTTCTTAAGCAACATCCAAAATTGGTATGGTGAGTGGGTTGAGTTTTATTAATTGTTTTTTTGCTATTTTTACTTCCATTTTCATTGTAGTTTTGCTTCTGAACAGCACCAACTGCAGTGAAATTGTAAAAATAAAAGACTTGTCTGTTACCTGAGTTACTCCCAAACAGAAGCCTGTAAATAGTGCTAGTTTTAATCTCTAGGAGGAAAGAGTATTTCAGACATACAGGACCAATTTTAATTAAGGAACTAGAGCTGCCAGATAGTAATGAACTGATTTAAATCTGTAACTGAGAAAATATTGGTCACAATAATGATGTTATGAAATGAAAATTGGCTGCTTGGGATAGACAGATTTTAATTTCCAGATGTCTGTGACAAAACACATTTCACTGAGAAAAATTTATGTGCTAATCTGTATGCAGGTGATCTCTTGAAACTTTGTTGGCAGCCTTAATCAAAGAGGAGGCAATCACAGACAAAGACGGGAATAATGCCAAGGTTTAGGGAAGGTACATCTGTCAAAATATGGGGCACCTAATTATAATAAACTGATTTAATAATAAACCTATTTGGCTTCCAAAGCGATTACAGTTTAGACATTCTCTCTGCTATTTCAGTCTGTATCATCACAAGACATTTTCGCTTGGACAACAGCTGCACACCATGTATCAATCCAAGGAAGGCACAATGAAACCACTTATGACTACATTTTTATTCCTGAAGCAGAATCTTATTCCTATTCAGTTGCGTTTTTTTCCTAAATAAAGAAGAGTGTAAAGAGTTCTTTACAAGCATACATGACCAGCTTATATAGTTCAGAATATGACAGCTGTGTGAAATGTATTATATATGCAATATATTTTATTTACATCTGCACATATAAAACATATCCTCAGTGATGCTACTCTTCTTTAGCAAACACTCCCAAAAATTCTGCAGAAAACCCTAATTCTTTGTATTAACATTCTTCAACATTCTTCAATACTGCCTTCAGTGTAGAGCAAGTAGCATTGATCCTTGAGATGGATCTGGGTACAGGAACACAGCTTTTTCCCTATTGTTCATGGTCTGAAACAGAGTGGTCTGTCTGCATTCTCAGCAGGGGTTTGGTTGTCTATGAAGGCAGAAAGTTAAGTGCACAGTCTAGCAGTACAGCTTGAAAGGTCCTGTGTGACCACTATTGAGCACTGTTCCCAGTGGTTCTGAAATGTAAATGAGCATCAACAGGATCTAGATCAACAGGATGCATTGGAGAGAGCAGTGGGTGTCTGTGTTGAACAGCACAGGAAATAATCGAAGATGGTTAGCTGGCTATTCCAGCTGCAGCTTCACAGGTCACAGAGTCCCCCTGCATGGCTCAGTTGAGGGTAATCAAGCACATTGTGTGAATGCCATACAATTAGTGATTTTTACTGTCAGTCCACAATTCCAGATGCAATGCCAATTGCCAACTGTGATCACTTGCATATTCACTATGGATCCACATCTTCATGAAATATCAAATTGGAAATTGATCTATTGATTCCTCGTTGTATTGTTATCAAAACCTCTTTTCAGTTACACATAAAAGCTTTTGTTTTATACCAAAGAACATAATGCTTGCTGTCAGACTGGTTATCACGATGTCTTGAACCACAATCCAAGTGGCAAATAACTAATGTCTGCTGAGAATTCATTTTAAGGTTGTCTTTCATTGCCTTCTGTCTTGGTCTGTCTGATGTTTGTTCTCGGGAGATTGAAAACATGCACTTTTAAACATTATTTGCTCTTCATTAATTATATTTAGGATCATTCCATGTCTTACCTATAGTACTCTTCTATTTTAATGAAGATTAATGCCAAATGTACTGGGTCTGGCTAGGATGGAATGAATTTTCCTCAAGACAGCCCATAAATCCTGTGTTTTGGATTTGTGATTAAATCAGTGTTGATAACACAACAGTGTTTTGCCTATTGCTGAGCAATGCTCACACAGCATCTAGGTTTTCCTTATTCCACTCTGCTCCAGCAGCGAGTAGACTGAGCATGAAACTGGGAGGGAACACAGCCATAGCAGCTGGCCTCCACTGACCAAAGGGTATCCCATGCTATAAAATGTGAGGATCAGCAACATACACTCAGGGAAAGGAGAAAGGTGGAATGCTTGTGGTTATGGTGTTTTGTTTCCCCATGTAACTAATACGTGTGATTAAGCCCTTCTTTCTGGAAAGTGGAAAACACCAGCCTGCTGATAGGATGCAGGGAATAAATTCCTTTTGTCTTTTTAGGGTGAATAGCTTTCCCTCACCTATTAAACTGTCTTTATGTTGACTCATGAGGTTTTTTGGCTTTTGCTCTTCCCATTCTCTCCCCATCTCACTGGCGGGGTATGTGAGCTACTGGGTGGAAACTTGCTGGCCAGGGTCAATCCACCACATTACAGGTAGCAGAGTCTTTAATTTTTTACTTCTAAGTTTCCAGTACTAGTTTGTGACATGCAACATTGTCAAGTTTGGTACCTGACTACAAAATTACTATAAGATAGCTAGCATTTTTCTCAAAGTTTCAGAGTATTTCAAATATAAGACTAAAGTGAAAAAGCCAACTTCCATATTTAGAAAAAGTTTTAAATCCTTAATATTTAAAAGTCAGAAAGAAAGCAAAATCTCACTGTTTTTAAACCAGTCTGTTCAGCCTGGAGGAGACTGAGAGAAGACCTCACGCAAGTTTACTGCTTCCTCACAACAGGAGGAGCAGGCACCAATCTCTGCTCTCTGGTGATTAGTGGTGAGGTCCCAGGATGTGCCAGGGAAGGATTAGGTTGGATATCGGGAAGGGGTTCTTCACCCAGAGGATGGTGAAGCACTGGAACAGGCTCCTGAGGGAAGCAGTAATGGTGCCAAGCCTGACAATATTCGAGATGCATTTAGACAATGCACTGAGACACACGGCGTGAATGTTAGGGTTGTTCTATGCAGGGACAGGAGCTGGACTCGATGATCCTTGTGGGTCCTTCCAACTCAGGACTGAAACAAGAAATAGTTATGTTATAAAAAGTGGATTTTTTTTTTATTTAAACTAAAATAAAGTTTCATCTAAGTAATTGTATTTTTTTGAAAGTTAGACAGAATGTCCCTCTGACTGTGTGGTTTTTTCAAGCGGTGTTTTCCCAGACACTGTTCATTCTTTGAACACCCTTAACACAAGATGTTCTTGATAACATCTTCTGTTAAATATGATCCGTGCTGAGCGGGCATCTCTACTTCTGCAATCACCTCTCTTCGTAGCCTTTCTGTATCTCAAATCACAGAATCACTAGGTTGGAAAAGACCCACAGGATCATCAAATCCAACCATGAAATGAAAGGTCAGGCAGAGAGCTGGAGCAGGCTCCAAATTAGTAAGAGCTTCTACAGTTGTTAAGTTGATAATAACATTAAAATTAGTCCTTTGAAAGTAATAGAACGTGAGTAAGATTTCTGGGAAAATATATACCTATGCATGTAAGTGGGAAGCATATTCTGTAACCAGCTTTTGTCCCGTCGCACGGGATTGATGGAGATCAGTCCCTCGGGCTGCCCAGGCTGATTGCTTTCTAAAACCCCAAAACGGGTTTTGGAGAGTTTATTTGCCGGCATTTTCGGCATCAGTGATTCCACGGTTCTACCACCCTCCCTGGGGCGAGGAAGGCTGAGTTCACACAGACACACGGACAGCGTCCGGCCCCCTCGGCGCCAACCGTGTACCCGCCGTCTCCATGGAAACACCCTCGGTGGGCGTGGCCCCGCCGTCTAGGCCCCGCCCACTACCCCGCGGCGCCTGTGGACACGCCCCCCGGTGGGCGCAGCCACCGCTCCGCGGCCCCGCCCCCCGCCCGCCCGCGCGCGCGCACCGCCCCGGAAGATGGCGGACGGCGGGGCCGGTCCCGGGGCGCAGGAAGGGGAGCCGAGCGCGGCGGGCGGCGTCCGGAGGGATCGGCAGCCCCGGAGTAGCGGCCGCCCGCCCAGCGCGAGGGATTTGCAGGTGAGTGGGTGGAGCTGGGCGTGTGTTCCCCCCCCCTCCCCGTCCCACCGCGGGGGCGCCCCGCTTAGCTGGGTGGGACCGGGACTCTGAGCAGAGGCTGCTGTCGGCTTTTCTTTCCCTTTTTGCCGCCCCTTTTTAAGGCTGGGAGGGCAAGGAGCCTCTGGAAGAGGACCGGGCGCTTTAGGAGGCGGTGGGTGGTCTCCTAGGAGTGGGAAGGGCTCTCCAGACGCCGCGTTTTCGCCGAAATTGAGGTGCTTTTGCAGCTCCTGGCTGTGTGGCGGGGGTGTCCCTGCCCCCGTGAAGCCGCAGGTCTCCCCAGATGTGGTGAGAGACTGAGGGCGAGATTCTTCCCCGGGTTTACACGGGGAAAGTTTTGATAGAGCGGGATCCCAAGTGTAACTCAGCTTTGGTACATAAATGTTTAATGCAAACGCTTTTAGCTCTTGTGCGTGGCTTTGAAACTGTGTTTTTAGCAGCAAGTTGGTTGGAAAACAGGTGGAAGTGTTAGTAACTGAAACTGCCCCTGTTCTATTGTATTTAATCGTATGGTTTAAATCGTATGGTTGGACTCGATGATCTCAGAGGTTTTTTCCAACCTGGTGATTCTACGAACCTAATTGTTCACAACTAATGGAGAAAGATGATTATACTTTTCCTTGGTTACGGTTTGGGATTCTCATAGGATCTTGTTGAGATTAACTTTCACAGAATTGCAGAATGACCTGAACCAGTCTTGGCTCTATGGAGGACACAATCAAACAAACTTCATCGGCTGGAGCAGAGGTGACAGGCAGGAGTATCTAGGTGAAAAATGTCTTGGTGCCCTTTGGGGGAAAGTGGTGCAATGTAACCATGTACCAGTCTCAACACAAGTTCTGGCCCTGGAGACGCAAGCAGAGTCGTGTCTCACAGAATCACTGAATGATCTAAGTTGGAAGGGACCCACAAGGATTGTCAAGCCCGACTCCCGTCCCTACATAGGACAATCCTAACATTCACACCATGTGACTGAGGGCATTATCCAAATGCTTCCTAAATATTGTTCGGCTTGATGCCTTTACTGCTTCCCTGGGGAGCCTGTTCCAGTGCTCCACCACTGGAAGGTGGTGAAGAACCTTTTCCTAATACCCGACCTAAACCTCCCCGGCATACTTTCCTACCGTTGCTTTGGATTGTACCATTGGTCACCAGAGAGAAGAGATCAGCTCCTGCTTCCATTGTCAGGAAGCAGTGAACTGTTCTGAGGTCCTCCCCTCAGTCTTCTCTTTGCTACAATATGTAACAGTAATAAGGTCTGTGTTAATACTTTTGGTTCACAAGGTCTTCAATAGGTCAGCTGAAGCAGGCAGGCATTTTGGGTAGATGATTATTGATAAAACGTTAAAAAACAAAAAGTACCCTCCTGGGTCAGAGTAGCTGACCATCAATCTATCCATCTAGCTCAGTACCTGGTTTGTAATGACCATAAGAGATACAGTATGAGGCAAGAACAGAAGCCTGACTGTGCACTTTTATGCTTTCTCAGCTTTTGGATTAGGGATGGTACAGGGTAGCTCTTTGCCTGTTCCTTTTAAGTGTTCATTTATTGACTTCTTGTCTATGACTTACCCCGTCAACTTTACTTATCTGAAAGATATTTGCTTATACCCTCAGATAGAAAGAAGGTCTTCAGTGGTTTTATTGAGCTGTTTTATTACTCAGTTTAATTTTCTTAATGGGTATAATTCCTCAGCTCATATTTTTCTCTTGCAGCAAATACCTCACAATAATGCAGGATTAGTATCCTGTGTTCATAGCAGTGTGTTTTGAAGGATGGATGATGCTTCATTTTATTTTGTGCATTCCTTCAACATAAAACTGTAATGAAACTGTAGTCTAGTATCTGTTCTGGTGTGTATGATAAAATGTTAACATCACTTGCATAGTGTGAACAAAATGGTTTCAGGACAACATTAAGGATGATTTGGCAAAGTATTTATTATGCAGGACAAAAGTAAGATTGCTAAAAAATGACGTTAGGTGTGCCTCAAACAGTTCCCTAAAACTGAACTTAGAAGGGGTATGGCAGCATTTGGGGAACCTTTGGGGAAAAACTTTTCTTTCTTTTTTTTTTTTATTATTTGCAATGATGTCTTCATTTCAAGCCAGCAAGGCTTATTTTAGTTACATTTTTTCCATGTCTGTGTAAAATGCTTGAAAATGTATTATTTGCATCCAGTTCTTATAAGGGGGATACGTTGCAATTGTATTTCGATTTGTTAACATTAATGAACTGATGTATATAATAAGCATGTGTATATATACTCTTGTGATTCTGAATCTAATGCAGGCTGAATGTAGCTAGTTGGGTTTTTTTAATAAAATAGAAAGGAAGTTGAATTTAGAGAAGTAGTTGGGGTTTCTCATGTTAATATTTATAATTTTCTGGTGATGTGCACATTTTGCATTAGTTTTTGTCTTATTTCTGTTCCATATGTAGTTCTAGAGTACAGATTTCTAAAGAGTTCTGTTTCCAACAGTTGGCCTTGGCAGAGTTATATGAAGATGAAGCTAAAAGGCAGTCATTGTGCCATGACAAACCAACAACTACAAAGATCAGTAGCACAAAAGTACCACAGAGGTGAGACGTACTTTGTACTTAAGAAATGTGTTGAGTGGGTTCTGTATTAGCTCCCAAAACTTTGTCTTACTTGATCTTCCTCCTTCTACGAAATGTGATCTAAAGCAGTTCAAAATACTATTTAAATTAATTTATTTAGGAGCCTTTGTGCTACATGATATTCCAAAGCACTTTAAACTTATTTCAGATAAAATAAGATTAAGGTGCTGAAAGTGAAATGCCGAGTTGTGCTTTCTTTACACAAGCAGAATTTGGTAATTTACTGTGCAAGAAAAATACTGCAGTGTTTTGCTTCTTCAAAATTCAGCAAATCAGTAGTTTGTGTGAAACTTGGCAATTGAGCTGTTTTGAGTGTGTTACTTGTGTAAGTACCTGATGAGACAAATATTCATTTGAAAAATTATTGGTAGGTTTATTAGTAGTCTCCTGTGAGGTGAGAGAAATAAGAAGGGCTTCTTAATGAATTTGTCTGGGTTTGGCAGGTGGAAGGAAAGACATGAATCTATATACAAATCCAGCTATTGCTGGCCTGCAGTGTTTGCAGTTCCTGTAGCATTTGAATTCAATGTAGTTTTAAATTTTTTATAAAGACATCTTGCCAGTTTTTAATTAATTTTCATTTAAATTGTTTTAAAGAGAAGTCGTTACATCATTATTGTCAGTGATGCCATATCAAGCCTTTGGCTTGTCTTTCAGCCACTGCTGCCAATATGGATCTCTGTTTTAAAGGAGGTTAAGCAGCAGAAATGATCTTAGTCACTAGAGCCATGCTTCAAGCGCATCTGCAAATGCAGATCTTCAGAAAGAGGCATTTATTGCAGTTTGTGACACTTAGAAAATAGTAGGGTCTTTTGTGAGATTTTTGTTTGTTTGGGTGAAACCACCAAAGTTGGTTAATCAGCTATATAGAACACAGTTTTTAAAGAAATAAAGCAAATGGCTCCATTTACCAATACATATCATGAAGTTACAACTTCCCACTCCCAACTGAAGGAAAAGCTGCAGTACAGTATCTCAAATACTTCAGTGTGATAAGTGTTGGCAAACAGTTGTTCTTTATTGGCAGTCATAGTGGAATCTGTCTGAGAAAGAAGGGATGGTTGCTATTTGCTTGGTATCCAAAATGAGGTTTTTCTTTTAGTAGACTATTTTGCTCTCAGATGATCAATATATTAACTGCAAGGAAACACGGTGCTGCTTTTGAAGTCATCTACTTGGCTTGCCTTCCACAGTTGCAGGTATAGAAGAATATCTGTGGGCCCTGCTGGAATGAGCACCGTGTTATATATGCTGTCACGTTGTGTAAGCTCCTTTAAGGAACTTAAGATTATTGGCACAAAAAATACAAGTCCCCCAAAACCTACAATGCAACAAAGAAAGAAATAGAAGGCAAAAAGGGTTTCTAGTGCCTGCGGCCCAAATCCATAAGAATGCATTTTTTTTCTGAGCAAGTAATAAGAAGCAGATGCTGGGATGTAGAATTACGTTGTTTTATCAACACTGTTATTAAAAAAGCAATGGCCTGCTCCGCTATGCAGATAAACTGCATAACTCTGACTTAGTGATCTGCCATTACTCATGTAGCAGATTGTATGTTCTTATCCGATAGTAGCTGGCTACTTCATATATATCTTGCATTAATGAAATTTATCATCAAGTACTGCAGGATAAAAGCGTATATCTGTTCAGCTTTTCCTGGCAGGCTAAGAACTCTAGCTTGTCCTGTGGTAGCTTTTCAGTCTCTTCCAATCATAAAACAGAAGCTGATCCTGCATTTTAATCATCTTTTGAATGTGTTTGTGATGTTGCTATTCAATGCATTTTTAAAATTGTGTAAAATAGGAGAGAGAACTACTACTTCTTAGTTTTTCAGGATCGTCATAGACAAGGACTCCAAAGAATCACAGAATAACCAGGTTGGAAGAGACCCACCGGATCACCGAGTCCAACCGTTCCTACCAAACACTAAACCATATCCCTCAGCACCTCGTCCACCCGTGCCTTAAACACCTCCAGGGAAGGTGACTCAACCACCTCCCTGGGCAGCCTGTTCCAGTGCCCAATGACCCTTTCTGTAAAGAATTTTTTCCTAACGTCTAGCCTAAACCTCCCCTGGCGGAGCTTGAAGCCATTCCCTCTTGTCCTGTCCCCTGTCACTTGGGAGAAGAGGCCAGCACCCTCCTCTCTACAACGTCCTTTCAGGTAGTTGTAGAGAGCAATGAGGTCTCCCCTCAGCCTCCTCTTCTCCAGGCTAAACAACCCCAGCTCTCTCAGCCGCTCCTCATAAGGCCTGTTCTCCAGCCCTTTCACCAGCTTTGTTGCTCTTCTCTGGACTCTCTCCAGAGCCTCAACATCCTTCTTGTGGTGAGGGGCCCAGAACTGAACACAGTATTCGAGGAGCGGTCTCACCAGTGCCGAGTACAGAGGGAGGATAACCTCCCTGGACCTGCTGGTCACGCCGTTTCTGATACAAGCCAAGATGCCATTGGCCTTCTTGGCCACCTGGGCACACTGCTGGCTCATATTCAGTCGGCTGTCAACCAACACACCCAGGTCCCTCTCCTCCAGGCAGCTTTCTAGACAGACTTCTCCCAGTCTGTAGCACTGCATAGGGTTGTTGTGCCCCAAGTGCAGGACCCGGCATTTGGCCTTGTTAAACCTCATGCCATTGGACTCTGCCCAGCGGTCCAGCCTGTTCAGATCCCTTTGCAGAGCCTCCCGACCCTCCAGCAGATCGACACTTCCACCCAGCTTAGTGTCGTCCGCAAACTTGCTCAGGGTGCACTCGATGCCTTCATCCAGGTCATTGATGAAGACATTGAACAGGGCTGGACCCAGCACTGAGCCCTGGGGAACCCCACTTGTCACTGGCCTCCAGCTGGATTTCACACCATTTACCACCACTCTCTGGGCCCGGCCATCCAACCAGTTTTCCACCCAGGAGAGTGTGCGCCTGTCCAGCCCAGAGGCTGACAGTTTCTCAAGCAGAACGCTGTGAGAAACTGTGTCAAAGGCTTTGCTGAAGTCCAGGAAGACCACATCCACAGCCTTTCCCTCATCCAGTAGCCGGGTCACTTTGTCATAGAAGGCGATCAGGTTAGTCTGGCAAGACCTGCCTTTTGTGAACCCATGTTGACTGGGCCTGATCACCCGGTTCTCTTGCATGTGCTTCATGATAGCACTCAAGATCACCTGTTCCATGACTTTCCCTGGCACTGAGGTCAGACTGACAGGCCTGTAGTTTCCTGGGTCCTCCCTGCGGCCCTTTTTGTAGATGGGCACAACATCAGCCAGCCTCCAGTCCAGTGGGACTTCCCCAGTCTTCCAGGACTGTTGGAAGATGATGGAAAGGGGTTTGGCCAGCACATCCGCCAGCTCCTTCAGTACCCTAGGGTGAATCCCGTCCGGCCCCATAGACTTGTGACTGTCCAGTCGGGCTAGCAAGGCTCTGACCACCTCCTCTTGGATCACGGGAGCCTCATTATGCTCCTCTAGCTCCTGGGTTTGTACACAGACGGAACGATCCTCCTTACGACTAAAGACTGAGGCAAAGAAGGCATTAAGTACCTCAGCCTTTTCCTCATCCCCTGTTACTGTTGTCCCTTCTGTGTCCAATAGGGACTGTATGGTCTCCCTAGTCCGCCTTTTATTATTTATATATTTGTAGAAAGATTTTTTGTTATCTTTCACTGACTTGGCCAATCCAATTTCTAGCTGAGCCTTAGCCCTTCTGATTTTTTCCCTACACAATCTCACTTCCCTCCTGTAGTCCACCCAAGAGGCCTGTCCCTTCTTCCAGAGGCCATAAACATTTCTTTTCTTCTTGATATCCCTCAAGATCTCTCTATTCAACCAAGCTGGCTTTCTCCCCTGCCGGCTTTTTTTCCGGACCACAGGGATGGCTATCTCCTGAGCTGCTAGGACCACCCCTTTGAAGAGCTCCCAGCCCTCCTGGGCTCCCTTGCCCTTGAGTACTGTCTCCCATGAGACTTCACCAACCAGCCTGCTGAAGAGATCAAAGTCTGCCCTCTGGAAATTTAATGTTACGGTCTTGCTAACCACCCTCTTCACTTCACCTAGAACAGAAAATTTTATAATCTCATGATCGCTTAGTCCTAGGCGTCCACCTACCGCCACATCCCCTACAAGGCCTTCTCTGTTCACCAACAGGAGGTCCAGGAGGGCACCTTCCCTGGTTGGTTCATTCACCAACTGTGCAAGGAAGTTATCTCCCACGCACTCCAGGAACCTCCTAGACTGCTTCCTTTCTGCTGTGTTGTACACCCAGCAGATATCAGGCAGATTGAAGTCTCCCACCAGAACGAGAGGCATCGATCTAGAGATCGACCGCAGCTGTTTATAGAAGAGCTCATCAGCTGCTTCTCCTTGGTTGGGTGGTCTGTAACAGACTCCCATCACAAAATCTCCCTTCTGGTGGGCTCCTCTGATTTTGACCCACAGGCACTCAACCTCCTCATCTCCACAATCCATCTCAGTGATGTCCAAGTCCTCCCTTACAAAGAGGGCTACCCCACCTCCTCTCCTACCCTTCCTGTCCCGTCTGAAAAGCTTATACCCCATCATAGCCGTACTCCAGTTATATGAGTCGTCCCACCACGTTTCCGTGATGGCAACGACATCATAGGCCCCTTGCCCTATGACAGCTTCCAGCTCTTCCTTCTTATTTCCCATGCTGCGTGCATTGGTGTAAATGCACTTCAGCTGAGCTGCCGAGCCTTCAGCCCTCCTAGAGGGAACAGGGTTCGTTCCCAACTGCCTGGTAACTGGAGTAGTTGACACCAGAGTGCCTGCATCTCCCTTAACACCCCGAGGTGTGTTCTCCCCCACTTTTTGTGCGGTGAGGTACTGGTGGTCCTCGCCCGCGCACCCTCTCCCAATCAACAATTCCCCACATCCAGGCTCGTTCCTGTCTAGCCTGGGCTCAACCCCCTCCCCCTTCACATCTAGTTTAAAGCTCGATTTATGAGCTTGGCTAGGTTTCTGGCAAGGGCTTTAGCCCCCCCAGGAGACCCATGTGTCCCGCCCTTAGCGAGAAAGCCTGGGGGTGCGTGAGCCCCCCCATGATCAAAAAAGCCAAAGCCCCTCTCCTCGCACCAGGCTCGGAGCCAGGTATTAATCGAATTCTTCATCCTGGCTTCCCCCTCCTCTCTATTTAGCATTGGGATGGAGCAGAATACTACTTGTGCCCCAGAGCCCTCCATCACTTTCCCAATTGCCCTGAAGCCATTCTTGATGGCTTTGGCTTTTTTGTTTGTTAGGTCATCATTACCAGTTTGGACCACTATCAAAGGATAGTAGTCTGTTTCGTGAACCAGGGAAGGAAGTTTTCTAGCCACCTCCTTCCCTGATGCACCCGGTAAGCAGCAGACCTCTCTGTGGAGCGGGTCCGGTCTGCAAATGGGTCCCTCCATTCCTTTTAGGAGGGAGTCCCCTACAACAATCACCCTCCTCTTCTTCTTGATGGAGGATGTTTTTATCTTTCTCTGAGAATGGTGCAGCCTAGGGAAGGATTCTAGGCTGTGGGAGCCACCATCCTCATCCTCAGGGCTGGATTCCACCTGCAGCACCTGGTACTTGTTCGCCAGGGGGATCTGGGGCTTTGCTGTATGAGTGAGGGGAGTAGGTTTCCTTCCTCTGGCAGGAACTTGCTGCCATTCCCCATCTCTTGTTCCCCCAACCCTGCAGTTTGCAGGTGGATGATGTTCGGACACTCCAGCCCCAGCAGGCTGCTGAGTTTGTGAGAGGGCCCTGCTCCACTGGTCAATCTCCCTCTCACACTCCCTGATGGTCCTCAGTCTCTTCACCTCCTCTCTTAGCTCCTTCACCATGTGAAGGAGTTCCCCCACTCGAGCGCAGCTTTCACAAGTGGGGCCAGGACCAGAGGCACGAGCCGGTGTGGGAGGGGGGCACTGCCTGCAGCCCAGGGTCTGGGTAGCTGCATGCACCCACTGTGGCTCCGTCTGGGTGGCAGCATCCACCCTGCCTGCTGCAGCACACGGAGCAGCTTTAACCTTCTGACGGGTGGCCACCATGGTCTTCAGTGTCTTCTCTCTAGTCTCTAGGTCCTCTCTGCGCCCTGCCTGCTCGAACTGCCGCTCAAACTGCCCCGCACCTCTTTGCCACGCTCCTCTTCGCCGTGCTCCAGGTCGCGGTGCTCCCAGGGGCGCAGTTTAAATCTCCCGCGGTAGCTGCCGGGACCGCCCCCTCCCGTCAGGCACCGCGCGGGACCGGCGTGTGGGGCTGTCAGGACCCCCGCCTGGGTTTTTTATTTTTCTGGGATTTTCCCGGCTCCGGGAAGCTCCCACCGCCTCAAAACGTCCGCCCCACCACAGAACTCACCGTCCTGCTGCTAGATGCTGCCGAAGAAGCAGAAAGAAAGTGATGTTGATTTCACTAGGCAACTTACTCTTGACAAAAACGGCTAAAATGCAGAAAGAATTTGAAGGGTATTTAATTCCAGTAAGTTGGGTTCTGAAACAGCTGTTGAGCTTGTGTATTACTTGTGTTATTTATGGGACTACCAGTGGCATAAAGCAGAATTCTGCATAACCTGTGTTAGAATAGACTAGAAGAGACTAGTTCAGTTGGAAGAGACCTACAATGATCATCTAGTCCAACTGTTACTGCAAAATGCCTCTGCCAGACCTGTGCCCTTTCCTGCTTATTCACTGAGAAGTGTCCATGGCTATGTGCTTTGTCCAAAAAAGAATGGTGAGAAAAACACCCAACCCCTACAATCTGATATTCCTAGTTTTTGAAAAATAAGTAGTTTCAGAAGTAAGATATGAGGGGCTTAGTGAAGTTTATGTACCAGTCACCGTCAAACATTTTCTTTTATTCTCTTGGCAGTCTTAAAATTGATTCTCTTAGAAGGTTGAGAAAACCGGAGAGAAGCATGAGCGATGACAAAGAAAACCAAAGGTATTTTTAAAACAAAAAAAAAGTCATTTTACAGTTGTGAAAGTAATTGAGTTTTTTAATGATTTTCACAGTTTGCTCCTCCTTGTTTTTCAAAATGTGAAAGCTAAGTCTGTCCTGTAAAGAGCTACCAGCTAGAGCTACCAGTAGTTACAGACAGTGAATAGTGGCTTATTAGAGTGTTATCCATATACTGCTGTAGTAAAACTATACTTAGCAGAATTTGGCTGTAGTCATGCAGGACCTGTGTATGTCCTAATATGTGACTGTGTATGAAAGGGTTGTGACTTACACTCGGACTCAAAAGCTTTTTTGCCTTCTCACAGTATCCTGAATTGTTCTGTGTATCCATCACTTAAATATTTGAGTGCTTCCTTTCTTCTTGAATACAAGCTCTGATGAGAATTCATTTTACTACCTTACCGCGATAATTCCTTTAAATCTAATAACTGAAGATTTTCTATATGAATTGCAGTTGGGAAAACAAATACAGGTTTCTGTAGAAATGAGAGATGCTCCTAAGGGATTGCCAGTTATGTGACTTAATAAAAGCAGTATGATAGTACAACAGCTTCATGCTCACTGCTAGGGTTTGGGTAACTGGAAAACATGGTAGAATCAACATCATTGTGAAGACAATGATGCCTGAAAGACAGTTTCACAGGGATTAACTGATTTGCCTTGCCCCAAGTGGTTAAGTGAAAAAGTTAAGTAAAGCAGAAAGTACTTATTAGTTATTTACGCTTCTTGTAATCATAGACAAAACATTCTCAAGTTTACCAGGTTTAATATTTATATATGGATTTTTTACAGCATCTATTCCATTGGCATTTAGAGATTCGTAGTGCTTTCCTCAAGATAATTCTCAAGGAATATCTTGATCTTCATACTCAAGCATATACAGTTTGGAATGGAATTATTTGCAGTTGAACCTCTTATCTTCAAATGGTAGAAATGGGGCTGCGTTGAAGGAAAAAAAAAGCACGAATTAGCTTTCTTAGCAGTTTCTGCAGATTTTAAAATACTTTGAAAGGTTAATTAAATTTATTAAAAACTTGCAATTTCTGATATTGGCAGGAATGGATGTATACAATATCCTCAGTGTAAAAGATCAGATTGTGGCACTGTTCAGGTTTTCCAATGACAGTTTTACACTTGTTCTGTAAAGGCAGTGTTGGTTCTAAATCTCTATTCTAACCAGCACAGGCATAGTCCCATGCACAGGACATCCCCGAGGAATTTTGTCTTTCTGTGAGCAGGCGGCATCCACATAAGAGAAGGTGTATAGAGCCATGGCTGCATGAGGACTGCATTCACTTAAACACATGGCCTTGACCCCTAATGTCTGGGCTCTGTTCCAGAAAGCACCTTGGTAGTTTTGTTAGTGAAATGCTTTGTTGGAGTAGTGCAGCTTGGATGTCTGGGAACCAAGTGAAACGTTACTGTGATCAGAATGAAGAGGTTTCTTGCCAAATTTAGCTTTTTGTTCATTTTTTTTTTCTCTTTTTATGGGAAGAAGAAAATTATACTTGTCGTTTAAAGATTTGTTGCTTATGAACATCACTATTCTAAAGATTTTATTCAGGTGACTCGGAATATAGAGGATTGCAGATTTCTGGGGCATCTAATAATCCCAGTAAAATTGTTGCTGAACTCTTCAAGGAAGCGAAAGAACATGGGGCTGTCCCGTTAGATGAATCCTCAAGAACATCTGGTGATTTCAGTAAAGCTAAGGTAAAAGTTAAAAGATATGGTGATCTCAGTTTATGTTAGCTCTCTGAAACTCGTCTAACCATATGAAAGCAAATACACCTTTTTGTGGTTCATGAATAGCAGAAGATTTGATCAATGGAGCTGTTACTATCTGTGCTCAGTTAGCTTGCTCTTGAAAATAAAGTGCAGGGAATCCCCACACAGTTTCAGGGGAAATCATTGGAAATCAACCTGAGCTGGAATTATTTGCTTTGCTTTTAATTAAAATTTATTTTAAAAACCCCAAACAAACCCTAAACCAAGGCACTGCAGTTACATCACAATCAAATTATCTTATCTGTTTAATTACTAATGTTTGAAAAAGCGTGCACATTAGAAACTCAAATGCATCACGTAAAACCTGCTTAGCCTGATTATGGTTACTAGATATAGTTTTCCACTTAGAAAATGTACAATGCTTTATATCCCAGAACCAGGCTTGCCAATGCCTTTATTTGCACTTAGGTAAGAATTTTAATAAAGTGTCTCAGGTATTTATTTCAATAATCTTTTCTACCTTTTTTTTCCAGTCATTTTCTGGTGGTGGGTATAGATTGGGTGACTCATCACAAAAGCACTCTGAATACATATATGGAGAAAATCAAGATGTAAGTAAAATTCTGGATAGTGGGGAAGCAACAGATGTCTGGTTAATTGTATTTACAGCTTGAAATGCCAGTATTACTGTAACTATGTTTATGAGGAAAAACTAAGATCTAAATGTTGGATATGTTTTAAGTAGAAATCATTAATGTGAGTGTGTCCACGGAGGACAATGTTCATTGGATACCCCTCAGGCCTCCATTATAGAACTCTTTTATATATTTATATACTTATTTTGGAATTCTTGACAGACCTTCTTTTCAGTTACTTTCCTCCAGCTGTTGTTCAGCATTCTCTTAGCTATGCTAACATTTTAATCTGCTTGCAAAGTAGCCAGTCCCAAACTGGAGGGAGGGCATGAATGTATTCTAGGAATGGGGAAGCAGCAAGTTGGAGGCCTTTTCAAAATTGTCCAGCCTTTCCTTCCTCTCACTTAAAAAGCTGGAAGTGAGGGAGAGGGTGGGGAAAAACAAAGCTCTGTACACTTTGCTATTTGTGCGAACGATTAGAGCAAATGTTAAGCCTATTTAGAAACAAGACAAAGAAATCAGTAAGGACAAAGAATGTGGTTAAGGCTGGAAGGATGCTATCTTGTCACACCAGGAGCTGCTTCCTTCTACCCTCATAAAGGAATCCTTATGCCCTCTAAATAATAGCCAGAAGGCTGTTGCAGTGGGGTTGCTGCGGACAGGCATACTTTTCTGAGGAAAGGTTAGTTTTACCAGCTAGGGAAGCCTAGTTGTGCTGGACTGAAAGGCAGTTGCAGGGAAGAGAGGTGCAGGCTCTGAAGGTGAAGGGCTCTGGCTGGGCATACAGGCGTGCAGCAAAATAAGAAGGTAGCAAAGGAGTCTGGTTTCCGGGATTTTCAGCATTTCAACTGACTGGAGCTAGTATCAGCTTTATTGGTGTTCAGCATGTAATAATTTGAGGATAGACTACTTTTCACTGTAACTGATGAACCAGCAGTAATCTGTGATTTTATGGTTTTATTTCTTAATTTATCAACAAGAAATGTTTACTGGTTTTGAAAGTAATTGGAACATTGTGAAAATCACTACACAATCACTGTATCATCTCTTGTGTCATAGACAGAAAATTAAGAGATTCTTTTTCTGCAAGTGTAAACGTGGTCTTGAAGTAGTCTATAACTATTATTCCCATTTATTCAAACAACTCTAACGATGGTAGTTACAGTGCAGTGCTCTATTCTTCTTTTGTCATTTGCATTATTTGCAATCTGCTACAAAATCTGTTTAGTATAGATAAACTGCATAACTAATTGTATAGAATTGAAATACCTTATTTGTCTATCTTCACTTTATTTTTTTTATTTCACTGTTTTTGCTTCATAGGTTCAAATTTTGCTGAAACTGTGGAGGAATGGCTTTAGTTTAGATGATGGCGAGTTGAGATCCTATTCAGACCCAACAAATGCTCAGTTTCTTGAGTCTGTTAAAAGAGGGTGAGTTAAAATGGCAGCTTTTTTGAGGTATATCTTTCAAGTGAAATTAAGAAAAATGCTTTCTCCACAGGGTTATAATTATTAAAAGCTCCAGGCTTCTTCTCTGCCTGCAACCATGAAACATACTCTGAATTTGTCCTCAGATGCATGGAACATTGAAAAATTTGGAACACTTAGGGTCTTTCTGGTGGTTTAACTCTGAATGTTACTTCATAGAATCATCAGGTTGGAAAAGACCTCTGAGATCATCGAGTCCAACCAACTTGTTGCAGACACCTTTTAGTATCTAATGGTTTGTTAGTGCATTCTAGGTTTTGCCTGTCAGTATGTTCTAGGTTTTGGCTGTCAGCTCCCTGATGGTTTTCCTTCCTTTATAATGAAATCAATTCGTAAACCAACTGGATGTCTGTGGCTTACAAAGTAAACTTACAAATAGTAGCATGTCATATTGTACTGTGTAAAGTTTTTGTGTAATTTTGTATTGCAGTTCAAAATGTAATCAGGAAACTTTTATTTTTGTAATTAAGGGAAATTCCTGTAGAACTACAGCGACTTGTTCATGGTGGTCAGGTTAATTTGGATATGGAAGACCACCAAGAACAGGAATATGTGAAGCCTAGACTGCGATTCAAAGCTTTCAGTGGCGAAGGCCAAAAACTTGGAAGGTAAAAAACTCTGAGTTTTCTGTTCTGAGTTTGTTTCTATACTATTTCAAAAGCAGTATTTAATCAATTAAGAGACTGTTGTAGAAACTAATCAGATGACTATTAAGTTAGTCTTTGCCACACATCTCAGCACTGATTTCAGAGTTGCCAGTAATCATGAATATTTATTTATAATCTTAAAATAATTAAGTCCTAGTCTTACGTTGGAATGGGTCATACAATTAACTGGATGCTTTGTGCTTTGTTGTGACTATGAGATTTTTCTCTGCTTGTTCTTGCATATGATTTTGTCTGTTTGTTTTTTTTTTAACTTCAGCTGAGCTTAAATCAGGAGCAAAGGAAGTCGTAAGCTGTACAAAATTAATGAGAAAATCTCTGGGTAGAGGGAAGCAGACACAAATAAATTGTTTCCCATTTACTGAGGAATGGGCACAACTTAGTTATAATGGGAGACTGGCCAGTAAGACTCTGCTCTGGCTTAGTAGATGTTACCTTTTACTGCTTGCATCTGCACAGAGAGAATAGGGGGTGGTATAGCTGCAATATGGTTGACCTTATGCGTATGGAAAGTATTTTTGTATGGGAGCAACTCCCGTATTTTTGGGGGGAATAAAGCAGCAGTACTATCCTGAAATACAGCCTTGTAAATGGTCTTTCACTGTAAGTTATACAAGGCAAGTTTTTTAGCTTTAAGAAAGAGAAATCATTTGTTAAACTAACTATTTTAAATTCTATCCAATATAAATGAGCAATAAGTTGTATCAAAATCTCTCAACTTTTACTAGGCTTTGATTAAAACTTCTAATGATGCTGCAAAAATCTGTAGTAGGAGCTGTTTTTTTAAAAGCAAACAACCAGAGAAAATTTATGCCCTTGAAGAATTAACTCTGCAAAGCCTGGATTGTAGGAGAGAAGGGGCTTCCTGATTGGAGCCCCTAGTTCCTCCAATTATACTAGCATCTCCAACTACAGTGTAAAGTTCCAATATGTAGTAAAAAACATGAAATTTAATGATTGAGAAAGGCTTGGACCTGGTTCTGTTTCACTTGCTGTCCTGGTGCAAGGGTAGGCCAATACTCATAAAACTCTAAGGTACAAATTCAGTTGACCAGGACGCAGTGTACCAAAATTCATTCCTGTGCCTGAGCATTTCAGACTATTTTGTCCAAAAGTGTATAATCTCAGTTCAGCCTAAATTGGTCAGCAAGAGTAAACAGGAATGTGACCTCAACTCTACCAATCATCATCTTTTTTATGTAACAATTATTGGCGTTATAGCATCTTTTTCAGTTGACTTTATATAAGCTGTTGAATTATAAATACTTCTAGAGTTCTGTTTGTGATTGCATTTATTCCTGTAATATTTTTAGTTGCCTAAAAAGGTATTACTGGTGTGGTTCTACAAGTAACTTAATTGAATAACTGATTCTTCACTAGTTTTAATCTATATTTCATCTTTATAAAATGAGGGAGTGTGCTCAGTAAAACTGAGAAGGTGGTAAGCTCTGCAAAGGGTGACATGGTGAATAATTGCATGTAACTTCCTCACCTGAGCACTTGCTTAGATTATTAAAGAAAACAGCTAGGAAAGTGAGGAAGTTCTGTATATAAGAAAATGCGTGCATCTGATGTGTGGCATTTTTGGTTTGGTAGCTTATGAAGTCTCAGGTATGTAAGCGATGAAGGGAGTAGCCAAATTATTAGCTCTTTTCAGATTTATATTCTTTTTATACTGAATGTAAAAAAAATCCAAGCTTACTGTGTGGTGATATTAGTTATCTGTTAATATCATTTGTGCTCTAAAAGGGTGAAGGAAGCCCAGAATCATAAAGCAGTGCTCCTGAAAGCAGTTACTATAGCAGTTTGGGTTAGTTTAGTGCACTATAATGGTGCATGATCTTTTTTTTTTCATGTAGTCAGGAGGTAACAGTATATAAATCTTAGTATCAAAGGCTGTCATTTCATGCTCTGCAACCATACACAAAAATAGTTTTGTTTTTACTTGATTACCTTTTTAAAATCATGCAAATATAATAATATGCACAGTTGTAAGAAAAATAAATATGAAATGTTCCGGTCATTGACAAGAAACTACAAAAGCATCATTTGTGTCTCCCTTAGAAAAACTTTGAGAAGACTTTCATTGCTTATTTGTACTAGCTATACATGGCAGACATTTAAAGAAAAAGCCAAGTAAGACATTTTTCAGTTTTGGTTTGAGTCCATTAGTAACATCTGATTTGTTTTGTTGTTGGGTTTTTCTTTTTTATCCTGTAGCCTTACACCTGAAATAATCAGCACACCTTCTTCCCCAGAGGAGGAGGAAAAATGTTTCCTTAATGCGCCAGTTGTGATTGATGATTCCATGCCAGCAACTAAAATTCAAATTAGATTAGCAGATGGAAGCCGATTAATACAAAGATTTAATCAAACACACAGGTAAATTGATTCTGCATCAATGCAGGTAACCATAGCTATTTTGATAAGTTTGTGTTTTGTCATTAAATGAATATCATCAAGACATCAAAAAGGGGAAAATACAGCTCCACCGAAATGCTACGGCTCTGTGTCATTTTCAGAACAGTGATGTACTGATAAATTGACTGTCACAGCAGAATTCTGTACTTGGAAGCACAAGATATTTGATAGCTGCAAAGTCACAAACTTTTATGACCAGTTATGTCCCGTGATTTGTAAGGACACTGTACCAACTATAGCTGTTCTCAGGGCAACTGAAATCCGGACAATCTTACTATGTAGTCACCCCAAACCTGGCCCTTCCTGGAAGGAGCATGTGGCCAAGTCAGGTGATGCTGTGAAGGCACCGTATTGCAAGGTGTGGAGTATAGTCTCAATTGGAATAAAATCCACACTGCAGGCAGAGAAATCTTGTGGCCCATAATCAAGAGCTCCAGCTTTCTCTCTACCTTGTTATACTTGAGACTGTAACTAAACGTGACTTGAGTTATAGGTATAGACTGCAACCCATATGCAGAAGGTTATATATGGGCATAAAATGATTGTTTGCAATTCTGGCATGTAGACTAGACGTAACGCTGAGAATCAACCTTTGTTTTGTTTTGAGTGACCATCTCCTCTGCACTGGCAGAGTGAGAACTTGGGTTTTTTCGATCTGTTAGTACTTTGCTGATTACAGCTTGCCATCAGTTTTATTGACATTGTTGGGGCATTGCCTCAAACGGTGTTGGCCAACCCCATTTATTTGCCTAACAGCTTGTGTTAGTGCCAGGTTTTGCAAAGCTCTGCTTTGCACTGCGTGGCTGAGAGAACTTTGTGCAGAGGGCATATATTTGAGTAGTAGTTCCACCCATGCTCCACAGTAGCAGGGTTTAAGCCAGTTGTGATCTGAAATCTGCACCATTGTGGTGGAACACAGCTGAAACCAGTCTTGAATCCTACCTTGGAGATGGTCTTAACATGGAGCCAATTCTATGTGAATATTCTTATATGGAGAGTTCACCTATTTCCTTTTTTCCTTCTGGCAGAGAATAAGTTTAGAATCCATGTGCAGCTTTCTTCCCTTGACAAGATACACAGACCACAGTGAGGCAATTTGAGCTGAGATGCCAATAGATACAGGAATAATTTTCGTATTTTAGCAGAGCTGATAATAGACATTGATAGTACTGCCTAGATCCTTTCTTCATAGCAACTACTGGAGAAGTGATAAACAGTCAGGCTCTGTAGCTGTGATGTGTTTTCTTCTGTCTGAATGAAAGGATAGAAGTGGTAAATTTCCCAGTAAAATCTGTAAACAAGCTTCTGTGCTGACAGAAGTCTATTTTAATCGTTATTGACTTTATATTGGATGTGGATCTTTTTAGTTATCCTTGCTGTATGTATGATCAAAATCAGCTGCTTAAGTGCATTGCTTCTGTCATAACCTTGAAGACAGGTAGAAAGTTGAAGTCTGCTTGTTTGGCTACAGTACATCTGCCTACTTATTAGTTAAAATACATTTACTCACAGCTTACTCTCTTAGGAGAGAAACCTCAAATTTTAGGGTTTTTATCTCTAAAATCTTATTTCTTTTTCATCCGTGTCTCATGCAACTATATGATTCTTGTTATACTGTTGACATGATTGTTTTATGAACTATTGTTCAGAAGTTTAATGCCAAGTGAAAGTAGGGGAATCCTCTTGCTACAGAAGTACATTAATTCCCCTCTGCTTTCTCATTGCTGTTGCCATATATTTTAAGTTTCAAGTAATAATTTAGCCTTTTAGGAATTTAATACTGAAATTTCTGAGGGCTGATGTTAAGATTTCTTGATTTCCTGTGTTAAGTATCAGTTTGTGATATACTTCTATGTTACAAATTTTTTTTCATTTTATTTGAGAAAAAAAGCAACATTCATTCTAATTTTTGAGGTTTTGTATGCAAGAAGCAAAAAATCCTGAGCGTCAACCATTAGTTTTCTGGATCAAATGGAAATGTAAAATCAATAGCACATATTAAATGGTTTAATCTGTTACAAGGTTTTGTGTTCTCTGATCATCTTAATGTTCAGAGATATATGTCAAAATGGAATCATACAGAGTTTTCATGTCCGTATCCTTTCCACAGGATTAAGGATATTCGAGATTTCATTATCCAGTCCCGTCCAGCATTTGCAACAACTGATTTTGTTCTTGTGACTACCTTTCCAAATAAAGAGCTAACAGATGAAAGCCTGACACTACAAGAAGCAGATATACTTAACACTGTGATTCTTCAACAACTAAAGTAATTTTATAGTTGTTGGTACAATACAGGGAGCGTGCTGTATTGTTATATAATATGTTTCTAGCAGGTAAAAAAAAAGGGAATATCAGTGTCTTTTTATTTCCCCTCTTCCACAAATCAGATTTTTGGGTTTCATGTCTTCCAGCTATAGCATATCTAACATTTTTTCAAATTTTTTAACATTGTTCAAGCTTTTTTTCAGTGTTAAGATTCGCTGTGTTGGTACGTTTCAAACCATATCTTGTACTAAATGTGTAATGAGATACGACTTTATGACTCCTCATTGTTTTGAAGGGGTTGGGAGGGAAGCATTTTTCTGAAGGGGATGGTTTCTTTCATACAGTTGGTAAGATTTGCACTATGGAAATGTTTTATGCTGCACTGATAAACAGCCATTTGGAAACTTAGCCTGTAAATTATATTTACTTTCCAAGCTGTATTAATATTAAGGAGTTATGTTTAATATGTTGACAGATAACTAATGTCTTAGTATAATTTTTGTATGTTCTGTTGGTAGTGTTTCTTGGTGTGGTATATTTATATTCTATTTTTTTATGTAATTTTCCCTGTGTCGTTGCTGATATGAGTGGATTGGTTCAGAAGATGTAAATTTCAGCTATTGCTGACTGTAATAGATTGTTCTCATTCATATTCTAGTTGTTCTATTTGTGGTGCAAAAAAAGTGAATTTTTTTCTTCGTGAAGTTAGAGAAATGGGAGAGACCACTGTCATCTGGAGAAATGCTGTGATTTAGATTTCTCGAGAGTAGGCCCATGATCGCTTTGAACCTAAATATACAGTTGAACCCTGTGTTGCAGCTACTTGATTCTTCACAACAGTTACTTAAAAAACCCCAAACAAAAAGCACCAAGATGCAGAAACACAAGTTTTTTATGCTGTCACTTGTATGCATAAAAGAAGACATATTTATTGATCACGTATTTTTGACCTGAATGTCAGGTCTTTATATTTGGAATTTTGGCCAAAGGCATTTTGTAATATTCAGTGGGGATTTGGTTGTGTGACTTTTACTACTTGTATGGAAGCTGTGGAAGTAAACCCATTAATCTTTAAAATTATATATTTTTTCAGAGAACTTGGCCCTACACTGCAGTATACAGGTAGGAACGTTATGTTGTGGGCAAAATGGCTGCTGTGCTTTCATAGTATGCAGTTTTATAGTATTTGTGGCTTTATATCACAAGTTGGTCACACTTTGAAGGAGGGTAAATGGACTGGATCTCTTGTACCGATATGTGTTAAAAATACTATTTACACTGAATATTCTGAAAATATGAATATTTGCTAGGCTAATTGTTGCTCAGTATATTTGATTAATCTTATGTTTTTACCTCAAAGTAGATATTTGAGTAAATTTTAAACGTGCAAATGTATTTGAAGTATTTTGTTTTGTAATCTGAATATCTGCATGATTTTAATCATAATTAATTTCAAATGCTAAGTAATTAAAGTTTTAAGCTAAAAAGACTACAGGCAACACTTCTTGTTTTCTTCCTTATTTATGCTGTGTTGAAGTGGTGATTGTGTTGCGTGCCAAATATTTGAACCTAAATGGAAAGCAATGGACACTCACCATACATGTATTTTATAAACTGACATTCCTCTGTATAAGTGCAAGGCCAAAGTCAGTGTTGTGGTATCCATCTTGGGGTAAAGTTACATTGCTTGTTAATTATGAAGATCATTATTAATTAAAAACTAATGTACAAAGGACAGTAGTTAACTAAATGGTTGGGGTTTGGGTTTTTTTTTTTGTCTTATTATGCCGAAAAGCACAACTGCATATTATCACAATCTCTGTTTCAAATAGCTGGTAGGTTTTAGTGTTCAGTGGCAGCTGACAATAACTGGGGGTCACAATAGCTAGTATTTTGTCAAGCACTAAGAAAATATATCAATGCTTGTGTTCTAATATTTCACTGCATCCCAGCACTTGAAAATGTGTATAGTCTTCTATCTCATAATTTTGTCATACCTTTTATTAACGTTAATTTCTAATTGCTATAGCTTAGTTCTTGGCATTTTTGGCCCGAAACAGTTCTTTGAGTACAAACCTATGTGGATGTGCAGTTAAGACTGGCTACAAGAGAGAAGGGAGACTGAAACAAGGGAGGAGGATCTTGGTAAGGGATGATGATCTTTCCTTCACAGCAAGGTTGCTGAACTTCTTGAGAATTCCTCTTAGCTTCCGTGAAATACAGGTCATAATTCTGTTGCTTGCTCTTCTAGGCAGCTTAAAAAGGCTCAGGCTTTGCCTCTGTTTGTTGTTCCCAGAAATCCATTATCATACAAGAGACAAATAATCTAAAACTCAATGTTTTCTCTTAAGAAAATCTCTCTGGAGCTGAATACTTTTGCTTTTTTTGGACACTACCCCTGTCTTTGTAATCGTTTATTCTAGATAAACACAATCAAGCTTGTTAGTTTGGGTGTTCTTTTTTCAGCTGCACATTGAGAAGCTAGTAAACATTCTGCTTTAATCTGACTACTGGACACATATGTACAATTAGCATATATTAACAGTTATCTCACACTATTCTTGCTCTTTGAAAATCTGCCCAATATTACATGAACCAAGGAGGAGCTTGCAGGCATTCAGAGGTGCTATTAGTAGCTCAATGCAAGAAGCTACACAGGAATCTAAAGGTCCCATGATATTTAAATTGTATTATTCTGTGCAGGGAGAATAGACTGAGAGATGTACCTTCCCTTTGCTTGCACTTATTAAACTTGACATGCCTCAGTGTAGGCCTGTGCTGTTCTGCAGGCAGATGGGACAGTGCGCAGCAAGAGTCTGGAATAACAAGTATTGAATTCATGGCATTGCCAAAAGCAGTGAGCTTGTGGTGTTTCTATGGTGAGGCTATAGCTGGAATGGATGCCTAAGAGATTAAAAGTAGAACTGGTACTATTTAGCTGCTCATCATTTATTTAAAAACAAACTTTGAAACCCCGAAGATTAGTGCAGTGCTAAGCAAGAATAGGCAGCAACTATGATGAACATTTAGTGAACTGTAGCAATTGGCTCAATTAGGTCCTTAATACAGCCAAATGGCAAGTTACATATCTGGAACCAGCTGTGAAAGACGCTTAAAAGACTGGAAAGCACTAGTCCTGGGAAGGAGTTGGATGACAGTAAGAAAACAATTCAGCAGAACTATTTTACACCCCTTTGAGGTTTACAGAGTTGACATTGACTGGAAGATTATTTTTATCCCTGTGTTTGTTACTGCTGAGTTTAATACTGTTTATGGTGCTGGTCCTCCTGAAAAACTTTAGAGGCAGGGACAAAAAAAAAACAAATGGGAAATCCTGAATTAAATCTCTCGAAAGAGCTCAAAACAAGCAGGTAGCTTGTCAAGGAGAAAGTGGAAACATGAGGTGATTTAGTGCAGGTAGTGACTTCTCAGGGGGAAAGTATGGGAGGACTGTTTTGTTGAGAAAAGCATAACAAGATTTAGAAGCTTATACAAAACTGGAAGCTCAGTTCAGGAATTTCTAAAGAGTAGTTAAACTACATTTTTCCATAGCTGAACTGGAATGAGCCAACCTTAAAATTTTATATCCTCTGTTTTCTGTTTAATTCTCATTGTTATCTGGCTTTCTCTAAGGTTTGGGGTTTTTTTTATTAAACTGAATTTATTTGGGTTTTGCTACCGAGACAACAAGATAAAATGAAATTACTTAGTATTTGGACAGCAATTTACTTTGTCTAGTCGTACTTGCAATTAATAAATGCCTTATGTTTCATATTTCTGGCTGGAAATGTCAAGTACCTCCCTGTGCATCTTCAGTATTTTTATTACAGACAAACCAAAACCTGAACTTCTCAAAGGTGATTAACAGGACTGAGATTACAGATGAAAACCTTGCACTTTTTACTTGCAACTCTCCTCCTTTAGTACTGACCTTGTTCTGTCTAAAATTGAAGAGCTCTGTGGCAGCAAATCTCAATGTTAAAGGAGAGAAACTAAGTTTTATAAAAAAATTAATTTAAAACTAAGTAGTAGGGAGGATGTTTAGTTTTTGTCTGTTTGCTGGGACCTGTCATTGAGTTAAATGTATGATCTTTATGGTATGTATTTGGGCTCTTTCTGGGGTATGACAAGATAAATGTGTTATTCCAAATTGCATCAGGGTAAACTGAGCGAGACATTCTTAACTGTGGAATTAAAAAGAAAAGTCCTTTAGGGGATTATTCTGGAAGAGCTACTATTTTACACTTATAAATATATCTCAGTCCAAATTAATTTAGTGAGATCTTAGACCCTCCAAATACTAACGAGCAAGTAGTCCCAAATGGAAATACCCAGGAGTCATTTTTCCTATATGATTTTTTTTCTGAAGTTTGAATAGAAGGAGTTACTTATGTGGGGATGTAAAGCTGGTATTTATTTGTTGGAATTCTTATTGTCTTACTATGTGCAGATGTAGAAATTTAGATTGTCAAATCTAGAGAAAAAAAAAGAATTCATGGTGTTTACTAGCTCTATCCTAAAAATTACCAAATAATTGCATTTTGAGGACAAAATAAATTTTACGATTTCCAAATTCAATTTTAATTAACTTTTTCATGTTAATAGCTGTCTGCAGTGTTTTGGACCAATGGAAGCCTCGGAACTTTAGTGCCTGCATTGGGCAAACCCTGCACAAATGTTCCATTTCAGTGAACAGAATTCATCTCTGTTTATCTTGCAACTGTTCCTAATCAAGTTAAACTAAATCATCGTTAATCAGATGTTAACAATATATATGTTCTTACAGTCTTTCATGCTGATTAAGTTAATCTACTTTAAATTAGATTTTACAAATAAAAGCCTCTCTGAAAATGAAAGTGCTACGTTTGGGGAAAGTTGTTAGTAGAGAAAATTTGAGTAACATATTTATTTCTACTTGCATTTGAATAATTCTTCTCTGAGCACGCTGCTTCTTGTTAAAAGAAATTGAGAAACTTTCAGTGGAAAAGAGTTTGGCTCTGAATCCAGAATTGTGCTACCACTTTTTTGTCCTTAGATGAGTATATTGATACTTAAGTAAATCTTCTGACACAGCTTCCCACAGGATTCTCCTGGAGAAATTGACTGCTCGTGGTTTGGACAGGTATACTGTTCACTAGGTAAAAACTGGCTGGATGGCCAGGCTCTGACAGTTGTGGTAAATGGATTTAAATCCAGTTGGCAACCAGTCACTAGTGCTGTTCCTCAGTGCTCAGTGTTGTGGCTGGTTCTGTTTAATATCTTTACCAATTATCTGGACAAAGGGATCAAGTGCACTCTCAGTAAATTTGTAGATGGCACCAAGTTGGGTGGGAGTGTTGATCTGCTTGATGGAAGTGAGGCTTTACAGAGAGATCTGACAGGCTGGATTGATGGACTGATGCCAGCTGCATGGGTTCAAGAAAGCTGAGTGCCAGGTCCTGAACTTGAGTCACAATAACCCCGTGCAAATACTGATGCTTGGGTATGAATGACTGTAAAGCTGCCTGCTGGTAAAGGACCTGGACCTGAGAGTGTTGTTGACAGCCAACTGAATATGAGCCAGCAGTGTGCCCAGGTGGCCAAGAAGGCCAGCAGCATCCTGGCTTGTATCAGAAGGGATGTAGCCAGTAGGAGTACGGAAGTGATTGTCCCTGTACTTGGCACTGATGAAGCTGCACCTCGAATATTGTTTTCAGTTTTTTTTTTCACTACAAGAAGTATATTGAGGTGCTGGAGCATTTGCAAAGAAGGGCAACAAAGCTGGTGAAGGATCTAGAGCATGAGTCTTATGAGGAGCAGTTGAGGGAACTGGTTTTTTTACCCTGGATTAAAGGAGGCTGAGGAGAGACCTTATCGCTCTCTACAGCTGCCTGGAAGGAGGTTGTAGGGAGGTAAGCATCAATCTCCTTTTTCAGGTAACAAGTGATAGGACAAGAGGAAACCGCCTCAAGTTGTGGCAGGGGAGGTTTAAACTTGGTATTAGGAAAAATTTCTTCACTGAAAGTGTTGTCAAGCATTGGAACAGGCTGCCCAAGGAAGCGAATTGCCATCCTTGGAGGTATTAAAAGGACGTGTAGATGTGGTACTTAGGGACGTGGTTTAGTGGTTGACTTGGCAGTGTTATATTTACAATTGGACTCAATGATCTTAAAGGTTTTTTCCAACCTAAATGATTCTGTGATTCTCTTCTATGTTCTATGAGCACTTGTTTCCAGTTTTTATTTTTCATCTTTTTTATATTGGTCTTGTTTTATCTGTCATGAGTGCTTTCAACTCTTAAAAATATTCGGGAATATAATTTTATAGTTATTAGTCCATCCCATAGTAGTCTTCAAATCCTGTAGTCTAAAAGGAATAATTGACAGCAGAAGAAGAAGCATGAATAGATGTAGGCAAATGGTTACATTAAAATGTTTTACACTAAATGATATGCTCCTGTTCTTATAGTCCAGTATTTCTTTTGGTTTTCTAAGGAATCTTCCTGAACAGTATTTTTCCTGGAAAGAGTCTTCAACCCAGTTGGAACTACTTGGTAACCTCGATCACCACTTAAAGTATTACGTCAGAATTTGATCTGTGTGAAAGGAGTGCGTGTTTCATCTGGAGAGGTCAGACAATTAGACTTTAAAAGGATCTGTCCGGAGAAAAATCAGGGAGATTCCCTGAACAGGTCTGTCTTGCTCACTCTACGTTAACCATGCCTGTCATGTGGACAAGGGAAAATTGGAAATGAAAGATTCTTTGCAGTGTGATGATTTAAGGTGCTGTTAGCAAAGTCATTTTTACTTGCTGACAAAAGGTTTAATTTCAAAGGTGGTTTTGTTTTTTTTCAAATGTAGTGCAATTTAGCTTCCAGGTTTCTGTCTGAGTCCCCATGATCCATACTTCCCCCCTCTCTGAAGCAATTACTTAAATGAACAGTGCTAAATAATCAGGAGAGGGGACAGATGTGTGTGTCAGTCTGGCAAACTTGGAGACAGTTTGAGCTTAGGGGGGCAAAACAGCTATGTTCAGCAAATGTAGGCTGGAGAGGATGCTTGTTTAGTGAGGACCTGTAATACCCCCCAGCTGAAATAGTCACTGTTCTGTGAAAGGCTGTTAGCTGGACCAAAACAGGTACTCTGAGGCTGCTGAACTTGAGACACCTGCTTTCCTTCATTCCTGACTATCTGCTAGTTGTTGTCTCTGCTGGTCATTCCTGTTCAGTAGAATAATGCCTGCAGTATGTCAGTTCTTATAGACAATTGTAGTGGTTTGCAACTTATAGAAAAGGAGGACTTGAAGTCTTCCGCTTTTCCTCAATGCCTTCCATCATATAGTTTCTTCAGCATATAAGACTCAAAGATACACTAAACTAACACTTAACATGGGTACATTAAGCAAGTTTGGATTGTCTTATCTTCTCACCCTGTCACGTACAAATGTTGCACTTTTCCCACTTCTTTTTAATTGCTTTTGATACATGTTGCCCCAAACAAAACAAATTATACAATTAAATTGTTGGTGTTTTTCCTGTATCCCTTCTGGTAAGCTTATCACGGAATCACAAAACGATAAGAGTTGGAAGGGAACTCTGGAGATCATCTTGTCCAACCGTGCTGCTAAAGCAGGTTCACCTACAGCAGGTTGCACAGGAACACGACCAGTCAGGTTTTGAATATCTCCAGAGAAGGAGGCTCTGCAGCCTTTCGGGCGGGGCAGCCTGTTCCAGTGCTCCATCACCCTCACAGTAAAAAAGTGTTGCCTTATGTGGAACTTCCTGTGCTTGAGTCTGTTCCCTTGTCCTGTTGCTGGGCTCCACTGAAAAGAGTCTGACTCCATCCTGTTGACACCTGGCCTTTAGGTGTTTCTAAATATTGATAAGGTCCCCTCTCAGTCTTCTGTTCTCCAGGCTGAACAGACACATCTCTCAGCTTTTCCCTCATATGGGAGGAAGTGGTGCTGACATCATTTCTGCCTATGATCTCCAGCCCTGGGGAGTTCTCATGAGGGCAGTTCTCCTTCCTCAGGTCCACACTTCACTATGGCAAGAATTTTTTTTATTGTTGTTTATTACTAAATAAAGTTTGGTTAGCCATTGTGTATTCTAGGCTGTACAGAGTGCTCCAATGTTCTGATATTTCACATTTAAATCTGAAAATTCCTTCAACACCTTCCTCGAGGGACTGTTACTAATATATGAAATTTACTCTGCTAGTGCTTTTGTATTCCTATTGTTGCAGATCTTAGCTTTTGGAAGGCAGTTCTGAAATTTTTTATAGTTTTTTTTAGTACTATCTCATGGCTTAAATTAGAAAATAAAGCTTAGGTTGGATATAGGATAAAGATGTGGAGTAGGTCATGGTGTCAGCAAATAAATGTGAGAAAACTAGAACCGTGAAAGGATTTTGGAAGAACTGTGATTATTCATGTCACCCCTCTAACTTGTGCTGAGCTCTTCCACACAGCAGTTTTTACTTGTTATTTGCTGAGCTAAACATTATCTCGTGTGTGTACAGAAAGTCTCTAAGTCCTCTACAAGAGGCTTGAGCCTGCAATGATTAACACCTGTCTTCCTAAGCAACTCCCTGGAGACTGTTGGCCTGCCTGTAGGCACACGTGGTAATAACTAACTTAAGGCTTAATGCTCTGATCCTAAGCATTTTGTTGCTGGTACCATGTTTCTTAGTTTGTCTGCAATTCTTAGTTCTAGTTGCAATTTTCAGGTGCTACTTGCAGTAAAACTTTGAAACAGTAAGAAGCCAGTTTAACGGCTGTGTTATTGGTTTCTCCAATTCTAGCTCCCAGGGTGTTGACTGATATAGCCATATCAGTCCCGTGGATCTCCAAGTTCGTGTATCGATGGATATAATAGTTAGAAAATAATATAATATGGAGAAAAATATTTGCTTTCTCTTTCTTTCTCTTTTGAAGTGGCGGCTTAGCTGAACCCATTAAAAGTCAGAACATGTTAGCCTGCAAGGTCTGTTTGTCTTAGCTGTCTGTATAGGCTTTATTACCCAATCAACTGCGCAAGCAGAGAGAAGGTAGAGGTGACCTGAAATTAGTGATTTCCAAATAGCCTCTACTCATGGCCAAGGCCACCAACAAACATGTGTTTAATTTTATGAATCTTCTTAGATTAGTAGCATATGCAAGCTCGGATAGTGCTACTCTTTGTGTGAGCACAGTAAGTAAGCATTTGTTAAATGCTGTTACAATAATAATATCTTTATTATGGAGAAAACTACATTTTGCTAAAAGACTTGTTTAAGTCGAGTCTTGGATCACCAAATCAGTCTGTTTTCTGTTGAGTAACAATGTGATAGTCAATAAAATGGATTTTTATACTATAATCTGAAGAACTTGAAATTTTGTGTGCTAGCGGTAGCATTATTATAGAGAGCTTGCCTACAGTTTTAAGCATATTTTAATTCCTGCAAGACAGGATAAAAAAAATCTATAACTATACTAGTTGGAACTAGAAGTTCTTTGAAGTCCCTTCCAATGCTAACCCTTGGGTGATTCTATAAAAGATTTATTTGGGTTAGGATTTTATAGATGAAACCAAGAAGGGGCTGCCAAAGCTGTTAGTCTGATGAAATCGGACCAGTCTTTAAGAGTGAACTATGTTATGGTTTGTTCAGAATGCAGTAACTATTTTGTCTAAATTCCCTCAGTGAAATGTGGATGTAGATTCTGCCAATAACCGGCACTTCATAAGAAAAGGAAAGTGTTAGGCTTTAAAATAAGCCTGAGTATATTGCAGATTGGAAGGCCTGACTTGAATGTTAGTTAAACAGTTGAAATACAGCTGATAATATCCCTAAAAAACCCAATTTTCCGTAATAGTTTGATCTTACATAGAGCAGTTGATTACAAACACATTACAGATTAGTCATAGTGAAATATTAGGAACAGACTTTTCCTTCTGTCCTTCTGAGAGATGAACAGATTGTAATCTGTATCAGGTATTTCTGCTAGAAAAGCTTCAACAGATGTGACAATAAAAGACACTGCCTTCTTAATCCAGCTATCATCACACCAACAGAGCTTGCAGCCTACACTTCCCATGCAGGTGGCTGCTTGTCTTTTATAAATGTCATGCTTTTTCTTCTAATCTTTCCAACTAGAGCATCTGTCACTGAAACTGAGGGGTCTGTTCACAACATGTTTTCATTCTGTACTCTGAGTCTTATCTTTCACATTGCACCTCATCCATTTTATTTGGTCTTTTGCAGATAATGCTGCTTGAGTAGTGAGTTGCTTGGCTGGCTAATATGGCTGATCATGCAGCAGTTTATTTTTGCTAAAAAATTACTTCCTTGAGGATAGATCATAATAGTTTTTTTCCTGAGGATTCACCTTCTTTCTGAGAGCCATTTTTTTTTGGGCATATTTAAGAAATCGTTTGGACAACATGTTTTAAGTGGAAGGAAGGAAAACAACACTTCCTCAACTCAGTGGTGGAAGATTGTCATGTTTGATACAAATCTCACTAATGGATTCTGCTCTCTACACTCTTTGTATTTCCTTTTTATTTTTCTGCAGCTAAGCTAAATTTTTCGTATTAAAGACCTTGAATCTCTTCTGTTCCTTTTCTGTTCCTATTACTCTGAAGGTATTTGTATCTGGATGTTCCTCAGCCCTACTCTGGTCAGAATGAAGTCCTTTTATCCACAGACAGGTAAAAGGCAAGATTTGCAATGGAAGCATGAGCCTGTTCCCTTACTAATGAGCTAAAATATGGGTAACATGGGAGCTTTCTTGTGAAAAGCCATAGTGGACATAAGAAGTGAATGATAGCAACAAAGAACTTTAGATATGGAGATATGGATTTGATGGGTGGACTGTTTGGAGGATAAGGAATTGGCTAGCTGATCACACCCAGAGAGTAATGGACAACAGCTCAGTGTCTGGATAGAGACCAGTGACTATTGGTGTCCTTCAGCGGTCCATACTGGAACCATTATGGTTTAATATCAGTAACATAGACAGTGGGATAGAGTGCACCCGTGGCAAAGTTTGCAGATGATGCCAAGCTGAGTGGTGCAGTTGACACACCTGAGGGATGGGATGCCATCCAGAGGAACCTGGACAAGTTAAAGTGGGTGCCTGTTAACCTGCTGAGGTTCAACAAGGCCAAGTGCAAGGTCCTGCACCTGGGTCAGGGCAATCCCTAGTGTTGATACAGGCTGGGAGTGAAGGGATTGAGAGCAGCCCTGCAGGGAAGGATTTGAGGGTATTTGGGGTGAAAAACCGGACACAAACAAGCGATGTGCACTTGCAGACCAGAAATCCAACCATAACCAACTGCATCCTGAGCTGCATCAAAAGAGGCACAGTCAGCAGGTCGATGGAGGCGATTCTGCCCATCTGTTCTGCTCTGATGAGACCCCACCTGGAGTACTGTGTCCAGCTCTGGAGTCCTCAGCACAGGAAAGGTATGGACCTGCTGGAATGAATCCAGAGAAGGGCCACAAAAATGGTCAGGAGGCTGGAATGCTCTTTCTATGAGGAAAGGCTGAGAGACTTGAGGTTGTTCAGCCTGTAGAAGTGTAGGGTCCAGGCAGACCTTATTGCAGCCTTTCAATATTTGAAATGGACTTATAAGAAAGAAAGGGACAGACTTTTCAGCAGGGTCTGTTCTGATAGGACAAGGCATAATGGTTTTAAAATACAAGCAGGTACATTCAGACTTGATACAAGGAGTATTTTTTTTAGAATGAGGCTGGTGAAACACTGGAAGAGGTTGCCTGAAGAGGTAGTAGATGCAGCATCCCCGGAAACATTGAAGGTGAGGTTGGATGGGGCTCTGAGCAATCTGATCTAGTTGAAGAGATCTCTGCTCACTGCGGGGGCATTGGACTGGGTGACCTGTGAAGGTCCCTTCCAACCCAAACTGTTCTATGATTCTATGAATTCCCTAGCTGAGGAAAAACAGATAGATGTGATGCTTGTGTCAAATGAGAAGAGGTTTGTGGATCTATTGGTACCATTACCACTAGTGACACCTCTTAGAACAAGGACTCAATACGCCTTATTTTACAAACAATAGGAAAGACCCCCAGTGACTAAAACGTGAGTCAACATGGACATCTATGGATAGGTTCTTTAATCTGTGAGCTGACTCTCACTCTGACTCTCTGTAACTCTCAAAAGAAGACTTTATTTTTTTTATTTTCCCACAATCTTTGGTGACAGAATTTAATATTTATTTTTCAGACTATAGTGTAAAGTATTTTCATCTATATACGTGGCAGTGAAAATCCTGTATTTCTGTAGCTGCCTCTTGTTGCCCAGCATGTTTTTGACAATACATAAACTGTAATAATGGTTCTACAGCCCTGGTGATAGTTATAGGTGTGTTTTATTTGACAGGCTCCAGATACATTATTGTCTGTATGTTTTTACTGGTAGTCCTCTGCACAAAGGTTCAAGGCTGATTGACGGTGCAGTTTGGTGTGCTGATCTTTAGCAACAGCTGTAGTAGTGGAGCACCTTAATAAATGCTGTTCAAGGCCAGTTTCCAAGGCCAGTTTCCAAGTTGTTATCACCTCATAACTTTGATCAGAGTGGTAGCAAATATTTGCATAAGCATGTGCAGGTGGATCAATTCTGCTGTATTTTACTTAAGCAGTAACTGTTTGGAATAGGTCTGTCTGCTCTGGAAATCAAGGCTCATGGTTTCCACTAAACCAACACTCTTACTGGGTTCTCCTTTTCTTCTGACTCCATGCCATCATATCTCCCGAGACTTGCCCTGTCTGTCACTCCTTCCTTTCTGTTATCCCTCCCTCTTTTGTTTCCTAACACAAACTTACTTCAGTTGTGATTGTGTCATGTTGCTTTCCCTCTTGCTTCATAGCTTGCTGAACATGTCATTTATAATTCCAGCCTGGAGTACTGCTTAAGTGTTGTTCTGGCTTCCTATCAATTAAATTTATGCCTGCTTCACTCAGGTAACACTTCTCCCCAATATCTTCAGACAGGTAAAGTCTCAAAACCCATACCTTGCTCTCACCCTTGGTCACCCATCAGCAATCTCTGTCACAGTCAGCAGTGCTTTTCTTCTTAAAATGTTACCTCTTTGCTTCTGCATAACTGCTATTAAAATATAGCCTTTCCTAGCCATTCTTGTAACAAAACATTGATCCAAGTTCTCCCTTCTTTCTGTCTATCACTGTAGCAATTTTCCAGTGTTCTCCTGTCCTGCTACATCTATCCATAATTTTGCTGCAAAAGTTGTTTATCTATACTGTGATCCCTCCTCCCTTGCTGCCTTCTCCCACATCCTTTATAGCACTAAAGCACTCTTTTTTTTTTACTTTCAGGAAGCTACATAGTTTAATCTTCACTGTCATCTGATATTAAATTTTCTAGTTCTTATGTTTTAGGTCTGATCAAATCAAGATGCTTTCAGTGTTGGTGACAAACTTGACATAAGCCAACCTGTTGGTCCATTCAGACCAGTAACCGTCATGCTGGCAATGCTGCCTTGTTGTTTCCTTGCCCCCCTCTAGATGGATGGGTTTCACCTTGTCTTTTCTTTAGACTGTGACCTTCTTGGGAGAAGCATGGTGGTTTTGTTTTGCATTTGTATATTTCTTAAAACAAAGTCCTGATCTGTATGGAAATAATAACAATAATAAATAACAATAGTAGAAAAATTCTTTGGGAGGCCAATGAATAAGAGTCTAACTTGTACCATCATTTATCTTTAGAACCCACTCCTGGGGTGAGGTTGGACTGGCCCTTCAACCCTCATCTCTGCTCTGCTTGTGCCAGGAGCCTCAGCAGTGAGGTTGGGACTTCTGAATTACACCTGGGCATCTATCTTCTGGCATTGCAATGCTCCCACTGGGAACCTAATGTCAGCCGGCTGCAGATAGCTCTGCAGACGTACTAAGATTGTGAGGCACAAGTAACAGAACCCATATAATTGGTGGTTGCTTGTGTCATTAAGTGTGTCCTCTGTCAGTTTTAACATCAGCTTTTAATCCTTATAAATTTATTAGTCCTTGTTCCAAGTTCTTACATCTGGGAAATAAAATAGATATTAAATGAGTCAGTTCAATATGGAGGATGTATTTTTAGAGAGTCCTCCTTTGACTGTTAGCCCTTCCTGATGTTTCACTTATTTGGGCAGAGCAGTCACAGAATCACAGAATGGTTTGGGTTGTAAGGGACCTTAAAGATCATCCGGTTCCAACCTCCCTGCCATAGGCAGGGACACATCCCACCAGACCAAGCTGCTCAAGACACCATCCAACCTGGCCTTGAACACTTCCAGGGAGGGGGCAGCCACAACTTCCCTGGGCAACCTGTTCCAGTGCCTCATCACCCTCATTGTAAAGAATTTCTTCCTAATGTCCAACCTAAATCTTCCCCCTTCCACTTAAAAGCCATATCCCCTCATCCTCTAACTACATGCTTTGTAAAAAGACCCTCCCCAGCTTTCTTGTAGGCCCCTTCAAGTACTGGAAGGCTGCTATAAGGTCTCCCCAGAGCCTTCTGTTCTCCAGGCTGAACAACCCCAACTCTCAGTCTGTCCTCATAGTGGAAACACTCCAGCCCTCTGATCATCCTTCTTACATTAGGGATCCTAGAACAGTACTCCAGAGAGGGTTTCATGAGAGAGGAGTAGAGGAGGAGACTCACCTCCCTCTACCTGCTGGCCGCGCTTCTTTTGATACAGCCCAGGATACAACTCTCTCAGCCTGTCCTCATATGGGAGGTGCTCCAGCCCTCTGATCATCCTTGTAGCCCTCCTCTGGACCCGTTCCAACAGCTCCATATCCTTCTTATGCTGAGGATCCCAGAACTGGACACAGTACTGCAGGTGGGGTCTCACGAGATCAGAGTAGAGGAGCAGAATCACCTCCCTCGATCTGCTGGCCACGCTTCTTTGGATGCAGCCCAGGATACGGTTGGCCATCTGGGCTGCGAGCACACATTATTGGCTCATGTCTAGCTTCTCATCAACCAGCACCCTCAAGTCCTTCTCTGCAGGGCTGCTCTCAATCACATCATCCTCCATCCTATATTGAAACCATGGACTGCCCTGACCCAGGTGCAGGACCTTGCACTTGGCCTTGTTGAACTTCACAAGGTTCTTACAGGCCCACTTCTCCATCCTGTTCTTCTGGCATGACAACTGCACCACTCAGCTTGGTGTCATCTGCCAAAATGTCACATAAAGGAGAGAGGCAGTCTTTCCCTCTGCATAAGGAGCAATTTTCGTTAAAGAAGGCAGCAGAGCTGAGTTTGTGGTAGGTCAGTAAGGCCCAGATCTCCTCCCACCTGCTGATATAACCCTTTGAGCAATATTCCTCATCCCATGCTTCAGTCCACTTGTACAAGGTTTGTGGTGGTGAGTGGTAAAGCCTTTGCAGACACCAAATATTCACATCTGTCCACAATTCTCTTGCAGGCTCTGATTTACCTTTTGAGGCACTCGCTGTGATATAGGCCAGATATCCGTACAGCACATGGGCTAAGAAGAGATGGAGGTGCTGGCACTGATCTCTCTAAACTGAGTAAAGGTGAGACTGGCTACTGCACACCTGGCACAGGAACATCACAGGGGTGGTAATAGCTGGGTCTCGTGCTCCTGCCAGTGTGTGCTTCATGTAGGGTATTCGCTGGCAGCTAACATGAGGATGGAGGCCTCCCAAAGCCCTCCAGGACCTCATGGAAAACCAGTCATTTTCTTGAATAGTACTGAGCATTTGTAAGTTGAGCACCTCCAAGAACAAGACCATTACTTAGGGAGTTTTAGACAGATCCCAAGGAAGCTCCACTTGTGATTGCTGTACTCCTGTGCAATTCCATTGGCACCTGTGGGGCATTATTCAGAAGGGAAGCCTAGGGTGAAGAGGACCTCCATCCTGTGATCTTTAATGATGTCCTTGTGGACGTTTGTTTGTCTCATGTCTGTAGTTACTGGAGACTGTGAGACATCTAATCCCCTCCCAATCAACTATTACTCAAACGCTACTGAGAAATTGCATGGTTCTTCACACTGAAGGGTTCTCAAAACAACAGTGATTCAGTTGGCTAAGGTTTTTTAATCTTTCAGAATCTCTATGGGATCCTACTATCTGATGAGATGAATTTCAGAAATTACTGTTATCTTTTAGAAGATAAGTAGGATCTGTGGGATCTTATTTATTTGTGAATTATGTAAAATAAATTCTAATTTAAAAAATCTGTGTCTCTTTAAGTGAATTGCTCTGGAGTGACCTCTCTCTCTTTGCAGGACGCATGGACCACTAAAGATCATTTGATTTGAGGTGTGTCTCGCAGAGTTGTCTGTCTTGGCAGAAAACAAATTAAAGTCAACAATAGTTAGCAAGCTGATATTTACACTGTCAGCAGTCCATTTAATAGTATATAACCTTTTTATTGTTCAATTCTAAGGTTATTATGAGGCAGTGACTGATTTTACCACCAAACCCCTTGTATGCAGCTAGCTAAAGAGGAACAGACTGTAGGCATAATTAACATTAAGCCCCTCTGTGTGTTGAGCTTATTTTGGTGTAAACAAGAGCATATCATGACACTATCATCAGGTTGCTGACACGTGTCTTTAGCACTCTGGGCCATTAATAAATGGCAAATATCTATTTAGATGCTACAGATATCTATCTACACCAGACCATGAACAATATCTTTTGAAGCACCCTATCAATAACTAAGCATAGTCATCACTAAAATTTATTTCATGCTTTCAGGAAAAAATATCCAATTACTTGTCTTTTTACCTTCTCTCTATTTTTTTTTCTTAAGAAACTTGCATGAAAGGTCTCATTGTAGACACCAGTTTATCCTGACATCCAACAGTAAAATCCACAATTTAAGACCTTTAGGTAGGACTTTAAAATCTTTCTTCAAACCAACAGTCACAAAACCCACTGTTGACCAGTTGAAGAGTGGCTGCCTGAACTTAGTGGCTGCTGTTACTAGGTGCCTCCAGTTCTGCTTCTGTTTGAGCCCAGGAGTGTTGTAGTTTTGACTGAGAAGAGCAGCACTTTGCATGCAGCTTTGACCCTCGGCCCAACAGGACCCACAGACCAGGAGATCTTCTCCCTCTGCTATTAGGGAGCTTCTAAAAGCACACATCGCAGATCAAGTCCCCCAAACAATGCAGTGGAAGCTTCTTCCTTTTAAAATTTGTCTAGGACAGTTTTAGCTTCATCCTTTCAAGCAATTCCAGTATGAAGCTTAACCTTGAGAAACTCACCGGTGTGCTGCATCTCACATGGGCCAGATCCCAACCAGTGAAAGCCCCCTCCAGGCTGTATCTTGCTCCCAAGCCTGACACTGCTGCCCCCAAGTGTGGCTGCTGCTGCTGCTTCATGCTCGTGTTGCAGAAAAGGAGCTGGTTTAGCCTGCTGGAGGCAGACGACATGGCCTAGGGTGGTTTTACATGAGCCTTAACATCCAGCAAAAGCTTGTCTAAGGTAATTTGTGGATGAATCCCAGCTGGTGAACAACAGCCATGGCTAGCATGGTTTTGGAAATGTAAAACTGTCTTACATTCTAATAAGGTATCTTGTTTTGCAGAATCACATAATCACTAGATTGGAAAAGACCCACAGGATCACTGAGTCCAACCATTCCCATCAACCACTAAACCATGTCCCTGAGCACCTCATCCACCTGTCTTTTAAATACCTACAGGGATGGTGACTCAACCACTTCCCTGAACAGCCTCTGCCAGTGCCCAATGACCCTTTCAGTGAAATTTTTTTTTCAGATGTCCAGCCTGAACCTTCTCTGGAGAAGCTTGAGGCCATTCCCTCTTGCCCTGTCCCCTGCCACCTGGGAGAAGAGGCCAGGTCCCTCCTCTCTACAACCTCCTTTCAGGTAGTTGTAGACAGCAATAAGGTCTCCCCTCAGCCTCCTCTTCTCCAGGCTAAACAACCCCAGCTCCCTCAGCCGCTCCTTGTAAGACTTGTTCTCCAGCCCCTTCACCAGCTTCATTGCTCTTCTCTGGACATGCTCCAGAGCCTCAACATCCTTCTTGTAGCGAGAGGCCCAGGTTTCATTAGTAGGCTCATCATGTCACCTCTAAGAACTCCATGATGAGGTAAAATCTTCTTATAGCCTGAAGAGGGTAAAGCATTTTCACCACATAGATTCCATCTGGTCAGTCAAAATGCCTCCTGCTGGGTTATGACCTACCTACTCTAACTCAGCTGCCTGTGTCTTGCTCTGAAATCCTAAGACCTCTGTGCAGAGGCACCTGGCTAGCCCCATATAGAGCTCATCTGGGACAAAAAGCTTGAGCACTTAAAATTCTTGGGATTCCTAATCTGTAATGTGCTTGTGCTTCCTTTAGGACTTACCTCTCACTCTTACCACCCTTTACAGGACAACCACAAGATTACATCCTGGGTTGTGGGTGAGATTGGACTTGGTTTCCTCCTCTACCTCAGGGACTTCAATCCCATGTCAAAATGAATCTCTTCTTAGCTAAAAGAGAACTTTAGCTATAAGGGTACCTTTGGGGAGTCACGCAAATCATCCTGTTGAATTTGTTCTGTTTTTCAGAGAAAACAGGTTACAAATTCCCCAAGAAAACGAGCGATTGCCCGAGCTAACCAGAGTTCTCAGCTACGTCTTTGCCCCCATTCTGCCCATATCTCTTCATACATTTTACCTTAGTAAATATGTAATGTGAATATTTCATATGCACACAACCCATGGCAGAGGCTGTTTCCTTCCCACCTGCCTGGATCTGCACAATATTTTTCCTAATTGCTCTTATCATCTTTAATCTTACTTTTTTGGTCTCCCGTCTTAAGAAACATACTGCTATTAGGAAAGGCAGCAAAGCGAATTGCCCTGTTATAACCTTGTGGTGTCCATGGCCCTGACAAGCAGATGACTATCGATTGCTTAAGTAGTTGATTACATTAGCTGAAGCATAGCAGGCACAGACTTTGTACTCTTTTCTCCCCTCACATGCATCTGTATGACCCTGGTAACAGAGGTTTAACTGAGGTTAGAAAATTAGCAGCTATGGCAGCAAAGCAAAGTACTTGTATATAGCCCAATAGAAAAAATAAATGAAAGAAGAAATCCCCATCCAGGACTGTTCAAGCTATTCATCTGTATGTCTTCTGTCACAAAGTGGAAGCATGGTCAGGAGGTAATACTGGATCCTTCCAGCTACGTAACACTTGGTCAACATTGAAAAGTCACGTTGCTCCGCAGAGTCCTCAGAAGGTGTGCTGATACGCTGGTCATGTTACATGAGTTCAAAAAAAGGCAGAAAGAGCTGTTTGTCTCACTTGTTTTGTGCTTCTTTCCCACTAAATACAAATCCATAGGCTATGGGCCCAGCCATGCATTGACAACTGCTGCCTCAGCAACACAGGTGCACCAGGGGCTGAGTGTTGAGGGCTGTGCTCCCGCAGGAGTTTGGGCAGGAGCCCCTGGGCCACCCCCACAGGACCCTGTGGACAGTCTAGCAACAGTGGTGCCACCTGCCAATTTACAATGACACTGTAGTTAAGGCATTGGACTTGAGCAGGGTGGATACAGACCCTGGTACCCTGCTGTGGTTTGTTAGCCTGGGAATGGTCTCACTGCCTTTGTTAGGAAATCTTTGAATTGGCTCTGCAGGAGAACAGTGTGATGTGTACTAAAGCTGGCCATTTAAACATATGCAGATCTGTATTGTTACTATTACAAGGTAGTTGTGTTGTGTGAATGTTTGGGAGTCTGTCTTTCGTTATATCTGTCCTAGCAAGAGTACCTGTCTTTCCCATTGGAATTAGATTTCTGAAGATTTCTTTGAAAATGAAAGTTTGTGCTTTGCATATTAAATAATCTGTAAAGCAAAGTTGTTCATCATGTGGATCAATATCTATTACAATTTTTTTAAAGAATCTAGTTGGTTTAATTGTAAATAGACTTTTAAGAGTGTTAAGTTCAGATTATTTCCGTTAGAAATTTGTAGGCACTTATACAAGCTGCAATGAAGCACTTTTTGTTCTAGAACATCAGCAATTTTTACATTGACTTCAAAGCCAAACATAAATTTGTAAATAGTAGTCCAACCTGACAGAACTTCACAATTTCTATTTGCTTGCTCTTCATCATCTTGGTGCAAAATTGGCTGAAGGCTATAGAGAAAAAACTAATGTATTTGTAGCATTTATCTGGTACATTCTGAATGTTAAAGACTTACCTAATCCTCTCTGAAAAAAACAATACAAAAATGTAAGCCTCAAACAGAAACTGTACCTTCTCCTTGCATGCCTGCTGTAATGAAAAATGTGGCTGAACTTCTTGTTAAAAATGCTGAAGTCCCTATGAAGGGATTGAACGATTAGAAACACCACATCACTACCTTTCCTAATACCCTTTGTAAATCTGCCCATGTGGCGAGTGTCCAGAAGGAATGAAAAAGGAATATAACACGGGGAAGATTTAGTAGTTGAGGGAAGAGTGGATTTCAGAGTTCCAGGAAAGAAAATAAGCATCTGACCTAATGTACACACTGTCCTCATAGTGGGGAAGACTGAGTAATGAGATCAGGCCAGTCTAGCAAAACCCTAAGTCTACGGTTATCGCACATCAGGGGAAGGGGGAAGAAGCACCAAGTCATCAATGCAAACATGGAGGTGCTGGCTTTTGTATTTCCTGTGCTGTCTGTGACTCTTTTGGGAATAAAGCCAGTAGCCTCCCCGCAATGTACAGAACTTTATTTTAATCTGCAGTGTGAAACCTGTGGTGTTTTTACCTTCCCTTCAGTTCTCCAGTGTTGGTATTCCTTGGGTAGCTGAAAGTCAGATCAGCTTTAGAAGCTACGGTGTACTTCAATTTCTTGTAGACCAAGGGAGCTGTAAGCAAACATTAAACCACAGACAGGGCAGTCTGGAGCAGTCAGTTTGAAGGAGAGAAGGGCTTGTAAAAGAAGATTTAATCTTCCAGAGAACCTAGAATTAGTTTAGCAGTTGTCTTCTTATCTTTTGTTATCTGGTGTTGTAATTCTATGTCAAATCGTTTTCGTCAAGGAAGGGTATTTTGCTTTAAACATTGTATAGCCTTGACACCCTCAAAAACTTTTGTTTTAAGCAGGATTTGTTTAAGAACGGAGGAGTAGGTACACTAATGGTAATAATGTGTGCGAAGGTAATTATAATAATGACAGTCCTTCATGTGTTCTCTGAGTCAGTACTAACTTACATTGAATGTGCTATAATTTATACAAATCATATAAAAATACAATTTACAGAAATATGAAAACAAACTGTACCTATGGACTGGATACTGCCCTCTCCAAGAGAACCAAAGTAATAATTCATAATAGTTTAATATTATATGTATTTCAAATGGCAACAAATCAGTGTTTTCTGTTCTCCTTTGAAAAGGAAAAAATATTAAATAAAGTTTAAAAGGCATCACACAGGTAATAAATAATCATGCATTACAGAGTAATTTTATTTACTTTTGAATATTTAGCACAGTGGATAGCGAGAAGAGAAATGGATACATAATACAAAGCAGTCTAGGACTCAATCCAAAATTCCATGTTTAGGTAGAACTCTACCAGCTAGACCGCACGTCTTGCCAGAATGTGAACTTTGAAAATACCTGAGTTCTGTATCTCATCTTCTGTGAGGAGGCTTACTTTTGAGTTGAGGACAAAAGGTCAGATCATAAGTCCTTAGAAACATACAAAACCAGGATAAAACCAGTGTTTTCAGTCCATTTGTTCTTTTCTTTAGAAGATGATAAGAAAGCAATCTCTTTCAGCCTGAAGATGTTTCTTTTAAAAAATGGACTTTTGTGACATCCATCCATCCATCCATCATCTTCAGCAGAAAAGGACAGGGATGCTAAAGAGAACTGAATTATCTTATCCCTGGAACAATTGTTCTTACAGACATCCCACCACTAACAGTGAATGTCTGTGAAACGTGTGGGCATGGAAAAGGGACAGCTCTCTGTGGCAAACTCTCTATGGTGGCCAACTGTCTGCGGGACAGCTCTCCACCTGACACCTCTATATGGCTGACTCTCCACAGGGATAACTCTATGCAGGGAGCCTCAACCACCTGGCGCTGAGCTGTCTGGCAGATGTTGCCCTGTGCCACAGGGAGCCCTGAGCACCTGGCAGCAAGTGGTCTGGCAGGTACCATGGGTCCTCCCCTCCTCGGCAAATGCAGGGCTTCACAAAGCCCTTGAAGGTTTGCAGGGTCTCTGCATGTAGAGTTGTCCCATGGAGAGTTGGCCATGGAGATATGTCCTAGACCCTGTGGGCATATTATCCATGAAAACTTTAATTGAATTAAAGTAGGAAAACATAAGGAGCAGGACTGATGGAGGGTTATGGAAATATGGAGTTCAGAGAATGATGCAAAATCCAAACAGAACCACTGGTGAATATATGGTGGCTATTTATTTATCTCCATATTGGTGTTTGAGCTGGCTAGTTTAAGGCTGACTTAGATGGCTTTGGTGTAAATCTTCGAGGATGTTAAGACATTGAAATGACAAGAGTCTAGAGATGCATTTGGTTCAGTCAATATAATTTATTTCAATACAGTTACAACTTTCTGAAAAGAAGTATGTTATAATGAATATAATACAAGTTTTGCAGTTTCACTAGAACGTGAATATTTTTGTAGATATTCTTCAAATATTTTTCTAGTTTTTAATAAAACCATAAAGGTACTTCCCCAGGAAACACTCCTCTCCCCACTGCAGACCTACCTTTATACAAAAAAAATTTTTGTTTCATCTCTTGGGAGAACCACCATCCCCAACATTTCAATTATAAAAAAGAATGTTTTCACTGTAGTTGAATTCTGACAATTATTTTGAATTAGCTGATGAAATTCTAACTAACTCTGGGAAAGTATTTACTGACAGAAAAAAAAAATCCCTGATACACATGCACAATTTGGAATCTTAAATTGCATTTTAAAATGGTTGGTAAAAGAGGAGACATTTGTATCAACACAGTGCATTAAACCCACTGCATGCTGGTACTGTAATGGTGTACATTATGCATTTTCCGTTAGACTGAAGAATTAGCATATCCATTTAGATTTTCCCCCAAGACTTGCAACATGTCATTTGCATATATATATAAAATATACATAAGGTATTTTCATAGTGTGTATTTATATGGCACATAGTTTATATGTAAAGTATAAAATATATATTCATAGATACTTCAGTCTGTACCTGAAATCAATGTCATTGGCTGGTTGCAAAATACCCAGTCCTGCACGGGACTGATCTAAAGAAGGACATTGCACATTATTGTCCACAAGCTCTATCTCAAAATATGAAAAAATCAAAGCCAAAAATTGTTTAATTTCATGGACAGCAAATAACCTGCCAGGGCATTTTGCTATGCCAGTCCCAAATGGCATGTAGTAATACTTTAACTTGCGACCATTGCGATAGAAGTCAGTCTTTTCTTCTCCATTCTCATTGAGAAAGCGATCGTATTTGAATGTCTGTAATAAAACCCACAGAAGAGTTACTTGACACTTGAATACCTCCAAAGATTAGATAAAGCCGTTAAGACACAAAATGCAGGCTGGGAAAGAAGAGCCTAAGAAGTTAGCATTGTACCATAGCCCAGGCCCCATGGTGCTTTTTTTGAAAAGGGCAGCCCCTAAGAAGCTGTGGTATGTAGGGCATGATCCCAGGGTCTTTAGTGATAACTCCCCTTTTTCTTTTCTGAATTCTTAAAATGAGGATTATGATGTGCATTCTTTTTCATGCAGGAGAACTGGAAGATTTCTTATTCTGAGCCTCTGGGATAATTTTATCCTTATTCTTGTCCTCCCTTGAACCTTCCCCCATAATGGTGATCTGTCTTCAGTGAGGCAGGCAGTGAGTAGAAGGCTCTCTCGAACTGACAGCAACACTTTCTAGTTACACTAAAACATATTTTGCAGATAGTGCTTTATTCTTTTTCTTGCCTATCATTACATCTCCAGGTGTAAGAACAGACTGGAATACAACAGAAAACCAGCTCTGGCGACACACTTGATAAAGGCTCTGTTTAAAGGCATGTTAGCTCAGAGTTTAATGTACTTTGATAAATAACTTACCAAGGGATCAGCATAGATTTCTGGATCCAAATGCAAGAGTTGTGGATAAAGAGCTATAATGTCATCACCGCGAATGTTGTAAAAATCATTCTCTAAGTGCAAAGTGAAATCCTCCTTGGCAACTCGAAAAGTCATGGATGCACTTGATAGCCTCATTGCTTCCTTGATGATGCTGTCTACAGGAAAAGGAACAATTACCACAGAAATCATATGTGTGTGTCCTTGGGGGAGGTCATACATTTTGAACGACTTAAAACCCATTATCAAACCCTGTATTTATTAGAAGAAATATTTTAACAATAGGTTTCTCAATGCCTAAGCAAGTATCTTTCTCATTTCTTTTTAGCATTATTATCCCTTCTGCAGATAGCACCAAGAACATAATCCGCTTTCCCCTAGAAGAATACTTATAGTTGAAGCAACAAAATATTTGGAAGTGAGACAAGTTTTCACTCTGAGATAAAGAACAAAACTATCAAAACTGGAAACATAACAAGAAAAAGAAACATAGCATTGATCAAGATTTTCTGAAACTTTGAGGTGTTGCATAGAAACCAGTATTCATAAAAAGTAGCTTGGATTTTTTTTCTACTTAAATATAAACAGGTTTTTTTTAAAAAAAAAACAAACAGAAAGCAACAGTAGTTAAAGCATGACATTGTTGAAACTCCACCCTGTAGTGTGGACACTTTTGAAAAATGTGCCTATAATTTGAAAAATATTAAGAAGAAAAAAAAGTAATGGCATTTGACGATATTGCTTCACAAAATAAGAATTGGGATATAAAATTTGGCAATACTCTTTTATTTGATCTAAAGTTGTTATTAAAGAAAATATTGTTCTGAATTATCTGTTGCTCTCCGATACTGTTTTTTGTAGCTGTATAGGGTATTGAGACATGCTATTACCCATGAAGAAGTGCTAATCATATGAATTTTGATACTCTCATCACCACCTGGGATATTGGGAAGACTGGTTGTGTTGGCTGTTGCTGAAAAACATACAGATTTTTGTTCCAGTGTTTGCTGGCTAATTTCATAGTAATTCCATAGCAAGCATTTATATGGTAACAAATAGAAGAATTTAAAAATTGTGGGGTGACATACCTAGTACTGGCATATTATCCAGCTGTTTTCGGTTCAAAGAAATATGTTTGCCATCTAAGCTGATCTTCTCTCCTGCACTTTCCAAAGTACTTTGTACTTCTTTGGTAGCAGCTTTCATTGCTTCTGGACTCCTAAGATCAAAAGAGAAGTATACTGTAATTTTACACTTAAGGGTGCTTTAAAAAAGGAGTTTTGCTGTTAACTTTCTTCCTGACTAAAATTTAGTTGGTTAGCTGACAAGTACAATCTTCTAAAATGAAAATGTTGCAACAAGGTGCTGCGATTACACTTTCCTATGTCTTGGCAAAGGTACAATATCTTCAAGAAAAGGACAAGAACCCTAAGTATTTGATTCTGCCTCCAATGACAAATGGGACAGAACTGATGTGCATAACTCAGGTAATAAACAGTAATGTCACTTTAAAAAGTAATGCCATGAATAAGAAATAAAATAATTAGTTTTATATTAGGAAATAGCCCCTCCTTGGTTAGAGAGTTTGGGAACAGGGTCTCAGATGAGATTTATAACCCGATTTATCCTGTATGATGTCATATTATGTTGCAACATTCTGTCTAGCTGAAAAGAATCTTCCTGACACTCAAGTCCACATAGTATCCTTCACTGACTTTCCTACAGGCACAGAATATATAAGCTATTGTGAAATACTTAACAGATAATAATATAGTATGCAATGGTCTCTTGATGAATGCACAATCAATCAGGGTGTTAAAAGACTCCAAGGCCAGAAGACCTAAAGTCAATGCATCCTTGGAATGAAAAGTACTAAGGAATCTCAGATATCATCATTGGCAGGTAGATATGAAGGTGCAAGCTGCTGGCTAAATAAAATTTTCAGCAATTTTGATACATACTTAAAGAGTTAGTCATGATGACATAGATTATAATCCACAGAGGCCCACTCTAAAATGGACATTAATTAGTATGATTTGAACTATGCATTCCTCTCATGACTATCAAGCTCAGCAGCTGCAGTCTACATGTCAAACTTGGTAGAATCAACATATAAACTATTTTCTAGTAAATATCTGTGAAAACAATAGTGAAGTTAAAGCTCGTTTTGCTTGCACTAATGAGATGATCTAAAAATGTCTACCTATTTTGGGAGCTTTCACTGCAATTAAATGTTCTAACAGCAACGAGTACTTTTAATGGCATATCATATAGATTTACTTCAAAGGTTTCTTGACAAAGTGTAGTGTTGCCCTGGAGTGTTTTTTTTAAAAAAACAAACTTTTACACAATTGCTCTATAGTATCACTACTTGGTGTATAAGTGAAGGGGGTTCCGTGAAAGTCCAGAACAACGTGCCACTTCTGTTGTAAACAGTAAGCTGTTTGACACTGCCGAGGTATCAAGCAGTAGAATTTGCTTGTATTAATAACTGGTTTCTGAAAGATAACAAACATTTTTCTTGTTTGGAAACAAGAAGAATTGGGACTTACTTTAGGAGATAAAACAAGCTCCAAAATGTAGCAGGAATGGTGTTGGCTTGTGAGGCCCAGAGCAGCGCCACATGGGTCTTTGCTTTTTCCATGTCATCAAAGGTTGACAGAGTGTCATTCAGGAACATGCGGAGGGTGACAATCTCAGAAAGGTTGTCCCTCTTCAGCAGGTTCTTGTGAAGGAGTGCCTCTCCCAGCTTCTCACGTGCACTGTGGGCACTTTTGAACAGATGAATAGGAAGCCCTGCCACAAGGGCTGGAAAGATTTTATCAAATTCCTTGAAGTTTTCAAGGGCATTTAGGATACGAGCTCTCTCAGTTTCCTGCTTTGATGACAGATTTTTGTCATGATTTGAATCAAATTCTTTACCAAAAAGTGTTAAAAAGCCAGACTCAAACATCACCTGGCAACAGAACGTATAAAGTCCTTCTGTCACCCAGGCACTAGGCTGAAGTTTAGGTGTTCTTGACTGCAGCATGACGTATTGTAGGTTTTCCATCATTGCTTCAATGAGGGCATCCAGGGCATTACCTTGAAGGGTTCTGATGAAAGTCTGATGAAAATTTTCAGTGGTGTTTCCCTCTGCTGGGTCAATGCTACCATGCCCGAAAGCCTGTCACAAAATAAATTGTATGCATGATAAATAAGGCCTTTCATAGCCTTGATGATAAAGTCTAACAGAAATTTAAGATGAAGTTTAACTTCATAGCTTACTAGAAGGAAGTATAATAAGGGCTAGTAATACTAGAATGAGAACTTTCTCAGTGAACCACAACAGTTAAGCAGGCAAATGAAAACAGATTCAAATAGATGCTTACAAATAAATGGACATGGTTACCTAGACCTTCATTCAGCTCCCATTGGCATCAACAGGAGACTTTTTGCTTAATTCAGTAAGAGTTTGGCTGAGCTCCTACTGTGTTGCATAATTTTTTAAGGCATTAGGACCAAATCTTCAATAGGGGTGAACATCTCCTGAAGAAGGTTTCACCTTCAGCAAGTTATATTATCATTGTGCAGATGGTGTTAATATGTAGAGATATATTTACAACAATGGCTTTTAGAAAGAGGTATCAAGGACGTGTCGTCCTTGTAAAATATGGGCCATGCTGGTTAAACAGAAACATTAGTATCAAAAGCAAGAACATTTTGGGGAGGAAATCAAGCTAGAGCATAGCTATGCAAACATGACTGCAACTTCTGCAGGTGGATGTAACCAATCACTAGCTAAGCTTTTGCAATATGTATGAACTAATTAAATGTAACCAAACATGAGCTAGATTTTTGTAATATGTATAAGCTAATTAAACACTGTATAAAAGAAGCAACCGTAAATCAATAAACGGAGCTTTTGATCACCCATCCTAGTGTGGTCGAAAACTCCCTCCGTTCGCTCTCCTCCGATTACAACATTAATAGTATTTTTACTTTAGCAATTTGGGATGCTGCAGGGCTAAATGATGTCATTTATCAACAGTTCAAATCGCTGCAAAGCCCCTGATGTTTTAAACCAGCAAACGTGTAGAAATGTAAAATGAATTCTATTTCAGAGGCCTAGTTATGCTGTAAGGATTAACTGGGTACGTCTGTCCTTCCAGCAGATACTTTGCATATTAGATATTAAAGCCATTTTTAAAATGGTACCTTGGCAGAAGTAGCAAAATGGAACTTTTTCCAGTCCAAGTGTTTTCCATGCCGTGTTAATGCTTGGTATGAAAAAGGGTCAGTGAGGAAATGAATGTATTTTCCTGCTACTCGGCAAGTGAAAATGTGGCCGTGCTTCTTCTGCTTTTCTCTGAGGAATTCAAGGGGGTTGGCACCAAACTGCAAAGCACAGCCCAGGTATGGAAGGAACCCATTCTCAAGTGGTGGCTCACCTTGTCGCCTACAAAACAAAAACAAAAGCTGAATTTAGAAGTATGCATAAAGAGACCTCCCCTAGGACTACTAGGTAAGTAAAATGCTGATGCTAGGCTTTCTGTAATGCGGAGAAATGTTAACACCCCACACCTCAAACAAATAGTATATTGACAATTTTCTCCCCTTTAAGGAGTAAGCCTCTTGTGAGGTCTGTGGTATACAAGAAAGAATAACTTTAATAGCCTGTATTATAATAAACATCAGAAACCACAATTTGATTATGTCAACTTTCTTTTCAAGAGTATTTTTTTTCAACTGTTTAAATGCAGAACTGTCGCCATTACCTAGCATACACATATGTAATCCATGCCATTAATATTGTCCGGTACATTTTTTGGCAATGGTATCCACAATTCGAATACCAAGGGGAATAGCCTTTTAGTGTAGAAAGCTTTTTTCTTACTGGCATATCCCATTTGGGCCAGATCCTGCTAAAAACAGTGGGAGTTTTGCCATGATCTTTGGTAAGCATAAGAGTTAGTCTTTCAGGCAAAGTGTCATTAAGCACATGCTTTAAGATAAGCATATGCCTAAATGATAGGTTTTTATTCTGAGTCAGAAAACTACTTTCCTGCATAAGGACACTATAGTTGTGAAGAAAACTTTCAGAAAATACTTAAGCTTTTCCAGTAAATTCCTGATGTTTATCAACTGAAGGTAACTATTTTCACCTTTTTTATTAAACATTTTAAAGAAAACCAAGAAAATGACTGCTGAAAACCACAAAATTACAATAGGTAAGCAAATTACTTACTCCTTATGCAAATGCATGAGTAGAATAAATGCTTTTAAGGAATATGTATTCAACATAGTAAGGTACATAAGTATTATCTGTATGAAACTAGACAACTAGATATGATAGGCTGATAATACGAAAATGTTTATAAGTAGGTATTAAACTATAGTTAGGTATAAGTAGCCTAGTAATTAGGGAAATCATAACATGTATATTCATATTTTAGATACCTCACTTATGCATAGATTTGTATCTACAGTTATTCCTAGGCATTACCTCACTATTATTAAAAAGCACATACACAATAATTCTGTTGTAAAAGAAATCTCTCAAAAGACCAAACTACAGTGTTGCTCATGCTATCCTGCATCTGTCCAACTGATAATCTTAAGATTACACTTCTTTTAGTTATGTACACAGTATTATTTGACAGAAATAAAGCCTACGTACACTGAGATGCATTTACAAGTAGATTCCTTACCTCCTCCTCCTCCCTAGAAGAAACCAAAACCCATAACAAAGTACTATCAGTGTTCCCCAGATCCATGATGCTACAAACATTTCTGATAATGCCCAAAAAATTCCAAGTGGGAAACTGGTAACAACCAGTAGGCAGGAGAAGTGACTGAGAATGATACAGAAGACAGTTCACAATTTATATACAGTAGGTACACCACTGTATCTAATGGCCTTCAGTCAACCTAGCTAAGCTATTGATTAACCATTTCTGGACAGAACCTATTTTGTCTCTGCTCTGACATCTCCCTACAAAGAGCTTCTCTGGATTGATGTAGAGAGTTGCAGCCATGGCCTTGAGCTGATGTGACCTATCATTGGCAGTTCCAAAGTAATCAAATAGCTGTAATAGTTGATAATTCGAAGGTCTGGCAGGTGTGTTTTGATCTATCCTGCAGATTTACCAATTGCAGTTTATAGTTCAAGTTTAGCAATATATGAAATGGATCCTGACAGTTGTCCAGAGGATTCAGTCTGGGATAAATGGTGGCTGCCATTTGTGTTGTCCTTCAGCTGCCAGCCTTCTCACCTTCTCCCTCCTTCTTCTGCTGGACTGGCCCAGCTTTAGTGGGTGGGGGTTCAGCTCTGCATAAAGGGATGACTGCAGAGATGGACTTACTCTTTCTAATAACATTTCTCTGGTAGAAAGGGAAAAATGGAATTTCTATAATGCAGCGTGGGAGAGAAGAAAGAATGATTAGGCAATCGTACTGGTTTAGGTTTTTTTCACTGTCCTTGGGTCATCTATAGTTTTCCATTAAAACATTCTCTCTTTCTATTGCTTACCTGTGAGGTTTCAAACTCTGGCTTCCTCCTAGCACTTGGCATAAAGCCACTAAAGAGGTAGCTCGGGTAGCACATAGTGCTACCATTACTCATTTAGGGCCTAATATGATTCTAAGAGAGAAACTGATGGGGTTTAAGCACTTTTTCAGGCTCACTTTTGCACCAGTTTTAGTTGGCATCCCTACAGCTCTGTGATTAAATAGTAAAGATTTGAACCTTTTGCTGTCCAAATCAAACACTACACTGACGGCAGAGTTGCAAATCTGGCAGATTGGAATATTGTCCTGGCTTTCAAGCCAAGAAAGGCAGTGAGGCAAGGGGTAACTCTGTGCACATGCCATTGCATTTGAGGCATTTTTTAAGTTACTACACTTAAGAAATAAACTCTTTACAGTACTGAGGTTTGCTCTCAATGTAAATGCCAACTGCTTTTATGTGTCAGCTCAAAATCCAGTCCATTTCCATTTAAGCACAGGTATTCCCTCTATTTTCCAAGAAAAACTGCTTTTCCACCAGCTAATGTATCCTCTTATAACAGAATTGCTTTACAAAAGCCTTGCTTTACTGTTACTGCTTCTTTCCATTATGGAAATTTCAGGTCTGGGTGTCATCTTTGACTACCTCGTATCTTCATCTTAAACAAATGTGATCATTTTATTACATTTTTGTTTAACTCTTATTTCATATGTAGGTCTCAGCCTTTTCATGTGAAAGTAACACTGAATAAGAAAGTTGGAAGCTTCTGTCATTTTTATATCAAGAAAAACATTTAACCAGCAACAGATAGCTTGTGGCTTATCACACTATCATGTCTTGCACCAAGTAGAACTGCCAGCCACACTTGCTTTATCTTTATATGCTTTAGATAGGCGTGCTGCAGTATGATGATGACATCATTTATAAATGGCATTCTGTTGCCACAACAGAATCACAGAATCACTACGTTGGAAAGGACCCACTAGATCATCAAGTCCAACCATTCCCATCAATCACTAAACAATGCCCCTCAGCAACTCATCCACCCATCTTTTAAACACCTCCAGGGAAGGTGACTCAACCACCTCCCTGGGCAGCCTGTTCCAGTGCCCAGTGACCCTTTCTGTGAAAATTTTTTTCCTGATGTCAAGCCTGAACCTCCCCTGGTGGAGCTTGAGGCCATTCCCTCTTGTCCTGTTCCCTGTCACTTGGGAGAAGAGGCCAGCAACCTCCTCTCTACAACCTCCTTTCAGGTTGTTGTAGAGAGGAATAAGGTCTCCCCTCAGCCTCCTCTTCTCCAGGCTAAACAACAGGAGTAATTTCTCTAAAGTTTCCCAATTTTTTTCTCTTTTTGATTTGCAAATATGTAAGTATAACCAGATGTAGGCACAGAACAGGAGGTGCTTGACAGCCTACCTTAAATAACGTTTTTTTTCTGTCAAGAAAATTAAATGTGCCCCATCTTTTCCATCTGAGAGACCTTATGTGGCAGAACCCTTGATAAATAACTATTATGACTGAACAGAATCACTCTCACATAGTTTGAGGTGCTTCCTTGTTTCTTAAACAGGCCAATCTATAGCCCCAAAGGAGGCTATAGATAAAACCTCATAACCTCCTATAACATAAGAGGTTATGAATGCAGTCGTTAAAAGCATACTGTCTCATTTTATCCTAGCTTTGTGAAGCAGATTCCTAGCTTACATGGTAAAAAGCATATTAGTGCAAAGAACTGACAGGGCTTGGGCTCAAGACTAGACTCAGGTCAATGACACCAGCAGGAAGAAAGCACCACGTGTCTTTGAACGTATAAGGCTTTGTCATTGCAGGTTTGAATCTGGGCGTTCATCACCTAAGAACAGTGGAGAAACTCTGTAATGCATTGGATGCTAGTTAGAAAAAGGAAAACATTTTAACTACTGTCATTTGATCTTTTGGTTAATCCCTAGGGCATGCTAAGCTAGAAGCAGTGCAAAAAGAGAAACTCAAGACAACATGGATGCAGACAAAGCAGCATGCTGACATTTTGTCCAGTAAGATGTGTTTAGCACCCACTCCCACCTCATCATCCCAGCTGCCCACAACAGCTGCAAGGTCAGCAGAGATATGGCTCTGCTTGCGTCTCCAGGGCCCAGACTTCTGTTGAGATTGGTACATGGTTACATTGCACCACCTTCCCCCAAAGGGCACCAAGACATTTTTTACCTAGGTACTCCCACTGGCTGTGGGCAGAGGCTGCCAGAAGCACTCCTGTCTGTCACCTCTGCTCCAGGTGATGAAGATTGTTTGATCATGGCCTCCACGGAGCCAATACTGCTCCCAGAAAGCAAGCAGGCCCAGCTTACTTCTGGAGAGAACCTCCAGTGATTCCTGAAGCCTAAGAGAAGTCTTCTGTCTTGCTTCCAGCTGCTCAGAAGCAACTCACTAATCATCCAAATCCCAAGTTCATCTCATATGTTGTAGCTGCATGGCTTTCATCAGTCATGACCCACACATGGTGTTCAAATAGGCAATAACAGATAGGCCAAGCTGAAGCGAATCATTTTTTCCAGGATTACTGATGGCTTCATAAGTCGGGAGCACTGAAGGGTGTGATGGAGTGACAAGAGGCTGCTGATTACATTTGGCAGTAAATAGCAAGTTGGCACACAGCTGACTATAAAACCTGTTCATTCACTGGAAGTAATAAGAAGTACACCCTACAAAGACTCGATTGACTTTTTTTCTTTTGCACATATTGCAAGAACTTCAATTTCATCTGAACTGCAATTTCATCATCAGATGAAAAACATTGAAACCTCACAACCCCCCCCATCTCAGCAGTGCAAAGGCAGCCCTGCAGCTGAAGCAGGAGCAGTCTGATGTGCTACAACCAGGAATGAAACATTTTAGCAGCTCTGAGGCATGTAGAAGATCCCTCAGAAAGACAGAGCAATACAGAAGGAAAGCATAAAGGAAAGTGTAGACAGTGAAGCTGCTTGTAACCCAGAACATTTTGCAACCAGAAAATTGCTAATAAATGACTATAGATCACCACCTACTGGTAAACCTCTTGAGTGTTGTATTCTACAGTAGTCATTGTGCTAGTCAGGATTTGTTTCCTATTTCTATTTATTTATATATATATATAAGGTATTTCTTCTACATGCCTATGTATTTTTCTTTGTATTTACATGGAAGTACAGCTTTTACATCAACTATCATACTGCTAATTTCTGTGGAAGAGCTACATGTTTATTCACAGTGGGTGTTTTGGAGGCAATGGACTGTTGTCTGCACTGATATGCTGGGTGATGCCACTGAGATTCATGACAGCTAAGCTGAAAACTTGGCTTTTCTGGGGTCACTACATATATTGCCATTGACTTCAGCAGAATTGGAGGTTTCACCAGCCATAAGAAGCAGCTATTTTAAGAAAAGAATGACAGCAGTCATCACACAAGATCTTGTACTGGCAATCCAGAAAAGTTCTTTTATAGCATCATTGCTGACTTAACACAGCCACAATATGTCTATAAACAAGAAAGCATCAGCAATGCTCCAGGCACAGAGGAGACAGTGCTGGCTGCCATGTCCACAAGCAACCACAGCTCTGACTACAGCATCCCATCGTCCAGCCTACCCTTGCTGTGGTTTTCCATAGATTAGCACCAGTTCCCAGCTACACTTGGGCAAAGACCTTCCCTTGCAGGGAGTAGCTAATAGCAGACAAGACATTAAGTCCTGTGACTCATCTCCATCACACTCCAGTTTTTCTGTGCTTCCCCCTTGAGGAAAAATTACTACTAGGAAATGGAATTACAGCACCTCTTGATTGCTGCCTCTTCTGATCCCATCTTATTTTCCCCAGTGGTTTCTGTTGAAAGAGCATAAACCAGCTACTTCTAACACATCATCATACCAGAAACGTAGTGTCTTCCCCAGAGAGACTGCAGTTCTCAAAATGAATCCAACAGATACCTAGCTGGATTCACCTTTTCTCCGTTTTTCTTGGGTCAATGCAAAAGGCGGAAGTCTTGCATACCTAAATAAAAATAGAATATCTAAAAGAATATGAGTAAAATGATATTAAAGAGACTGTAGAGAATTGTCAATCAGTTTAGTTATTTAATGATCTACACAATCTATAATAAATTCATACTACTATAGTATCACCCTGCAGCTCTGTTTTAGCAACTGTCATGGCTGTTCTAAGGACAGATTTTGTCTACATTGTGCTCTGCTTTCTGCAGAATTTGTGAGTCATCTGGCTCCAGGAAAATAGTGAGCTCAGATTTCTCTTTATTATTATTTACTTTTCCATAGATTGTTTGAATGTAGTGTGGTAGAGATGCATCTCTTCTGAAAGCTGATACCTTTGTGATGTCTTTGACCCTGTCTTTTTTTTTTTTCTTTATGAAACAGTCTGCATACACGATGCTTTGTATTTGCATTAGGATAATCAACATTGACTGGTTTTAAAGTTGAACAGGTTTGGGAACTGGGTTTATTTGCATCCTGTTTCAGTACAATTGCCCCTGAGCATTTAAACATTAGTATGGACATATGTTTCCTTTAATAACTAAGCTAATATTTATATCGCAGTATCCTCAGAACGTGCTCATATGTCAAATAATGAACTTTTCTTGCTTGTACCATATCAGTTAATTTTCTCTCTGGGATTTTCTTTGTTCTTTTGCAATGTCAATTCAAAATGTAGTAACCTTTCCATCAAAATGTGAAATGCATAATACTACTATCTTTCCTTTAATATCAAGCATTATAAACTAAATCTCATCAATAAATAACATCCTTCCATTTGAATGCGAGTATTTTAATGATATGTTGGATTCTGGCACGACAGGTTTCCTTAAAACTACAGAAAAGGGAACTACTAAACCAATAGTTACTGGCAACAATTAAGAATATTACAATTTAAGTTAGTTACTTTTTTTCTAGGTATCGCAGAGAAGAAACTAAAGAAAGGGAACAGTTATGAAAGCGGGGACAAAAGAGAACTAAGATGGGAACCCAAGCAGGGAAAGGAAATGTATGCAGAATAAACCATGGGGAGTTATTACTGCTCAGCCAGTGCAGCAAACTGCATATTCTTAAAACAATATTTTTAAACTCAGGAGCTGAATCATATCACTTGAGAACAAAACAGCAGCTTCTGTATTATCCTATTACACCTAAAAGCCTAATTGCAGGCACTTGGAACAGTAAACAGGGAGAAATCAAACTCAGATGTGATTAAAAAAATTATGCAGCTCATTGCTACCAAATGATTTTTTGGAGAAAGGTAGTTAGGTAGCAAGCCAGTCAAAGATTACTGCAGTACAACTGTCTGGATAAACATGACAAGCTATTCTGGGCTGCCCCAGCAGATGGAGCAGTAATGTAACAGCACCTTCTGCCTCACTTTGCTCTCCTTTGCTTTTCTTATGCTGCTGCTTTTTGTAGACTGCCCTGTCTCATGCATACCGTTGTAGCTTATTAGTTGTTCTTTTGCAACTTGTGGCACGTATTTGATTGGACTCAATGATCGTGGGGGTCTTTTTCAACCTAGTGATTCTGTGATACTGTACTCATATGCACGAGTTTAGCCATCCACTAAATGTAGCTCTTAATTCATGTCTCCTACTTCATCAAACTCACAACCCACTTTATGCCTCCATTTAGAAGCCACAGACACTGAGATTTTGGAAGGTTCCTTTGCATCTAAGATTACACCAGCAATAGCAAGCGGTGTGAAACAACAGGAGTGGATATGTAGAGTAAAATACTGCTGAAGACCTGCTGTCCACTCTTTATGTATTTTTGGGTTTTTTTTTCCTTCTCTCTTCACACTAGCTGTCTGGCCCAATGGACTAAATACTCACCAGCAGAACAGACTAGATTTACATTTATCTAAAATAAAAAAATGCACTTTGTGAAGCCCAAGACTGCCTCACCAAATGCAAACCAAAGCTATATAAGAGAGGACATCTGTTAAAGTTTGGTTTGCACTCCTGATCTAAACTAAAGCACTAAACTATGAATGCCCAAGTTTATTACTACAACCATACGTATGAACTTCCCCGTGTTTTACTTACATATCCACGTAGGTACTATTTCATGTATCATACTGAATATCTAAATCTCACGATTATCAGGGAAAAGATAAAAAGCTGGCCAAGCAAGTCAAAACAAAGGCTCAAGATCAGCAAGGAGGCCCAAACTCCAAAAAGAACGCACGAAAACCTGCCACAGATACCTTGGCTGTTGGTTTATCAGATGCCTTAAATGGAAACTGAAGGACAGTAAGAGAGAAGGGTTGTTTTCCTGTTCTCCCCTACAAGGCAGCCATCTAGATGTAATCAATCTGGTTTTAGGTTTAGCAGACTGGAAGATAGCTGCAAGGCTTTGGTGATATAATAGGAGAAGGCAGAGACTGGCTGGCCAGTTTGTAAAGGACTGGGCAGGCATGTAAGAAAATATTAAACATAACCAGTGACACCAGTATTTCTTCTGGGAAAAGCGTAACATCCTCAGAATCATTCTGTTGTTTACAGATATTTCTATTTCTCTGTGCTGGTGTCCCACTGGTTCTTCAGCTTGGTTTCTGTTGGTTTAGCAAACCCTGCATCAGGTTGCTGAGAGGTTGCTACGTGCTCCTTTTGCCCTTATAAAGTGATGACCCCGTGCACTGGGCATCCTCCCTCACTGCAGTATGGAAGGAAATCCAAACGTCCACCACGTTACTGGCCTGATGCCATTTTGACTGGTAGCCACCATGGGACCTGCAGTCACAGCAGGGTCCCTCCCTTCAGGCTTTAGCCACTGCAGATCTACTGGGAGACAGAGGCCTACAGGAAACCACTGGTTGGAAAACTTCAGTGAGTTACCCCTGAGGGTGATTTCAGTGGCTGTTGTAGACAGTTTGGGACTGGAGAAGTCTACAGAAGTTTGGGGGAAATGGAGAAGCTGAGAGCATTCTCAGAGAGCATCCTTGGTGGATTGCTGCTACCCTGCTTGCCTGTGTATGAGAAATTTTGTCTAGAACAGCTCTATGTGAACATAGCTTTTAATGTAGATCTGAACTTGATTGTACTGTGCAAAATGGAAAGAACTAGATGAAGTGTGGGGCGCACAAGCTATGCAACTGAGCGACATTTTACTCTTCCAAGGGAAAATACACACATCCTCCTACTACTAGAATGACCTGAATATTATATTTTACCCACCTCTATGTGCTGCATTTTATATTACATTATTTATTGTGGGATGCAAGCAAAGAATTCAGGAGTAAGTACCTTTCCATATTGCAGTAGAAATGTACCAGTCATAGCTTCAGTCCTTTTCTGTGATATACTCCTCTTCATAATCATATTTCTATGCAGTCAAAGTTTTTATCTTTTTTTTTTTCAGCTAGAGGGAACTATAGCAGTGAACAATGTCTTTGTTCAGCAGAAGAAATGAAAAATGAGGCATGATGTTCTAATACACATAATATGAAAGCAACTTCAAAGTGTGAGGCTGCTCAACTGTCCAGATCAGATTAAAAAGAGATGATTATGGGACTACATAAACAAGCTGTCCAAAGCACAAAGCTTCACACGTGAACTAGCCTTCTGGTCTGAGAAAACTGAATTGCAACTGAATGCAGATGTCTAACTTGAAAAACTATGTATCTGTGCTAATGTTTAATAACTGCTATAATATTACATTTTACTTGTTTCTTTCTATATGTTTTTATATTATTTTTTCAACTCAAACAGGCGAAGACCAGAGCTCTACCTTTTATGGCTTTGCTTTGCAGGTGAAAAGACTTAAAACACTATTAGTAACACAAAAATGAAAAAAAAACCACAAAAAAACCATGGTAACATAGAATAGAAAAAACTGATAGATGAGGGATGACAAGAATTGCAGAGAACAGGAGCTGAAGAAGATAAAGACAAAATATAAGATAAAAGACAGAAACATTGAAACAGCTGGAGAGCTTACAAATGGGAACAAATGACTGCTTTCCTAAACAAACTGACAAAGGTGCTCCTGTACCCATATGACTCAAGACTTCGATCTCATAACTTAAACAGGTTTGATGTAGTCAGAAAAGCAGTGGCAGAGTTCCAAAAACTCCTCACTCCTGAGCTACAGAAAACATTTGACTTGCTGAGTCAGTGTGGAGGCAGCTCCCCAGAAAAGCAAGGGCACTGTGCCAAGACCAACATGTGTCTTTCTATGAGCTGCCTTCTGATTGCTCATGACAATTCAAGTTCCCACAACAGCCTCCCCTAGAATTTTCAGGTTGGTCTAAAGACTTCCAGTGGTGACAGATGTGAAAGGGAAACGCTAACTGCTCAGCTGTGGTAATTGGTGACCACGGAAAGATCTGGCAGGAAGGGCAAGGAGGCTTAACTGCAAGAAGGGGTTAAACTGTCTGGAAGCAGGAATGCCAGAGACAGAACAGACTCCTTGCAAGGGAGTGAAGTTTCCCTTAGTGATAAGAAACAGCCTCAGCATTGTCTTGTAGCCATCCGGGAATGAGAGAGTTCAGGAGCCCAAGCTTTGGGCCACCTTTGGGCAGCAGAGCTCGGCTGGAGAAGGCACCCGCTGGAGAAGGCACCCACGGCAGGGCTGAGGCTGGAGAAGGGACCCATGGCAGCGCTGAGGTGCCCCAGGCAACCGCCCTCAGGACCAGTGCTGATCCAAGTGTATATAAGGAATCTGCTAGTGACACGTAAATGCAGTGTCCATTAAGACCGTTGTATTATGGTGGGACTCATCATTTTTTTCCTTTTATATTTAAGTGCAAACATATGTTTAATTCATTTAGAGGGGTACCATAAAAATCTTCACTTTCAGCTGCCTCTAGTGTACCACTGTGATCCAATAAAGGCAGAACACAGAGGTATGTTATGCCAAGTTATTTTATTTGCATATTTTGAGGCCAGAGGGATCTGTCTGTAGCCCTCTAGTCTGGCTTCATGCTTCATCTAGGCCACAGAACATCACCTAAATTGGAGACCAGTATTGGCCTGAACCAGACAGCACCTAATGTGAATGTATAAAATGTTGATTGAGAGACACTGAGAGAAAGCACAAAGCATTGAACCCCTGGGGAGGTAAAAATTACTGTTGTTGTGAAATATATGCTTTATTTCTTCTACACCTACCTTCCCTTCCTAGTCTTTACAACATGAAAACAAAGAATACAGGTTTTAAAACATTGAAACGTGTACGTCAAGGATAGGAAAGAGTTGCTCAGGCTCTTTAAGTCCTTTCCAGTGAAGTCCCACTTGTGGATTAAGCACAGGAAGAGCACAGTCACCCCTCCCGCCTGTCCGTGTAGAGCTAAAATCCACCCATTCCTTGCCTCTCTTTCCCATCTCTTCTCTTCTAGGACTGACTCAGGGTTATGCATGAAGGAGCCTGTTGTCTGCAGGACCTCTGCTTCATCTGTTGTAAAGGTTGTAAGGTGTCTAATGAATGATGAGGAGAGAGGAACATCTTACTGCCTACGCCCTGGATGGGCAGGCTGCAGAGTTGCATTCTGTTCCCACCTCTGCCGCAGAGGTCTCCTGTGGTGACAAACAAGTCCTATCGCCAGGGTCTCCACAAGTGGTTCCTGTGTTTTCCTTATTTTCCAGTTGCCCTACAGAGACCCTAGAGACTAATTTGCCGAAGTGCTGGATGCATGCAACCATGAGTGAAGTCAGAAAGGTAGTGATTTAACAAAAAATCTTCTGTATTCTGACAAACATGAGACAGTTTTGTAGAACTGAGAGCTCAAAATAAAGCATTATGAGTATATTCAGCTTAAGTGTCTGAATTCCCTGTCTGTATCCTGGGAATTATGATAGAAAATTTGTAATTGTTTGCACAGCACTCAAACACTAAAGTGTTACTTAGAAAAGATGGTGACAACATTAGCATTTCCATCTTTAGAGCAAAGTTTGAATAGCAGACAGGAAATCAGGCATGAAACTGCCAAGTGAACAGTGGAAAATTATACATTCACTGAGCACCATCCACCCTGTGGACTGAGGAGGGGACAATAAACGCAATATGTTACATTGCCCTGAAAAAGACGTGATCAAACATATATAAACAGGGAGTCAGAGCAAAGTAACCCATGCAATCATAATTCCAGCAGTTTCTAATGTCAAGTATATTACTGGAGCAAAGCTCCTGTAATGTAATTTCTTCTGTATGGCAGGGTTTTTGGCAGAAATTCTTGTTTATCTATGCAAACTCCAAAAATTCTTGTTTACAAAGTCTAAAGGTTTCTCAGCACAGCTCAGTGAAATGCAGCACAGTTACCTAAGCTGGTTTGGGGCTGGTTTGTTCTAGAAACACAAACAATGTGTCAAGATACGCCTTGTACCTGGCTTAGAGCAGGACCGTTATTATCCTCATAATTACCCCAGGTACAGAACCACATTAACACAATTATTCTACTTCCAGTACTGACAGGGTACTATCTTTTTGTACATGTTTTGAGTAACCATTGATAATGTCTCATTGTTGAATGAGGGGAGAGTTTCCTAACAAACAAAATCTCAACTTGTTTCCAGCTTCAAAGGAGAAATGTGAATTTTTGGGTAGCAACCATGCATTACTTCATTAATATTTTTGCAACTGCTGAGACTGATACTGATCCGTAGGTGGTTTCTGTTGTTCTTGGAAAGCTGGCAAAGGAATAGTAAAAACCCACAAACAGTATATTGACAATAGAAAATAGCCACACTATTGCCCATGGGTGTGCTAATTTCAACAAGCAAAATCTGGTAACTTGGCCATTTGTTCCACCTCTCTCAAACAGCAGATAATCTTTTTGCAGATATCTCAGGCACTAATCAAAAGCCATTTGTTTGGGTGATTCACCTTCAACTCCTTAGAGCTCCCCAGCCTCACTGAAGTTGTTGGAAAGGTGTGGCTGGGTCCTTCTGCTGTCCCATTCTGAACTCCGGGGCACAGACAAATCTTCCTTGTCCCACATCCTTAGTTCATGTCACAGAGTGACTGAGGCAGGTGCTATCCCCTTCCAACCTTTGGTTTGCCCAGGAAGGAATCTCAGACCTGTGAGTTAGATTCTAAGAATAGCTGGTCTGTGTTTTCAAAGGATGAGGGCTCTGATATGTAAGAAACTGTCCTGGTTGCACAGATTAGACATCACTCTTTTCTTGCAATTATATTTCTGGTTTACTATGTTTTAGTCCTACATTTAAATGAACAATAACTCTGAGAAAGCTTTTCAATACAACAAGGTTAATTTTCTCTGTACAAAAGCTGGTTTTAGCAAGGAAGCATCCTCATGTTGTTCTTCAAAATCTTAATTGAAATTGTGTTTCATATGTTTGGAGATGAAGATGATGAGATTCACATTTGTTACCAAGGTGGACGTCCCCCAGGTGGACAGGGTACCAGAGCTACTGCCTGTAATGTGAACTTTATTTATTCTAAGATTACGTGTGGTTAATAAAGCACACACAGTATGCCCAGCAAGGAATAGACTATATGAAGCCACCTTCTTTATGATGATGTCCTAGCAAAAATGACCATCCATTACAGTCTCATGGGTAAAATCAGGAAGCGTGCATAGACAGTGCAGGTCTGACATCCACTGACAGATGCTGCTACCTTGATAGCAGGCAGTCTCAAAAGACCACGTTGAGATAAAATAATGCAGAAATAGCAGATAACCTAGCTTTCTGGATAACAGATCAGTGTCATCACTAGCTGGACAACTGTCAATTGCACACCTGCAATTTCCATTCTACATGGGCACTGCAGTGGTCTTGATTCTTCAGGCTGGGTGTAGGGCTTGACTGCATTGAGCTCATTGCAGGATCATAGAATAACAGTTCGAAGGGACCTTTAAAGGTCACCTAGTCCTATTCCCCCACAGTAAGCAGGAACATCTTCAACCAGATCAAGTTGCTCAAAGCCCCATCCAAACTGACCTCGAATATTTCCGGGGATGGAGCATCTACTACCTCAATGGGCAAGCTGTTCCAGTGTTTCATCACCCTCATTGTGAAAAACATTCTCCTTGTATGTAGTCTGAACCTACCCTCTCTTTAGTTTAAAATCATTAGCACTTGTCCTATTGCAACAGGCCCTGCTAAAAAGTCTGTCCCCACCTTTCTTATCAGCCTTTATTGAAAGGCTGCTATAAGGTCTTCCCACAGCCTTTCCTTCTCCAGGATGGAGAGTTACACCCTTGTTCTGAGCGTGCAAAGTTTTGAACCTTTCACTGCACTTATGTTAAAAGTCACTTTTGACTACACATAAAATCTAGCACAACAAAAGCAGCAATGATCTGTTGTTATTAAACCAGTGCTAGATTCCTCCCTCTTCTCCCTTCTCCTCATCCAAACACATCAAACACGGAATTTTTATGAACTCATGCCCTAAGCCCAGCATGACACTTGATATACATTTAGTGATCTGTAGTTGCATGACTCAGTAGCTGATAGTTCAGGGGATCACACAGGAAGGTACCAGGTCCAGCTGATTTTTTAATACAGAAACAGGAGCCTTCAGAGCAGCCAGAGAGGGGCTGTACCTCCGTATTCAGCACCCTGGTGGCTGCTATACCAGCACTGTGCATCCCTGTGGAAAGATGCTGGCAACTGGAGAGGATCAAAGAAGCTTATGAGGACTAGAAAATACATTGCAACAAAATCTCTTTTTAGCTTAATCAGGGTTATAATTACGCAGGCAGTTGAAATGATGAAACAGTCTGTTAGTGCTACAAGGAAGGGAATCACCATTTGTTCTCATTCCCATTTCTTCTTCCCACTCCTCTTTTCCCCTGTTTCCAGCCTCATCCTCCATTTCCCTGCTGTAGTTGGTGTTGGTGCTTGCGAGATCCTTTTGTTGCTGGTTTGGTTCTCTAACCCAGCAGAAAAACATGCATGTTTTTTGGTGGATTTGATTTCTGCTGTACCTGTGAGTTAAGACGTCCCATGGGAAGAGCCTGACAACTGTTGGGACTGGAGGAAGACTAGAGGTAGGAGCACATCTCCTTCCTCACTGAGGGTGAACGGTTAAACTCAAGTGAAGAAAAGCTTTAGGGCATCCAGCACATTTGATTATCTATATGATGAAAAAGCTTTGACAACAGGCAGTCTAGCGAAGAAGGATCTTTAAGACTGAGAATTGATGCTAGAAAAGTTCAAGCTATAAATAAGGCAAATGTAGAATAATTATGGGTAGCATGAAAGACTCAGTTTCTGAGCTCCTCTAGGGATATTTCAGTCACTGGTTTACTTCTCATCATGGTTTCTCCAGTTGTGCTGTGTGACAGCCAGACACTGGTGGGAGAGGGTCCACACAGGCACTGGACCACGGGCCGGGTGATGTGGTCACACCAGCCCTGATGTGTCCCAGCTCACTGATGCCCGTCCAAGAAACATACAAACCAATGCTGACACAAGGCAGTTAGCAGATCATGCTTTATTACAGGAAAAAAAATAACAGAATCATAGAACCGTTTGGGTTCGAAATGACTTTAAAGATCATCTACTTCCAACTCCCCTGCCATGGGCAGGGACACCTCCCATTAGACCAGGCTGCCCAAGGCCCCATCCAACCTGGCCTTGAACACCCCCAGGGATGGAGCAGCCACAGCTTCCCTGGGCAACCTGTTCCAGTGCCTCATCGCTCTCATGGTGAAGAGATTCTTCCTTATGTCTTGTCTACATCTGTCCCTCTGCAGTTTATACCCACTGCCCCCAGTCCTGTCCCTACAAGCCTTTGTGAATAGCCCTTCCCCAGCTTCCTTGTAGCCCCTTCAGGTACCGGAAGGCTGCTCTCCTTTATTGGGCACTGGCAGGGGCTGCCCAGGGAGGTGGTTGAGTCACCTTCCCTGGAGGTGTTTAAAAGACAGGTGGACGAGGTGCTGAGGGGCATGGGTTAGTGACTGATGGGAATGGTTGGACTCGATGATCCGGTGGGTCTTTTCCAAGCTGGTGATTCTATGATTCTCCGATTCCTCGAAGCCTTCTCTTCTCCAGGCAGAACAAGCCCAACTCTCTCAGCCTGTCCGCACAGGGAAGGTGCTCCAGCCCCCTGACCACCTTTGCAGCCCTTCTCTGCACCCGTTCCAACAGCTCCATATCCTTCTTATGTTGAGGACTCAAGAACTGGACACAGCACTCCAGATGCGTGTGGTGGAGAATGAGTAGGAAATTGCCCTTTTTCCTCCGTTAAGGGGACAGTAGAGGCGAACGAAGGCTGCAAAACGCAGCGCACGCACGAAGAACCCCTCCCCGCTCCCGCAGCGGAGCACCCGCCGCCGGGCTTCGCGCCGCCCCCGCCGCCGCCGAGCATGCGCGGGGCCGCGCCGCCGCCTCCGCCCCTCTCCGCGCCGAGGGCCCCGACGAACGGCAGCAGCCGCCTGTGCCGGAGGTAAAGGGCGAGCTGGGGCCGGGCTCGGGCTCCCCGCCGCGGCCGGGGTGGCGTGCGGGAAGCGGGGGTCGCCGGCGGAGCTGAGGGGCGGGGCGGCGGAGCCTGGGGAGGGGGTAGCGGGGTAGGCGGCGGCGGAGGAGGAAGGGGAGGAGGGCAGCGCTCGGTGCCCGCTGCCGCCGGGGAAGCCGTGTCCGTCCCCCCCGTGTCCCCCCCCCCCCCCCACCCCGGGGTCAGAGAACGCTCTCTGACATCAAAAACTCTGAGAGTTTCTTTATATCCAGGTGTTCAAGGCCAGGTTGGATGGGGCCTTGGGCAGCCTGATCCGGTGGGAGGTGCCCCTGCCCGCGGCGGGGGGGTTGGAGCTGGATGATCTCCAAGGTCCCTTCCAACCCAAACCATTCTACGAGTCTGTGATCTACGTGGCCTTTCGCGAGCTCGTGGATCCTGCTGGAATGAACTGGGTAGCAAAGGGGCGACAGTCTCATCCTCTTCAGTTTTTGCCTGAGGCTCTGGCATTTGTTATAACTTATTCTGAGTAGATATCGCCGCAGGATGCCATGTGCCTCTTGGGGCGAGCGAGCCCCGCTTCGGGTCTGAAATGGAGGCTGCAGGTTTCAGGGATAAATGCGTAATGAGGCTGTTGGAAGGGAAACACTGAGTTATTAGCGGAGAATGCCTCTTGCAAAACAGTTCGTCACTTCTGTGACAGGCAATAGGACAAAGGGGAATGGCCCCAAGCTGCGCCAGGTGGGGTTCAGATTGGACATTAGGAAAAAATTTTTCACTAAAAGAGTCATCGGGCACTGGCACAGGCTGCCCAGGGAGGTGGTGGAGTTGCCATCCCTGGAGCCGTTTAAAAGACGGGTAGATGAGGTATTTAAAGGTATGGTTTAGTGGCAGAGAGGTAAGGCTGGATTCAGTGATCTCAAAGGTCTTTTCCAACCTGGTGGTTCTATGATTCTGACGTCTCAGCCTGACCTCCGTGAGGTTTTTGTCCTGGATCTGCTTTAGAGGTGAACTTCCACGGTTTGTAAGCTTCTAACTTCTGGAACTGAAAATCAGTGTTTGCATGTAGGTGGTGGCTTTGTGGCCTCTTGTAATCCATGGACCACTAGCAGGGAACACTTGTGGGTGGCATTTTTTGTTTCTTCCCCCTGCCCAAGTATTGGCTGCTGGTTCTTTCGGAGCCGGTGTTGCTACAGGCTGGCCAGAGTTGGGGTTCAGCTGGATCTGCTGCGTTCAGCTCCCACACTCTGACCCAGAGAGTTTGCCAGGAAGCCCATTTCATCCCAGCTGTAGCATCGAGGGCAGTTTGGGACCAGTCCCACCTGCAAGACTTCCTGCTGGCAGCCCCCCGGGTGTCACAAGTGCCGTCTTCTCACAGTCTTCAGCCAGTGGCCCAGTACTTCCCTTTGGCAGACAGGATCTGCTTAGCAGGACGTGCTTACTAGACACTGGCAGTCAGACTTTCCAGCCAAGAGTACTAAGAAACAAGGAGAGGTCTTCACTGCTGGATTTTGTGGGTCAGTGGCTGAGTTATGGCTGTCCCTCCAGCCCCACGCTCTTCCTTTGGTTTTCACTTTCGTTTTCCTAAACGCTTTTCTTTCTCATAGGATGCAGGAATATGGAAATGATCAACAAAAATTATTCTGGTGTTGATGTAGATTTTTAATAAAGAGGTTGTAGTGACTTGTTTTTTATGGAAGCCACTCCCCAGCTCCTAAAGCAGTTACAGCACCTGGTGAAGCCCTTGTTTTGTGCTGTGAATAAGGTTGCACAGAAGTCATGGACAAGTTCTTCCTGAGGTTACTTGTGGTCTCTGACAATGGCCGTTGTTATTACAAAATTGTATTTTCAACTAAATACAGTATTTTTGTGGGTCTCACATTGCCTAATGAGGTAATTGTGGCATTTGTGTTACAACTGCCTATGCAGAAATTGAAAATACCACATGGAAAGTTATGAGCTTCTTGAATGCAGTTACAGTGGTGACAGTTACTCTGGCTATTTAGTTGGAAAACCAAAGGTAGTTACTGGTGAGATTTTAACGAGAGAGCTGACCAGGCAGCTTCTTGGTAGCAGTGACAAACACTGGGGTTTGTGAGCTCTTTGCTGAGGAGTGAAGATTCCTGGGAGGTTGTGAAGTGGCTGGATGAGCTGCTGGAGTCTCATCTTATGCGATTTAAGGACTACCATATGGTTAGCTTTGCTAATACTCTTCTACAGGAAACACCATGCTCCTGTTTGTAAAATAGAGGAAGGTTGAGGTTGCCAGTCTGTGACAAATGTCACCAGTAATCACATGCAGAGTGATACTGGCTGTGGAGAAATAAAGCTAGACGAGATGTAAATGCGATAGGCTTTGCGGTGTAGGAGTGAGTCACTGGGACCAGGGATCCAGCAGACTCTGTACTGTGTTGTGCAGATACCAGAGCTTGCCATCCACAGAATGCTGCTCCTGTGATCCTCGTCACCCTCAAATAGGGTGACTCCTTTGGGAATGCACTGTCCTTGCTCTGCCCTCTTTTCCTGCCAGTGTGCTGCTGGGAATGTGCTGGCTTTGAATGTGTGCCAGAGCTTGGTCTTGTACCTGAGTGTACTAGGGCAGCTGTAGCGTAGGCGTAGATGGTGTGTCTGATGCTGTGTGTGACTTGACTGATGTTAGCAGCAGAATGCCGCATTCCAGCACCGCTTACCTGAGCAAGGGGTTTGCTGAGGTTTTGCTTGTATTTGCTGTTACCCATTCTGAAAGAGCAGAAACACTCGATCGTTTTGTGTCAGTGCTGGAATAAAATAGAACTTTCAACTGGTTTTCATAGAACATTTTGGGTTGGAAGGGACCTTAAAGATCATCTATTTTAAGCCCCTCTGCCGTGGGCAGGGTCACCTCCTACCAGACCAGGCTGCTGAAGGCCCCATCCAACCTGGTCTTGAACACTTCCAGGGAGGGGGCATCCACAACTTTCCTGTGCAACCTGTGCCAGTGTCACCACCCTCATCATGAAGAATTTCTTCTTAACATCCAGTCTACATCTTCCCCCTTCCAATTTAAAGCCATTCTCTGTCATCCTATCACTGCATTCTCTGATAAAGAGCCCCTCCCCAGCTTTCCTGTAGGGCATTTTCAGGTACTGGAAGGCCACTGTAAGGTCTTCCTGGAGCCTTCTCTTCTCCAGGCTGAACGACCCCAATTCTCTCAGACTTTCCTCATAGCAGAGGTGCTCCAGGCCTCTGCTCATCTTCGTGGCCTTCCTGTACACCCATTCCAACAGTGTCAGTAGTGTCAGATACAGTAGTCCAGGTGTGGCTTCACAAGAGAGGAGTAGAGGGCGAGAATCACCTCCCTTGACCTGCTGGCCACACTTCTTTTGATGCAGCCCAGTATGTGGTTGGCCTTCTGGACTGTAAGTGTACATTGCTGGCTCAATGTGTTTTAAATGTGTATGTTTAATTCGTAAAGCTTCCAGGCTTCAACTGCGTTTGGTTTAGTTGTAACAATTAGTCAGAAATGTCAGCAGCAATTAATTATTACAACATAACTGGCCATGCATTCACAGTTCAGATCTCTGTCACATTTAGGGCATGCTTTTTTTAAGTTTTAATTGTAGCTTGCCATGATAGTGGAGCTGCTGGGCAGTCTGCTGAACAAATAGAAAAGCTGTTGATGAGCTCAGTGTAATATGAAGAGATGTCTATTGTGTTACTGCAATATCATATTAGGCATCAGTGTGTGTTGTTTCTTTAGAAATCAACTTAATATCTGCACTTAGAGAAGCAGTAGCTCAAGGATTTATTCCAGACCAAAAGTGATCACTGCATTTTTGCTAAATTACTACACGAATAAGTACCTCTCTTCTTTGCATGAGAAAATGAATCCCCAAACCAAAAGCTTTTAATAGAGCTGCCTCAAATTCTGCTCTCAGTGCCTTCTCTAACATGCAAAACTACATCAGTTTGCTGCTTTCTGATTCTATTCCTCTCCCCCCTCAATAAAATGTTGCCATGTGTTGATGTGAAATGTTTTAACGTGGTCTTGAAAAGTTCAGCTGACTGGTCTCAGTGAAAACATGAGTCAAGGAGCATTGGAAAAGGAGATTTCATAAAGCCTCCAAGTGCTCTGCTTTAGCAGAGCTGGGTGTCGGCATGGTGCCTTAGAGGATCACGTGAAGGGTTTTTTTTTTTTTGGTTTTGCCTGTTTTCATTTCCTTAATTTTTTTTTTTGAGTCTGTGTGGTTTTGTTTTGTGTCATTGCTTCCTGGTAAGTTGTCACAGGGCACTCCCAGCATCACATGAGAGCTATCCTGAAGGCTCTGTGTGTTTTGAAACTTACTGCTGACTAGATCTGGCTGCTTTATGGTCTCTTACTGTGATTAATGTGTTGCAAATGGACACAGGAAGCCAGTTCTCTTTAGTGGCTTCTTACTGGAACATCAGAACTGATGGAAGTATTGAGATACTTTGGATCACAGAGCGAAAGCTTCTACACTTGTGTAGAAATACTGTCCCAGTTAAGAGGAGGAGTTTATGCGGAAGATGATTAGATTTTTTTCTCTTAACCCACATCATCATTGCTTCCTGGCCTCCTAAAGCCTGTTTGTGCAATGCTCCTTGTTAAATGGTATGGTTTTGTCTGTATAAGGCTTTCTTATCTTTGAGACCTAAAGTTTGAAAGTGCTGAGTGTATTAAATACAGCCTATTATGTAAAGGCTATTGTTGATAATAGATTAAATGGGTAGTCTTAATGGAACTTACCTGCAGTGCCAGCTTGCTGAGACTTGCAGGTCACATATCAACTGGCTTGCAGGTCACAGATCACTTACTTAATGCTTTACGTCTGTTTTCTTTTTGTCTTCTTTTTTTTTAAGACGTAATCCTGAGTAAATATCTAATGGCTAACTCTCTTGGTTTTTGTCTTCCCTCTAAGCAGTGATACTGCATCAAAATGTCTCTCTATCCTTCCTTGGAAGATCTGAAGGTGGACAAAGTTATTCAGGTATGGTGGGCTTTAATAACATGAGTTTTGATCGTAACATTATATCTGATATTTAATCTAGGGTAGGGGATACTTCTGTTGTAGGTGGGAATTTGTTTTACCATGGCACTCCACAAAGGGAAAGACAAATGTTTTACTTTATAGCTTGTTATAATATGATTAATGCTTATTTTACACTGTTTGGTATATTTGTATTGTTCTGTGTATTCATTTATAGTAATTTGTCTTTAATGTATCAATATGCTTGGGGGTTTATGAAGTACAGGTACTTGATCTTAAGTAGGCAAACATAGTCTCTTCTCATACTCCAGCTCTGACGTGATGATTAGGTATTGACTGAACCTGCTGTGTCTCATTGTCGATGTCCAAACCTGTGGCAGAAACCTTTCAGGGTCAGTTGGCCACAAAAAGATGTCATCTGGAGTCACAGACTTGTCCTGTAGCTATTTCATAGTAGTAACCAGTTCTCTCAACACTTACTAAGATGATCACATTTGTGTAAAACCCTTTATGTGTAAGAATATTGGCAGCTTTATTATCAGAGAGAAAAAAAAAATGTGAAACACAATGATGAAAAACATTTTAATGGATGAGAACTTCTATGAGAAATTGGACATGTATGTGTTTTATGAGGAGTTTCCTTGCTTTCTTCAGTATTTTACATAACTTCCATTTATTTCCTGGACTTAGATTCCTTCCCAGTTTAAACAACAACAGGGAGTTATACTGCATTGTAAAGTGGTGCTGCTTCTGTCCTTGTCCTTCTCATTGGGAAGCAATCAAGCAAACTGCACAGCACAGAACAGCTTATTAATTCTCCTGTGTGGTCCCAAAGCAGAGTGCTTCAGTCTTACCCAGCTTGAAGTTGTGGGCACTGTGTTGGGGTTTCTCCTTGTTGTGTCCGCCTGCACTTTCCCACCCTGTTCTTATCTCACTGAAGTCCTTTATCTACAGTCAGGTAATGCTGAACTGAAAAAATAAAAACCTAGCCTGGAGCCAAGAATGTGCTCCTTCAGACTTTTAAGGACCAGCTGCTAGAGTTTATGTATTACAATTACAAATTAAATTCGTACTGCTTAACTTCTGAGACCACTGAATGAAGCAGAGAAGAAATGGAAGTAGGATATCTCTATGCTGATTCCTGTAAACCTTGGTACATATTCTGTCATCTTATAGAACAGGAACTCTTCTTGCACGTTCTTACCCATACATACAGCAGGGCTTATGAACTTGGGCAGAGTGCCTTGTGCATGTGACCTATGCCTGTAGTCTGTTGTGGGGTTTCACCGACAAATTTAACAGTAAACCCTACAGAGGTTTCTATAGGGAACATAATAAATTATTCCATTAAGCTAGTTTAGTCTTTGATGACACTGTAATCTCAAAGGTCATTTTTCCAGAAACCAATTCACACAGGACAGATGCCTGCTGTCATACTTAAAGATGACTGTCCACTCAAAGTTTCCTGGTGGAAAAGGGCTTAGGGTTGCTCTTTGAGAGCCAGTTGAACATGAGCCAGCAGTGTGCCCAGGTGGCAAAGAAGGCCAACAGCATCCTGGCTTGTACAAGAAATACTGTGGACAGCAGGACTAGGGAAACGATTGTCCCCCTGTACTTTGCAGTTCACCTTTGGGCCCCTCACTACAAGAAAGACGTTGAGGTGCTGGAGCATGTGCAAAGAAGGGCAGTGAAGCTGGTGAAGGGTCTGGAGCACAAGTTACATGAAGAGCAGTTGATGGAACTGGGGTTGTTTAGTGTGGAGAAAAGGAGACCAAAAGGAGACCATATTGCTCTATATAGCTACCTGAAAGGAGGTTATAGGGCAGTGGACATCGTTCTGTCTTCTCAAGTAACAAGTGATAGGACAAGAGGAAACAGCCACAAGTTGTACCAGGGGACACTTAGTTTGGATATTAGGAAGAATTTCTTTACTGAAATAGTGGGGAAGCATTGGAATAGGCTGCCCAGGGAAGTGATTGGGTCACCATCTCTGGAGGTATTTAAAATACATGTAGATGTGGCACTTCTGGACATGGTTTAGTAGGTGTGGTGATGTGGGGCTGACGATTGGACTTGATCTTAAAGGTCTTTTCGAACCTTAATTATTGTATGATTGTATGAAATTAGGATTTCACAGAGTTCTGCCACTTGATGAGTGGGATGTCAGGCGAGACAGCCTGTGAGAAAATTCTTGTAGGGGTGAGAGAGAAGGGAGGTAGAGCCAAAAGCATTTGAATACAGATCCCTGGGGGAGAGGCTTGGGTGTTCTTGTTGCCATTATCAATGAGGAAGACACCCTTCAGCAATTTCGTGACAGCTTCTCACTCCTACTGATCATAGTAGGAAGGGTAATGGGCTGTCTGTTGAGTATAGCTGTGAGAGAGGGGAAGTAAATACGGTTGTTGCCAAATACTGTTGTTTCAAGAGTAAGCCATCCCACTTTCACTAATATTTTTGGCAGCAAAAGCTAAATTATTTGCCTCTCCCAAAAGTTCATTATAAAAATGGCTTCTCTCTAAATACGTCTGCAAGCACTCTTAGGAGAAAAGAGGACAGAGTGGTGAAAGACAAAGTCAGCATCCACAAATGAGTGAGATTTAAATGACTCCCGGTTAAGACTTTTTGCGTTAAGCATTCTAACCTGGTTGTGCAGTGTTTGAGCTTGAGACAGTTCTTCTAAATACATCTGATATTGATAAATAATGAGTCATTCTTGCTCTGAAACTTGTTTCTAAAAACAACTTCCTGGAGAGTGCAGGACTGCTAAATCTTCTATTTTTAAGCATGATTTCCATAAAAACATGACGTAATTTGACCGTCATGTTGTGTTAGGTGATTTATGTGTCCTGTTCAACATAATGTTTCACTATGCATTTAGTAATTTCCCCCCAACTTTTGACATTCAGCCTCAGGAGGGCTATTGGGATAGCTATTTCTATCATCCTTAACAGGCCTCTGTAAGGCAGTGTTTTTCACTGGTCATGATTGCACAAGGCCAAAAAAGTAGCTGCTGAGATATTGAGAAGGAAGGAAACCGACTTACAAATATGAGAGATGGTACTGAAGTAAGTAGGTAAACAATATAGAAACAAAGCTTAGTGTGTTCACTGTAGTGGCAGCTTCTATAGAATGTTCATTTCTTTCAAAAGGTATTAAACTAATAGCATTAGACTGTGTGTAACTTGCAACCTATAAGGGACTGCAGCAGAACTCATGAGTGACATCTGTAAACAGTGAAGAGAAAAATGGCTGCTATCCAGCTGAAAAAATAATCACAAAACACTCTGCCAAAGGTTATGTCTTAGAACTTGAAAGTTATAAAGTTTTGTCAGACAAGTTTAATGGTTTTTTTTAAGGAGATATTATGCTCTTTATCTTGCTTAAGGATGAAACCAGAGCAGCTTGACAGTAAAGTCTTTCTGCATTATTACTGTAGCCTCATTTCTTGGGAAGATACAAGTTGATCTCCCAAAGTACTTTGATGCTCCTACAGCATATTGTATTGAAGTTATATATTTCAACAGAAAAGATTGAATTTGGAGCTTCAAGGTGAATAGTAACTAGCATATTCAAGAATAAAGAAAATACTTAGTCTCCTGGCTGTATTATTTATAGATTTGTCTTTTACAAGATAACATGTGTGAATGTCTTTGCTTTTAGGCTCAAATTGCCTTTTCTTCAAATCCAGCTAACCCAGCAATCTTGTCTGAAGCTTCTGCTCCCATTCCTCATGATGGAGGTAAGCTCATATACTATATAGAATCCTAATGTTGTGGAAAGTGGTTATGAAAGCCTAAAGTGAGAGTAGCATCAAAAATACCTATAAATATGGAATATCCTGTTTACTAAGGGTGAGGTCATGCCTTTTTGGAAACACCAACACCTACCTCAAACCACCTCAACAGAGGTTCTATAGGAGTAAAAAAAAATGTTGGCTTATAAAAGGAGTTTGTGGCAAACATTAACCATTCTCCTGACTTTTCAAACCTTTCCAAGTGAGCCTAACAACAACATCTGCTGTTGGTACCATTTAACCTCTTTTTAATTCTTACCTCAAGAACTTAGTTGTCCTTATTTATTAAGTGTATTTTTGTAAGCTTTAGAGGGCAACAAGAATCCGAGTGCCTTTTCTATCCATAAGAGCTTGCTTGGGAGCAAACACGAGTCATCGTCAATAGAGAAGTGCCCAATAAGGTGGAACTTAATCTTGTAGGGTTGTTAACATAAAGCTTCCAGCAAATTTTGGGACCAGATGTCTGGTGGAAAATATACCAGACCTAAAGCTGAATGGCTTGTACGCACTTTTCCTCCTTTTCTCCTGTGCACGTGTACGTCCACGGAAGTGCAGGTATGTTTGAGTTCCAAGCTCTGGGCTACTAAGTTACACTTAGTGAAAAATTCTTAAGCCTCTAACCAGCATGAGCAGCAGGAGTACTGGAACAGCTGTCAGCAATGCTGGTGTATCAAATATTAGAGCTTGGTGAATGTAACTTTTGTCTCCAGTTTTCCTCTTGGCACTTTTATGTCTAAGATGATTTTAAGGCAGGAGTTTGTTTGTGCAGCTCACCAGAAAGCTCACAGACCAGTTTTAAGTTTGCTTTAGGAGTCTGTTCTTGGCAGCATTCTTTCTGCTGTCCAGAGTTTGAGTTCTTCTGCAGTTTTTGTGGCTGCTGGCCAAGTGACATAATTTTGACATTGCCTTGTATGAATTGCTCAGGATCAGTGTGTGACTGAAGGGTAATTAATCACTCGATATATCCTGAAGGAAGGGGGACTCCACCATCAATAGGGTGTATCAAACCTACTAGGAATACCTCTGTCCTGTCAGAGATGGCAGAATATACAACATCAAGAGTTTCTGAATGTTTTCTACTATTTGGAGGTGTCTTTGTTTTTAATGAGTATAATACAGCCAGCAAAGATGCATCCTCTGTTGAGGCCTCTTCACCCAAGTGACAGGGGACAGGACAAGAGGAAATGGCCTCAAGCTCCGCCAGGGGAGGTTTAGGCTGAACATTAGGAAAAAATTTTTCACAGAAAGGGTCACTGGGCACTGGAACAGGCTGCCCAGGGAGGTGGTTGAGTCACCTTCCCTGGAGGTGTTTAAGGCACGGGTGGACGAGGTGCTGAGGGTCATGGTTTAGTGTTTGATAGGAATGGTTGGACTCGATGATCTGGTGGGTCTCTTCCAACCTGGTTATTCTATGATTCTATGATTCTTTTGTTAAAAACGAAAGAGAGAATTTGAGTTGCTGCAGAAGTCTTCAGTATTGGCTAAACTACAAGCTGATAGATCAAACTGGAAATGAGATCAGACAGGACAGCTGTCGTTTAAAGCAGGATGCAAACATGACCACTGAAAGTATTAAGGACCAAAAAAGTCTCTCAGTTATGCTGAAATTCACTTGGTGATGACCTTTGTGTTCCTTCCCAGAAAAGTTATTTTCAGTTTCTTGTCAAATATGGGTCCTTATAATAGCTGGGTTTATACATGTACCCATAAAGGAACAGTAGAAACCTAAGCTTTGTGAGCTGGGCATCGTGCTTGCTTACAGGACTGTTGCTTGTACCACCTCACTTTCTGAACAGTCTTTTCTGACCCCACCAATTTAATGAGAACAGTACATGGGCTCTTAAGAGTTCTCATAACTGCCACTTGTTAAATTGTACCAGTTAATTCTCCGTGGAACATCAAGAGCAATAGCAAGCTTATTTCCAGAGCGGACTCAAGATCTGACAAGTCTGTCAGTTTAACTTCTTTTCCTCCCGCTCCTTGCACCCTGCTCCTCTAGAGTGCAGAGGAATCTCTTGCTAGATGTGTTTGTTTTGTCTTGTTGAGAAGAGTGTCTAAAATGACGTAATTTTGAAGCTGTGAGAAAATGACAGCTACTTTCTTATGAAGACTGTTAAAACAGACTGCGCTGTGGACCTTGCAGCCAGGAGGACTGTCTTCTGCAGAAACTTTACCATACCTGGGATCTGAAATGTCCTTGGTATGGATGCCTCTGGCGAGTGTTGTCTTGCACTTGGTGGAAGGTTGCTTTGTGTGTATTCTCCAGCATGCCTGGTTTGGGGGCAAGGGGGAGAGTAGTTTCCCCACTAATTGCTCCAATGCTTTGGAGCAAGGGCATGTCTTCATGGACTGCAGTGCAAAGTAGTTTTTGGAATTTAGCACTGTGTGTCTAATGTTTGTGCTGTAAAGAATGAATGAAGTAACTGAATCTAAAAGTTCACAGAATGGTCAAGGGTTGGAAGGGACTTTTGGAGATCATCTAGTCCTACAACCCTTCCTGCAGCAGGTTGCACAGGAACATGTTCAGGCAGATTTTAAATGCCTCCAGAGAAGGAGACTACACAGTCTCCCTGGGCAGCCTTTTCCAGTGCTTTGTCTCCCTCACGGTGAAGAAGCTTTTACTTCATGTTCAAGTTGAACTTCCTGTGCTCGAGTTTGTGCCCATTGCCCTTTGTCCTGTCACTGGGCTCCACGGAGAAGAGTCTGGCCCCACCCTCCTGACATCTGTCCATTAGGTATCTGTAAGCATTGATAAGATCCCTCTTGGTCTTCTCCATGCTAAACAGACTGAGCTCACTCAGCCTATCCTCATGAGAGAGATGCTCCAGTCCCTTAACCATCCTTGTGGCTTTCTGATAGACTCTTTCCAGTAGTTCCGTGTCTTTCTTGAGCTGGGGAGACCAGAACTGGACGCAGTACTCAAGTTGGGGCCTCACTAGGGCAGAGTAGAGGGGGAGGATAATCTTCCTCAGTCCACTGGCTGCAGTCTTCTTAATGCACACCAAGATACCGTTGGCCTTCTTGGCCATGAGGGCACACTGCTGGCTCACAGTTAACTTGTGCACCAGGATTCCCAGGTCCTTCTCCACAGAGCTGCTTTCCAGCTGGTCAGCCCCTAACCTGTACTAGTGCATGGTTTTGTTCCCGCCAAGGTGCAGGACTCTAGACTTGCCTAATGAAGTTGACTTTCACTAGGTTTCTCTCCACCCAGCTATCCAGCCTGTCCAGGTCTTGTTCAACGGCAGCACAGCTCTCCGGTGTATCAGCCACTCCTCCCAGTTTTGTGTCATCAGCAAACTTACTAAGGGTACACAAAACAAAGTTTGCTGTAAGATCTCTACCTGGAAGTGTTGCTTGTCTGGTGTCTTTTTGAAGCTGGGCTAGAATAACAGTTCTGATTCAAGTGGTCTTTCTCTGTTAATTTTCAGATTAAATACGTTACCATAGTGCAAGATTTTTTGAAATACTTGTATCTATGAAAGCAGTGTTTGTTCTGTTAAACCGACAGTTGTGTTGACAGGGCTTTTCTTGTTTTGTTTTTCTCTTGTAGGCTTGTACCCCAGACTGTATCCAGAACTTTCTCAGTATATGGGCCTGAGCCTCAATGAGGAAGAGGTGCAGAGAAACTTGCCAGTGGCAGCAGCTGCTCAGCCGCAGGGTGTAGGTACCACTCAAGTGTGTTTTAGAAAGCAGAATTATAAAGGCTAAATGTATATCTAGCATTTTAAATAATGAACTAATATTGTCTTAAGTACCATACTTGACTGATAAATTAATTGTTTTAAGTACCTGTGCCTGGTTTATTTTCTGGTCTTAAACTGAGCAATGTATTTCCGATGTTGGGGGGTTTGAGGAAGAGCTGGTGTCGTGACTTAATTTGTGTGGTTTATTTATGTATTTTTAATGTCACTTTATATAAACTGATGTATACCTATTTTAAAAAGTTGAAACTAAATTGTCTGGCTATTTTATTTTAATCAGCAACTGGTAACACGACCTTCTACTAATTACATGGTAGCTCCAGTGACTGGAAATGATGTTGGGATTCGCAGAGCAGAAATTAAGCAAGGCATCCGCGAAGTAATTTTATGTAAAGATCAAGATGGCAAAATTGGACTTCGCCTTAAGTCTGTTGACAATGTAAGTATAGAAGCTTAGTTTTGCCCATAGAGATCTTACTGCTGGATTAAATTAATAGTGAAGTCAGTGTATGGTCACAAAATTGTCTTCTGTAAAATGCTTGCTTATCCTTCATTAGATCAATAACTAGATTTCCAGCTGTCTAGATTAGAATCTAAATTTACAACAGCATATGTTTTATAACACCTGAAAAATACTTGAAATTTTTTTTTTTGCACTTTAGAGCATGAAGCTATCCTTGCAGAGCTGCTGTGTGTATTGCTTGTTAGCAATACAAGACCTTTTTTCTCTGTTTTTCAATGAGCAGCATGCAGAGAAGTGCCCATGGCTTAGAAGTGGCTCCTCTTTTATAGATTCTTGCAGTGCATTGCTGGTGAGAAAAGTAAAGATAGTCAGAGTGTTATCTTACCTATGTGTAAAGAGTAATTTTGGAGTAGGCTTTTTTGAGTTTCCCTTAACGTGAACATAGCTGCAAGAAAATCCTTAAACCTGCTCTGAAACTTCTCTGTTTCAGTATCTTTTTGATTCTTAACACGGAAAACGTTACTCTTTGTTTTTTATTATTTTTTAAAAAAAGATGCCATTTAACCTGATTTTTTTTTAAAAAATTGTACCCCAGGTTTTATGTAGACCTAAAGTGCTTTTTGTAGTTCTCCTAACTTGGGAAATTCTGGTGTTTTCTTAGAGAGGCATTCTTTTTTTGTATTTCATGCCCCTGCCCTGCCTCTTCCTTTCCACTGAAAGGACTACGTACCATTTTCCTTGATATGCTTTACTTGGGTTTAGGGGTAATTTGACTAGAAATCGTTATTTAATACTTCGGCATTTTACCTGAGGTGCTAGCAAATTTTAATTGATAAAAAGCTGAAAAGTAATAGGGTTGTGAAAGAAGGAAAAACCTGCCTTAGAGTTCCTAGAATTGCTGATCTATTTCTCCAAGTACGTACAGACTTGGATGTCTTGAAAAGAAATTATTAGTCAAATGCACTAGGAGATATACCACTAGCCTGTCTTGATCCAGTTGCTCAAATTTCTTCTTAAAACAGGATGGTATTTACTCCTTCAAGTCAGGCTTTTATTATGCTTGTGTCTTTTTTTTGATATCTAGAAGTCTACAAAGATCAGATTTTCCTACTTCCTAACTTCATGCTAGCATGAATTATCAGTAATGATTTTAAGCTGAAAGAGGGCAAATTTAGCCTAGGTATTAGCAAGAAAATTTTTACTGTGAGGGTGGTGAGGCACTGGAACAGGTTGTGCAGAGAAGCAGTGGATGCTCCATCCCTGGAGGTGTTCAGGGCCAGGTTGGATGAAGCTTTGAGCAACCTGATCTAGTGGGAGATGTCCCTGCTCATAGCAGGGGGGTTGGAACTTGATGATCTTTAAGGTCGCTTCTAACCCAAACTGTTCTATGATCTCTTAAACACATCTAGGAACAGATCAACATTTCAAAAATGCCTCTTAAGGAGAGATCATTAGCAAGTCCTTTTTTTTCATTTAGTTGTTATTACATAGAGAATGGGAACTTTAAAGTGTTGTTCTGTCATTTGGTCTTTTATCTTTAAGGTAGAACTTCTTCATGTTTTTCTTTTTTCCCCCTTCTCTTTTGTAGGGTATATTTGTCCAGTTAGTTCAGGCAAACTCTCCAGCATCCCTTGCTGGTCTGCGGTTTGGGGACCAAGTTCTGCAGATCAATGGTGACAACTGTGCCGGATGGAGTTCTGATAAAGCACATAAAGTTCTGAAACAGGCTTCTGGAGAAAGGATTTCAATGATTGTTCGGGACAGGTAACGCCAGCTGCTGATTGTCATTTTCCATCTCAGAGTAATCCTGTGGGGTTCGGGTCTCCCCTCACGTGAGCAGCACTGCAGGCATAAAAAAAAGAAATCTTTATCCGTGTTCTTTAATGGTAAAGATCCTCAGAAGTGTTCCCTTTTGTGGGGAACAGTCAAAATAACAGTCATGATAGTTGTTAACTTGTAAACTTACAGTGTGTACCTCTTGCCTGGGCTTGGTGAGGTATAACACTTTCAAAGTAGATGAGTGAGTGACAGCGCAAGTCAGACTTAAGCTCTGAATTCAAGAGTTCAGTGGTTTTTCTGATGCACGTTGACGTTTGCTTATACTAACTGAAAAAAGCAATAGAAGTCAGTACTGAAATATTCACTGTTTAAAATCTCCACTTGCATTTTTATTTAGCGTGATAGTTTTCTTGTGGACTTTATTGCTTAGGTATGAGTTAATGCAGTTTCACTAGAAGTATATTTGATAAACCAGCACTGATTTCTTTTAAGCTGTGTTAGATAAGGAGCATATAGTGCCATGTGTGTAGTAATAATAGGTGAGATACAACATAAGATCTGTGGGCTATGAGAAGACAGACAGGTAACTTAACATGATATGAGTGGGTATAGATCTTGAAGATTTCCAGTGTTCTTCAAGAACCAAGTTAGACCCAGCGGTGGGTTTGCTACTTCTATCGAGCAACTGCTTCTATCATCTATTTAATCAAAAATATTGTGGTAGTAGATTCCCTGCTCTGTCTACTGCTTCTGTGCCCAAATCCCCATCCCTGTCCTGGATTTGCTAGCTTTTAAAGATACAATTTAAAGGTTTATTGTCTGCAAAGCAGTAGAAATGCTGTTGTGGAAGCCTTGTACTCCAGAATCTTGTGGTTTACCTACAGTTGTTAAAACTGCCTGCCCTCTTTTATCTACCTTGTAATGTTTGTAGAGAAAACTTAATTTTAATGGACATTTATGTTTGGTTGGGTATTATATGATATATTTGTATTATAATTAATCCAGGTGGTCAAATGTCTATAGAAGAGGAAAACATGTAAGGTTTACAAAGAAGTATTTATTAATATAGCAATATTAACAAAATGAAATGAAACCAAACTACTTTTCATTGTAGTTGATGTACGAGTCTTTTAATTACGCTTACCTTTTATAAGTTGAAGATGCTGAAATAGTGTTGGTTCTCTCTGTGGTCTAGTAGACTAAAACCATGGTATTGTATTTTAAATGTCTTACAGGCCTTTTGAACGAATTATTACTATGCATAAGGACAGTGCAGGGCATGTTGGTTTCATATTCAAGAACGGAAAAATAACCTCGATAGTGAAAGACAGTTCTGCTGCGAGAAATGGACTTCTTACTGAGCACAACATCTGTGAAATTAATGGCCAGAATGTAATTGGATTGAAGGTAAAATAAGTAGCATGTGTTGGGTGTGGATAGCTGTGAGCTTGTTGTGTGCATATAGTAGTTGTGTTTTGGAGAGGGAAATGGATTGTGGTATACTACTTAATGTTCATACAATAAGGAAGTAATTCATGAGAGGTAACTTAACTTGATTGGAGAGACATGTACATTTTGAGTCTTCCTTGCAGTTTTATATCTGTAGGCTAAGCATCTCATTCTGTTTGTTCTCTTCTGCCTCTACCTGGCTAAGCTGGCCCTCAGTTTTTATTTTTAGGTCTAACTTGCCTGGCAAAACAAAGAATAAGCTTCCTTCTGCCAGCAAAATGTCAAATTCTAGTAGGAATACTGTGTGTAATGTATTCCTGTATTCCTTCTTTAGTCAGTTTGTGTAAGATACTGATAACCAAACATCCATGAAGTGGTATTGCAGGTTCAGTGTTTTGCCCTGGAGGTTAAATACTCAAAGCAAGGAGTTGTGGGTCTCTTAATCTGCGTGAAATGTGTTGAGGAAAAAGCTCTTGAACTGCTGCTGTATTAGTCAGCTTAAGTAATGCTGCTCATATGACTTCTTGTTTAATAACAGGACCCCCAGATTGCAGACATCTTGGCAACAGCTGGAAATGTAGTGACCATTACTGTCATGCCTTCCAGTATTTATGAATATATAATCAAGAGGTGGGTAATAAACAAACGGGCCACAGTGTTAATTATAATCAAGTTGACAAGGACTTTTTTTGTAAGTTAAATAAAATGTGCTGATGATATGACCTAATTACAAACTTAACATGAAGGCTGAGGGGGGAGTTGTCTGAAAATTTGCTTAATCAGATGTTCTAGTCAAACCAGTGTGTTTTGGTTCTGGTTTTAAACTAATCACGTTAGTGATGCTCTGCTGCTGCTGCTTCTCTTGAGAAACCCTTCTCTAAACTTAACTAAACTTGAGTTTCTGAGAACTTTCAAGTATACGTATAACACAAGTATTTGTTATCTTAAAACTAAAATGTTGTTTCTAGTGCAACTAATTCTGGGAAACTAAATGCAATTCTTGGCAGGATGCAGTACTTTTCTAATCCTTTGGCAGCACTGGCTTTCCACAGCTAAATCTCTCCTGCAAAAATGTTTTTGAGGTTGCTAGAGATCAATAATGCTTCAGGCACAATTGAGGCTTTTTCTCCACTTGGTGTGCTCTTTCTACAAAGCTTGCTTCAGACTAACAGCTACCTTTCCCTCTGTCCTCCTCCAAAGCTGATACTGCTTTGCTTGCACACATGCAGGATCATGAAAGCTGCTGCTAACACGGCTCCATTACTGATAAAAACATCAAGTGTCATGGGCTTCTATTCTGTGTGTACAGTTTGGTGCAGCTTTTCTATAGCAACATACTTGTCAAAAATAGTGGAGTAAAAGGCCAGTTTTCCAATTGTATTAAAGGGCTAGCAGTGACAAAGATGCAGTGATCAGAAACTTTAGTGGTCTTCTACAGCTGTCTTACAAAACTGAATGGCCTTTTCCTTTTCTCTAGGATGGCGACTAGCATTGTGAAAACCCTGATGGATCACTCTGTTCCTGAAGTCTAAACTTGCATCCTGTTATGTGCGTGTACATAACTATAATGATGATTCCACTAAACTTGGGCTGTTATACTCAGTGATTTCTTTCTTCTGCACATGAGCCTTTCTGGAGGCTAAGAGAAGATATGCTGCATCAAGCACTTGCATCTATAATGGCTGGGAATGTTACAGTTCAACATATCTTGTTTATTCACAAACTGTAAAACTTGTAGCCTTATATGCTTGACAAATGTGAAATTCCACTTGTGTTTTGACTTCTTTGGTAGGTCTCTTATTTAGTTTACTACTACAATAAGCCATTGCAACTAAAGGAACCAGATAACACTTGCAAAGTTACGTGTTGTTACCTACAACAATGCTGTGCTTTGTATGTTTTAAAACAATTGAGTATTTTTACTGCTTTCTGTTTGCAAGAGTAGATTTGAAATAGTGTATTAGAGGTATGGCTAGTACTAGTTAGCTTTTTGTTCTAGTAAATAATGTTTACACAAGAATGCCAGCTAAGCTGAGTATAGCAAAAGGCATCATACAGTAGGTAAGCATATTAAATCAAAGTAGTGTACAGATACTCAAATCTTTTTATTACTTGATATTACTTGATATACAAATTGTAACTAATGTGCTTATCTCTTGCCTTAACCATGTTCTTAAAGATTCAGAAATAACCAAATAAATGACTGAAACTTTAGATAGTCTGTGTGTGTGTGCATGCTCCTTAAGATGAGCTATAAGCTATTGTTTAGTTGAGGTCAGTTCCAATGAACAACAAAGACAAGATAGGAAACAGCTTAAAATAGCTTTTCTAAGGCACCTCACTGCTCAATGCTGAAATGTTTTAACAGGGTAGAGCTGGGATCATCAGACAAGATAGGCTTAACTGTTTTCATACTTGCAGCTTAATACATGGAATATCAGCCTACCTGTTTTACAAGACATACTAATTGCATAGATGCCATTTCATTTTAAAACTATATGTAGCTTGCTGGATGTACTGGGTCTGGTTAGGATGGAATTAACTTTCTTCACAGCAGCTGGTTCGGTGCTGTGTTTGAGTCATGTGACTAGAACAGTGTTGACAACACACCAGTGTTTTGCTGAGCAGCGCTTGCAGTGTGTCAAGGCTTTTTCTGCTTTTCACTCTTTCCCCTGCTCCCAACAAGCAGGCTGGGGATGGCCAAGAGGGGACACAGCTGAGTCTTCTAACGCAAACTGACCAAAGAATTCCACACCATTTGACATTGGCTCAGCAATAATTCATGGAGAGGTGTGTCTTTCCAAAGTAGCTCTTGCTTAGAGCATCTGTCTGCTGGTGGGAGGTGAGTGCCTTTGTATTGTTTTTTTTTTTTCCTCTCCGCTTAGTAAACTGTCTTTTAGCTCAACCTGAAAGTTTTTCTAGCTTTTGCCCTTCTGATTCTCTTACCCATCCTGCTCTGGGGCAGATGATTTAGAAACTCAGTGGGGGCTCAGCTGCTGGCTGGGGTCAACTCACTACAGTAGGTCACAGGTACGCTCAGCTGAGACTTTAAGAAGTTAAATCAAATGCCAGTTTTGGTTAGCAATTTCCTTTCTTTCATGCCCTGCTCCAGGATTACTAAACTTCAGAGCACTGTTAAGTTAAGCAGCGTAAGCTCAGCTTTGCCTGTCAAGAAGAGTCTGCCTTGTAGCTTCCTCTTTCTCAAACAAATTTCTTGCCTATGGTAACTGAGGGAAAACGATTACACTCCTTCAGGCTGTAGTGGTGTTCAGTTTAATCCTGGGAGCCATTTTAATTGGATTGTTTGGTTCCTAAATGATATGTCTCTGGAACCACTGTGGCAAGTGCTTACTGGCAGTAGTTGGTGACTTCATGTAACACTGCTGTGATTCAGCCTTATGGGCATAGAACCTATGGCCTGTAGCAGTCAACATTTAAGCAAACTAACCTGCCAAGGAACTTCGGTATGAAATTCCTGGAGCCCAAACCAATGTATTATTGAAAAGCTGATCTCTGTCTTTAGCCAGTTTTTACTTAAGCACAGATCATTCAGCAGAGGCCAGTTCCATCCCTATTCAAGCTTTAAAACTCCTTATGTAAGCAAACCTATGACCATATTACAGCTTGACCAATGGGGTTTGGCCACCTAAAATCTTCCAATTCTCTACCAAGTATGAGTCTGGCTACAACTTTTAAAATAAAGTTGGAGGAACAGATGCACCGAGGAAGAATACAACCTCATTTTTTGTATCAGAGAGAGCTTTTTTTTACCTACAGGGGAGATTGAGATCTAATACAGAGGCAGAATTTCAGTACAAGTACATACTGACTTTCCTGCTGTATCACGTAGCAACCAGAAGTGAAAGAATTGATTTAAAACCTCTCTCTTTTCATGCAGAAACTAGCTTAGAATCATAGAATGGTTTGGGTTGGAAGGGACCTTAAAATCATCTCGTTCCACCTGCCCCTGCCATCAGCAGGGACATCTCCCACTCAACCAGGGGCCCCTAACTTGTGTGGGAAAGTAAGTTATGGTTAAATGTATGAACAAAGATAAACTGAATGAAACTTGGTCTGTATGTAATGCCTTACATACGTCTGATTAAGAAAACCCCCAACATATGGGTGATACAACCTAGTCACAGGGTTAACTTGATTTCCATGCCCCCTCTTCCCAAAAGAAAAGCTAAGGCTGCTTTAGGCAGTGAAAGAGCTAGCTGTGTGCTCCGTTTTGTGAGAATGCTTTGCAACAGAAAGCTGAGTCTCAGATGTACTTGAGAGCAATGCATTTTATGTGTCCATATTTAAATAAAAGAAAGCTAAGCTACCTCAGAGTGAAACACCCTTCAGTTAGAATTCAGAGATGGCCAACTTGAGGGTTATTTTCCTCTAGATTACATCAGTAATGGCCCCATAATGCTAAAGGAGCACAGCTGTGCCCTAAATTTGGGTAAGACATTGTCAAGAAAACAGATGTGAAGGTGTGTGGTTTACTATTGCTCAAGTAGTTCCTCAGTGATTTTCAAGCGCACTGGAGTGTAACTTGAGTTGCAAAATTGCATGTTAGCAGGAAAAGAACACAGAAATAGGATGTGCTAAAAAGGTGAAACAAGTTAGAGCACTAATTTTAAACTTGGGCTGGTGCTGTAAGCAAAAGGCCTAAGCCTTGTGGGCCAGGGACAAAATACAATAGGGTGGAGGTAACCAAGTAACAATGGGCATGCTTAAAACATAAAAAGCAACCCTTTAACAAAATCCAGAAATCACCCATGACATCTCCAAGCAAGCGTAGGATGTGGGTTTCTGTCTTCCTTGTCTACATGCAGCTATATTTGGGAAATAAATATAATGAAAGGTAAACAAACAGAGCAGACTCCAAATGTTCTGCTGCAACATTAAGACTGGGAACAGCAGGCATGCATGATGTAGTTTGATCTTTCACCACACACACTCCCTGATTACATAGAAAATCAGTTATTTGCTAAGCCAAGTGAGTAATGCAGCTGAAATGGCAGTTTGCTTTAAATCATTCCATTACCTAGTTGAACTGATTTTTTCAAAAAGTCCAACATTACAAAAAAATAGAGGGAATGAAAAAGCAGCCCTTAATAATTAAATAGTTGTTTTACAATGCTGAAGAAACAGCTGCACTCCGAACTAGGTGTTAAAACCAAGGCAGGATGTCTACAAGACTGCACATAATGCTTGTCCTGGACACAATGACAGGTTTGGAAAAATAACAGAAAATGGGGGGGCACAGAGACATCAAAGTTCCCCAAGGTTAATTGCACTGTATCGAAGCAATTTTACTGTGAAATACAGTTGCTGCTCCCAGGAAAGGAATGTGGTTGCCATGGGAAAGGCCTGTTCTGGCTAGGCACTAAGTCCAGCATCTCTGGAACGGAGGACAGGCTCTTGCTCTAGGCGATACAGGCAGTCTCCGTTAGCAGGGATGGGCAAGGAACTGCAAAGAAAACTGCGTAGCCGCTATTAGGGAAGACAGATCACAACCACCATCTCAGCAACCACTGTGAAATGGTGTCCTTGACCTGCACTTTACTCATTAGGTTCATTAGGAATAACAAAACAGATGTCTATCCCAAAGGCTACCCACCTCCCAGCTGGGCACACACTCTTAAGTTTTATTAACTATAACTTTAAATGCAAAGAGAGATATTTTTACACCAATCAAGAATAAAAGAATGTGACTGCAGTCACTCAAATTCCACCTAATAGTAAAGAAGACTTATAAAAATGAAACACGAGGGGAAATGTAGGGAGGAGCTCCACCAGAACATCAGGGATCAGTTGATCAACTGGACCCTTTCTTCCCACCCCACAGGGACGCCCGCTGGGTAAGAACTGTGCTATGCATGCTTATATCCTAATGTCATGCTAGCTGCTAAAGCTCAATACTTGAAGTTTGACTGTATATCGCTCCAGACCTTTTCGCAGTCAGCAGCTTATCACCAGCTACTCTGGAATCCTTATCCTGTCACAAATCTTGTGCTTGTACACAACTTTGCAGAAAGTTTGATATAAGGGATGTAATCAATTTGTCCCAGTGACACTCAGCACGATCCTGGCAGGCTCATCAAATTGTAAAGAATCCAAGAAGATTCCCCTGTTTTTCCCTTGCCCTGGCAAAACGTGACAACAGAGGTTCTTAGTATCAGCAGCAGAGAATACCATCAGAGAAATAAAAATTAATCTTGGGTCATACTGGAGCAACATCAGAACTGCAGTTGCTTATTTACTGTATTTCAAGTCTTGAACTTCAGAACAGCCCCTTGCAGGAAATATCCTTAAGTCCTACAGAGAAAAACAAATCTACTGCTACACTGATTTGTCACTGGGTTAAGACAATGCACGAGAGGATAAACCCAGAAATGCAGTTCTGTTTAAATATGGTATGTAAATTCCATCCTAAAGATGATCTCAGTTCAAAGAGATTGAGAACACCGAACAAAACATGAAGATGCCGAAGATTATAAGAGAAAGATAGTAATAGAAGTGATGAAAGGCAGTAGTAATACAGCATAAGACACTACCAACTAACTTCAGGCACAGTGTTAGGGGAAGATTTATACCATTACATTACATGTATGTGTAACTGTTCTCTGTTAGGGGCTCAATTTTTATGCTTGGCTTCCTTTCAAGCCGATAGATTAGTGCTGTTTTTCAGCAGTAAAAGGCAGTCTAGATTACGTTCTTATTCTCCTCTATGCCTTTGCAAATAGCCACATTTGGAGACCAGATAAAATACACTGACCACTGCTCAGAACAACAGCTGCCTTAGTGTTCTAAGTCCTATTCACGATTGACTGACTCTTCACGAGGAAGAAGGGTTTACTACACAATAGGTACATACATTATTATGTCATGAGACGTGGCACTAAGTTGCATGCATCCTTAAATAATTCTTAAGAATGCAAATGCTGCTTCTTTGAAACCAGTTCAAACAGCATTCTATGATGCATTCTACGCAAATCAAACAATGACTGCAAATTAAGAGCTTTTTAATTACAGAAAAATAGGTCTTTAATTTTATCTCAGATATCTTAGACAAGCATTTTCAGTATGATAGTCCATGAAAAACAAATGCATACGCTATGGAAGTTAAGAGCTCTCAGTGAAGTCACCATAACATAGAAAGTCGTAGTTGAACAAAGCTTCCTATCTGGTTGAACTTCAGCAGCCATCATTACACACAGTTAAGTTCCTTTAAAAGGTTTGGCTTAAAATAAGAGTTCATTTAAATGTCTGGAGGGAAAGGCACTTAATATTGCAGTTTCCAGAACATGATTTGTTTGTCTTCCCCTCCTGTAATAACGCTGTTGCACTGCTCATTCATCCACATGGACATTACAGCACCTGGGGGGAAAAAAGAAAACTCAAAGAAACAAGTAAATCCAAATGCAAATGAAAGTGGTACTTAAGATTATGGAAGAGATCTTTTTAAAGAGTTTAGGATAATCTGATCACTAGTTTGGATTGCAAAGACACCACATATGCTAAGTAGAATTTTAGTATGCTTCTAGGTAGCTTCTTTAGTAGGCTGCGCTTATTCTCAGTAACGCTCTCATGCTACATTACCTCAGCCGACCTTGGGTACTAAAGGGACAATGTCAGCTGCAATGCAGAATGCAGATGGCACACTGGCAAGAGGATTCATGGGGAAAAGGGAAGGAGGTTTCTCTAGAAACTGAGATTTTTCCCTCTGCCATTTGGACTTCTCAGATTAAAAGTGTATTCACATCTATCATACACCTAGAAGCCCACTTCTGAAGATTCCTCTAGCTACAGAATGATCTCAATACAGGTCAAGTTCCAGAGTACAAGCTTATGGTAGGGAAGTTTGAAATAGCTGTTCATGAAGGCAGCATTAAACATCACACTGAGGTAAGTTTTTTCTCCTTCACACACCTGGTTGCTGAAGTACTAAAGACTAGACAGGCACATTTAAGAAGCCTACGAATCCCCATCCTAAACAATTTTTCTAGTGAAATTTACTTCATTTGTTATTAGACTCACAATCTGGACAGACTTTGACAAAGTATACAGCACAGTCCATACTACACTTTATTAGGGATATGAGGTAGAAAAATGTTGAATTTTAATGTTGTGTGGATTAGAAAAATCCCAAGCCATTTACGTTTGGTCAGTCTTGTAAACAGCAGTATTTCTCCACTGTTCTTAAATTTCCTAGGAGGCTTATGTGGACCTACTTTTAGTTCTGGTGTTCTAGATAACACTAACATCAAGAGCACACTGACTGAGCAGATAACTCAAATCTGTCAGTACTAACAGAGCTAGAAAGTAGGAATCTTCCATTCAATTTCAGAATAGGAATACTTCAGGTATACCTGTATGTCCTTTGATTCTTTCAGTGACTTTTCCTCCAAGAAGGTCCCAAATCAGTAATTCACCAGACTGACTTCCTGATAAGATGGTATTTCCATCCCATCTGAAGCACCTGCAAGTAAGTCTGAGATCAGTTCGCTTCAAGCTTTTGTTTAATGAGAGCCAAACATTTTCAAACTGACCAAGCCTTTAAAAAGAATTGAAAATGGATGTATGAAACTGAAGGAAATCCTACCCTTTACAGTCTTTGTGGAAATATTATTCCCAAATTATTTTAAAAGGTCATGACCCAAGCCTGCTTCTCTGACTGCCTAGACCCATCCAGACCCTTCCCTAGCAGAAGTAGGAAACACATTCCCATAACAGAAGAGGACTCAGTCAGCTGCAAATGCATATGGTACCAAAGTGCCCTCATGAGCCACCACTTTCACTACTGTAACTTCTTGTCCCTGAAACAATAACATGGAAGTGCGAAGAGGAAAAAGAGTTATATCAGAGAGATAACTGACAAAAAAAATAAACCTACACATGCATATACATATGTATTTATGTACACACACACACACAAAAGCAACAAGTGTACTCCATATATGGTTGCTATACTTTTACTCCAGTAACTGAGTATTCCATCTGTTTACCTGATAAACCATATAGAACAGTATGCATTACTTCATTTAGTAATTTAGTAAATAACTTAGTAAATTAAGTTATTTACTTAGATACTTTTTATCGCATTTTGGAAATCTTGATCATAATGCATACAACATGCTAGAATGTCAGCCTATGCACTTTAGAAAGTAATTCAATACAACAAAGTTGCTAGTACTATTGCCCTTTCCATTCCATCATGATCTCCAACCATAAAGCATTTCTACAGTTAACTAAGTTGGCTGTGCAGCTTCATCACTGGTATATTCTCAGAATTACCTCTGTGGCTCATCGGTGGTTACAGAAGATATAAGCATTCCAGTTTGTACATCTATTACTTTAAAACAACAGTCCTCTCCTGCACTTAGTAGGTGTCTGCTGTCTGTACATAAGAAAAAAAAAAAAGAAATCAAAAGAAACAACAACAAAGTATGTTTAGACATTCAGTTCTAGTTACCAAAGCGGTCTGTGATACAGCATGTTGCATGTGACATTGCTTGCCCTTCTTATTTATAGATAATTTAGGTAAACTAATTCTCTAAGCAAGCAATGCTAAACAAAACTGGTTTACAGTCTAAAGCACTGGTCTGCAGTCTAGTAATGCCTTGTATACAATTAATAAATTCTTTATAATGGAGATACACGTCAATCCAAAATATCTCACCATCCCCCTTAAAAGTAGTAATTCTAATAACAATGGTATATTACATTATATCAGGAATAAGATTGCCTTTGAAACTCCCAACAGTGCATATTAAAACCAGAAATCCAACATACCAGGGCTGAAAGCAGCATCAAACACAGTACCAGAGTGGCATGGCAACTGGTGCAACACTGTTGCTGTAGTAACATCCCAAACACTAATGGTACCCTCTTTGGTTCCAGATGCTAGTAAAGTATTTGCAGCATTAAGGTCGATTGTATTTACCTACGAAGTTAAACATCCCGTGATTTTTCTATTGTTTCACGTGAGCCATCTTGAAACAAGTCTTAAACATACACAAAGCAAGCGCATTACGCATAAAACCCCCCAAACTTCTACATTTCTTTCTGTAACATCCTTAATTAGGTATAATTATTAAAAATCCTGCCTATAAAAAGTATAAGATAGGACCCTTTGATAGTATTTTAAATTGCTTTTACTTTGCAGAATCAGAAACGCAAACTTTAGACTGCTTTTAGGACCCACACTCTCCATTTAAACGGAAGACTCTACCCCTAAGGTTAAAATTCTTCCTTACTTTTAAAGAACTTCCTACCCATCAATTGTTTCCAGGGTACAGTTCTAAAATGTTATCAGAACTGTTTCAATATTTGCCTATGTTGTGACCTGTTAAAAAACCTAACTATTCATCGAATCATAAAATAGCGTGAGTTGGAAGGGACATTAAAGATCATCTAGTTCCAATCCACCTGCCATGGGCAGGGACACGTCCCACTAGACCAGGTTGCTCAAAGGCCCCATCCAACCTGGCCTTGAACATCTCCAGGGATAGGGCAGCCACAGCTTCCCTGGGCAGCCTGTTCCAGTGCCTCACCACTCTCATAGTGAAGAAATTCCTTCTTATGTCTAGTCTAAATCTGCCCCCATTCAGTTGATACCCATTGCCACAAGTCCCATCACCACAAGCCTTTGTGAACAGCCCCTCCCCAGCTTTCTTGTAGCCCCTTTCAGTTATTGGGAGGTCGCTATAAGCTCTCCTTGGAGCCTTCTTTTCTCCAGACTGAACAACCCCAACACTCTCAGCCTGTCCTCATAGCAGAGGTGCTCCAGCCCTCGGATCATCCTCGCAGCCCTCCTCTGGACCCATTCCAACAGCTCCATATCCTCCTGATGTTGAGGATTCCACAACTGGACACAATACTCCAGGTTGGGATCTCACAAGAGAGGAACAGAGAGGCAGAATTACCTCCCTTAACCTGCTGGCCACGCTTCTTTTGATGCAGCCCAGGATACAGTTGGCTATTAAGGATATGGTTAACTATTAAGACTTTTTAAAACGCAGTAATTCTAACTATCCTACTACAGTGATATTAGAGACTATAAATAAGAGTGTGCAGTTATGTATTCATGATTCACTGCACACAATGTGTTTATATATTTACAGTGAAATTCAGTAATATATTTTATAGCACAGTAAAAAACTCCAGCAAATTCTTTTTCATTTGCTTGCCTTTGACAAAGATACATAAAGAAGAAGCTGTAACAATGAAAAACCTTGAAAAAGATCAGTCTGTTTTCAAAAACAAAGAAGCAAACAATAAAACCCATATGTCTCTGTCTCCCCGGCAACTTTGTGCATACAAGCTGAGCAAGGCAAATTAGGAAGCTTCTGTTTATACTGTTGCTTCAGTTCCCAGGAGTGAATCTTTCAGCTAAGGGAGTAAGGAATACTAGCACAGGACACATCAGGAAAAAAAACAACCAAAACGAAATAACTCCCCGCCCCAACATGCACTTCCCTAAACAACTCACTCCCTCAGCCTCCTAAATGGATTCTTGTGCTTTACCACTGGATCTTGACTTGGATTTTAACGAGCAATTAACTTTCATTTTCTGAGATAACATATATCTATATACATACTTACACTAACTTCGTGCTCTAACTCTGCAAGCAGCTCGAAGTGGTGTTTTTTATTGCTCAAGGTCTCTCCAGGAACATAGTGCCACACCTACAACACAAGATACTGAGTTTGCTCAAGGAAGCATTAGTATGACTCTGGATGAATTTCTTCTCTCAAAGAACAAGGAGAGCTGCTTGTGTTAAGTGCAGGCTTTGCCTGTGTGGCAGAATACAGCAACAACAAATGGCACCTGAACTCATTTACCCTAAGCAGAGCCATGTATTAAACATGATTATGCTGATTCCAGACAGCTTACAGAAGCCTACCTAAGCACAGGTGTATCACTGCACTGAATGCATACCTTCCAAAAAGCCACATACAGAAGCCTTTGGGAAATTCTAATTTCCAAATTATCTTTCCGCCTAACCTTAGGCATGGCTCTATGGATTAGCAAGTTCCTGGTCCACTCAGCTGAAGAACATAAGCTACAAAACTATTAAACATTTTAGAAATGTATTCCACTCAAGCATAATCACCAGTCAAGGTCACAAAACATTCCAGCTCCCCTAACAAAGACAGTCTGCCTCCAAACCCTCTATATTAAGAGTACATTAAAATGAATTAAATTTCTTTAAAGTAACACTTCGGCTTTGAAACAGAGTTGAGGTAAGTCTAAATGAAGAATATATTCTATAAATAAGTGTACTGTGATACTAGCTAAGTTATTTTTCTAGTAAAACAGGTATATCCATTCCAAAGCATTTGGCTGGCTGAATAATACAAAGTGCTAGCTATAAATAGTTATTGAAGCATAACAAATCCATATACAAACCTTCACAGTAGAATCCCAAGATGCAGAATATAAATGCCCATCACGCCAACAGATCTTGCTGACTGCATCATCATGTCCCATTAAGACATCTTGCTGTCTTCCAAATGCAATTGAATAAAAATATCTAACCAGAAAAGGTTATAAAAGCATTACATCTTCAGAAAACTTAAACTTTTTTGTACCAAATAGACAAAAGTAACTTTGTTTCTACAGTTTCTAATACAAATCTGCTGAAGAAAAAAAGCAGAAATATGGACACTGCATTTAAACAATGAATTTCTGTATCATTACCTAAAATCATAACATAGTGATCAAAGCACTCAGTGTAATTCAATAAAGTCAGTAGGACACAAATACTCACATATGATTATCCCATGAAGAACTTATGACAGTCGTATCTCCTGGTAAGATTAGACAAGATGACAAAGCCTGTAAGAAAAAAAAACAAACCTAATCCCATAGTGTTCAGTTTCTTATCCCACATCAGATAGCAGTACATTAACATGTTTTTTGAGAAGAAGAAGCATTTTTATCTTCTACACACACTAATCAGGAAAATCTTATAGGTTGGACACTGAATGGCAAGAATACTGAATCCCTGGTAAATAAAAAGGTAGCACTGAAGTTCAGAAACATGCAGAACTGATGGATCTTGTTTTTCAAAATACTGGTATTTGAAGGACTTGGTATTCAATTTCTCACCCAGAAGAAACTGAGTCAGCTCTTCATCTTGCAAGCTCCTATCAATTCTAGATGCAAACAACTAAAGGAAACTAAAAATAAAGGTTTTCCTTTGACGTTTGTTCTCCACGACAGCTACTTATCAGCTCATCTGTTTCAAGCAACTAATGTAACTACCCAATTCCTACTATTCTTAACAAGAAACGTTCTTTACAGACAGTTGCCCAGTTAAATTACTGCCACTGGTAGCAATAAGGAGGGGAAAAATAATAAATAATTATCCCACTGCTTCTACCACTATCATTACTGGTCCCATGTTGGACATATTCTAAAAAACAGTAAGCTGCTGGACTGTAAAAATACTACTGCTTCCACCACTGCAGCAACAGATCAGCACTAACACTACAGAGAGGAGAACAATAATTTTTAAAAAAGACTGTATGAGGCCTCTTCCTGAAAAACTGACTTTTGGCCTAGAAGTCAGCAATGAGCTTCCTTTTTATACTGCCAAGAAGTGACACTGTTTGCCTTGGCTGAAACATTAGGAATTGCTCTATCTAGACTCATCTGCCACTGTGCACAGTGGCAGACCACAGGGTCTTGATGCTGCACCTTACTTGAGGATGGGTTAGAGCACACTACGGCTTCTGTCTGGGCAACCCATTTGCCATTTTTGTTCCCCCTAGAGACGAGGGTACAGAAAAAGCTGATATATCCTAGTGTTTTGCCTCGATAAGGACTCTCAACACGAAATTTGGGAGTGAACCTCTATGACCCAGGTTTGGTCACAGTGCTCAAGCATAGAAAAGAAAAAAATAGATTCTCTTTCCAAGTTCTCTTGAAGGAACAAGGGAAAAATGTTGTTCACAGGTTGCTGAGATCACTGCTCATTGAAGAAAGAAGGGCCAAGTTCACCTAGCAAAGATTCTACTCCCCGTGTCTTGTTTTCCTCTCCTGGCTGACTCTCAGCCTTCAAACACTGGGAGCAGTGAGGCAATGCTGGATGTGAGCACATGGGTGCAATCTAAGCTTTGTGATTCTTGTCCCAGCGACAGTTCAAAGTTGTTCAGGAATATTCCTCTGCTCGTGCCAGGCTACCTTTGTCTACCAGAAGCCCTTCCCTAGACAGCAGGGCAACTCAAAACAGAGCTAGCATAGAAGTAAAGTGCAACCATTTAATGCTCCTTTCCCATGTTCGCAGAATGCAGCCTCCCTGAAAGGATGACAGTCTCAATTCACTCTGCTAAATTATTCACACATAATACAATTGAGTAGGCAGAGGAAGAAAAGAGTCATTGATGTATGCTAAGAGCCATTTCTGTTAGAAGCTCTCAGAAAACTGCCAATGATCTCGTTTTTATTTTGACAGCAACTTACCATGTTTGAAAAGGACACGCTTCTCTGGATTGTTTTTGATTCTCTGGAGAACATCTTCAAAGTTGAATCTGGGGTAATGGACAAAGCAGAACATAAAATGACTGTTTTATATTATAGAAGCTAGTAATTTTATTCCTGTTTGAATATTCAAGTATCTCACTATGAAAGGCAGGTATAGGTTTCTCATAGTCTTTGAGAAGCTCTTATAAAGCTTGTGACTTGAGGCTGGAACTAGTGTTTTGCACCAGTTACAGATGGACTCCCCCATGCCCATCAAACTCTAAGAGAACTCTGATATCTAAAGGGAGAAATTACCACTTTCCTAAGCCTAGATAAAGATAATATTGAGTCAGAGTGATCTAAAATGTAACAAATTATGTACTCAAGTCACATAATCGAAGGAAATACGTATTAATTTCTGTAATAGGTAACTTGCAAAGTTAACAATCCAAAAGCCAAATAGAAGGAGCCTTCGCATATGAATACTGAAATTCCCTCAAAGAGCAAGAAAGAATTGAGCATGAAGTGAAAAAAAAAGAATCTTGCATTTGGCAGGAGATTAGGGACGCTTTTTTCCTAACTATAAAAAAACAAGAACTCGGCAATTCCAGAAATATCCCATTAAATCCTGTCTTAATTTTGCTTTCAGTTCAGATATTAATGGTATTCAATCTTAACTACATTTCAGAGTTTCATGCTGCTTTGTTCACAAAATATCAACCTGCATTTATGCTGCAGGATCTAGTAAATACCTCTGCAATACTCACCCTGGGATGTAGTGAAAACAGAAGACCCATTGCAAGTGACTGCTATTCCAGTAATTGCCCTGTTTAATACAAGTAAGCTTATAGGTGATTTCATAGGTTTTGAAACTTAACCACCACACTGTAAATTGACTACAGTTGAAATCTGTTATTTGATCTCCATAAGAGCTAAGACATTCAAGGTGAAAAGCACTACAGTGGTGTGTTATCTGCCAAGATACAAAAAAGTATCTTGTTATAATCTGTGCAACACCAGTACAGGCTCCCCATATCGTTTTGCAGGAACTTCCTCCTCATCAGAAAGGACATGCCCAGCTGAGAGGATAAAGTTTCACATTCAGTCTTTCCAGTCTGAGATTAGCTGCAGTAAGAGTCAGGGACCTGCCTACAAGCAAATACCGAATACAAGTGTCAGGAATCAGAATTTGCCTATCTTTTCTCCTCAAATTCGACACTGGCAATGTCACTAACATCTAGAAATTTAGACATCTAGCTTATGTCAGGGAGTTAGTTGTTAGAAAGCACAGTGTATTCCGCACAGCCAAAATTCTGTTATACAGACCCATTTCTATTTTTTCCTCAGCAGTCTTCAGAAAAAAAAAAAAGAAAGAAAAAAAAAAATCAGAAGCTGAAATTTAAAGTCTGTTTTCAGGAACAAGATTTCCCTAAACCTAACAATCTGGTAAAAGCGGCTCTTTCTCACTACAAATATTACATTGTTTTCCGGACAAGAGAATGTTTCTTTTCTAGATTGGTTTACCATCACCAAGAAAGTAATTGCGCATTAGGTAGTAAGAAATCCTACTAATCCAGCCACTAGGACATGGGGTGGGGGCCAAAGGGAAAACTGTTCTTTAAAGTACAACTGCTGTTGTTCATTGTTAGGTATTTTCAAAATCTACCTGAAGTGCTCCTGCTGACCCATGGCTCTCTAGGAACCCATCAGAACAGTAGTTTGGTACCTGGATTAACTGAAACCCTGTACCTGGAGACTTGGCAAACTGCTCATACAGTAGCAGCTGAAAGTGTAGTGTAGTTGAACTTAAGTGGTTTAACCTTTCAAACTAAATGGGATGAAGAAGCTAGGTCCTCCCAGGGTTATAAATAAATGGCAGTCTATCTGGCCACTGTTATCACAGTTTTAGAGAAGGGTGATCAATATCTACTTCACATAATAAAATAATAATGAGCCTAACTCTACATCTGTATAAGAAACAGCAATAAAATCAAGCTGACAAATACCTTTTGTGGATTGATAACCCATGATATACTCAAATTCATCTTCTCTGATCAAATTGTCTTATGAAGTAAAAAAAGTATTTATCTTAAACTGTAACCCATTACATAAACTGTAACCAATCAACATTCAGATTGACATGCCCCTCTCCCTGATTAAAGAGAACAATTTTGGCAGAATAGAAAAGAACAGTACTTACTCTTTATGAATTTTATATTGCTCATCTAATTTTAGTTTGGCAATGTTATTCCAAGCAAGTGTTATACTTTCTTCTGTCAAATCTTCAAACGATTCTTCATTTGGAGAACCTGCAATAAAATGCCACAATAAAGATTCATCAAAAATAGAAAATTGGAAGATAGATTTCAAATAACTAGGTAGCTCAAGTTGCAAAGATAAATATGAAAACACAGAAATCATGCACAGAATAAGAATTTTTGTCTAATATAGAGAGTGACAAGACCACTAACTTTTTTCCAAATCTCTTCCTGAACGCATAGGCTTACACAGTCAAAAATATGATTTTTCTCCTCAAGGCTATAGAACTGGATATTTTACAGAATATATTTCCAAAATGAAAAATACCAAACACACTGAAAACCACAAAAAATTTACTGCAGAGGTATTTCAGGCTTCCATGGAGATGTAAAGAGCTTTCCAAACGGTAAAGTACCAGGAAAGCCATCTACTGCTACAATACAGCATATAATTTTATTATTCTATTGCATTCTGTTAGGAATGTCCCAACTTCATTTCACTGCACCGTTGCAAACTTAAGGGAGAAGATTGAGACAGTTCAATGTCAATTACTATGAAACGGTCAAACCCAACAGGAGCTGTTGATCTCTGGGTTAATGACTTAGACAGCATACCACCATACCTTTTTAACACCAATGAACGTTATTATCACCATATACAACTTTCAAAGCCACTCTTGCAATCTGGATGCTACAGGTTGCCATGCTAAGTAGCACTCCACTTCTTGGCTTAAAAATAAAAGCCATCAAAAGCGAACTGAAGACAACCAACTAAGACAAACGTTTCCATGTCATACCTGGCCTGAAGATTCGGTCCAATCTACAGTAGACCATGATACACGTGATGAGGACCATAGCATCTTAATTTCAGAAAATTGATCTAAATTCTGCATTGAACAGAAGCCTATGATGACACTACATACTCTTTCCTTTAAGAGTTATTCAATCAACATTTTCCCTACAGTACGTAGGGAAAACAAAGGTATTTCTTTACAGAGTTTCGCTGAAGTCAAGGAAAAAAAAATTGGATGCTTAATTTAAATTCTTAGGATTTATTTAGACCAAGCCAATTGATGACCCCAGAGATATTCGTTTTCTAAAACTGAACAAATCTTTACATCATTTAGAATGCGTGCAAATATGGTTGTTGAAGCTGCTGTCATATTAGCTTGATTTTGAAGCATCATGAAAGGCCAGGGATGATAGCCCTCCCACAGCTTCCAAAGCAGAGGAAGAACCGTCCCAGTGGATACCACTGGAACAGAAGGCAAAAAGGCAGGACAACACCTGGATTTTCAAATTTGAAACTGGTCTTGCCAGTTTTCTGTTACACTTAGTTCATGGATTTATTTTGAGTTGGCTGACAGGGAAAGTGGCCAGGAGAGCTGTATAATGAGATCCTGTGGGAGAACGATACACAGCTTCTCAAAATTACAAATCTATTACGTTGTCAGTTTATCTGTTATACATTTACCTGGAGACTCAGTTATGGAAACACTGTGACTAGATGTTCGAGACAAGCTTTTCAGCTTCGGCATTATCCTTTGGGGATGAGGAGTTGTAAACAACTGTTTTGGCGTCTGTCCAAACTCCAAGATTTGTGTCAGCAGAGCTACCTTTTCATTGGGGTCCAGAATACTTTACAAAAACAAGATATTTAATTAAGCCAATGAGATGAGTACCTTTTTACCTTCCCCTCCCCTGAAAGCACAGGCCTGCATGCTACAGCACTACAGGCCATTACACATCCTTACAGAACTAATTTACCACTGACAGTCACATAGAAGCTTCATAATTTTGTTAATGTATGACAATAGTATGCTTGACACTTAAAAAAACAAAGCCATTTCATGAAAGACACACTGAAGAAATGTTCAAGTAACAGCCTTTAAATGCATGCTAAAAATGACAACCTGATGCATTTGTATAAAATATTCTCTGCATATTTGGGAATATAAAATGGAAGAGCAGCACCATTCACATACAGAGCACTTTTACAGCCAGCAGAGGACCTGGAGGGGTTCTGAGAAATATGGTTAACCGCTTTAACAAAACCATTCCAATCCTTGTTAATTACCTGTTTAAATCCACTCCTCCTTCATAAGTTAATGGGTGAAACACTGGAAAAAAAAAAATAGAAGTTTACTTGTACAATGCAGCTATACAAGGCTCGTTTTCTTTGTCTTGCATGCCTAGCAAAAAAAAAAAAAAGTTGTATTTTTCACTCAACTTGGGTATATTTAAGCAACTAAATGATTTCAGCAGGTTATAGAATTTGAGATCTTGTATTTTACCCCTGGGTTTCTTACTCGAAAAAAGTTTAAGATTTCTAAGAGGCTCAGAGATTCAAAAGAAATCAGTCTTTTCCTAAAGGAAGAATAACTTCTTTAAGCTTCATGAAAAAACTGCCCCACCCCGCAAATAAAGAATTAAAAAAAAAAAAGCACAGTTGTTTAATCAGGCATTACAGATATGCTGTTTTTTACCATTCCTGCCTAATTACACCACCATTTTTTTCCCTGTTTCTATAAGGTTTATATTTACCATTGTGAGCAGCAACTGCTTCACTTCCTTTCTGCTTGCAGCCAAATATTATGTCAATCCATTCATGAAGATGTTCTGATACATACTGACTTTCTAAAGCCTCTCGGCTCTTCTGAAGAAAGTCATCAGGACCTGGCAAGAGGAAGGTTAATTAAAGGAGAAGATAGCCCACTGAGTACTAGCATCCATCTCTGATTGCCTCCTTCTTAAAAAAGCAACCAATAATAAAAATTAAATGCATTAATTAATTATGTTAACGTTCTAAAGCAAAAATTCTTTCAGAAGAAAACAGAATGATCATTTTGAGAGAAGAACCGCCACCCCAGGAATCTAGATAATCTTGAATTAATTCATAATACAAGGAGTTTGACTACTATTACCTGATGCCCAAGGGGGAAGTTCTACATCTTCAACCATCTTTCCACCCTGCCTTTTTCCCAAGTCCAACTTCAAACTGTTTACTAGAAAACTAGGATCATTTTCATAAAATTCTGGAATCAACTGGAAAAAAGGGAAAAAAAAAAGCCAGAAGGTTTGAGATTAGCTTAACTTTGGTCACTTACGTAGAATACACTCTGTAAAACCTTAAATTTATCAACGTTCATATGTCAAGCCCTAAAGTTGAGTAGTAATTTTTTCAGGCTTTCTTCTGTCAGTAAGAAGCACTGGAAACTTTCTCCCACTATCCACTCAACTACTTTTAGGCTTCTTGACTACCTACAAGGTAATTAGAGTGGCATAAATATCTTTAACACGTAACATGTGACTTAACAATCCATGACATCCAAGAGTATCTTCACAGCAGTAACTGTGACTAATTCACAGTTTTAGGACATCAGGTAAGAATCAAGACAAAACTCTAGAATAATTAGAATGATGACAAAAGTTTCATAGGTTAAGTCAATTATTTAAAGACCACCACAGCTAACTGACTGGTTCCATTACCGTTAACTGCAGATGGGGTTGCATCAGAAAAACAAGGATCACTATATTAAATTCAAAGAAACATTATTTAACAGCATCTGCTATTTGACACTTAATCATTCTCAACATATTGTACAATTTATGGTTATTACAGGGCTCAAAAAACTAAGATAAAACTTCTATGGTTTAACCTCTCCAGCTGTACTGTTGAAAAACAGCCAAAGCCTTACGAGAATCCAGAAGATGATATGTAAAGTTACACCTCTGCAGCCTTAATCAACTCCGATAATTCCCAATTATTTCATTAATGAATTCATAATGACACTGCTGCTAAACTAAAAGCAAGAAAGCAGACACAGACAAGCAAACACAGAATTACAGAGAAGGGAGAAGTTAGAAATATTGAAGGATTAATAACACCTTAAAAAAAAAACAATGCATGCAACTAAAAAAAAAAACCAAAACCAACAAAGAACGCAGCCAAACACACCCCATCCCAAAAATGTCACATTAATAGCAGACATCTGAAAACAGAAAGTTCAGCACAGATACTAAGAAGGATTTGGATAATTTTCCAGCCACTTACCTCTTTGAAATCTGTTGCACCATCCAAACAGTTTTTCCAGGTTTCTGCAAGACTAGATAACACATATTAATTAAAAAAATATTTTTAAGGCTCCCATGATGCATATTGAAAACACAAACAACCTAGCTATAGAGAAAATGTAAACAAACCTGTTGAACATTCTGTCAGCATGATCAAACTTTCCATTCTGCAGACAGAGCATGTATTCTGGAGCTATGGAGAAAGAAAAAGTCATCAGCTTGCTGCAAACCTTTTCCACTTTAGAGGTAACTGCCTGCTCAGAGAGCACATAAAGCTGACTTACCAACTCTAACGAGATAAAATAAAACATAACCTGGAGATGAATAATGGCTCCCATACATGAACTTAGGCTCAGGCATTTCCTGATAACGTGTCTGCAACATACGAAGAAGAAAGAGAGGTCTGTTTAAAATCAGTACTCATGCTTTCCTTCAATACTGAACACTAACACACACACTTTTTTTTTAAAGACACAGATTAAATGCACCCTCAATTTTTTTTCTAATGATAAAAAAATAATAACCATGTAGCTTTAATCGGATCAGTAAATCAATATGGAAAAAAAGGTGCTATAACTTATTCAGAATTATCAGGTTGTCAGCATTTTTTACTCTCTCACTTTCACGTGAAATGGCAGTGATTCAGCTTTAAAGGAGTGCAAACAAATATTTTCTTTTTCAATTTCACATTAAGTTTAACAAGAGTATGGAAGAACATATTGAATTAATTCAACCTGGAAGATCCTCTCCTGTCTGAAGCTCCTATATGTTATCACTAAACCCTATCATAATCTAAATAAAATTACTTTACTGCAGTAGGTAAGAGGCAGCTAATATTTTGAGGAAATGATCAGAGCTTAAAAGCAAAACTTTATGTACTGTTACTGAAAACATAATATTCATCGTGTTACGTTATAGATAAGTTTGTTTCTGATAAGGTTTATAGTCAGTTTTAGATAACCACTTAATTCCCAAAGCTTGCTTGACAAAGCTCCTTTTATGGCTAACGTGCATAATAGAAGGTCCAAAACATGCAGCACATAAAAAAGCCAAGACATACATACCAATAACCTATCCAGCCTTTCCTTATTCAGGGCACCAATTGGTTTACTAAGGTCACGGAACGTCTCAGGCTTTGTCAGATCTAGAAAAAAACCCATAGTTAAATGCATTGTTTCTACTAGGCTGGAATACATTCTCATCAGTATTTAAAAACAAAACAGGAAAAATAGTACCCTCCAGTAATTTTCTCTGCTCTCTAACTACAAAAGAATAAAAGTATTACTGTAAATGGCTACTCATCTTCTTCCAAGCAAGTAGGCTCAATCTCAAATCTCTTGCTTAAGAACTAGTAGTTACATCTATGTGATAGCTATTGCAACTAATTCATCTAGTAAATATAGAGCTGCAACCTGAGGCACAAGGTAGGTTCTTTCTATTCATTAATCATCTTGTCATACTATAGTTAAGCCTCACCAAACAATTAAACTGGAGTGTTTAAATCAGTGCTGATAAATATCATGATATTTCTCTATTCCTTGTAGAGGGACAGAATCCTAAAAAGGACAAGCTTTCAATACATATTGCACAAAGACCCTTGATTTAGGCACAAGCCTTGTTAGCCTTTTCCTTTCAATGTGCAATGCTAAAAACTGTAAAAGAACACTTAGATTCTATATGCTCTAAAGCATCCAGCTTTTTCCATAGATGGACATTTTACTGGTTCTTTTGCTGTTACTGGAATCACAGACAGTGTTTGAGCACTCAAGACTGCAGATTTTCAAAATGATCAAGCAGATATTTGCTACATACTCCATATGTGATGAGAGAACTATTTAACAGAAAAAGGTGAGGTGTTTTGTCCATTAAAATCCAGAGTAAAGGTAAGTACACAAGAAAACACCCAAGATCGCTAACTCCAGGTGCATTTTCACATATGATGAACTTCACACAATGTAAACACACACACAAGCTATCTCAGGTTGGACATGATACACTAAATGCCTTTGTGTATACACATACCTAATACTGAACTAGAGTAGTCTGCTATGATCCATGGAAATACAGGATACTGGGAGAGATCGTTGCAGCTCCTGTCAGCCAGATTGTTGAGATGAAGAAGATACTGGTAGTTTGATATATGCCCTCGCTGCCATTGCAACATATAACTTTCAGCTGTATGCTCTGTTATATGATTTTCTAAACAAAAACATAACATTAAGAGCTTTGAAGTTTAGAGTTCCACCCCCAAATTACACAATGATTAACATCATGCAAGGTACTATAAAATAATAAAGGGCAAAGTTGTCTAAAAGAACAAGTCAGAATTAAGTGTTAGCTTCACGTTTCAACAGGTACCATACTTAATGTTTGCTAAAAACTGCCCAAAAACCTCTAAATTGCATTCAGTAAAAAATGATGCAGAAAAAATGTTGAAACCAAACATAGAAACTATGGATGGGAAAGAACTTGAAGATTTATGGAAGTACAGAAAAATATTTGCAGACCATGAACAGCTCTCTTGGTACAATAACAAAATAGTACAAAATTTACATGAATGTTTTTAATATTACCAGTAAAATGAGTTTCAATGTTTCAGTTGTAGCAGCACCACAGAAAAACTAGTAGCTTTTTCTCCTTGTTTTTCAAGGACACAAGGGTAGCCCTTTACAAAGTTTCTGTTCATGATCTGCAAAAGATCTGTATTGCTTCCTAGGAATTCATGCATACAAGTTTTAATTTCTATCAGATTTTTTGAGAATTTTTTTAGAATTTAACTGTTTCAGAACGGTAATTTTCATCAACCACTGCTAAAACTGAGGAAAGTTCAGGTATTTGTATGCGCACTGGAAATCCATCCATTACAAGAACTCTGCCAAAAGGAGTTTTACTTGGATGCATGCAAAGGCCAGGGGGATCCACCCACAAGTCAGTCTACATCCTTTCAGCAAAACACAACTTAGCTGAGTATATCTTATTTACTCCTTGTTTTGAAGGTAAAATCATTTAAGAGGTTTTGTTTGTTTGTTTCTTTTCAGAGTTTTTTGTTTTGTTTCACTGGGTTTTTTTGGTGGGGAGAAGGTTGTCAAATGACAGTGCACATCAAGCTGCAAATCAAAAGAATTCATTTGACCTCAATAATACTATCTGAGCTTTCATACTCAGCTCTTCAGCACAAACAGACTACATGCAATTTCACCACATTCATTCTGAACTTTGCTTACTCCTATTAGAAATTTTTAGGGCTAATACATCCCTATTCTTTTCATTCTTCCCACAAATCAACAGAGCAAAACCCAAACAAGTTTCCCCTCCAAAAGTACAACAGACTATATTAATAAATAAACATGGCAAACCTATATATGTTGCGATAAAGAAATAGAGCTCATCTCGATCTTGACAGTTGTAGAATTTCAAGTAGATGTCAGAACATAGATCATCTTCTGTACAAAATACTTCAAGTCCCTTAGAAGTTAAAGGGGGAGGGAAAAAGTAAATGAGAGTAATGACTGACAAAGTGTAACATTCATCTATTTCTAACAGAATATTCCTGCTACTACTATCAAAAACTTAAAAGACTCCAAACAGGGCAGCAGTTCTGCCTAATATTTTGATCTTTCCCATTTCCAATCATAAAACAATTCAGTTTGCACCCAACTGAGCACATACAGATTTATGTCTGTCCATAGATTGACTAAGCACAGGTAATATACTTTTTTTGTCCTAAGTAAATGGAGTAAGGCAAGGAGCTAAATATGTATTTAGTTTAAATGTGTTTTGAGACAAAAATTTTGTTCAGGACTGAAATTTCAGTGCAAACACTGAAATCATACAACTGAGGTTCCACTGCAGAACTCTCATCATCCCTCAGTCATGTACAGCATTACTCATCACTCCACATTAGTCTCAACTTGAACCAGTGATCAAGCTTCCTCCATGAATCAATCCAGAGAGAAAATACACCATGAGAGTGCAATTCATTCTGTCTCAAGATAGGTGCTTGAGATAAATGGAATGAATTGCTCCCTGCAGGTACTTCCTTCTCCCTTGCCCTACACTGACTGCTTATGAAAGGAATTTTTCATCCTTGACAGGGTTTACTTTCCATTTTCATCTTATTGACAACACAGCAAACTAAAACCCTTGAAAACCAGAAAGGATATTTGAGTGCTGTTCATTACTTAATCCAGAGTTTTTAAAATCATATAGCTTTTACCTAATGATGTACACAGTTTCAGCTGGTCATTTTAAGAAATAACATAAATAGCAAGACATGGAAAAAAAAATATTTGGGCTTACCACTGGCATTAGGCCATGTCTTCTTTTATAGATGCGACGCACATTTTGAAGCGTTATTTGTACTACTGGTTTCTGTTGGGGGCAAGGGAAGGGAAAAAAAGATGGAGCTATTCCAGAAGGTGTATATTCTTCTACATTAACATCTCCAGTCAATCTGATGTTTCTGTTGACTAGAGATACTAGCTATATGAAAACAACATCCAACCATGTCATTATAGCAGTGGAACAGCGGTGCTAATAAGTTACACTAAAAATAGGAAGCACGTCTTTGCTGTTGGTTCTTGTCTGAGTGGCAAGGCAGTTTATGAATATATAAAGAATAGTGTGCTATCACCCAAGTGTGTTGCCAGTGCCTTTTCTCATGAAAGTGAGGAGCAGAGCACAAACTATATTAAAAACAAGGAAGCCCTTGGGCTGCTGGGCAAACTGTTTGCCAATGGTGCCACCAGGTGGACAGAAATTGAATGGCATTTTGTCATCAGCTGAGAAACACGTTTTCATTGTCTGGACAGACTTTCACACTGAGACTATCTCAGTCTTGTTAGGACTATAACTGTTATTTCTGTGACAAAGTTCCAAAGCAGTAATCTGTCTGTGACATGCACATGAGTTTTCTTCTAGTGAAAGTAATGATCATTTTAACAGAAAACCTAGCTAAGACCTTGCAATATAAACCAAATGCATTTGAAACTCACTCTCTGCTATTCCTGCCTAGTGAAAGACTAAAAATTTATCTTTAATGAAGTGTTACAAAACACAATCTTTAAATCTAATAGAGAAGGAGCAAAGGACATTTTGTGCTTTGTCAGTAGGAGGTCAGCTTTAAGCAAGGTAGCACAGAATAAAGTCTCAAGTGAAGATGCTCTGAATACAACAGAGCAGCACAGATCAAAGGTAAAACAAGGAGCTTCTGATTATAAATGAAAACAGAGACCTCTTGGGCATGAGCTCCATGGGCATTTAAGAGGAATAATACAGAAAATGTCCACTAGAGGGGCAGCGTGCTCACATTATATACAAGACCATCTATGAGGCACTTACAGGATATCCATTAAGAGGCTGGAAGTACAAGTTAGCATCAGTAACACACACATGCCCTGGATTAGTCACCAGTGGTGTCACCATTTCTGCTTTACATTCCATATGCAGCGTTTCAGAAATGCTTTGAAATCTACAAGTGAAGAAAGGGAGTAATTTTACCTCCAGTTCTTATTTAGGTGGAGCTATCCCTAAATTCTTTAGAAAGGTTTTAGATTAGGTTATAATCTTGGGACATCAGAATGCAGACAGCACTAAGCCTATTTTAGACATGAAGAAAGTTCTTTGTTGAGATCTCTTACTTTAACAGGCACTCCAGAAAGGAAAATTGCTACATTCTGTACCAGTTTCAGAGAAATAAACCAGCTGACTTTTCTATATAGAGCTTTATTTGGCATATACTGATTCCCACTTCGCAACAATTTCACAGATAAATACAACAGTTTGGAGAGATAAAAAAGTAATATGTTCATCTTCACAAGCAGAATTTCCCGTTCTCCATTCCAGATGGTTCAGAACACAGATAACTCTCTGAATTAGAGAACTTATGCTGCCCCCAACAAGCATCTATAAACTACTGATGCAGTAGACTGATCAACCAATAAGCTGAAAATCTTCTCCTAGTAGAAAATTATTAGAAAGATACCTGTTTTTATCAAATGAAGTTCTAGCCAAGCGCGATTGCAATATAGCAGTTATCTAATGTGGAGAGAAAAGAATAGTTAATATGATCTATGATTCAAATGCAATTAGAATTTTATTATTAAACAGTAATATCAGAAACAACTGGTTACTTACCATGGCAGCTTGATCTCCCATCTTATCTAGACAAGAAGCCCTGTAAAGCTGAAGAACAATAAGCTTTAAAATGAAACAGCAGTGGTCCCACACATAGCTCAGTCAATAGAAACTAGGGGTGGAGGGCTTTAACATTCTTGGTGACTGAGTACTAAATGAGCTATTATTGTTTCTTTTTAAAGTAGGACAGTTTTGTTCATTGCTCCTGTCATGTTATTACTTTGTCTATATGCTACCACCCTGCACAGTAAAAAGTAATAGAGGTAGCTTAGGACTGCTGTCAGAACTAGATGCTGTGTTCAACTACTACATTTTAAAAACAGATACTCCAAGAATTTCACCTTAAGAACAAATATTTAAGAAATCTCTCCATTAAATACCAAAAAATATGCTGTGATGAAGCGTGTAGTGATATCAAATAACCACATACCTGATGAAGAGTTTGCACAACATCTCCTAGTTTCCCAGGAACATCCAGTTGGAATAAATGGTCTGTTCTACCCTAAACCCAAAAGCAGATTTACTACAAATGAGTTTAAAATAAAGTTCAGCAGAAAAAAAAATTAAAATTAAAATCAAAATACTCTAAAACCTGGTCAAAGTATGCTATCCAAGGTTGCACTATACTTGAAACACTCCAAAAGCAATGTTAAACCATATTTTTTTTTTCTTTACAAATGTATCTTCCCTGTGGTAACCTCTTTGAGCAGTATTTAGTCCATTATTTAATACAATACAACATAACGGCTTTGAAGTGAACCAATTAATATAGTGTAAACATCAGTAAAGGCAGAATTACACCAGCTCTGCCTATTTTAATATTGGGTAAACAGGTGAAAACATACAACTAGTAACTGACAAGTTACATTTACACAGTTACTGTATATCTTTTATACAAAAGATACTAGCCCATCAAATCTTTAAGGACTAGGTTACAGAAGCTATCATTCTTCTCTACATAAATAGTTCTGAGCTGAAAAGGTCCCAAATCCACACAAACACATCGTCCAGCATATGCGGCACACCTGTTTTTCCTCTACAAAGTTCTCCCAGCATAAGTATTATTTCGCAGTATGTATTTCTGGTTTTGACTTAAGTATATTAGAAGTATGCAGATGTATCAACTGCTACTAACTCTTACATATAACTCATATTTAGCAAAGGCAGTGGGATCTCTTGATGACTCCTGAACATAGTATAAAACTCTATCAAAACATTTCTGCAGGGTTTTGTAATTTCTCAGGCTAGACTTTAAAATAAATATATCAGTAAGACTACATTAATTGGATTAATCTAAAATTGGAACGAAGACATGGAAATCTATCTGATCTTCAGTGTAATATAGGTGATCTGAGCTGAACTGACAACTCGACTTTTTCCAACAGGAAAGCATGTTTCAGGAAGCAAATGGAGATGGAGGAAAGGGAGACAAGAAATTCAGTAGCAATTTAGATAAAAGCCTTGCAGCATTTCATCCAGAGTACCGTTTTCCTTCAATAAGGAACAAACTGCTTTCAGAAATCCTAGCGGATAGTCTACACAAATTGCTTACAGCCAACAATGTGAAAGCTTTTGTGTGCATTTCTCTCTGTAGCTCTCCAGTCATATGCAAAGACATTAGCTCAGTATTTTGGAACTGAATTAAAACAATCAATGCAAGACATGGAAGATAAAATGTACTACCAAATTCCAGCACTCAGTGATGTGTCTGGAACTGGCAAGAATTTAAGGAGAAGATATTTAGCAGCAACAGAAAAAAAATCTGAAATTATTGAAGGCAAACTAGATTTCTTGTTTTAATATGTAGAAGCATAGCTGCACTTTTGTGAAGTAAATTGCAATGGTGAACTGTCAGGAATGTTTTAGGTATGAATGAATCTTGACTTAGGAGAAAATAAAATAAAAAGCCCTCCAAACAGCCCTTTTGATTATTTTCTCTTTTCACTGTATCAGTAATGCAGTAAGATATTTGTATGATAGTTAATAAATCTTGCACATGGAGGCAAAACTGAAAAGGACTAGAAGAGAAAACAGCTTCAATCCATGAAGAATTAATGGCATAAAGCAAATAACCAAGGAAAATAAGAAAATTCTAAATTAGAGACAGATCTAACCAGCAAACCAACTGAAGCCGTTGTTGAGAGAACGTAGATTATCTCTTCCCTCTTTGATGTTCATTATAGTAATGCAAATTTATGGACTACCATTCTTGAAATTTCTTACTTCAACAAATTTGTTGAGAAATATAATTCTGACTGTTTCAATTCTTGGGCAAATATAGCGTTTAATGACTCTGCATTTTCATTTTGTGTTTATGCCTTAACTCATCCTGCATTCCAGGTGAAAAGCTCTTAGTTCTATGCCTTGAAGCCTCCAGGCTTAGAATCAGAGCAGATCTACCCTATCAGCAGAAAGCAATCAGAAGTAATCTCTGTTTCTGCTGTGAGCAGACTTATCTGTCATTTCTTTGAACTGTGAAGCACTCAACTGGGAATATCAATTAGCAATCTCTCATTTCAGGTGTAAGCAGAACTGAGAAGAAGCCATACAGCCAGGATGCAGTGTCCACTGAATACTAGCAGCCAGCTGACAGCTCGACTGTTGAGCCCACAGAGCTGCACATCAAGGTAAATAGCAAGTGTCAAGTCTGCAGTGTGTCTTCCAAGAAATATCACAAACCCACAGTGGAAGAATTCAGATACTTGTTTTTATCAACATGCACAATTGCTGTGGTTTTCTGTATTTTTTGGGTTTTATGTTTTTGGGGGTTTTTTTTAAGCTTTATTGTCATATTCCTCAAATGAGCATTATCTTTCAGGAAAAAGAACATAAATCCTTGCAAAAATTTGTTTGCTAAGAATAGTGAAAAAATATGTACTTACTCTTACTGTTTTATATGGTGCAATAATGTTTCTTTCTTTAATGAGAAAAACCTGAAAGAGTAAAAGAATTTACAGTTTCAGTCCTTGAAAAAATAATGAAATAAATCAGAAGTACTGATAAGTACAAAGCTAAGAACACTGTTTAAGCCAGCAAAACACTAGTATGCAATGTCCCACTTTAGTTAACCCAGATAAACTGCAGAAAAATGACCTTTTATAGCAGCTAACTGCAAGAGAGGCAACCAGCCAATGTAGTTCATAGGATTATTTACTTATGTAGTTTATTAGCAGGTTTTCATTCTAATCATATGACCTTAACGGAGTTGCAAGATTAAAACCAATAAGCCCAGCCACCAGCCTAACTGCACTCAATAGGAGGATCCTCTCCTCCCTACTCTTCTGGTATCTCACACCCTCAGGATTCTGACTTTATGGAATTACTCCACAGCGTAACTCACAATGTAAACTACTGTGTAAACCTGCACTGATGAACCCCTTCCTCCCAGTGCCAAACCTTTTACTTTCAGTTCCATTTGCCATGAATACCACATTTAGTTTCTCATCCAACAGCCTGTTTTTGAAAAGTTTCGTTTTTCTCATGCTATTCTCAGATCTGAGAGGACCCTTCCTCCCAAAAACCCTGAGGAAACTGCTCCCCTTCTACTGAACATTCTCTCAACTCCTATAGATAGACTTCACTGCTAGCACATTGGTTTGTGGATATTACATTACTATCTGCTGTCTGAAAGAAGACAAGCCAGAAATAAGTCACGGTTCTGCTCTGTTTGTAGGGAAGGCTCAAGCTTGCTAAATCTCAGGCTGGAGTATAAGACTCAGGATTGGTTCTCTGAACTACACAAAACACACTGGACTGCACACTATCAACTATCTACTACTCCATGACCCAAGAGACTTGGTTGATCAAAGGGCTTATTCCAGGGCCTCATTTGCTTCTGACAGCTAGCACAATGTCTGTGGTTCTACACTGCAAGGCATTGTGGTAGCAGCCTCAAACCTTGAGCAAATATTAAACTTGCAAGAACAGATGCTGTACCATGCTCTAGCCAGAAGCTTTCTCTTACAGCACTGTTCAGCCAGAAGAAAGCGGTACGCTTAGAAGCTTACAAGCTCAGCATGACTCTCTAAGTGCTACATTAAAAATAAAACAGCAATTAGTGCCTTTCATCTGACATCAGCATGTACAGACCTGAATTAGGCCATAGGAGAATAGGAAACAGAGTAAGAGACACCTGCTTTACACTTAAATAACTCTTCTGCAGTATAATTAAACATTTTTCTACAATGAGAGCCCCAAAATACATAAAAAGGAGACAATACAAGTGAAAAAAAAAGGTAGCATTACAAAAACTCTAACATACTGTATTCATTTCCTATTTTGGAGGATTTTCCTGCAATTTCATCTTGAGGAAAAAATATTGAAATTATCTCTAATTACTATTATGTTTGCGGTATTTTGTAGCCACAAGCTTTTAAGTTGCCTGTTACACAAAGCAAAGTTTCTTATCCAACTATTGATTAAGAATTTTTCTGAGTCTGAAAAGGCAAAAATATTTAAGATGTTCCAATTATCCGCTATGTGTGGTTTCCTACAGGGCAGGAATTCTATTTACAAAATATATATATAATTAGATGGTGATTTGTTATAAGTACAACTAGTGAGTACTTCACATAGAAGTCCCTATGCCTTTTATACAAAATGCCCATTTTTATCATGTCACCCAACTATTTTAGAACATTTCCCTAAAGAAAGGAGGAGAACTGGCAAGCTACACATAAGAGGGGCAAAGAGTAGGGGCTGCTAACCACTGTTGCCATTTCAAAAGTTAACTCTCCTTTCCTAATAAGTGTTTTTTTAATCATTTCTTCTTCAGAACACATACTAATGATGTATGGTGGAACAATTGCATGTAACAATTAAAAGCATCTTTTAAAAAAACATTCAATACACAAAAAAATTACCCACACAAGAAACCTTTACTGTACAATACTCTTAACAGAAGCAGTATCAAGATCAAATTACATATACTGATTACTTTAACACAGTCCACAAACTTCTCTAGCATAGACAATATTTAATGCAGTTCCGAGTGGCGTCCCCAGGACTCAGTGCTGGGCCCAGCCCTGTTCAGTGTCTTTATCAATGACCTGGATGAAGGCATTGAGTGCACCCTTAGCAAGTTGGCAGATGACACTAAGCTGGGTGGAAGTGTGGATCTGCTGGAGGGTAGGGAGGCTCTGCAAAGGGATCTGAACAGGCTGGACCGCTGGGCTGAGTCCAATGGCATGAGGTTTAACAAGGCCAAATGCCAGGTCCTGCACTTGGGGCACAACAACCCTGTGCAGTGCTAAAGGATAGGGGAACACTGGCTAGAAAGCTGCTCAGAGGAGAAGGACCAGGGGGTGTTGGTTGACAGCTGACTGAACATGAGCCAGCAGTGTGCCCAGTTGGCCAAAAAGGCCAATGGCATCTTGGCTTGTATCAGAAACGGTGTGACCAGCAGATCCAGGGAGGTTATTCTCCCTCTGTATTCTGCATTGGTGAGACCGCACCTCAAATACTGTGTTCAGTTCTGGGCCCCTCACCACAAGAAGGATGTTGAGGCTGTGGAGCGAGTCCAGAGAAGAGCAACAAAGCTGGTGAAGGGGCTGGAGAACAGGCCGTATGAGGAACGGCTGAGAGATCTGGGGTTGTTTAGCCTGGAGAAGAGGAGGCTGAGGGGAGACCTTATTGCTCTCTACAACTACCTGAAAGGAGGTTGTAGAGAGGAGGGTGCTGGCCTCTTCTCCCAAGTGACAGGGGACAGGACGAGAGGGAATGGCCTCAAGCTCCACCAGGGGAGGTTCAAGCTCAACATCAGGAAAAAAATTTTCACAGAAAGGGTCATTGGTCACTGGCACAGGCTGCCCAGGGAGGTGGTTGAGTTACCATCCCTGGAGGTGTTTAAATGATGGGTGGATGAGATGCTGAGGGGCTTGGTTTAGTGATTGATAGGAATGGTTGGACTCGATGATCCTGTGGGTCTTTTCCAACCCAGCGATTCTGTGATTCTGTGTGAAATGCTTGAGTTCATTTTTGACTGCAGCAGTACTTAACTAAGCACGGCTATAGATTTTAGGTATTGTTAAAGACAGATTTTACAAAGACGTTAGAATGTTCCCACCTCATCTTTTCTTTCCTGATATAAAAACATGAACATTTTTTGGAAACTTTTACAGCTTTAGATCATCTATCAACTGCAATTTATCAAAGCTTGAAGTATATTCCCTCGGCTAACATTAAGTAGGAACAAATGCAAGTTAAGTACAACTCATGATTGAAACTTGAGCCCAGTATTTCAGGACAGTTACTAAAATTATTTGGTGGGCATACAGCACAGTCCAAAGGTTTCACAAAGCTGAACTGTAAGGGTCAAGATGGCTTCAACATTACCACTAGATACAGCAGAAAGCAGGAGAAAACCATATAGCAAGACCAGAACCAAGATGGTTAATAACCAATTTAATTTCAGTCTATTCTTGCTTTTCATTCAATTCTAACACTGCCCTAAGATCCATTATAAAAAGCACAGTGAAAAGTTCCTTACCAAACTAATGACTTCACGAAGTCATTAACAGTTTGAAGTTTCCAGCACCAACATCTTCACATTAATGCTAACTTTTTCACACTAATTAGTTTTGTTTCCACTTAAGCCCCCACCCTAAGATTTCAGCTCTGAGAAAGACAGCATTAAATAATGTAATCTCACTCATTTATACATCAAGAATCTGTTATGTAGGTCTTACCTGATTACATATAACGGAAATCCCTCCAGAAGTATCCCTAAAATGTAAATAACATATTTGAAGAGGTGTATGTTTCAGCTTTAAAGAGAATTAAATATTTTCAGTTACTCAAATTCACGTACCGTGTGAAAGGGTTCTTTCCTTCATTGTCTTCTGGGGCTTTTATACTAATGCAGTCTCTCAGCGGTATCTGCAGCAAATTATAAGAATCCATACTCCTTCTTAAATCTTTTTAAAGAGAATCTTAAGTCACCAAAAAACTGTACAGTTGCAACGCTTACCTTGATAATGGGTTGGACACTGTCATCAGGTTCAAAAATTATTGACTTGGAACAGATTTTAAGAGAGCCTCTGAATTTTCTAAAAGGAACAATAAAAAACCAAGTATTTATATATCTATTAGAGATAAATGAGATTAGAATGACTCCAGTAAATAAATGTATGTAAAAGTTTTGTACCTTTCATCTCTGCAACCTTTCTTTCTAATATGATTAGCTGTGTGCTGTTCAAAGTAGTATTCTTCCAAGTTAAGAAGAAGCAGTGAAAACCTACAAATAAATAAGAATTGTTTATTTAAAAAGAAGATACCATGAAAATGAACATTCTTAATAAAATATGTCAAGTGTTTGTGAAGTCTTCACTTCCTGTGCTGTGCCCCACACCCAAAGAATGAATTAATTTAAATTACCTTTTTAAAAGAACAAACCCATCTGGAAAAACCGTGCACCCATGAAGATCAACTGATGCTCTTCCAACATATATAAGGTTTCATATTTGATTCTGTTCATATGTCTCAAGTAGTAACTGTCCTAACATTGCCAGTCCTTCCTCACAGTAAACATTAGTTTAGTCCCAATTAATACATGCCAGTCGAAATATGCCATGACACAAAAGGAGGGCAAGAACAAATTGCACAGAATGGAGATTAGATCTCTCTGAAGCAAAGCCAAACTACACTCACCTAAAGTGTTAACACAGCCATGGTTTTCACAACACGGCTGAGCCACTTGATGGAGAAACTCTGAGGAAGCATTGCCTTCCTCTCCAAAAACATTTCTGCACTTTGTCAGTACCAGTGCCTGTTGAACCCCACAGGAAACCTGTCTGTGGACCAATTCAATAGGCAATAAACAACAGTAAGAACTACATATATAAAAAAAATTGACATCTTCTAAGGTACTTAACTGCAGGAGCCAGTACTTGCCAGTACAATGCCAGTACTAGTATGAGGCAAATCGGCTAGATTAGCTATAACATGAAACTGTATTCTCTAACAACTTAACTTAAACTGCTGCAAGTGATCAAAACTGACCAACTTTACTAACAGGGAGAACACAGTCACATAACCATTTCAGCTGCGGTGAATGACAGTGGGTATTGGCACAGCAGGAGGAGCAGAAACACCTTATACTTATGTTAGAAATACAACGGCTTGTTTGTGTGCAGCACTGGCCTGATCTGCAGAAGTACTGAGTATTTATTCATATCCACGCTTTGAGCCTTTTGTACTGTGTTCATGATGTGCCTCACAAGAAATGCTTATGACAATGCTCATAAAAGCCAAGTGTCCCCAGAGCAGTATTCAAATAGCAGTAAACATGTTGAGAATTCAAAAAATGAACCAGATAGCTTGCTCGTTAGGAAAGCATATTTCACAACAGAACAAACATCATTATTGGAAAATACATCTTGTTCACCTGTATTTTGTGTCTGTGTTGTATTAAACAGAACACAACAGAGGTTTATTCCAGCTACAAGAAACAGTGGATTTATATACTCAAAACTGCATGTCCAAGACACTTTGTCCTAATGCTCTACTGCTTTTTTTAAAACAGCATTATCTTTACCTCTCCTCTCTTGAAAACAGGTGGTTTATGATGCCATTAAGAAACAACCGATGTTAAAATGCTGGAAAACATACAAATTGGAACGGTATATGCCACACAAAACTTAAGAAAATTCAACATACATCTGCAAATGTTTCTTTAGGCTGTACCGCAGTTGCTGCTATTGTATAGTTTTTGAGTATCTCTAGGTTCCCATGGAGCTTCAGGGGGTTTGCCTTCTGCTTTCTCAGAATACATAACTGCAGTTGTCTTCTGTTTGTCATGTAAGTCTGTTCTTCAATTCACTGCCACCTATGAAAACATGTCCTACCAACGGGTGTAAACCAAATTTCCAATTTTCTGACGCTCTGTTACGTTCGAAGGAGCCAAGTTATTCTTTTCATAGTTATTTTGACTACGCATCTTCAGGAAGCTAAAATAGAAGGTCTAGTTCTGTGTTTTGAGGTAAAATAAAGATTCACTAGGAACAGCCTACAAGCTAACAGGGAAGAGAAGTATGAAAACATAGCGGCTGCCACATAGTTAACATGAAATCACTTTTTTCAACACATCCATTTGAAATCATCTGGGACAAACCCAAAATTTCTGGGATTCTGCAAGCTCAGATCTAGCAAGTTCTCAGACATTTTGACTGAAAGTTTTTTAATAATGCTACATGAGGATATATAAAAAGCACTTCACCATCAGAATATTTTCACTCTTGTATATATACACGTACACATTCAGCTTATTATCCACAAGCCAAAAAGAAAAAAAAGTGAAGAACAAAGCTAATACCCAGATTTGTTTGAAAAAATTAAATCTTCTACTTTTTTCATCACAGAGCAGAGATTATCGGCACAGGAAACAATGCGCTTCATCACAATGGTGTTCATGGTCCCACAATTTTTCTTCCAAGACAACTGATAATGCCTGGTCAATAGAACTAATTTCTGAAATTCTTCATTCTTGGACTCTTTCCTCCACCTATTCTTTTGACAAACGCCTCACATTTTTATACTCTTCCTAAATTAACCTGCTGGTGGTACTGGTAATTACTGCACTTTCCTTTTAAGTTTTTGGTAAATGCAGAATTCCTTCATACATTCCAGATAAGCCATGTTTTTACATCAAAACATTGGCTCTGTTATTCACAGTAGCTACAACAAGCTTACATAAGTCAAAATGCATAAGCCAAGAAAGTTCTCTTTCAAATTTGTCAGGATAACCATCTTATAGAAACTGTTGTATCTTTATACTCAATCCTGTACGTATCAATAGACCTTCTCAAAAATCAGAACCTGGGGGCTACTGGGAAGCGTTTGAGGTACTTTTCCTTGGCATCATCCTCACTCCTGCTGAATCAGATGATTTAAAGAAAAAAATAATGCACAAGGTATACACAGAAACTCAATATAAACTCTTCGTGTAGGCTAACTAGGTACTGTAGGAAATTAGATGTTTCCTCCTTTTTTAAATGCAGTATTTACTAGCAGCATCAAGTTTACCATTTTGTTATTAGACTCTGTGACTCTTCCATACAACTACTCACTACCCAGTTCTGCAGTCTCTGCCAAGCATTTCTCTGCTTGTTGCTAGTCCTACCTGCAAGTCCATTTATCTTAACTGCATTTTCCAGTATTTTCAGGCTGCTGAGTCCCTTCTGCAGGCAGACAGACCCAGACATCAAATCTCCACAAATACAATCACCAAATTCTACTTTTCTCAGGCATCCATTGCAATGGGGATGGAACTTAGAGCCTGTCCAAAGATTCTGACACAAAAACTGTACCTTTCAAAATTCCACCTTCCTTGGTCATAAAGCGTCCCTCACAAACCACATGATTTCACTGCCTGATTTCACCAGGACAAAAGAACATATGATTAAAGGCATCATCAGTTAAGAAGAAACATTGCTATTCTTTTTCCTGGAGTCCAACTGCTTGTGTACACATATTAAGTCTATCTTTAACTTTTTCATGATCCTGCCGGTGTGTTCCAGCCCCCTGGAGCTTTTTGTGTCTCTTTATCTTGCTGTTCTCTTTCAATGGCTCCTGATAATAGTCCCCCTTTCCTTCATTTCTACAAATACGTTTTCAAGATCTAGTTACAATATCAAACCTGGAACCAAAGTTTTCAGACTTGCATCTCAACTACTTGCTAACAAATCTAGACCAATTCAAGTTACTGCTAATTATAAACTATGGTGACTATGAAGCACAACCTCTGGAATAACCTTCTGGAATTTCTCAACTCATCTCAATCCTTATAGCATAAGTATAATATTTAAATTTCATTTGGCTGCATTAATAGGGTTGTCAAAAAAAAGGAAAAATCAAGTTTTATCAGATGTTACTAAAGCACAGTCAGAGCCTTTTATCTTCATAGAACAGACTTCCTCCAAAAAAATAAGTAGAGCCACTGATCCTTATTGTATCAACAGGTTCTCTCTTGAGAGCCATCACTGCACAGGATGATACTTCAGACTTGCCGCATTTAACAAGTATTTACAGTTAGCAAGGGAACAGATCAGTCTCTGGCATGTTGCATGAGTAGGCAAACAGAGCGTTGTGAAGGCCTGAAAAAACAGGAAATCACAAAATGACAGAATTGTTTAGGTTGGAAAACACCTTTAAGATAGAGTTCAACCATCAAATCCATCACAACAGTTATACCATCAAAGCAAAGGGGATCTTCAATGTGCAACTAAGCGGCTGGAGTCTAGGCTGACTGAGCTGAAGAAGGTATTCCAGAGACACTTAGGATATCAAGATGACTGACACGTAAAATTCATATAGTACCAACTGCTATGTATTCCTATAACATAAATTTGTATGCACACTTTGTAAAGATCTAAAATAGTAATTTAATTCTTCTGTGCATGACAAAGAAAAAAACAACAACCCACAAAACCAACAAATAACAGTAAGAAGAGAACACGTGATACCTTGCATAAGAAAATAATTAAATCTGTAACAGTTGAGAACTGTATTTTGGTCTTCAGCAGCACAGCAGCTGTACTGTTCCCTGTGCTGAGTAATTAACAGGACACACTTTGAATCTGTAACTGACTCCACTGCCACAGAAGAACCTCCTGGATCACAATGCAAATGACATCATGTAAACTGAGCCTAAGAAAGCCATTCCCAGTCTACCCTCCCAGCCTTCAAGTCTGACCCCAAGACATTAAAAAACCCTTTAACCTCAGCAATTAGTCAGACAAACTGTTCTTCCAATGGGAAGGACTGGACAACTTTAATAATGCAACTGGCTCCCTCCCAAAAGTTAAAGAAATGTATAAATATAATATTATTTTTCCCCAAAAAGCAAACCATAAGTGTTAACTGGGAAATGTACAAAAAACATACTATATCTACAATGGAAAATATATGGCCCTTTCAAATTACCAAGAAGAACTAGTACCTGAAAAACCACTTCTGGTTATAACAGAAACATTTATGTCTCATTAAAAAAAAAGCAACGGGATCTTCTATGTGTGCCTGCTGTTCTCGAACTTTGTATTCCTGTAATACAGTAATAATCAAATATCATAAACTATTCTGTTTCAGGCAAACAGAAAAGAATCAAGTTTGAGATATTTTTCTGAGCATCAGCAAGTGGTTCATTTTAATCAATTTTCAAAATGTATAACCCAATTGTTACTTGCAACTTCAAATATAAATGATTTAATCAGCATTTATTAAAAACATACTCAGAGAATGGTAATGCTATAATGTCTCTTGGAAAGTAACTCAAACATCTGTTGACACAAAATCCTTTGAAATCAAGCAATAAAACTTGCACCTTAAAGTGTATTACAAGATGTTTTTATGCTGGCTTCCTAAAAATGACACAATTCAGAGGTTTACGTTCACAAATTTTGTGGTAACTATGTTCTTTAATAGCTTGCAACAGACTGATGAAGTTAGTAAGCCACAGTCATGTCTACAGGGATCGTTCACCATTTTATTCTTATATATTGAACTTGACATACTGGACTATTCAAAAAAAAAAAACCCAATATATTATTTTGAAAATGATAGAAAGACAAATTGGACATGATTTTCAAAGAAAGCTCAGAACTCATGAAATTAGCTGTAGGGGATGAGAGTTCAAAAGATGTTTAATGCTTTATATTATTACTTCTTAACAGTCTGGTCTTTATCCTCAAAGTCTCTCCAACAGCAAACAAGCCTTCACAAAACTTCTAAAAAGAAATGCTATCCTTTGAAAATTTGAACTTAAGAAAAGAAAAACTTCAGTAGCTTCACCAGTCCAACCTAACCTATCAACTTGTAATGCCTCAAAAACCACCTACAGTTTTGGAGACCATCCACTTCTGACTGAAGCAGCCATCACATTAGCCAACAGACCAGAACACAAGCTTCTGTTCAGAGCTGTGAAGTTTGTCTAGGACAGGTTTAGAAGCCTGAATCAGTCCATAAAAGGGAACCAGCGACAGTAAAATGTGAAGGGGCCAGGGACAAGTACAAAGTGGCCAAGAACAAGACGTCACCCCTTGGAGGGAAGCAAGCCTGTGCAGCGGCTCTGCTGTTAGAGACACTGAGAAAGATGTAGTTTCATTTCCCAGGATGAAGTGAATCGGCAGCAGCACCACCACCAGGGCAAAGCCGTGAGCTTTAGGGAGAGTGGAAGGACACTTAAGATGTCACATTACAAGTTTAATGCAAACTCTGTATCTGAAATCAACAGCAGAAGCAGCTTAGAGGACTGAGGGAAAAGAACATGCTAGGTAAGGGCACAGCTTCTATTATAACAACTCACATAGCTGGAATTGAAAAAAAAAAATCAAGCAACTTTAAAGATCATAAGGAGTTTCTCAGATCTCAAATGGAAGGAGGATTTTTTCAGTCACAGTTGTTTCTGTCTGTCTGTCTAGTGGTGAAGGCTGAGGGAAAGGAGGGGAGGCAGTAGATAATCAGTATAATACAGTCACACATGCCTCCATACACCCCCAGATAACTTCAATGAAGGCTCTAAGATCATTCGTGTTGGAAGAGTTAAGTTCCCGCCCCGTGTTAGACATATAAAGAACCTGGTATAGTAAAATGTTAATCTTTTAATACTGTATGATGGAGATGTTTGCACTAATTACGTAAGCACCTATACTTAAGGGGAGAGACAAATTAAATCATGCTAATGTAATTTTACTTGAAGACTTATTTCAAATTCTTGTCTTCGTATTGTCCTAGAAAAATTATACTCCGAAAATCTTGCATTTTCTTGTGAAGGGAATCAACATTGGTCTGAAACGTACCTTCAAGAGAAAAAAAAAAAAGGAAAAAAAAGCAGGCATCTGGCCAAGTAAATGACTTAACGTACGGCATCAAAAAGACAGGGGCGACACAGGCAAGTCTGGTAAATGAACAAAGCAGTGAAGAACTCTGGTTGCTCTTTTCTAAATACATAGTCGAAAGTGCCTTGTTTATTCTTGCCTTTTAGGAAGAGCTCCCATGTAATTGCCACTCAGAAAAGGGCTGAGAAACAGAGTCAAGAACACACCCAAGACGCATAGCAAAACTTCACCTCACCCGATGCCATCTACTATTCACAAGGCTTGGGAATGCAAATACACCCAAACATTCTTAGTGTTGTTCATGGAATGCAACAAAGCAAACCACACTTTGCAACCTACAATCTGGGTTTATACATCCTGCCAAGATGCTAAAAATACCTTCCAAATAAAAATTGTGTTGCATCAGGCTTAGTTTACTTGACAATTTTACCATTCTTTGCTCAATATGCATGCCTCTCTATACTTCAGTTTGAAAAGACCTCATCTGAGCCCCACCAACACGGAGGTGCAGGGTGAACAAAACAAAAAAGTTCAACAAACCTACAATTTACTTTATATACCAATGTCACCTACAAACCGAAGCACTGGATTTGTTCAAATCAGACACAGGGATGAATGTGGACGAACTAGTGTCTTGGCAAAACCCCATTTATATCATCCAGAAAGCACTTCATTGACCCCTCTTTGAATTCTTAACCTGTGATTGAATTTTTATTATTTCCAACACTTAATCAGAGAAGTACATCCTGGAAATGTGCTGGGACACAAGGCTTTCAAGTGGTTGACCCAACACACCCTGTACAATCACTTGATCCGATATTGGAAGTACAATCCTGATAATGGAAGGAGATGGCCAGGGATGAAAAAGCCAAAATCAGGAGCAGCCCACAGCTGCGTAAAATGAATTCTAAAACTAAGCCCCTTCCTCACAAGAGAAAAATATCTATAGGCCAGCTGTGGGGCTCCCTTGCTGATGTTTGAATAAAAGCCTTTAGGATGTATATTTTGTCCCAACAGAGTAAGACAAGGCTACAGATTTTTAAAAAACAAAAAACCTCAAATGCCAAAGCAACCGCCACACAAAAAATCCACCTGCAGGACCTACGTGCTGCCAGCAGGTTGCCTTGTGTGAGTGATGTTCCCAACAATACAGATGAACCTCTAAAACAGGAAGCTAAGCAGCATGCACGACAAACCAGAAGAACTATATTATAGCCTCTGTATCAAGTGTTAGGCTTCCCCACATTTGGGCACATCACCAAGAGAACCAAGAACTCAATTTTTAAACAAAGCAACAACCTGAGCTCAACACCATACCATTTAATTTAAAGTTTCGTATCTAAGATTGCTTGTAAAGAAGGATTCCTGTTTTCAAATGCTATTTTAGGGATTAAATAAATTGGATAAGCAGGCACATGCCACTAATTAAAAAGGGATGTAGTAGCTCAGCTTTCTTTAATCTGTACACCCAGACAAAGTGAAAATAGAGATGAATACAGATGAAATAGAAATACAATACAGTTGAACTTGAAGGGAAAATTCCTGCCAGAATGAACCCTGCTCAGTAGGACGTGGGTTTGTTTAATCAAATGTAAAGTGAAACCCGTTTCTTGTTCTCAGTATGCACACAAAGGACACTCCAGTGTTTTCTTGTTTTCTTCTCAAAAACTGCATACAGTCAGAAAAGTAGGATTATGTAACCATATATTAAAGCAGTTCAACTAATTAGTTAAGAGGAAATAAGTTTTTCATCAGTTCAAAACAATCTGACCTTCCTTCCCCCTAACGCAATGGCATAAGAAGATTAACTTCCTACCTACTAAGTTTTACAGTACTCTTAACCAGAACTTACATAGTTTGCAGTTTTGTAGAAAGCAGTGTACAAACAATAACAACAACCAAAAACACAAACAAACAAAACAAAACAGCACATGACATGCAGTTGCTACAATGTTTAAAAAAAGTTCTGGTCATCTCACTAGGAAATATCAACACCAAGATTATTTAAACCAAGGGAAGTTTTGAAGCAGGAGTTAGTCTCTAACAATTACCCAGCAAGAAGGCAAAAAGAAAAGGTCTAAGAAGCCGTCCCTTCGATTAAGTGACAAACAGCTTTTTGTTGCTGCTGTTTTAATACAGGACTAGAAGGAAAAGAGGAGACAAAATGTGAGACCCCAAAAATCTTTTAATCACTTAAATATTTTTAAGATTCCCTAATTCAGTAAAGCACAGGAAGAGAAGAAGGAGAAGAACTGACACGGGATGCAAAATATATACAAAATCTACTTTTATTTTACACAAGCATAAATTTGCTAGGCAAGAGGAAGAAACAGAGAAATGAGTTTGCAGATATTTAGACAGGAAAAGCTACCAGCACAAATGAGAAGATGACTCATCTTTCATGAAGTGCTCAAATTACAAAGTCAAATAATAAGATCCTAAAATGCTTCCAAGTATGAGCAAAGAAAAATATTTCTCATTAGAAATGTTCAATAACTGCAGATCCATAAGGCTGACAGACATCAATATGTTGGATTTGTTTTCAGGGCTTTTTAGAAGAAGTTCAGATCCTACTTGCATTTTTTTGGGGACAAGTTGGATGAGTTTTAGCCTTTTTCTCAGCTTCTCAAAAAAGAGATGAGTATTTACATTAAAACCTTAACAAAGCTAACGTAGTCATTCTTGTAGATTTTCCTGTAGTGAAAATGTTACTTAAAAATAAAAAATCCTTCTCTTTTCCTTTTACTCAGGAAGTCTGTCCATTCTCCCTGTAGCCCTTCATACACAAGTGAAACCACAGCAGCCCCCCAAAAGCAACAAGAAGATATACAAGAAGACAAAAAGCTATCCAGAATACGTCTGTACTTTGAAAACACTACAAAAATTCCAGTAGTTTCACAGGCTGAAGAGCTATGAATCAGAATTTATATGGACTGAGTGAGTCAAGCTCTTTGTCATGTGGTTTTCTCGCCAACAATAAACAGTGCTGCATAACCAGCAGAGATGTCTATTGAGAGCATCGGAGATCCACACAGGGCTTGCAGGGGACCGTGGTCCAGCTGCTGTGCCTGCTGAGCCCCCAGTTTCTGCAGTGGGAGGTAAACGGGAAGCCCTGCTCCCCCCAGAGATGACACCCATGTTCCTCTGCTGCATGACCCACACTGACTGATTGCTGCCAAGTTATAGACATTTCCTACATGGAAATATTAAGATTGCATTGAAAGTTTGTGACAAGTCAGATGCAGATAAGCCACAGAAAAGAAAGCAGGACACCAGCTGAAAATAATAAAGTAAATTCAGGATATAATAAAGCATGCACGATAAGCCTTTCTTGTGTGTTGTTAGCCACAAGAACACAAAATAGAGATTACAGTCAGAAAGCAGGAAAAGAGTAATTGAATTTAACACTTTAAAGAGCTGTCACGGAGTCTGTAATTTAAAGGCTGACAATATCCTGATTATAATGTTCAGAAAAAAAACAATTACTCTGCTCCGTCTATAGCAAAACAGAGCTGTAACTCCATGCCACTACCATGACTGAGAATAAACAAATATAATAAAAACCTACAGACACGATTTTCACGCGGTTTACTCCAGGTTCCACAGCCTTTCCAGTCTTAACTCTCTTAAATCAATTTATCTGTGTACACAAAGAAGTTTGTAAGCATTCAACTGATTTAAAATCAATTTTAATTAAACCCACTTTATCAATAAACAAATGCATAATTCACCGTTTTACCTGGAGCAAACCAGTCCTAGAGGCAGATTTGCAGTGCCATGAAGGCAAGGAAGAGAGAATTTTGTACATGTATTTTACACAGTATTTAAATTGGCAATTTTACGTAAAATTAATGTTTCTAGTGAAATCCCTCTGATCTAGGCAAATGATTAAATGCAGTATTTGACTATAAATTCTTGTAATTTTAGTACTCATTGCAAGATTAGGTAGCTGATAATTAGGTCTCTGTATGCCTTTCCTAACCTTACTAGCAGCTCTTTTTCACAGGTTAAGCCATGTAGAATTTGAGGGCTGTGTTCTCAGCCTCTGGTTCAGTATACACTGCTTAGAGAGATGGTTGCACTTCCTTGTGGAAGCGTCCTGAAGAGAACTTGTAAAATAGCACAGGGTGCTTTGTAGTCCTGATATAACCTGGTACGACCTTATTTATCTGCTCTGTTGGGGAACGCTAACTTAGTCTCTTGAAAGGCAGGTGAGATTTAAATATCAGAGACTGAATTTTAACAGAAGGGAGCGTATTTACTTTATTAAAACAGGTTTAGAACTCACACTAACTATACCAGAAAAAAACAGCAGATTCTGTTCCTTGAGTAAGATCCCTCCTCAGACCTTCCTTGTCCCTGTTACTTTATGAAGCTGATGACTTTGCTCCTTTCCAACACCCATGCATACTGGGTGTCATTGGAAGCATAAGAGTCACTCTGCTGTGCTTTATAGCTACTAAACAGGGTACCACAAATGTCAATCTGCAAAGTGGATAAGCAGTTGAATCCTTTCTCTGTATAGCCAGTGTTTTAAAGGAAAAGCCTTTTAGTAAACGTGTTACATACCATCCATATGGCAATGGAGACCTTCCTTGTCATGAAGCTGATGACCTGTCTTCCTTCTAACACCCATGTGTGCTAAACACCGAGTTAGTTCACGCCAGGCGAGCGGCATGCTAACCTCCACCAGGTCTGTTCCACAGCCTTTCCAGCCTTAACTCTTGAGAATGGTTGGCCACCAGATTTAAACAGTAAGAACTGTGAGGGGAAGCCCAGGACAGCCTTCCTAGAACTGTTCCACAGCCTTTCCAGCCTTAATTCCCCAGGAATTCTTGGCCTCCAGATTAGAAGGGCAGCCCAGGAAAACCTCCTTAGGTCTCTTCTAGGTTGGAAAAGACCCACTAGATCATCGAGTCCAACCATTCCTATCAATCACTAAACCGTGCCCCACAGCATCTCATCCACCCATCGTTTAAACACCTCCAGGGATGGTAACTCAACCACCTCCCTGGGCAGCCTGTTCCAGTACCCAGTGACCCTTTCTGTGAAAAATTTTTTTCCTGATGTTGAGCCTGAACCTCCCCTAGCAGAGCTTGATGCCATTCCCTCTTGTCCTGTCCCCTGTCACTTGGGAGAAGACGCCAGCTCCCTCCTCTCTACAACCTCCTTTCAGGTAGTTGTAGAGAACAATGAGGTCTCCCCTCAGCCTCCTCTTCTCAAGGCTAAACAACCCTAACTCTCTCAGCTGTTCCTCCTAAGACTTGTTCTCCAGCCCCTTCACCAGCTTCATTGCTCTTCTCTGGACTTGCTCCAGAGCCTCAACATCCTTCTTGTGGTGAGGAGCCCAGAACTGAACACAGGGTTCAAGGAGCGGTCTCACCAGTGCCGAGTACAGAGGGAGAATAACCTCGCTAAACCTGCTGGTCACACCGTTTCTGATACAAGCCAAGATGCCATTGGCCTTCTTGGCCACCTGGGCACACTGCTGGCTCATGTTCACTCGTTGTCAACCAACACTCCCAGGTCCTTCTCCAGGCAGCTTTCTAGCCAGTCTTCCCCTATCCTTTAGCACTGCATAGGGTTGTTGTGCCCCAAGTGCAGGACCCGGCACTTGGCCTTGTTAAACCTCATGCCATTGGTCTCAGCCCAGCGGTCCAGCCTGTTCAGATCCCTTTGCAGAATCTCCCTACCTTTCAGCAGATCCACACTTCCACCCAGCTCGGCCACCAGATTAGGACAGTACCACCTACAAGGGGAAGCCCAGGCCAGCCTCCGCAGGTCTTTTCCACAGCCTTTCCAGCCTTGGGAATCTTCAACTACCAGATTAAACCAGCAACAACTACGAGTGGAAGCCCAGGGCAACCTCCCTAGGTCTCTTCCACAGCCCTTCCAATCTTAACTCTCAGGAATCGCTGGTCACCAGTTTAGAACAGTGCCATCTACAAGCGCCCCCCCCCCCCCCCCCACTTTCACGCCCCCTCCCCATTCTTACGCCGCCGCCACCCCGCGGCCGCTCCGCTCTCACCTCTCCTTGGAATAAAGCTCCCGCTCCAGCCGCCGCTTGCGGATAAAAGCCATGGAGCCGGCGGGGCCCGGTGCCGCGGCCGCCACGGCAGAGCAGGCCAGGCCGCGCCCCGGGGAGGCGGGGAGAGCGCTGGCGGCCCCAGAGAGGCGGGGGGAAAGGGGCAGCCCGGGACCTGGTTCGCTGTTGGGAGCTGGAGTTAAGTCACCGTCCTGGCAAAGGCGGGTGGGCGGTTGTGCGAGCTACGTGCCAGCGCTGCGGATTTCCTTCGCGCGGCCCTTTCGAGAAGGCAAACAGTTCTTGCGGATGTCGGCTCTGGTCTTCGTGCAGTCGTAGAGTGGTTTGGGTTGGAAGGAACCTTAATGATCAGCCAGTTCCGCCCCCACTGCCGTGGGCAGGGACACCTCCCACTGGATCAGGCTGCTTGAGGTCCCATCCAGCCTGGCTTTGAACGCCTCCAGGGATGGGGCAGCCACAGCTTCCCTGGGCAACCTGTGCCAGCGCCTCACTACGCTCATCAGGAAGAATTTCTTCCTTATGTCTAGTCTATATCTTCCTCCAGTTTAAAGCCATTCCCCCCTCTCATCCTATCAGGCCCTATCACAGTTTTCAAACCGTGATCTGTCTCCTCCTTAAATCCTGTGAGCTACTCCTAACAGGTCCCTGAAAGACAGCAAACCCAAACCTGAGCATACACAGCGCTTCTCATATTGAGGTTTATGGGTTCACAAATCAAAAATGTTTGATTTAAGCTAGAGTTAAGTAACTGTATTCAGAAATGCAGGCAGACTTTTGTACAAGCCACATGCCAGTATTGCAGATTAACCTCAAACAGGTGCTTTTACAAATAGATAAGACAAAAAAAAAAAAATAAAAGGTTAACACTTCCCAACGTAGACCTGATTCAGCCTCAGCACTGAGAGTAAGCTAGAGTCAAGTAACTGTATCTAAGTAATTGTAATTTTTGAAAGTTAGTCAGGATGTCCTAATAGCATGTTGATTTGTTTGGGTTTTTTTAATAGCATGATTTGGCTTTGTTTTTTTTTTCTTTTTAAACAGTGTTTTCCCTGATACTGTTCTTTGGGAAATGATAACATCCTTGTTTCAAGTATGATGTGTGTTCTCTAACCACCTCTGTTTGCAGTCTATCTAAAATGCAAGCTCAGACAGAAAGCTGACTCCAAAAGCTTCAATTACTCAGGTTGTTGTGAAGAGGTTTGGTTGTTGTGAAGTTCATAATACCATTAAAATTAGTCCTTGGAAAGTAACCGAACATGCGTAATATTTGTGGAAAATTCATACATAGGCATTTAAGTGGGAAATGTGTTCTGTAACCAGCTCTTGACCCGTTACACAATTAATAGAAATCATTCCTTTCATGCGTCCAACAATGAAATCACAGAATCACTAGGTTGGAAAAGACCCACAGGATCATCGAGTCCAACCATTCCTATCAATCACTAAACCAAGCCCCACAGCAACTCATCCACCTGTCTTTTAAACACCTCCAGGGAAATTGACTCAACCACCTCCCTGGCCAGCCTTTTCCAGTACCCAGTGACCCTTTCTGTGAAAAACTTTTTCCTGATGTCAAGCCTGAACCTCCCCTGGTAGAGCTTGAGGCTATTCCCTCTTGTCCTGTCCCCTGTCACTTGGGAGAAGAGGCCAGCACCCTCCTCTCTACAACCTCCTTTCAGGTAGTTGTAGAGAACAATAAGGTCTCCCCTCAGCCTCCTCTTCTCAAGGCTAAACAACCCTAACTCTCTCAGCTGCTCCTCGTAAGACTTGTTCTCCAGCCCCTTCACCAGCTTCATTGCTCTTCTCTGGACTTGCTCCAGAGCCTCAACATCCTTCTTGTGGTGAGGAGCCCAGAACTGAACACAGGATTCAAGGAGCGGTCTCACCAGTGCCGAGTACAGAGGGAGAATAACCTCCCTGGACCTGCTGGTCACACTGTTTCTGATACAAGCCAAGATGCCATTGGCCTTCTTGGCCACCTGGGCACACTGCTGGCTCATGTTCACTCATTGTCAACCAACACCACCAGGTTTTTCTCCTCCAAGCAGCTTTCTAGACAGACTTCTCCAAGTCTGTAGCACTGCACAGGGTTGTTGTGCCCCAAGTGCAGGACCTGGCATTTGGCCTTGTTAAACCTCATGCCAATGGTCTCAGCCAGCAGTCCAGCCTGTTCAGATCCTTTTGCAGAGCCTCCCTACCTTCCATCAAATTCTTCCACTCAGAATGTTAAAGGATGCTTGTTTTCTAAAACTCCAAAACAAGTCTTGAGAGAGTGTATATGCTGACATTTTGGGTATCATAAGGGAGGCTGCTCTGCGCTCTCACCCAGACTGCGGCATTGCTGCAGCCCCTTCATGGCCAATAGGGTGGGGGAGCCTAGGCCAGGCAGGGGCCACCGGACTTCCCCAGGGGTGAGGTGGTGGAAGCTGGGGATCTCTCACCTCGGGAACAGAGCTGCCCACCCATGCTCCCTTCCTGGGTCCCTTTCCTTAAAACTTCATGGAATCACAGAATCACAGAATGACCTGAGTTGGAAGGGACCCGCAAGGGTCATTAAGTCCAACTCCTGCCCCTGCATGGGACAACCCCGAAATTCACACCACGTGTCTGAGTGCATTGTCCAAATACGTCTTGAATATTGTTAGGCTTGGCACCATGACTACTTCCCTGGGGAGCCTGTTCTAGTGCTCCACCACCCTCTGGGTGAAGTGACTACAGCCATTCCTCATACGGCTTCCCCTCTAAAGCCCTCACCAACTTGGTGGCCCTCCTCAGGACACTCTCCAGTAGCTTGATATCCTTTTTATACTGTGGTGCCCAAAATTGCACACAGTACTCGAGGTGGGGCCAAACCAGCGCGGAGTTGAGCAGGACAGTCACCTCCCTTGATTGGCTGGAAATGCTGTGTGTGATGCACCCTAGGGCACCGTTGGCTTCTCCCTGTTTATTTTTATTACTGCTGGTGCCCACCAGGGTCTGGGCGTGGAAAAGTGGCCCCTGTGGGCGCGGGGTGGCCAGAGGCGACCTTGCCTGGGGGAGAAGGGGGAAATCCTTCTCCTTGTGAACACAAGAGCGGAGCACATGCTTTATTACAAAACATATTATATGTATTTCCTCATATTTAAACACAAATTGTACCTGTAATGTCATTGCAGTGAGACTCCTCCTGCCCCTACTGTGTGTGTGACAGATGCTGCCCAGGCAGGAGGTGTAGTTCTGCCAGGTGTTCAAACCTGAAAAAAAGCTCTGTGGAAGGGGGAGGTACATAAAAATCCCTTACTTTGTATAAAAACAGTTTAGTTCGTGTAACTGCCGTTGTATCTGAACAATTTATAATATGTTTGCTGACATGATTTCTTGTGAGGTAGGAAAAAAACACACTATTTGCATTTTTATAAGTAAAAAAATTGATTCACAGAGAAGATGTGATTTTTCACGTAGGAATAAAAAGAATTATAGGTTTGTAGGCCTCAAGAGATTGCCTTATCTAATCTTGGCACTGAGGCTGAATCAGGTGAATGTTGATCAGTGTTACTCAAACATTTTTGATTTGTGGACACATAAACATGAATATGAGAAGCATTGTACATACTGAGAAGAAGTTTGCTTTTGCTAATTGTCTTTCAGGGGCCTCTTAGGAGTAGTTCACAGGATCTAAGGAGGTGACAGATCATTGTTTGAAAAACAGTGATGTCATCTGCAAGAATTATTTGTCTTATCTGTTTGCGAAAGCACCTTTTTGAAGGTAATCTGCAACATTTGCTTGTACAGATATCTACCTGAATTTGTGAATATGTATTTGTCCAATATCCAGCCTGAATTATCTTTGCTGCATTCCTTATTGCAATACTCCCAGTGGAAATGGATAATATTTGTTATGCTGTGCCATGTGTTTTAATAAATATATTTGTGTAAAAATATATGTGTATTTATTTGTATTGTACAACTGTTTCTGTGTAAAGATATGTATATCATCTTCTCATAGACAAAACACTTTCCTCATAGACTGCACTCACAAGTGCATTTGTTACAGCTTTACTCTGGCTTTTTCCCAGTATGACTTTTGTCTTTATCTTAAAGTATAAGGCCCCTTATAGCAGTCCAACTGAGGCATGAACACCAACTATAGTGCAGTATTTATGTCTCTTGTATTATTCATGAAGGGAATGTCTATAAATACATCCCAGAAATAACTTGCTTTTCTTTTCCTGATGGCAACTTCCACTCAGAACCTTTTCTGATATGTTGCCATCTAGTTCTCCCAATTTTATGCTGTACGTTTAAGTTCTTCTCGTGTATAATATTTTGCATTAGCCTTGATGATTTCATTTTGCCGGCTGTAGACATTTATCCAAGTTTTGAAGTCTGATTCTGTCTTCTTGGATACAGACTTTTTTATATATCTATATTCTGTTGCATCTTGCAGCTCACTGATGGAGATATTCACCAGAACTGACATCATAACAGATCCTTATAGGACCTCGGTACCAACGTTCTCCAACTTTGATTTTTGCAAGCCGCAGGCCAATTGGTCAGTTGTTTAATGAAAACTAGATTTCCTTTGCTTTTTGTTTTAATGTAGCTGTCATAAGACAGTATCTAAATTACGTTAAACTCAAGATCTGTGATACTTATTGTTTCTCTTTTCTACTTAATCAGTGAAATTGTAAGAAAAAGGGCATTAGACTAGTGTGACAGCATCTGTTCTTGACAAACTTATGCTAACCTCTTAATCATGGGATTTCTTCTAGAATTTCCCTTGGAATCAAAATTAATCTGGATATCTTTGTACCTGATTTCCTTAGAAAGACACATTTTATCCTTTGCTAGTCTCCTTGAAAATATATATTCTTTTAGCAACACACAGATTGCATTTTGCTATATTATCAAGTAAAATTTTTCAGGCCCTATTAACTTGAGTACATACAATTTAAATCCCTTTAAACTCATTCTGCCTCTAAATTCTGTGGTAAGATAAATTTAAGTATCTCAACACTTTTAATGTACTTCCAGAACATTTCTTGTTGCCCTTCATACCCCTTTTTACCTGTCACTCATTCTGTACTATATGCTTTGTGATTTTATTCTTCTATTCATATTCTTTTATGTTATTCTTCAGTTACATCCCATTATTGTGACTTTTTCCAAATCCTTGAAGAGCTCTTAATGTGATATTAGCACAGTCTACTTAAGCTTCCCCTGCTTCCTTTTGTTCCCATCAAGATAGCTTGCTATTGTGTATTTAGTTAAAAATGAGTCTGTTATTCTCTGTAGAAAATCTAAGTTAACTTTAAATGACTGAGCTCAGGCCTAGACCGTACAGAAGGGGGGTTAATTAATTCAGAATAGCATGGTCTTATGATAAGCCTGCTTTTAGTAACAGGCTGGCTTGATTAAAACTAGCTTAACTATTTCTACGTAACAATGCAAACCATAGTGGTCAGTGTGGGCGTGCTTTTTCTTCCTCTTTCTTTTAGAGCAGGGAAGCCTGTTTTGGTAAAAACTGCTATGATCACTTTCACTTGGTTTACTTTCTGCCTTTGAAATCAAAATGAGTTCCTCCCTACTTGTTATGCAGTTGGAGCTGGCAATGCCTTTTATAATTTCCTGTGTCCCACGAAGCAAAAGATCATCCCTAGACTATTACCAGCACTTGATGGTCCTTCACGTCCTGCTATATTGTTTCTCTGACTGGTACCCAAGTATTTGAAATCCACTGTTGTCTCATGGGCAAGCTTTTTTAATACCTTTATTAGTTGTTCAGAATAAGTCAGAAAAAAACCAGACTTCCTCCTTTTGAGTAAAACTATAATCTCTTGTGAAAAGTAGACTACAATCATGAGATACTTTTACTTCCTCTTTTTCATTTTCACCAAGAACAGTATCTTTGTCTATTCATCCTCCATTATTTCTTATGCCCATTTTCCTTAGTGTTATTGTATACAACAGTCATTGAAGTGTGCCACCGTATCTCTGGGATGCTACTAAAACCATATTTTTGCATAGTTTCCCTAGATTCCTGACATTTGACTTCAAATATGCCAAGATGTTTTTCATTATTTTCTTTCCGCTCTTAATGCCTACTTCTTTACTCTGTCTTCTTCTCTAAGATTCCTTATTTCTAGCTTTTTGTAATTGGCCTCTTTCCAAGTCCCTTTCTGAAGTTGTTAAAAAGCCACCTCTCCATGTCTATGAGTCTTCAAATGTTCTTTCCTGTCCTTGTTAGATGAGCGTAATTTCTTCCCAATAATACTATCGAACAATACCCCATGGTCAAGTAGTCCAGACTCTTTGCCAACCCATCCACAAAACTGTACCATTAACCCCAGCATTTTTCATGGACGGGCCAAAGCCCAATCCTCCACATAGAGGTATTAGTTTTCTGTCAAAGTGTTGTTATAATCCTGCTGGTCTGGCTAGACACCTCCTTTCTAGATTTGTGCCAGCACCTTACTAATGCTGTCCTCATCTTCACTGTATTTTCCAGGTAAACATCGCTGCTCATTTTCCTTTTCCCAATGAAACCAGTGCAGAGCAAATAATTGAAACAGTCAGAACAACAAGGCCTAGAGCCATTGCATTTTCACACCACTTATGCCATCCTAAATAAATAAAGGGTTCAATTCAGGCAATGCCTACATATCAGCACAAGCTTAAAGATGAACATAGATTTTTTTTCTTTCAGGAATGGGGGAGTACATATGAATTTATATAGCCTGGAATGTACATTATTCTCATTGTGAATACAAGATTCATGTCTTAAATGTAGTACTAAATGTGCCAAAACCTTTATTAAGGAAAGTTTTCATGATGGTGGGTTTCTGGCAGATATTCCTCAGGGTATTTATCCAGTAAAGCTTTGTCTTTCATATACCAAAAAAGCTTCATGAAATGCAATGCTGAAGTGCTTCATGTCAATCTGTTCTATTATATTGAGAATTTTTAGGCAAATTTAGAACAGGCTGATCTCAACTGTTGAAGTCAGTGGTGAAGTTCCCACGAAATTGTTGGGTCCATAAAAGACTCTTGAGTGTATTTCAAGCATTCATCCAATAATACATTTATTCTGCAGGGTATGTCAATGGCCAACCCATGACACGTTAACCAAAAGAGTATCTGGTAAAGAATACTTAACTTACTGTTATTAGAGCTATTCAGAAAACAGCCAATTTTTTTCCACAGAAAATTACACAGTCACCTCTTACTGGGTCTCAATGGCATATAAACTATTTGAAGTAAGTTTGCAGTTTTGTAAAGTTTGTGTCTTTTGAAAGATACAAATGAATAGTTTTGCTTTCACTAAAAGTTTAGGGCAGGCTAAATTCTGCAAAGCAGATGCTAGATCTGTGTTCTTTGTGGTGCATGCTATCTTTTCGTTTTATGTGTACTCACAGCCTAGAATAATAGATCCTTTACTGCTACATCTCAGTTCTACCACAGTAACAATAACAGAGTCAACAGCAGCAGCATCAACAATTAAACAAGCCATGGCTTCACTGTTGCCTTGACCTGAATGGTAACTTGGAGGAATGTGCAGGAACTCCATTTATTTAAAATAATCAAAGTTCACCCTGATCATGCAATTGCAAGCTCCAGCACGAACATATCTAGCCTAATTTGTAAGCAGTTTATTCACACTAAATTATGCTAAATTTTTAAGCCAGTTGTAAATCAATTTAACTGTGTACACAAAGAAGTTTGTAAGCGTTTAACTGATTTAAAATCAATTTTAATTAAACCCACTTTATCAATAAACAAATGCATAATTTACCATTTTACCTGGAGCAAACCAGTCCTAGAGGCAGATTTGCAGTATCAGAATTTAAAGCTGTTCTGTAAGTCAAACCATGAAGGCAAGGAAGAGAGAATTTTGTACATGTATTTTACACAGTATTTAAATTGGCAATTTTATATAAAATTAATGTTTCTAGTGAAATCCCTCTGATCTAGGCAAATGATTAAATGCAGTATTTGACTATAAATTCTTGTAATTTTAGTACTCATTGAAGGATTAGGTAGCTGATACTTAGGTCTCTGTATTGCTTTCCTAACCTTACTAGCAGCTCTTTTTCACAGGTTAAGCCATGTCGAATTTGAGGGCTGTGTTCTCAGCCTCTGGTTCAGTATACACTGCTTAGAGAGATGCTTGCACTTCCTTGTGGAAGCGTCCTGAAGAGAACTTGTAAAATAGCACAGGGTGCTTTGTAGTCCTGATATAACCTGGTACGACCTTATTTATCTGCTCTGTTGGGGAATGCTAACTTAGTCTCTTGAAAGGCAGGTGAGATTTAAATATCAGAGACTGAATTTTAACAGAAGGGAGCGTATTTACTTTATTAAAACAGGTTTAGAACTCACGCTAACTATACCAGAAAAAAACAGCAGATTCTGTTCCTTGAGTAAGATCCCTCCTCAGACCTTCCTTGTCCCTGTTACTTTATGAAGCTGATGACTTTGCTCCTTTCCAACACCCATGCATACTGTGTGTCATTGGAAGCATGAGTCACTCTGCTGTGCTTTATAGCTACTAAACAGGGTACCACAAATGTCAATCTGCAAAGTGGATAAGCAGTTGAATCCTTTCTCTGTATAGCCAGTGTTTTAAAGGAAAAGCCTTTTAGTAAACTTGTTACATACCATCCACACATATTTCATATAATGTAATGGAAATAAATACAGAAGATGATGCTGAGAGAAAACCCAAAAAGTCTTAAGAAGGAAAGGACCATCTTTGAGACCAGATGCATTATGCAAATTAGAGTACAAGTACAGCTTTATAGATTAAACTTTTATTTTCATTTTATCCACAGCCATACTATATCACTTATATGGGAATCTGAACAGTAACTTGTAATGCCATTGTGATTTCCCTATTTCTGCATGGACAAAGTGATTTGTTTGCAGAATATTAGCTAGTGGATTCATACATCATTTTATTTCTTTCCTTGTGATCAAGTGCACTATATGTTTAAGAATATATGTGTATAATCTCTTTGGCAAAGGGTTGTTTAAATCCCACTCTGTAAGTGCCAAAATCACAAGTCTCCCTTTTTTGGTCAACAGGTTCAGCGTTCTCCCAGTACCTTCCCTGGCTGGGGAGATTTGCTTAGATGTAGAGGAGGGAAATGAAAGCAAATGAAAAACTGAGTTGCAGGACTGAATTGTTGAATTTGCTTATAGGTTGCCCTTAAACCTTTTAAAAAGTTTCAGCAAAGAATATTTTTTTTTCCATAGACGACAGTCACAGGTATGTTAGGCCATATATTTATTAACTACTTGTTCCCTGTATCAAATAAAATTCTTGCTGCAAGGAAGAACTGTGGTAGGAAAATATTCACACTTCCATTTTAGTTCAGTAAAGTGAATCCATAATTTGGATTAATTTTCAGACATATGTGCAAGCAAGTAATTTTATTTGACATATATTCTCAGTTATTGGTTGACTGTATCCTGCTTTCAGTAAATCAAACCTAGTTCAGCAAAGATAAAGAGCAAGCCTATGATAACATTAGTTCTATCTAAAAGCTAATACTGTGTGATGAATTGAGGAGATACAAGATCAGCTTTGCCAAAGCCTGAATAAACAAATTAGACTGTGTACCCTGTAATGAAAAACACACAGCAACTGTGGAAAGGCCCTCCCTTCTTTATTCCCGTCTAGAAAACTTGACACATTTTGTATGATGTGTAATATGAATATCCTCTGAATATATTTCTGAATATATTTTTTCTTAACTGGAAAGTGCTATCTCCTCTGTCACCAGTCAATAGAGTTATATTTTATTTCAGAGCAGCTGGAGAAGTGACAAATGAATACAACTCTTCTATTTAGAGTGATTGTTTAGAACAGGATTTCCTCAGGAATTATTTGTACTTGAGGCACTCAGGATGGATTCTTCTCACCTAAATTTCGGTAAATAGGTAAGTTAAGCTTCCACTCTGAGATAATCTTCCATGCTTCTACTGTACATCATGGAGAAGGGTGGGTGATTCATCATTCCTATCTCAGACACCACATCTAAGGAGAATGAATTGCTTCCTATGGGATCTCTGTTCACTATGAAGAGAGTCCAGATGACTGTCTTAAAGTAGACATTAAATTTTAAGGTAATTACAGCTGGGTAAAATGAGCCATGTTCCAGGAGGTGCTTTTCAAAGAAAAATGTTGGATTACGTTGCATTGTTTGTTAACCAGGGATGCCTGGACAGACTGTCCACCAGGCAGCATTGTGGAGGGACAGTTCGCTGGACATAAAGCATACTGTTCCTGTAGCTGCTTTGTAAGTTGTGCTTTTAATTGTGGTGGAAACATGGCCACTATCAGCTGACTAGTTAGAAGGAGAGAGGAAAAGCAGTCTTTTGCATTTTGAAGTGCTTTTAATTCAGGAGCAGAGGTGAAATTCTGGGTTCTTGCATGCTTTGAAAAGTTTCTGAAATCAAGCTAGTTCTTCTGCTCAGTACTCATAAGCATATGACAATTTTTACAGTATCACATTTAGAGTTCCCACTTGGTGTGATATGAAAAAGTCAGTACTTGATATTGCTGCCTCATTATAATAGCCTGACTTCAATAGCCTTCTGTTCAAAGGATTGGAACAGAATAGGATGTGAGAAACTACTTAGGACTACATCACTCAGCAATATGCAGAAACTAAATTGAACAACTTCTCGTGCTATATGCCTTCCAATATTTAAACATTTTTTAAAAATTCCTAAAGGGTAGGACCATTAATGGAAGAAGCTGATCAACTTCAAGGTACCCAATCACTTCTTTCAAAAGGATGTTGGAAAGATGGTTTAGACACTGAAGAAGTATTTGGCTTGCCGTTCTTGGGTGGTAGAGATTAAAGAGTTCATATGCTGCAATGGCATACTTTAAGTAACTAAGAATTTTTAAAAGTCTAAAGCAAAAGGCACCTACTCTTCTTCTGAGGCTTCAAACCTGAAGTCCGTTGCTTCAAAGGAGCCTGTGTGCTCAGAATCTCTAATGGTCAGGCATGAAAGGATGCAGCACTTGGACAACTTTGACAACAGCCATGAGCTGTGGTGGTTTGGGAAGAAGGAAACAGTTAAAAAAAAGCCTAGAGTATGATTTATCAACACTACATGGATCGCCACATCTGTCCAACAAGTGGGATGCACTGTCTTCTAGCCCGTTTGTACCTGTGAGTTGGATGTTTTTGACTCTGGGTATTTCCCTTCCTTGGCCTTTAAGAATGTGTTACCTCATTATGTAAGTAAACAGTAAATTCTTTGGGAAAGAGAGCATCTTTTTGTTGTGTATGTATAATATTTAGCAGGATATCATGGTCTTTGACACTAAATCAATTACAACAATAGAGCTACATTAGTTGTTGATGATGATGGCAACTAGACCATGAGAAAGTCAAGGAAACGAGCAGAACCCCAAAGGCCTAAATTAAATTATGGGACCATAAGCAGATGCCATTAGCAAAGGGAAATATTGTGATAGACAAGGTAAATTCAACCTGTAAATACCTGACAGCTCTTTTCTCCACAAGTATTTTCTAGAGAGGGTAAGAAACTATCAAGAAGCAAACAGATTTTAAACTATAAATTTTTATAATTGCATAGGAAAGTAAGAAACAAAGCAGAAGGAAGTCTGATGAAAAAAAAAAAGGAAGTTACCACACATTTAAACATGCATTTAAAATGTAACCAGTGTCTATATATGAATACTGATTACACAGCTCCCAGTGTACTTAGGACGCTCCCAGCCAACACATGAAACCACTTTAAAAGCGAGAGGGTATGTGCAAAGCTTTCAGTTCTTGCTGGCTTTTCAAAAAATAGAACCAACTGTAAACTGTTCTTGTGAAACAGCAGCACCACAAAGGTTTGTTCTTCTGTATATTTAATCAGAAACTATAACCACAAGTGCTAACTGTCTACGCACAATATAGGAATGAATTTGTAAAGGGAAAGATTTGGTGAACTATCAAGAAAAGACTTCTACAAAATCACCTATTATTTCTGATTTTGGGATTACCAGGTAACAAACAGGGTTTGTAGTGATAGTCCAGTCTGCTCTCGACCATAGCAGGCTCTGGCAAACTAATATTCTTGAAGCTTGCTTATTACTCACCAAGGCATGACCTGGCATTTTGAAAATGCTTGTATGTGATGTCCTGTTTGCAGATGCTTAGCTCTGCCAGCTTCTGCCCTTGCTCTGAAGTGTGTTTTGTAGCATTTGCATTGCTTTTCTGCCAGTCTGTAGGGCTTATATTTATCTGGCAGCTGATGCACAGCTTGGTCTGCTGATGGAAAATCAGTACAACAGACTCAGAAGAAAATGCACTCACTTCACCTCAGAGAATGACGCTTCTAAGATTGGTACCACCCTAACAAATCACAAGCTTAATTTGTATTTAGCTATGACATTAATGAGTCTTTTGTAATTAATTTGCATATATTTTATAATGATAAAAGCCAGGAAAAACAGTTTGTAGAAATATTTTTAAGTGTTTTCTTAGAATTTTCCATTACCTATGATTCTTTTTGCAATATTCAATATATAAGTGGACATACTAAAACCTAAACATTTTCCTTGATGTATCCATTTCAATCCACTTAGGATGCTTGTTTCTGATAGAACTAGCTTCTGCATTTTGAAATCAAAATAAGGATTTATTCACTCAGTTTCTGATGCCCTTCATTAAAAAACCCTCTATCAGAGCCACAGGATACCACCACACAATAAAAATTGTTATGAGTTTTCACCTAAGTGAGACCTCCTTTTGAATTCCACACAGCAAGTATTTCAGCCAGAGAGCTGGGTGAATTTCTTAAAACCTTATAGACCGCGAAAATAGTGAAGGCCTGATTTGTTAATGTATGCAAGAAATTTTGAAGCTAACTTTGGGTTTCTTATTAGAAATGCCCTAGAAGTAGACCATCCAAAACCTGTGAAACTATTTCCCTGTGCTTATATAAAAAAGATAACAGGTCAGTTTTCCTTAGATTAAAAAAAAAGAAAAGACTCTGAAAAAAAAAAAAGCAAAGTAAAAGTGCTGTTTCACAGTTTTGGTCACTTGATGGCACTAAACTAACACTGTATACATATTAATCGTCAATAGCATAAGAATATTTCTGTGCCAGTGTATTTTTTAAGTCTTGGCCTGATGAAAGTGCTTTGTTTTGGTGAGACAGATTTCAGACATAAAAGAGATTAAAAAAATAATCATAAAACCAAGAAACAGTTGTGAAATCTGGCTGACTGTGTTCTGTCTGTCTTGTTAAAGTTCATAACATAGTACAAATACCAAGACATAATAGAATACATAGCATTTTTGAGCAAAACAAATGTCGGTTTTTCAAAATAACATGCCAAAGACCAAACAAGTCTTCCAGCATAAAATCTGAAAGAAATATCTGCAAACTTTGGACAGTGGCACTTACACCAAAATATGTGACTGTCAGGTGGCTGCCTCATGTAGGTTGCCACCTGAAGCACAAGGGCATCATAGCCTTTACCACGTCTTAGTATCTAAAGGGAAACTGCATCATTTAAGGGTTAAATGTTGGGTTCATTGTGTAAATGCAGTTCATTTAATGGAAACTTCAGGTATGATAGAAGGGATTGAAGCACACTGTGTCTCCCAGTAGACGCACCTCCTCACAGACTGTCCAGCAAAATATCTATATTATCTTCTGAGAAATCCTCAGATAAATAGAGCTCTTTTTTTTTTTTTTGACTTCTCAGGATACGAATAGAGTAGTAAGGGAAATTTTTATTTGTCAGAAGTTTTGAGCTTTCAAAGCATTTTGCCCTCCTACAAATAGAGAAAAAACAAAATTTTTGAAAAATTTCGCAGACCAGCAGTCAAAGATGCTTTCATTGGATGAAAGACCATATTCTGTTCTGATAATGTCTTTTCTTTATATGTTTTTAACTTCTTTTTCAACAGGGAGTTACTCAAATTTCAAAACCTCCAAAACTTTTGAAAGATTTTTTTTTTTTTGCAGCCTCCCAAAACAACCACTTGCTTTGGAAACCTAAAGCAGGATATTTCAGCAAGTTAGAAAGGTGGGCAAGGGATTTTTTCCTTTTTTTGAGCAAGGATTACATTCAAGCCTTTCACTTAAATAGGTTTAAATGGATCAGTAAACACAACAAGTGGTGGCACAAAATTCCCAGACAGCTCTAGAAATTATGCTGCAGATTGCAGCCACTCTCCCCTTTCTTGCAACACTCCTGAAAGAGCTGTTGTGACTGATGGAGCAGTGCTTGCATAGAGGGACTTTCACAGAGCTGAGTATGGGAAATCCCATGATGTCGTGTGTGTCTATCTCAGCCTAAGGGGAAGGAAATATGGTCATTTTATCTTTAGACAATGTTTTTTCTTCTGTTAATTTTTACAGTTAGAGCCTTTTTTAAAAAAAAGTCTCGATTCTTCTTTTTTTACATATTACATTTTCATCTACTTGCTGTTTGAGGGATTTGGATGGTACTCATTCTGAGGGGAAAAAAACCTCCATGTCTTCACTACCACTTCTGGAGCACCAGAACATATATTTGCTTTTTTTTTCATGTTGTCACATTGCCAGCTGCTGTAGAGAGAAGGTTGTGATGGACTTCACTTTCCTATATGATCATATTTTCTTATCTTCAGTGATTCTACAACTATCAGAAGCATGGTGCTTCCAGGACTTTATAGTGGCTTCAGTTAAGCAGCAGATTTGCAGTTTGCTGGCCAGTGAATCCATTGTCAAAATTTTGTTTGTATTTGTAATCTCAGAATGGGGTTGGGCAAAGCATTGCAGTGATTTCCACAGTACGCAAAGCCTATTTCTGCCTTCCATTCTATTCGTGAAAGTTAACAACTTTCAACAGGAGCTAAATGAGGACAATTTTGGCTTTCTTGGTTTAAAAATACCTTGTTTTCATGTCTATCTGATTATGTACTCACTAAATTTAATCTAACTACAACAAGAGGAGTCTGTTTGTGAAGTTTGATAAATGTGAACTAAGAGAATATAAACCATGTGAAAAAAACCACGCTGTTCTGTGCAGTGGCAGTCAAATGGTATTAGAAAACTAAAAGGAAATATAGAAATATATGTGAAAATCTTCTCAAAAATAATTGATGTAGATCTAGTTTTTAGATGCAAATCTAGTTTTTACAAGATAAATAGAAACACTGAGTCTCACCCTAATTTCAAACTCATAAAATCACTGCCAGAGAACAATGAAGAGGAATGAGGAAAAGCTCTATAAATCCTCCTTTCAATACCATGCATTGTCATATAAGCTTTACTTGTCTTTGTCTCCTGTGCTTCTCATATATGTACTGGAATCACATAACACAAAGCCTGATTTTTTACAGGCCTGGTGAGAAAAAGTTCATAATTTTAATTGCATGTGAAGGTTTGATTATTGTAGAATCATAGAATCATTAAGGTTGGAAAAAAACCATAGATCATCAAGTCCAACTGTCAGCCCAACGCTACTATGCCTACTAAACCATCTCATGAAGTGCTACATCTATACATGTAGCTCACAAACTGCCCTCTCCTTGTTTTGCTGCACTGTGATAATTTCCAGAATTGTTTTTCTGTTGTACAGCATAAATGGAGTTATTCCTTCTTTTAGAAATTTCTGAAGAGTTTTAAAAACATTGCAAAAGTAACAGTCTGTAAAGATTTGAATCAAAAATCTAGCATTCACTGAAAAGTCTATCAGAGGGACTTTCAAGAAGACAGACACAGGGAGATTCAGTGAGTCTGCCTGGCTGAAGGAAGAGTTTGCTGCCCAAATGGCCTCGACACTGCTGCCTTGCCCTTCTCTGTCCTCGTGGAATGTCTTGATCCTTATTCAAATAGATTTGCATTACATTTCTAACTAAATAAAATTATATCATGCCCATTCACTCCACGACTTATCCCTTTTTGTCCTGATCATCCTTTAGGTACCTAACAGGGCAGACTCACGGCTCTACTGTATTCAGTTGTGTTTTCTCTATTATAATCATGTACACTCAGGTGTACTAAGATTTATGCAGCTGACACATGTTTAAACTAACTAACTCTGTTGCAAGCTATTTTAATTCTAGACCTTCCTAGTTGTAGAATGCACTTGTCAGTGTTTCATAATAAAACTAACAGGTAAAATCTTGGTCTTAGTGGATAAGTTCATACTGAATGTTGAGAGACAGCCCTAGCAAGGTTCAACTTTGCAGCTCATCCATCCAGCAAACCTGGCTCCAGTTGTGGCTTCCACAGAATACACAGAACCTTGGTTGCTTGTCAGATGCAAACATTAAATACCAGGATTTCATTAATCATGAAATTCAAGGAAGTGGATGGGAAGGGGAACGGCAATGAAAGCAATCCATGAACGTCAACAGTAAGGGAATGGGCAGATCAGTGAGTTTAGTGTGGCCTCAGGCTGCTTTTGAAAGGCATAGACATTGAGATTGATGGCAAAAGTCACATTGCTGTCACCTTCTAATTCTGAATAGCCTTGTGTCTGAGTGTAAAAGGGGGAAGGAAATTGTTGCATCCTCTTCTGCTGCGCAGAGACTGAAAAGACTCTGTCCATATGATTTTGCTCATTCTCTACTCTGTCAGCATTTCCACTGACTTCAGTACAAGTCTAAATTGGTAAAGTCCAGCTCTAATATATTTTCATGTCTATAACCTTCTCTTTGCTGAACCTACTCATTTTCACAAACTCACAGACTATATTTTTACTTAAAATAAAAGAAAAAACCCATTTAATTACAGGCTTCAAACAAATTATTGATGCATGAATACTGAAGGCTGAATTCCATACAATGGGAAAAAAAGTTGTGAAGTCAGATACTAAGCCAAGGTATCTTGGCATAGTTCCCTTAGCATCAGTAAAGCTCTTCTGATCTATCCAAACTGAGAATCTGGCCCGTTAAAATTGGAAAATAAAACTACAAGTACCTACTAAATTTGAGCTTTATACTTTGAAATATAAGACAGACACTTTATCCAGTGGTCTGTGCAGTCTTTGGTTAAAATCCACTAGAATTTAGACATATTATTTTTGGCCACTGGAAAGTGCTCATATTGTTCCCTGAAAGAAACAGAAGCATGTTGTGAATTCAAAAGAAAAATTAATAGATTAGCTTAGAAAAATAATTAAAGGCAGCTATGGAGTTCACACAAAGTGCGTTCCTTCATCCCAAATTAACAGTTGCATGCATTAACTTCTGTTCAAGAAGACAGACTTAATCTAGCTGTCTTCCCTCAGCACTTAAGGGTAGTAACAGTAGTGAAGGCTTTCTTTCCCTTCTTTGCTAACTGTTCATTTTGCTTTTAATCTCTTAATTCCAGTCCTGAATAATGTGTGAAATTTTGGAAAGATTTAGTCTTTACTGAATAAATGCAATTAAAGTTGTGTGTGTTGATGGGGCAGTACCTCAACAACAACCGTCCTCTGCTTTTGCAGCTTCTCTGACTGCTAAGGGACCCCTCGTCTGCAACCCTAAGCGCCAGCTGCATGGACTGTGGGGTCCTGACAGGTATCACGGCTGAGGACACACAGGCATGAATTTTCTCTAAAGACATTTTCTGGAAATTTCTCTGGAAATTTTACGCTGGTAAGATGAACTTCTCTGTGAGACTACATGTCTGTGAGATCACGCACAGCCCCATAACTCAGAGCTGAGAAAAGGGATGGTTTTCCCTTTATCCGGGCTAAGCCGGACAAAATGTGAGTTCTGACTTTTCAGTCAGCAGTAGAAATCAGCAATAATTAAATCAAAGTTAATGGTATTTAGTGGAGAAACAAACAGAGGATGTACGTGCCCAGATAAACATATACACCTGCACTCTTCAATCACTGGAATCCATGGAAGTGTTTAACATATATCTACTCAGCTACATGACAGGATTCATGGAGGAAACTCACACAGATCATCTGTGCTACTTAATTACTCAGTATCCCGCTGGCATGATTTTGTCCTCTGACAACGAGCACACTCTGCTGCAATAGTCAGATTCAGATTTGGGCTTTGGAGGTATTCAGGACCATTCCTAAAAGGGAAGTATGAACAAGAATGATCAGTCTTGACTTCCTCCACCCATCTCAGTTCTCCAAAATTTTACTAGCAGCTTTTGTACCCTCATACATGTCAGCATTATCGAACCAAAGGCATGCAAACATCATTTTATTTTCATGCAGCAAAAGCACTGCTGCGGTAAGCTGCAATGTGCTTTTGCATTACTGTGAAAATTTTGAGTGCGCACACACACACAGAAACACAGAACGAGCCTGAAGGGTACTGCACCAGGCCTGAAGGAGACCTGAAAGTCAGGTGGTACTTACTGTTGACAGGATCAGGCCAGGCCACTTTGCTTCAGCGCCAGAGAATGGTCCCCAAACAACTGTTATTTAGCAGTACAGCCACAGTCACAGCAATTGCAGTATCGGGTTCAAAAAAATGGATGTTAGTGCTGCACAATCACTTATTTCTATGAATTCAAATGTTGCCTCACAGAACATAGCAGGTAAAAGTATAGGAAAGGCTTTCATCCTACACATGCTTTAGGTAGGCAAATTAAAATAAGGATATAAAACCAAACTAAAATATCTAAATAGAAATCAGTCTGGCATATGGTTTTCATTACAGTAATTCTTTTAAATAATGTCCCTTTAGAAGCAAGTCTTCAGTTTGCAGACAAGTGCATCTCATTGGTATGCTGTTGTTCTGGTTTGATCTAAAGGAGAATCAGCTTCTAACTTTTCAGCTAAGCCTTGCCTAAGTAACTTCATTTTCTGAAATTTAACTGCATATTCTTCAGTCAGTGTCTCTTTCTAGAAGTGATAACATGGGGCATTGGAATGCAGAAAAGCCACTGCTTGTACTTATTCCTGTAGAAGCCAGGGCCATCCTGAGCTGATGGAATGCCATAAATGAAAGAGATGAAAAAGAGTTGCACCAACAGGGAGGAGCGGACAGGACAGGTGACCCCAAAATGGCCAACAGAGCATTGCCTCCCATATGCATCGTACTTGGTATAAAACTGAGGGTCACTTTCTCTGTCTTTTTGCCCTGATAGCAGAACTGTGTATTCCTGAATCCAGTTCCTGAGTCCAGATCACTCCTGCAACTGATTTCAGACTGGGACATTTTCCCTGTGCCTGCTCTGCAGCATCTGTGGTGACACAGTCATTGGGGGGCTGGGAATGGCAATTCTGTATATTTGTTTATATTTTTTTATTTTCTTATTAGTAGTATTTTCTTTTTTATTGGTAGCCTAAAGCTGATTTAGTTTTAGTTTCCAACCCACAAGTCTTTTCCTCTCATTTCTCTTTCTCCTTTCCCTGGTGAGGTGGGAGGGAATTGGGGCCAACTGCTCACATTTTCTTTGCCATTCAGCCCAGTCGAGGGCTAAACTGTGACAGCTGTATTACATCTAGTAAACCAGAACACAACAATAATATAGCCCCATGTTTTATTGGGCAGAATGCGTAATGCAGCCTTTTCCATCTAGAGACATGCCTCTCTTCTCACTAGGATGAATTAAGAATATGAATAATAAACTATAGTAGCTCTAAGAGACCCGTGTTCTTTCTCTCTTGTGGAAGTTGGAAAGACAAAAAGCAGCAAAAGCATCTTGCAAGTCAGAGACGGCTTATTTTTGAAAACATCAAGTACAACAGCGTTTCAGTCCAGGTAGCCATTACTCGGCTATGCTCACACAATTCATATTGCCTTAAATATATACTTAGTGTTGATCTGTGTGCTAACCATTTACATATTAATGTTCAGTTATTGACAATAAACACTCTTGAGACAGACTGCTCAAGACTAGCTACAGAAAACCCATTTCAAACATAGCTGAACAAACACTACAAATCCTGGGCCAGGAGAGAAACAAAACATCCCAGCAATGAGCAAAATGATCAATGCATATCCTGAATGGCCTTACGATATGATGCAAACTTAAAACTAGTTTCAGTTTTGGTGGACATTCTAGTCTAAAAGGTTAAAGTTTTCTTTGAAACTGGGAAACAACCTGAGACCATTGGACTGCTCCCTATGGAGAGAGTCTGATGAAACCGTGTTGACATTAATACAGTGCCAAAGTCACATTCTACCAATGTAAGGACAAAGAAAAGGATTGCTGGCTGGCTTAAACAACTGGTTTGAGCAATAATTGCTGCATGTGTATGTGAAAATGTGCTTAGGAAATGACAAAATTCTGTTTGACATTTTATCGAAGATCTGCCACATCGAAAGAGAACGGTTCTTAGGGCCACTGTCTGCTCTCCCCATCTGCAATCCACATACAGTGTGGGAACTACACAAGAAAGTGCATAGTGAAATGGAACCTGCTATAACACTTGCTCTACTTAGGGACAGACAAGTAGGTCAATGTTTCCAAACAATGGCTCCTTAATTTAGGCACCTGAATCCTCAGTTTAACATCTAATTTTAAAATTCTTAGTCCTGGTTTCCTTAGTGAATTTGAGAGGAATTGGTGATACTTTCTAAGATAAGGTCACTGGTCATTTATTCACTCCATTTTTAAAAATACAGACATGCCTCTCCACTGGAAGACAGCTTTCTGTTCTGCAGATTATGCATTTGTAGCAGGTTGCATCTGGCCTTTAGGTATTGACTACAAAAAATTGAAAGCGTATGAGTTTACATATATAGGTTTAAGTAAAATAACAGAAAATCTTTCTTGATACTGTACAAGGCAGTAAATGTTAGCTTAAAAAAATTTCCATTTGCCATATGGTCTTGAGGTGATTTGATATAATTCAAGACAGGCATTCAGTAACCTAATAGTTTTACTGTACCACAGATGTGTGCATTCCCTTGAAATATATTTTCAGTTCATTTCTCAGGCCTTGATTTTTCTGCTGGCATTTGAAGCCCAATTACAGAAGCAAAACAAATTCCAAATTCAGCCCACAAGCCTACATTATCAAAACCCTCTCCACTGGAAAAATATTCATGTCAGGCTTGAAATACCTTAATCATATTTCTCTTCTTCATCCCTCTGCACAGTATATGAGAATATGATGTAGAAGAGCTAGAAGCTACTCAGGGAAAGCTCTTCCCTGTGTTGTCCGAGTTATTTCAGAGAACTGTGATTTGAGTTCGAGCTTAGGCTCATGAGTTCACAGTTTTAATACGCTTACGCACATGCATGACTACCACCCATATTCAAGTGCACACACTGCAGATTTTAATTCAGTGGTTCCAAACACATCTTAGTCTGTTTTGTTGCTGTGTCTGAAGAAGCAATGAGAGCTCTGCAAGAGGCTTTAGGGAAAAACTTTTTTTTTCTTTGCTACTTTGATTTCTTATAATAACAGAAGTATTGTGAAACCTTTGAGCTCAAATGGGAAAATTTTCAAACCAAGTGACTATGCATTCATAGACTGATAAAGTTTAGATACCAATAAAATGTGCATCTGAAACCTTAGATAAGCAAATCCACTTCACTTTGCAGGGCCATTCATTTGGGCTGGTGTCTAGTAGTAGTTCCATCTGCTTCATGTCGATCTGGTAGATTAAATTGGGAAGGTAGTAAATTGGGAAGGTAGTAATTCCACAGCACAAACTTCTTCTCTAGGTGTGGCCAACGTGAGTTAAGCAGGCTTTTGTTGATATATATGATTTTTTTCATTACATTTTAACCATATGGATCAAAGATTAGTGTAGCAGACATTGTAGATGGCAATCCCCTGTTAAATCATATCTTTTCTATCAGTTGCTCACTACTTTTCCCAGCACTTTGTCTGTTTACGTATTGTATATACATCTGATGGTCTTGTTTTAAATGATTGGATTTTAAATGGAATTGTTCCAAATGACTGTAAAGATGATGGAGCCACTGGTTCTTTAAAACATTTTCACCACCACCACCCCGCAAACACTTCCAGAGTCACCCTTAGTGAAGTCGAACTTCAAACACATCAACTCATCAAGGGTAGTTATATTAACTGAAACTGCTTATGTGGTTGTTAACATGGTAAAGGACTAAGCATACTGTATAAGAACTAGATATTTCCAGAAGACTAAGCTGACAGAGGTGTAGTGGAGCACTAGCACAGGACATGTTAGCAGAAGAAGGGGACCATTCGTGAGATGTGACATAGACTCTTGTCTGAAATGAGCTCTAGTTTTGCAGTTACCCATTGTTTCAAGCTCTTATAAGGTATCACTGCCCTTTTTACCTTAGCTTTTATTACATTTAAGTTAATGTGGGTAAGGCTATTCCTTCCATAATTGTACTGTCATGTTGCCGTGCTGTCACACCACAAGTGCCATCGCATTTTAGACATGAGCAGTGGGCACAACAGTTTTTTGGCTCAGAGGCAGAGGTGGTTCCCTTGGAGAGACTGGCCAGGTTGAGAGTGGTACTGCCACTTTCTGTGTCTCTCTTACTCTCTTTCAGGGTGGCAGGTACAACTGGGAGTATCTTAACTGGTCAAAGGTGCCAGAATGTCAGTTATATTCCTTCTTTGGACCTGAGCACTGAAAAGGAAGGGCTCCTTCACTGTTTCTCACTCTTTTGTGTGTAAGGGTAGTTATAAAGCTCTTGCCTTGGGAGTGGCGTGAGTTGTGAATCATTATGAGTGTTGCTGCTGTGTATCACACCACACTCCTTTTTCAGCGCTAACACAGGGATACTTACAGGTGCTATGATGAAACTGAACACTATTTCTAGCCTTTGGTCACAGTTCCTAGTTCAAAGCAGGTGAAACAATAAATAGTCTGCTTAGAGAAAGTTAAATGTTATGTGAAATTTCTTATTAAATAAGAAGTAAAATGTTATATTGTAGACATGTTACTTCTTGCTGAGCTCTTGTTGGTGTTCCAAGAAAAATTAATAACTGACCTACTCTAAAACCCTATTCTCTTATTACTCTCTCAAAGCTTTCATCAAAAATAGATGTCTTGAGTGTGTTGGATATTTCTGGTTCTTTTGATGATATGCAGCAATGTTAATCTCCACAATGTGGTTGCGTTAACACCTTCCCGCTGCTAAACCAAATTTCACCTTCAGACACAGGGGAACTGAGTTTTTAGACAGGGATAATCCAGGGCTCAGCAGAAGTGGATTTTGGAAAAGTGAGTGAAATATAACCCAGGCTGGGCTGACTCAGTTGGCAGGCTGAAGCTGAGACAGCTTAGCAAGAAATGAGTCTTTAAAAATCCTGTGTCAATACTTCACTAGTGTGTTACTTTTCTGAAAACTTCCAAGGGAGCTTCTGAGAACTAGGAAACGCTATTTCACGGCTGCAGAATAACAGGGTTTTTTTTCCGTAGGAACAAGGAGAGTCTATCCCAATTAATTATGGCCCGTCATCTGCTCTGACACCATGTCATGGTTTAACCTCAGCTGGCAACTAAGCCCCACACAGCCACTCACTCAGTTCCCCTGGTGAGAAGGGGGAAAGAATGGGAAGAGTAAAAGTGAGAAAACTCATGGCTTGAGATAAAGACAGTTTAATAGGTAAAGCAAAAGCCACATGCATAAACAAAGCAACCTAAGGAATTAATTTGCTTTGCTTTAAGAGGAGACCTTATTGCTCTCTACAACTACCTGAAAGGAGGTTGTGGAGAGGAGCGTGCTGGCCTCTTCTCCCAAGTGGCAGGGGACAGGACAAGACAGAATGACCTCAAGCTCCACCAGGAGAGGTTCAGGCTTGACATCAGAGAAAAATTTTTCATGGAAAGGGTCATTGGGCACTGGCACAGGCTGCCCAGGGAGGTTTTAAACACCTGGAGGTGTTTAAAAGGACAGGTGGATGAGGTGCTGAGGGGCATGGTTTAGTGTTTAATAGGAATGGTTGGACTCAATGATCCAGTGGGTCTTTTCCAACCTAGTGATTCTGTGTCATTCCCATTGCCAGGTAAGTGTTCAGCCCTTTCCAGGAAAGCAGGGCTCTGTTATGTGTAACAGATGCTTGGGAAGACAAATGTTGTAACTCCAAACCACTTCCCCTTCCTCCTTCTCCCCCTAGCTTTATATGCTGAGCATGATGTTGTGTGGTGTGCAACGTCCCTTTGGTCAGCTGGGGTCACCTGTCCTGACCATGTGTCCTCCCAAGTTCTTGTGGATCCTCAGCCCACTCAGTGGTGGGGTGAGAAGCCTTGATTCTGCGCAAGCACTGATCAGCAGAAAACAAAATATCTCTATGTTATCAATGTTGTTTTCAGCACAAGCCCAAACCACAGCCCATAGTATGAGCTACTATGAAGAAAATTAACTCTGTCGCAGCCAAAATCAGCACACCACCGATCACTGAAACTATTAAAATGGCTGCAGATTCCCTTTTCTTTAAGAACACACAGAAATTAGGTTGACTCTTTAATCATGTATTGCAAAATTACAAGTACTATGGTATATGAATTGTGTAAGTGTGGTAGATGGATATTGGGGCAGATAGATCAACAGTTACTGAAGGGTTCAAGTGAAGTGAAATCTGAGCCATGGTTTTCTATAGCCAGTGCAAGTGAAGCGGGCAATCTGTCCAGGTACTGTAGCTACTTTGGTGGTCCGTTGCAGGGGCTCTTATCAATGGAATGGAACTTTTCCTTTCAGGTCTTAGAACAGTTTTTTATACTCATACACATAAATATATGCACATATATGCAATTTATAGCAACATATCAGCCTCTTTGGTAAGAAAACTAAGCAGAAGCTTCTACTATTGAAAGTTATAATGATGTATTTATTTTGTGCATCTTGTTTGTGTGAAAAGGTTTTGCATTTACTTATTGTTTGGAATAACTCAGAGTGTCCTTTGACCTGAAAAGCTCTTTGGCTATGCCTACATTAGCAGTTGTGTAGATGAATAGGAGTGGATCTGCAGACATTCATATTATATGCATTTCAGGAAGTGTTTCTTTGGGCTAATTCTGTTCTGTTTGTTTGGGCTGAGTGTCCATTAGTGACTGGAGTGTACTACGTGGGCTCTTGGAGGAATTTTTTTTACAAATAATTGCTACATGAGTCCACAAGTCTAAGCATTATCCTTTAAGCAGTTGGCAGTTGGGTCTCAAGGATCTTTATAAATCTTTGCAGTTCCAAAGTGGCTGAAATACGTGCTGCTATCATTGTTTTACAGCTAGGGAAAGCAACATATTGAAGCACTGCAAAACTTGCCAACAAAGAAAGTCTTTGTTTTAACCAGGAATATGTGCCATATCTATTGACTTCCAGCTAATTTTTAAAGTTCTCTTTAGTAGTTTAAATACAGCCACTTTCAGAACAACAGATGATTATAGATTTATATCTCAACCTGTGCAAAATAGTATTGCTTGTCAGCCTAATGGAGCAAATGAGAAAGAAATACTTGTAGGCTACATTAGGTTTGTTCTTTGTTACCATATGATGTGAAAATAAATGCCAAACATAGCCAAAATAGACTGATATTTCAATGCAGTCACATTCACTTTGGGGTACTCTAAATATCTGTGCAACATTCAGGGTTATATAAATCAGGCATCCAACTTATAAGCAAAGATATGAACCAGCAAAATGTTGTAACTCTCTTACTTAAAATGAATGAATAAATAAGAACCAGGCTGTGCACTACATTAAGACAGATTTTTGACTTTGTAAACAACAGTGACATATCTCTGATTCCCACTTATTTTATGTAAAAAAAACCCTTTGTAAATCTTGTCTAGGTAAAAAATATGCATAAAGGAATTTTTTATCTCCTGCCAAAAGCCTGCCCTCTATTAGATCAATGACATTTCCTTTGAAAAAATGCAGCTGGCTTCTGACACAACAGTGTCCATCAATGAAATTCCTGGTTATGGAAAAGCAACTAGAAGGTGATATAGCAGATAAGGTTACTGACATATCTCCAAATAGGATTTCCTCTGTGGCAATATTGAGTAGTGAATTCTGAACACTTACAAAGAGTTTCACAAATAGGCAATGAAACTTTATTATTTTCAGCTGGTAAGGAGATAGGGTATTCTAGAATAAAATAGATGCCTACCCCATTCAAGCTATCATTCTGCCTACAAATGGGTTCATTGTCTGACTGGAAAAGTTTAAAAAAAAGAGTCTATGCAATAAACCCAAAATACACCTGGCCAGTTGTGAAAAGCTGATTTCCTAAAACATATTCCTTCTTGACTTCTGTAAGTAATCCATTTATACCAAGAAGCATGATGTTTCATTATACTTAATTATCTTAGCGTAATTAAAAATGCTAATGGTCACGTAATTATCTAGATCTTTTAAAAATCCAATCACTCCACTCTCTATTTCACTCAAAAGGTCTCTTGGGGCCGTAAATCTCATATTTTGCATGAAACAATATTTCCTTGAATTTATTCTTCATTTAACTGCGGTTAATTACACCATATAACCTCTTCTCATATTCTGGAATAGAGAAAGACTGAGTGCTTGTCATAGTCTTATGTTAACATCACTACATTTCAGTGCTTATTTTATAAGTTAAAATCATAGAACAATACATAAAAACCTAATGAATCAGTTGATGACAATCACAGAAAATAACAAGCTTTACAAGCACGATTACAAAAACTACTTTAAATCACCATATGAGCAGTCCTATTCAAAAATGTGTCAGGTCTACAATCAATCCAAAGTCAAAGTATGTAGATGAATACCAAAGGGATGAATCCAGACTTTAGGACTGTATGATGATTCCATTCTGCAAAAGGCACCATAGAGAACTCCTGCACAGTCTGAAATTGTCCAACAGGTCTCGCAGACCCTAAGGCCCCAGACTACTTTTCGTAATCACAGATAGATAATTAGTACTTTTTTTTTTTCACTCACCCCTTCATTTTAATGTCTCAATTCTGACAGCCCTCCTCTTGTACCATTGCAGATATCAGGGTATTGCCGCTGATGCTGGTGAGTACAAGACTTCCACCAGCCCTTCCTTCCACAGCATGGTTCACTGCTACTGTCACCACTTAATTCCAGCTCATCCCTGCAGGTCATTAATATCATTACATTTTTAAATTCAGAAATCTGACTCTTACAGTATGGCTCACTAAGGGGTTTCTTTCCTTTAATAAGCAACATGGGGAGTATCGCACCTACTCAATCAGAGCACGGGATGCTATTTGCTGTCCTGTGATCTTTGTTTTTCCAGACTGAGTGCTGTCCCTCATCTTCACTCTTGATAACTACTTTAGCTGTCATCTCCTCTTTCCTGTGCTTGTACTTCTCAGCAAACAGGGTTCCTGCCTTGTTGTTCTTCAGCGTGCTCAATTTTTGTCTCTATCACAGCATGAACTTCAGATCTCCTTGCCAAAATCTGACCTTCAGCATCTTTTGGAGTGCTTGTATTCTTATTCCACCACTTGTTGAATGAAGTGCTCATTTTTACTGATTAGGTAGAGGCCTAAGCCTGGATTTAAAGTTTCACAGCCCTTCCAAAGCTCTGTGCTCTTTGTTTTCCTGTCCTGCACTGGCACCTAACACTCCACCAGAAGTTAATGGGAGCATCCATTAATCTAAGTTGTGGCCGTACACTGTAAGCCTGGGTCTAGGAGTCGGTGAAAATAATATTATAGTTAAAAAAGCTATATCTTATAGGTCCAGCAGCTGGATTGATGACAACACTGACAAATGAAACTAAATAACACTAGTTTAGCTGTCCTATTTGGAAGCAAGGATGCACTGGTCCAGTGTTCTCTCAGAACTGGGAGAGAGTTTTCTGTGTGTGTGTGTCTCAGACACATCAACCATCTGTGGTGTGATACAAACCATCAGCAGAACTTTGGGTATAAAGGAAAGGGTGGTTAGTGCTTGCAGATATTAAGCACAAAAATATGTACCTAAAAAAAAAGTGTCCACCATTCACGTTTCATAAATGGAGTCGCAGTTATATTTAAAAAAAATTGTAATACACCACAATCTTTCTCATTCTCTGACTCTTTTCTGGGCCTGCAGCCGCTGAGGGTGCTGCTCTGTCTCATCCCTTCTTTTGGCTTTCTGGAGACCAAGACTGATAGAAATCCCCCAAAACTTGGCTAAGAGTTGTGGGCTTTTCTGCCTAGGAAAGAAAAGATGATGCTTCACAGAATCACAAGATTAGCTAAATTTGGAAGGCACTTCTGGAGGCTGTGTAGTCTAAACCCCCCTGCTCAAGCAAGGTCACCTAGATCAAGACTGTGTTCGGCTGGGTTTTGAATATCTTCTTCCTGCTCCACTCTACTATCGTTTAGAAAGAGAGATCACAGTTTAGGTCCATAGCTCATGAACCATCTGTATGCAAAACCTTAACTTAAATCCATCAGACAAACTATTTTAGCACAGATTTAATTTATGATTGTTTATTACTGTTATTAATATGATACAGTGTACATTGTTGTGGGATTCATGGTACCAGCTATAGATCCTGAAGCACCTATTTGAAAAAGAATCTGCAGGTTATTTTGCTTGTTGTCACATTAAATTGTAACACGAGTAAGGATTATTTATGTGTGTATATATACACACACATACATATGCATAAATATGTATGCATATTTATGTGTATACACATACATATATATATATACACTCTCACATAAAAGATGCTTCCTTTGTGTACATGTTTAAAGTACTGACAAAGGCAATGCCACTCCTTTCTCCCTTTCATCACAAAAAATTGTCGTTCCCCTGTACACAAAAGCACGGGGAAAAAACCACGAATATCTACAAATGTTGAACCAAATAAGCATTGAAAACAGTAATAAGCAATAGAAAGAATTTCATTTCTGTTCTTTGAGTCGAACAAAGAAAAAAATACCCTTTCTTCTTCTGATGTCAAACAGATTGCTGAACCATTATGCAGTGAAAAAGAAATTATTTGCTTATAGACATCATTCCACTACAAAATCTGCAAGTTAAATTATTAAAATTGGACTAAGCAAAGTCAAATAAACAACACCATAAAAGCTATAAAATATGTCATTGATGAACAATGTCATTATTATCATACTCAGGAGTTCTTGCATTTGCAGGGACCCCAGGGTCAGTTTCCCAGCTAAGCAAAAGACTTTACATTCAGTTGATATCAATGGGTCTACTTTGGTTGTATGTAAACTGCCAGTTGTTTATTCCCCTACTGCTTCTATACTTCTTGATGTGGTTACTAATGAAGCTTAGGCAACTCTCATGGCTGATGAAGCTGATTGAATGAAGCAGGGAACAATGGTAAAGTGTAACCAAAAATGATAGTGTAACTAAATCTTAATGAAATTTTTGATCAAAAGTTGCCATTTGGAGAATGAAGAAAAAATACAGAATATCTGAGAATTCTTTCAGATAGTTTTTCCTTGGCCAGTATATGTCATATAGAAAGAGGTATCAATGATCCAGCAAGGATTACAGCACAAAGAAAATGTAATCCCTTCAAAATTTATGTATCCCATAAGTCGATGAGCACAAATGGTGATGAGATAATGCCTTCTTTACAGTGAACAAACCTTCTACAGCAGTAGCGTGGTAGTGTGGGTATGTAATGACTAGATGACCTCTTCCCAGAGACAGTCTTGAGTCGGGAGTTATTTTGGAGAGTTTTTACTGAAGATCATTTTCAGTCCCAAAGAAGCATTCGGCTTCTTGCAGAAGTTCTGTCATTGAAGCTACTGCTGATCAAATAATACCTTGTCAGAGTGCAAAAATTACTTTCTTGGCACAACATTTTGAATACACACATCTCTTGCATAGCTCCAATAGCTCCAGGGTTTTTCTTATTATGTTGAATGTAAGATACTTCTATTTGCTTTCATGATTCCCTCCAAATTCTTTTCACCTTAAGGTCATCAATAAACTGATCCCAATCCAAATAATCTGTTATATTGCACATTGCCTATTTGTTTTATTGAATAATGGTGTACACGTAGAATATGAGGAAGCCAGAAGTACAGAAATAAGTAATTTCAAAAAAATTGTAAAAAAAAAGTCATAGTAAATAATTGATGCGAATTATTAATTACAAATGCTTATGAAAGTTGTATGAAATAGCCCAGAAGCCACATTTCCCTAGTGAAAAAGAAAAACTTAACTCCCTTCAACAACGTGCTTAAAGAAAGGATTAAAACTGTCACTCTTTTTGGGAGAAAGGAGAAATTGCTAGTAATAAATGTCAGTCGTAGCTGAGGAGTTTTAAAACAAACACAACATAAAGAATAATACAACTATTTCTGAAGTTTATTAAGGTAAAAATGGTAAGTTATGTCAGTTCAATGGTACTGTAAAAAAAGAGAAACATTTATACTTGTACAGCATATAGCGTAGAATATGTCAATGTCAAATACGTTCTTTACAATTGCAACTGAAAAATGTGTTAGGGTTGCTATAGAAGATGATATTTTCATATCAGCAATGTGGTCATCATGGTACCCATGAGTTTTAGAAAAGCTAGCAAAGAAACTCAATCAACATCAATGCTGAATTTTAATAAGTCTCAGAGCACTAAAGAAATTCCAGTAGATATTTTGAAAAATTATCATTGTATTTCAATCAGTAAGAGGAATAGTCTAGGCAATTACTGGCCTATCAGCCTCCTCCTGTTCAAATAATAAACAGTTGACATTGAATAAGCAAACATAAGTGCTAATATAGTTCTGTGCTACAATTCCTTTTGAGTGCTAATATAGTACTAATCTAGTTGGTGGCAATTCACGTGCACAGATGGAAAACAGATCCTGTCTGATGAACCTGATAGGTTTTTTCAGTGAAAACATAATGATGCTTGACTTTTTGGAGTTTTCAACAGGGTTCAGCACAATGTTTGGGGTGACAGCTGAAATAAGTAGTGTGGCATATATCGGAATTAGACTCAACAATCCTTGTGTGTCCCTTCCAGTTCAGGACATTTTATGATTCTAGCGTGTATAACTGATAGAAAACTTACTGACCAGTAAATGTGGGGAACACATTGGACAGAGTTATTTTTTTCTAATGAGAGGGGATCTGAACCATTTCATATCTCTACGTTTGCTGATTGGGTTTGCAGATGGCACAGGGACCAAGGGAAAGGTGAGTAACGAAGAGGAAGGAGTGAGCTGCTCAACATAAGCAAGTCTTTTTCAGGCAGTCACTCATTGGCTCTCTTTATGCAAAAGGAGTCATCAGGTTGTGAAGAAACAGTTCAGCTCAGTACAAGTGCTTATTATTTGGCAGTGGGCTGCAGTGCTGATGTGATCATTGGACTGTAAACAGAGTGATCTTAAGAGCTGAAAAATTATATTTCCTCTTCATTTGGCATAAATCTAACAGTCACTGCAGCCCTGTGTTACTGTTTTATCTGCAGCCTGAGGAATATGTTTACAATTTGGAGAGGATTCAGGGAACAGTCATGACAGATATGAAAGGACAAGTAAACACACCTTGGAGAGAGAGAGGAAATGCAGAGCTCTGCCTGTTTTGCTCAACCAGGAGCAGACAGGAGGATGCCTTTGTCATGGTCTACAGCTGACTGCAGGGGGAAAATAGGTCAGAATAGAGATTTCTTTGGTCTGGATGTAAATGCATAACAAGATCCAGTATTGAGAAGTTGAGGACACATGCACACCTTAATTGTTTACTGAAATCTGTGGTAAAATCATCTGGAAATATCTCAGTTAAGATCACATGTTCTTTAAAGTGTTTTCCATTACAGGCAGGAATCAACACAGTGAAGTCCTACAGCCAGCATCTAAGTGCTGATCTCCGAGTCAAATCCTGTCCACAACATGCTTCCTTCCAGTCCAGCATATTTATTTCACTGTTTGGCAGAAGATGAAAAACCACCATTTTGGTACCTTCTCCTGCACATAGAGAGTCTCTTAGAGCCAGGAGCTGTTAAATTTGTGTGGGATAAGCAATTAGTACTGCAGTCATCTCTCTTATGCCATCTGCTCATGGACTGTGCCTGCACCTGCACTGGAGTGTAAATCAGATGGGCTTGTAAAATACAAGCAGAAAAGCTTTATCATCTCTCTACATAATCTTTGAGTCTAGTTAAATAGAGCTATGTAACTGTATTTAGTATCATTCTTAAGCAGAACTGTGGATGACATACTAAGGTCTAGGTTACACACAACAAAAATATTACTTCATGTTTATCAAAGTGCAGTTTGAGTGCACCAATTGGCCTTAGATGCCCTTACCAGACTTAGTGCCCCAACAACATTTTTCCTGATAACATTTTCTTAACTATAGTTTGGGAGATGATTTAGATTCAGTGGACAGACCCTTTCTGGGAACAACTACCTTTAAATCTTCAGTTTTATCTTTTCACCTGTGTTGTGTTCTTCTTTATTTACTAGTTCCAGAAAGTGTTTTATGAGAATTTATTTTCCCCCCTCAGTGTCTGTATCTGGTTATCACCACATATAATCTTTGTAAAGCACAAGCATAACAGTGTTTTGGACGGTTACATTAAGGACTTGCTGCTAGTTATCTAGTCCCATGAAACATGAATTTCAGCTAAACACTTAGCTATAGGAATAAAAGAAGATGCTTTCATAATTTCTGTTTTATGAATACTGTGTGAATAGTATTATAAAAGCCTGTATTCTCCTCAGCTATTTGTCTGAACTGCTGTAAGGCCCAGCTGTTCAAAAGACACCTGGACAATAACTTAGTGTTGCTTCTCTAAATCAGTCAGATACAGGCACAAGGGATGGCAAACACACCACATTGCTTTAGTAAATGCTCTAATCTCAGAAGGGTGGGAAAGGACCTCTTGGAAAGTTCTGGGTTTTGGCCAAAACTGGAAAAAAACATTCAGACTGAAAATTGAAAAGGAAGATTACAATGAATTCTGCACAATTTGAGAAGGGAAGATGTAGGTAGAAAATTGGGTTAGATTCTCATTCCGGCCTAATTTCCAAATTAGGTACAGCGGCCAAATATTGTGATAGTGCAACCTGATCCCAAGGATGCCTGCACATTTTGCAAAAATGGTTCTTTGGAGCTAGAGCTTCACTTCAAGGGCATCATCTCCACTACTTTTACTAAAAGAGATCTTTTAGTCCTGTGGTTGGGACACTGTGCATAGGATGGGACAATGGCTTTGTGTTCTCTTTGGATATAGCAGAAAATCAACTCAAGCTTTCCACTTTCTGCCTAGAGGACTGCTGCTGCTGTCACCTGAGAAGAGAGGGATCCTGAGTGCTTTTAGAAATTTGGAGAAAATTCCAGGGAAGCTGGGGAGTGTCTCCTGGCAGCACAGAACCGCATGCCACAAGCCAGGAGATGGGCAGGACTTCAGACCTACCTCTGTCCTCAGCATCTCCTACTAACTACCTTAACCCTCTCAGGTTGTTAACTGCTGTGAAACCTGTTCTGAGACACTTGTCTTACCCTGCAATCACACTGAGTGCTTACCTGCCTAATGCCACATAAAGGCTTCCATTTATGGAGTCTAGACACATAAAAAGTAGGAACCTCATTAAGTAAGCTTCTGGGTTTTGTAGCCTCAGTTTCCCTCTATACCTCACTAAAAGCAATATAGCAGAAATTGTGTTTGCTTGCTGTATCAGAACGTAGGTTTTGTACTGGTCAGGTTAATAAAGTAAAGCCTACAACACGAATAACATTTGCTAACATTCTGTGAGGGAAAGTCATGCTGGCCATGGCCCTAGAGTGAACGGCCGTTACATTTCATTAAAAACACTAAAGGGATTGAAATCCTTAGAGCTACTGTAGAACACGTACCAGAAAAGCTAATTCATTACATGGAAAAAATAATCAGGCCTCCCTTTTCCACACTGCTGTTTTTCTAGGTAGATCCTTTGCTCCAATTTTGCTTTTTGTTCCAGCAGTTTTCAGAGACTTCCTGAGACACCAGAGCTCCTTACACTCTTTCTTTTTATGGACAAAACATGAATGTCCGAATGATCTCTCATCTACTAATTGCGTTGCTTCTTTCTCGTGTTGCTGCCATCAGACTGTCACACCATAGTACAAATAGGTAAAGAAATCTGTTTTGTGTGATTTTTTTCTACAGTGTGGGATACTTTGTGTGAGCAACTTCCCAATCCTAACCTTTCTTGCTTATATGGATATCTTTAATGAAGCCCAGGGGTTAGAAGACTACTGTCTATGTCCTGGAATTAGGTTTATGTCCTATGATGACTAATGCTTCACAAATACAACAATTTCTACATAAATTCTTTGCCCTTGCAGCAAGACCGAACCATGTACTTTTTGACAGACCCTTGAGCAAGACACAGTGCAGCACTGTCTCTTGGTAACAATACCATTAGTGCACATAGCAATGTCCTCATTGCACAGACAGGGAGTTAATTTTTCATTGAAAGCTACAAATCTCTTTATTTGGATCAGGCTTGGATTAATTTGTCAAACCAGGCTTGCAGGTCTGGCTATTATCCTTTCCAGAGGATAGTGATTAGATCTGTACGTAGGTTGGGGGTCTAATCACTGTCTTATACAGTAATAATAGATATTATAACCTTCTTTACTTTATGTTTTTCTGGCTGTGCAATCTGTCAACCAGTTTATCTTCTTCACTAATTAGGCTGGGGGCTTTGGGGGAATTACACTGTAACTCCTAAATCTCCATCCAGATTAGCTCCTTCATGACTTGATTTGATAGTTTTTACAATTGTTTTAATACAGAAGAATACAACTATTAATATCCTTATTGGGAGCACTGTATAACAATAGTGTGAATTGCTCTACCCTTGGGGCACTTTCCCAGTACTGAAAATGGCTTTAACTGTCAGTAGAACTGCTTCTCTGTGATTCCAGTTAGTGCTTATAAGTAACTGCCAGGAGGGCTGCTTTCTCACCTGAATTGCTCTTCCAAAAATGCATAAGGGAAAAGATTTGTGTAGAAGATGTGGGGACTTATCCCCTGTCAAAGCACTAGCAATAGGGAGTGAAAAAATTCTGTATTCTGCCAGGAAAGGAGTTTCCAGATGGAGTGGTGGCACTGCCTGCTGGACTGTGTGGTCTCTGAAATAAAAAAGATCCACTGTTTGGTGACCATTGGATTTTACCCTTTGATGGGGAGTAGAGGAAAAGTTCCCTGAGCAAAACTTTTGCCCTCTTTCTTTGAGAACTGAGAACTGTAAGCAAGGGACCACATAAATACTCATTCTTTGAGGAATTCTTTAAGGAAAGTGGAAAAAACATTCTGAAAAGTTTAAATTCAGAGGTTATAAAAGAAAGTGGCAAACCACATAAAAAAGAACTTAGTAGAAAATATATTTTATTTTGGTGATAATAGCTAAGGGCAGGGTTTAGATGAGATAAGGAAAGGGTGCTGTGGAAAACAGGCATCAGAAAATTGCCTCTTAACTTAGAAGTGCATGTCCAAAGAATCAAAAACTTTCTTAAATCAAGAAACTCTACAGATTTTTAAATTCATTTCAATATATTTTTATTTTTAAACAACAACCCAAAACAGGAAATGAAATACAAAATCACAAAATATGCATAGGAAAAAAAATTCAAAGAAAGGAAATATTAAATTTCCTATGGAAACAGTGCTTTGGCTGCAAGGGCCATTTATAGACTCTTCTGTGTTCTCTTTTTTCTGTTTAAATGAGCATCTTGATAAGCTGTATTGCTTTTGCATGGTCAACTGCTATGGGAAAACATACTTCAACCTATTATCGAAATCCTCATTTTTGTATTGTGTGATATTTTTATTTTTAAACTTGAACTGTGGAAACATAACATAATATTAGTACAGCTGCTTGAATATAATAAAGATCTGAACACAGAATCAAATGAGTTCTGGGAAAGCTCTGTAAGGCATGCTGGTCTAGTTTACAAACAAAGGAAAGGTGAAGAAGTGAGGTAGCACAGGATCATAAAATCCTAGTCTAGGGAGCTTAGCTTAATTGTGAGCTTAATAGTACCACTGGAGTCAAGGCCTCCATGCAAATGAAGGGTTTGTTCCACCCTAAAGGACACTCATCTCTGATAGTTACCGCAGCAAGAAATTATGGTTGATGGGAGCAGGGAGTGGGAGATGAAAGGACACAGCTGCCATCACAGGGATCTATATTAGAGCCAATGCCAGTATATGTAGGACACGCTGTGTGTTGTACTCAGTAGACAGAGAGAAGAGAAAAATGAAAGTAATATCTCAACAAGAAGGAGTTCAGTACAGTGGATGGTCCCACAGATTTTAGAGGATTTCTTCCTAGTGTCCTGGAATCGTACTGGACTTGTAGTAGCTTCAGTCAGGGCAGCTTAAAAGTTGATCGATGAGGTGAGCTTGGGGTTGGCCTAAACCTGGAAAGGAACGAGGAGAAAAAAGTTCCCCAGATGAGCTTGTGCATACTCAGCCCAGCTTGCCTGACTGCAGCAAGGGCTGAAAGGGAGTCAGGGAGCCAGAGACTGAGCCTCTGGGACAAGACAGGAACAGCAGGACTGTGAGCAAAGGAAAGGCACCAGAGGAAGTCAAGCCAAATGGAGGTGAATGTTCAAAACTCTCAGTATTACTGCCTTGACCACATCCAGTTAAATCTAAGGGTTTCCAACTAAAAAAAAAAAAAAAAAAGAAAAAAATGAGAGAGATTGAACCACCTAATTCTCAGTGCACATCACAATGAGGTTTTGGATAAACAAACAGTTTTTGTTACTTAAGCTTCTTAGAGCATTAGGGAGAAGAAATCCTCAGATGTCACTGTAATGTGTCTGCTTTTTGGTTTTTTTAACACAATATGTCGTGGAAGGGCAGCGGATGGCTACTTTTGAGTGTGGTTCAATAGACTGGCACACTGGGATGGCCATATGTGGGGAAATAAACATCTCTATAAACTCGTTGGCATGCGATCAGTATTGAGTATGAACCTGCAGATCAAGAAAAACAGCCCATTGTGCAACAAGATTATTTTTACTTGAGCTTTCAAGTAGCTATCAGAGATTACCTCTCATCTTTCACAGCATGAATTTCATGTCTGTATTGTTAGGAAATACAGAACAATATGGGAAGTATGAAGGAAGAAAGGAGGAATTAAAGTACCTAAATCAGCTGAGTCACGGCTGAAATACAAAAAGGATTTCTGAAGGGTTGAGATTGAAACAGTAATGAAAAAAATTCCTCATCTATAGCTATGGGGTTAATACAGTGGTTTTGATGGGAATTATGACAGGATTCCTGGTGACTCTCTTGCTTCAATTAATTAAACTCACACCAAGAGGACTACTTCAGCCCTTACAACGATTATTTCTTTTTTCTTCATGAGAAAGTAGGAAAAGCAATTTGAAAAGAATTTGGTGAGCCCTTTTTTCATTTTCTGATGTTGAAAGCTTTCAGTGGAAACCAGAGCTCAAACTACAGTCTGGGAACAGAGCGTGAGTTGAGAGGTGACAGCACAGATGAGAGGGCAGTACTACAAGAAAGAATGGACAAAAATCTCTCTAATATTGTCAACTCTCATGTCAAATTGTTTTCCTTTCTTATTAGTTTTGTGTATTCTTACACTTTTTGCCTTTTCCCCTTAATTCACTTTTGTTTCTTAGGTGGAATATGCTTTTCTTCAAGAGAAATAGCAAATTAATTTGTTTTGGTTTGCTGATGTATTTTATTTTTAAGTGAGGCAAAAGGGTAAGTCTTTTTCACTAGGGAAAAACGCATCACACTAGCTCCTGTGATCACTAGGCAGAGTGATACCTAACTCATTGGAGCTGTACCATCTTTTCAAAACATTCTGCTTTTCTTCGAGGTATCAGTTTAACTCCTATAGGAGGCACCACTACCCAGATTTTGCCGCTGTCCCTTTTCTCAGAAGAAAACCAGGTTATTTGAAACTATCTTCCTCTTCGAAACAAGTCACTCAGTGCTGCAGTATTCTTTTCTCTCTTTGAAGTTGGACATAAGGCAGTGCATGTGGTAAGTATGAAAACACCACTGGGTGATAAGAAACATACAATTAAGCCCATGAGTGATAATGAACAGATGCTTCCCTCTCACAAATGCTTTCTCATATCAGATGAGGTCTGGCTGCAAGATTTTATCAATTCTAGGAGTTTACTCAACTTTAGAGAAAAATGTGACCTACCTTGATAATAGACCATATGGTTGTCTCTTGCCCCAGGGCTTTTACCTTTGTGGGTAAGTTCTTGTTTTTTCTGTTAAACTGATTTTTCCGATCTTGGCAAATTTAAAAAACAAATGGCATATGACTCTTTGCGGGTTTACAATAAACAAATCTAGAGCACACATGCTATCTGGTGGTGGATCATTCTCTACACTTTTACTGACTAAAGAGATATTTTTCCTCTAATGGAAAGATAAATGGTCAAAGATAAAACCAACCAGTTTGCATCAGCAATGTAGCAAGGAGATGCTGGAGATATAGCTTGTCATCATATTAGATTCAAAGGTGGCCAGGGTAGGATGGTTCAAGCATCAATTTTTCTTTAATATGTTGAAACTTCACTTGGCCCTTTGTCATTGCCACACTAGTATATACTAATGCACCGCAGGACTGCCTGAGCAGAGATTTGGACTTTTTACACCAGAACCTGAGCAGGTCTCCAGCAGGCGGGATAGCTGTGAGTGCTTGCAGCTGTGAGGAGATCAGTGTGGCCAGGAGGGCAGCCTGGTGCTTGCACCTGCCTGCTCTCTGTCTCTGCCACTGCTCTGCTGTAGAGCCACCAGTCAACCATTAAGGGCTCTGTGTAACTGCTTCTTCCTTCCTATTTACCTGTCCTAACATTTTGGACAGGAACCTCTGTAGCCTAAGGGTGCATTTTATCATGTGTCTGCTGAGTGCCAACCTTGGCTGGGGAGTCTCAACACTCCTGTGATATGAATAATAGTTAAAATAATAAAGGCAAAGCCTGACCATCTGCCTGCTATTATGGTAATGTCTTGCTCTGTGACAGTAGGTCACTTTCTACAGCTGCTTCTCTGGCTCATTCTGTATTGGAGAAGAGTACTTTTTGGCTTTGGGCTAAGTCTCCATGGCCTAAAGATAGAAAAGACCTGTGGTAGTGCCACCTGCCCTAAGTGTGGAGGCTGAAAAGAAACCCAACATCAGGATAGTATCACTCAGGGTTGTATACTGTGACACTCATCTGCAAGCAGCCTTTAAGCCACTGGTTTCACCCCCAAAGTGAGCAATAGTCACTTCTCCCAAGTGATCATCTTCTCAAATCACTCTGTCCATGCCTGTGTGGTGTTCAGATAACAGCCTCCTATCCCAGAAATTATCCTGCTTTTATTCTAACATCTATGGGTAATAACAGAACTATGACTTACTAGAAAACTTCTTCATCTCCCTGATGGCTTCAGCTCTGGCTCCTGTGACATGAGCCAGCACAGCCGAGCGCTGGAGTGTCCTCACTGCCCACCACACTCCATTTGCTGCTTGCAGAATTGTTGTGTTTCTTGTTGGCATATATAGCAGACTCTTCAGTGCTTTAGGATCAAGATATCACTGCAGCTGTGAGTCACAAAATGAAACAAAATATAATATAGAAATTACTTATGAGCTGTGTAATTTGTGTTGATCAGAGTGTTCAGACATGGTCTTTTTCATATTATAAGATGAATTGTAGCTCATGTGATCATAATTCACATGGCTGAATATAGTACTACTGCTAATAATACTCTGCAGTGGGAAACTGTCAAATGCTTAGCCTCACTGTTTATCTACTACATTTTCCCTTTAGCTCTTTTATTTTATTCCATTTAGAGTTTACTTTAGCTTGTACAATATGTTCAGCACAAGCTCCATTAAAAAAGTACTATTGTATTTATAAAGTGATTTTTACTGTCTCAGAGAGATAGCTTGCCATCTCAAAATTGAAATTAAAGCTCCTTTCTTCTCATATGTACCTACAACTCCAGAACAGACAGGGACCTGTGCATAAATGGATGAGGCTGCAATGCATAGAACAGTGTGTGTGAAAGACTTTTTTCTCAAAACGCACATGAAGGTTTTGTAATCCCATGGAGCGTACAACAGGAAAAGTGTGGGGGTGTTTGAGTGGGGTCCCTTGTGGTCACGGGCATGCAGGGTTAATGCTGGAGCACCACGTAGGGCTGGTGCCATCTTATCCCTTCTTGAGGGAAAAACTAAGGGATTTCGCTAGGGAAATGGGCTTAAAACCACACACAGGCCTGGAGTGAAGAGGAACTTCACTTCAAGAAGTGAAGCCCTAGAGTGAGGTGCCACTTAAGCAACACAGATATCAGGGCCCAAGACTGAATTAGTGAACTAAGTTATTTGGCAGTGCTGGTATACCCTTTAAATTCCGAAGGTGTACTGAAGGGTTATAGAGTTTATTTACCTGTGTTTTTTCTACTATTGATTAGGCTAAACTTGCTTATAAACAGAAGTCATCTCAGGCTGCAGCAGTGTCCTCTGGTGAAAGGCAGGTTTATGCTTGGCCCAAAGCAGGTGGAGAGTTTTCATGTCATAATGCAAATTGGATGCTTAATTCCTTTGGGAGCACTTCCTTTGTGTGAGGCAAATTAAATCTCTGGCTTGTCTGAGGACAAGGAAAGAAGAATCTGTTTTGAGGACAAAGGGGAATTTCAACCCTCCCTTGAAACACAGCTTAATTCATTCGAAGTGTTTGCTTCTGTGCCTTTACCTATTTTATCTATTTTCTCTTTTGAAAAAGTGCATAGCAAAGAATTAAAGCATTCATTCAATATCATTCCATGCTTGGGTTCACTCATATATTTCTACAGTTGAAATTGTTTTTCTGTGTTTTAATTCAAAACAGTGGCGAAAGTCCCTTTAGTCTTAATGATGGAAGATCAGGTCTTACTCTAGGGACACCTTCTTAGGCTTTACATGTGTCTCTTGAGGGAATATTCTGATTCACTTCAGGAAAGGCATCAAAAACTTGTGAGAAATTTCTTCTCCCAAACAAGATATGAAGAACTGTTTGGAAAGTAACCAACGCAGGCAAATCAATTACCACGAATTATTCATATGAAGAACTCAATTTTTTTTTCTGTTTGCAAATATGCACCATGAGTCTGATATTTGAAGAGATGAACTAGCTGTTTCTTGATATGCGGCTGATTCATGAATGGTTCATTGTAATTCAAGTCATAGCTCTTCTGAGGGCACACAGGTCATGCTTTGAGTCCATTTTCCCTGACTGGATGCGTATTATTTCTTTAGAATCTGGTACACACATTCATTATGGCAAAATCATAGTCATGATTATTTCCTGCTGTGACAGATCTTTTTCGTAGAGCATGGAGGGAAGGTAAGCTCACCCAAAGCAGTGTGTCGAAAATCTTCCATATAAGTGTAATACAATTCTGTAAAATCCCAGCCCCGAAATGGTTCTTACTCCATCTCATATGTTTTGCATGTTATACAATGGTCAGGTTTTTAGGTGCAATTGAAATAGTTGGCAATGGATGATGACCCAGCTTCCGTCGACTTCAAAGCACAAAGCGGGTGGGGGTGGGGGGTGGAGATGAGAGCAGAAAAATGCTGGGGTAGATGAACAAAAGAAGAGGTAGCTCCGTACCTTTGGCTGCCCACCTGCTGCTATGTTGGCATGTTGACACAGTATTTCTGGGTGCAGAAATCACCCAAAAGGCCATTATTAGACTCCTTACCAGCCTGCCAGAGGTATGTTCTATAGTGCAGTTGTCTGCTGTGCTTCTGGGGCTGGTCTCTGAGAGAGCAGGGAGCAGAGCCAAGGGATTTTGGTGGAGCAGAGATGTTGAGGAAGGGATGGGCTCTGACCTAAACAAATGAAAGTGCAACCTTTAACTGCTATTGGATGGAAAGCTGAAGGTAACATCAATTACAAAAGCAGCTCACTAACTCAGGAACTGTGTAAACTGATCCACATCTCACAGTCCAGTGAGGAGCACCAGACAGGACAGTTACCCACTTCTGGTGTAACAACCACTCTGTTGTAGAGATCTCTCATCCAGCCCTTGACACCCTTGGGTGCAAACACCTTGCTCCACCTACAGTCCATGATTGTAAGTGATGTGCTGATAACTGTCTGGATTATTTTGGCAGGAAAACAAATACCAACTACAAAATACTAACATTTGCCGTTTTCCTATCCAAATTTTTCTCCTAAGTCAAATATAAGACATAAATCCACAGTTATTCCTGCCCCATGGATTAAATACGCTTTCGTTTCATATCACAGGGCCTTGTGGCTGTCTTGGCCTGGCTTAGATATTCCTGGTGCTGTTCATTGAAATGTTCCATCTTTCACCGTTGCCTACAGGCACTGACATGGATTAGCCTTGGCAGCACCACGCAGGGGGCTTACGCACCCTGTTGCTCACTAATTACAACCTCCTGAACATCCTAACAGCTATAATAATACAGTGATGTATATATGAAGTCATGCTTTGTCAATGTATTGCCCCTGTGGAGTAAATCCTGCGAGCAATATACTCATGACTGGAAATCTCCTTATCGCATGGACGATTTTGTTCTTTTGAGTGGTTTCTGTTTACATATGCTCTGGTTCTCTGAAGAACAGAAGCAGAATGTGATATTGCACAAACCTGCATCTTGAAGACATATGGGGATGTTAATTCCTTTCTTTTCCCCTTTCTTTTCTTGCTTTTGACTCCCTTACCTTCTTTCATCCCATGGCTACTTGCCAATGTTTTTTCTGGCAAATAAGCTGAAGTACCCAATCCAGGAAAATATGTATAAGGCATATTTGTTTGTTTTAAACCTCTGTGTTAGCAGTTAATGCATTTAAGTTGCTAAATACCCATCAGGATCTAAATATAAGCACAGCCACCTAACTTCTGGTCTGTGGATTGCTAAGTTACTGGTGATGAGGTGCAGTGCAGGGAAAGACAATGGATTTCATTGTAAGTAAAACCCTGGAACTTAGTGCAGCTGTAAGATCTTCAGTTGCCTGCACTTCTTCAATCAGCTGACCAAACCTTAATGAGTGGAATTGCTTCCTAGTGAAGTGCAGACATTGGGGTTTAGGCTCACCAGATGCTGTAGAGAAGTAGGCAAAGGAGGCAGGAGTTTTGTACAACATAGTAGGGACCTCAGAGTTGCTGATCCTTCTTCTCTGACTGCAGACTGAGGCCAGTGGGATTGGGTTCCTAACCACATGCCTCCACTAGGTGTTGAAGTTGGGTTCTAGTGCTCTGTGCAACTGATGGCTGGGTGTCAGACACACCTGAGAACCTGGACAGCTCTGCTGAAATGAGAGAAAGTGGCAAATACTGTCTGTTCTGGATCAACAATGATGAAGAGATTCTACAGTTTTCCACATCCTACTCTGCTTGGTTCCAAATGAGCTCTTTGAATGATAAAGACATCACAGAACTAATATCACTCACATATTCTCTCCTAGCACCCTCTCAGCATTTCATAGCAGAGCCACATTAATTTCATTGCTAGGGGAAATTTCCTATGTCCAGAAATGGGAGTGGATTTGCCTATAATAGAAATTAGTTTTTCCAGTAGTGGAACCTGTCCAGTTTTCATGCACTGAATGTGTGCTCCAAAGTAATGACATCAAGACAAAAAAGGAAGATAAAGGTTCTGCATCTGATGTTTGACAGAACATGTACTTTACCTTTGCAGAAACTGAAATAATAACTAAGCTCATAAAAAATTGCAAACACATAAAGCTTGTGTGAAAAGATGCATAAATCAAATCTATGAAGTAATTGTAGTGCACTTTTTGGGGGGTGTAAATTCTTTTAGAGGACTCATCAACCATATTCTGGTATGAATCTTATTTGATCGTAAGAATTATGATGATTAAAGTATTAGATGCTAGTGATAACTACTCCACTTGTGAAAAAAAAAAGTTTAATCCAAGCCTTGAGGCAAACATCTTAAAAAATAGACTTTTTTTTTTTGTGTGAAACCATTTGCAGAATGAAACTAATAGTTTTTTATATAAACCATCTGGTGGAGGAAAAGCATTAAAATGTAAAGTCATGTACTGAAGCCCTCAGAGACTTCTTTAGAATGCTATACATTAGAAAAAAAAAAAAAAAGTAAAACTCTGTGTCTTTTCCTTCATTTATTTGAGACCTTGCTCCCCAGAGTCTAAGTTTAACCAGTCAGCTGTACTTTGGCAACCAATACACTCCTGCTTGTCTTTGCCTGAAAGTTGCACTCCAATAATGCAAACTAAATTTGTTTCAGGAAAGCGATCAGTGGGTTAGGGTTTATGATTTGCTTGGGAGAGTGTTTTTCCGTTAAATAAATCTCTACAGGGAACTCTGATACAAACGATGTTCCCTTTGCTTTTTCTGTACAAGTAAAGCCAAACTTTGAAACCTCTGTTCAAAATAGCACAATTTGCTGTAGTATATGGAGTGTGTAACAAGAATCAACCAACAAAGACTTCCACAATCCCGTTCCCAATTTGAGGCCAAATAACCATGATTTCTCAGCTTGCTTTCTATCCCATGTGTAGGGGCTTTGGTGTGAAACAGAATCACAGATTAGCCTAGACTGGGAGGAATCTCTGGAGATTTTCTGGTCTACCCTATCCCTAAGCCATAGCTGGTACAACACAAGGCTGTTCATGGCTGTCCAGTTGAGTTTAGAATATTTCCAAGGACAGCAATCCCACAGCATCTCTCGGCTTCTCTTTCATTGTTTTTAACCTCCTCCCTGCTGACTGTTTTTTCCTAATAGCTATTCAGAACTTTCCTTATTGCAACTTGTGTCTGTTGTCTCTTGTCATTCCTGTATGCCTCCAGAAAGATTTGGGCTCTGTTGTCTTCTCTTTAAAGACCCACTAAGCAGTTAGAGACTGCAGTAAGGGCTGCCCTTGAATTCTAGACATAGAGAGGAAATTCTTTACGATGAGAGTGCTGAGGCACTGGAACAAGTTGCCTGGGTAAGTTGTGGCAGCCCCATCCCTGAAGGTGTTCAAGGCCAGGCTGGATGGAGCCTTGAGCAGCCTGATCTAGTGGGAGGTGTCCCTGCCTATGGCAGGGAGAGATTGGAGTTACGTGATCTTTAAGGTCCCTTCCAAGTCAAACCATTCTATGATTCTATGATTCCTCTCCTTGACACTAACCAGATCCGGCATTCTCAGCTGTTTCAGCCCTCCCTGACCATTGTGGTGGCCTGCACTGGATTCACTCCTGTATGTCAATATTTCTCATACTGGGGTCACTTTTGGAAAGGCTCACACCTCTGGGCTCAAGTTCCTTCCCAGTCCAAAGGTGACAACAGTCCAAGAAGACAGGATAACCTGTTTCTAGCTTTTGATGAAATTTTCTTTTAAAAAATTCTCTCTTGAGAGTTTAGAAATACTCAGCCTTGAAAAATCGGTCAATCAGGTACACGCAGAAGCATGGCTGTCCTGCCAGGACCTCACTATGCAACCACTTCCAGTTTGTATGCAGAGGGCAAATTCTGCTGGGGACCCAGATGCAGGACAGCCCCATTCAGCTGTCATGGCTGTTCTTGTGGGTCCTATGAGTTCCCTTAGTGCGTAGATATATGTATACATATGGTGCTTGTTAAATCTCATACAGAAAGTCAGACTCAGGACTTTGCTGAGTTCTATGGAGAAATTGTGAAAAAGAGGGAAAGAGGTAAAGATGTTTGAGGGATATGAACAGTGTAGTCAAAGTTCCAGTCTTGTGAGCTTTGAAATTTTAATAAAAAATTCCAGCAACATGAGACCAGAGATTACTCAGACAACTCTCTTATTTTAATCTTTTTAAAGTTAGTTTGCAATTAAGTTTGAAAATAGCACCCAGCTGTACACACGTGAATTGAAAATGGAAAAATACTAAAGACAAATAAAACAAGGAAACCTCCCCCTATTTATTATCTGTAGAAATCTCACTGAAATTAAAGCTGTCCTCATGGATCTGAGCAGTGCTTTGCAGTTGTTGACCTGTAGTTATGACTAAAGCAGAAGACTGTTTTTCAAAACTCTCAGATCTCAGCTACTCTTCCTCTAAATTACTCTGTGTCCCTGGGCACATCACTTACCTTCTTTCATATTCATCTTCTTAACAAAACCATGTAACACTTGCTTGTATGCCAGAGGAGTGGAGAGGCTCAGCTCATTATTTCAGAATGCTGAGCAGAAGTAGATATCAAAACATGAAGGCTTACACTACTAATTAGGGCAACAGATAGCCTTATTTACTCAAGTGATGACATGCTTTTGAATGAACTTTGGAACTTCATGTCGCTATTTAAGCTGTGCTGTCTAGACAGTAGGAAAACTGTATTTTGCATCTTCAGTTTTTGACAATACAACTGCACTGCTGGCATAAACACAAATCCAGGTGTTTCATTGTGAAGAAATTCAGTATTACATAGCAAACTGCAGGCTTTGTGTCTGCAGAGGACTTACATTGTCACAACGGCCAGCATGGTAAAATGAATACTATCCCCCTCACCTGGTCAGTTTGTACTTCCACTGAAACTTGGCACTTTGGAATCACCGAGGTCAGCATATATGTTGTGCATAGGGCTGGGAAGTTTTTAACTCTAGATATCAAAGTGTGATAAACCTGAATATTCAGTAGAAGTTTTCATTTTCTTTCTCTTTCTTTCTTTCTTTCTTTCTTTCTTTCTTTCTTTCTTTCTTTCTTTCTTTCTTTCTTTCTTTCTTTCTTTCTTTCTTTCTTTCTTTCTTTCTTTCTTTCTTTCTTTCTTTCTTTCTTTCTTTCTTTCTTTCTTTCTTTCTTTCTTTCTTTCTTTCTTTCTTTCTTTCTTTCTTTCTTTCTTTCTTTCTCTCTCTCTCTTTCTCTCTCTCTTTCTCTCTCTCTTTCTCTCTCTCTTTCTTTCTCTCTTTCTCTCTTTCTCCCTTCCTTCCTTCCTTCCTTCCTTCCTTCCTTCCTTCCTTCCTTCCTTCCTTCCTTCCTTCCTTCCTTCCTTCCTTCCTTCCTTCCTTCCTTCCTTCCTTCCTTCCTTCCTTCCTTCCTTCCTTCCTTCCTTCCTTCCTTCCTTCCTTCCTTCCTTTCCTTTCTTTTAATATTGGAGCTGTACAGATTGTAGGGCAAAGCTTATTAGAAGGCGAGTTTGGAGCAGCATATGAAACATGATTCTTTGAGCCTTCAGAGACTTCTGTGTTACAAAATGTGTGTCTAGCCTGCTGTGTAACAGTGGTGCATGGTGTATGTTTGACTTAGCTACAGAACATGTGTTTTATAAAGGTGTCCTTCCTTGATCTAACATCTTTTTTTCAAGTAGTGGTGCATCCACCATGCTGCTTGGTAAATTCAGAGTTAAAAGGAAAAGTACTTCATTTCCAGTTTGAAATTTTCTGACCTAAACTTCCAGCCTCTGGACATGGACATGAGTCCTTTGGTTCTGCATGTTGTGTGCGCTTGGTATCTGCCATCCACATCCTCACTGTTCAGCTGGCTGGTGGTCTGGAAAACACTGATGTTCTAAGGGTTACTGGACTGCAATTGTTCTCTGCAAACAAAATTCACATCTGTTCTGACAACTTATTTCAGCCTGATGCAACTTGAAAAGGTCGAGATTAATCCCAGAAAATCAGACTTCTATTGGAAAGGCCAAATCAACTTTAATTGTAATACATGGCTATTTGTATTGGCATTTAGCTGCAGCCCTTTATCCTTCTTTCCATCGGTATTATTTGTTTCTGAGCTTGCTACTAAAGCCTACAATGCAAGCTGAAATGTTTTAAGTAATGTAACAAAAATAACAGCTGACATCTTTCCTTTTACAGGTTTCCATTGACCCAGTGTATTTTTTGTGCATGGCTTTTATGACTTTTGTCAGCAGTCTGGGGAAAAATAATAGAAGAAAATGTTGGCTCATTTTATAAAGATTAATGGAGTCTACTGTACTTTCACACACCCTCCTACCCTGTTGTCTTTATCTATCACAGCTCAGGGGGGTGAACCACTCACTCTGGAGTTCTGCCTCCTACCAGCCTTTAACCAGGGATGCTAAGGTGCTTGAAACCCCTTCTCATGTTGCAAGCTGTGGTTTTCTGCATTGGCGAGGTGACTAAGAGCAGCACCCTCCCCTCAGCATGGGGGACAGGCTAGTGTGGTACCTCTCTAACCACCCTGCTGGCTGCCAGGAGCTGCTATCAGCTCAGCCATCGAGACGTCAACTGACATCTGAGCTCTCAGAAGCCCTGAAAAGTGACAGGATGAGAGAGACTCATTTGGCAATACTTTGCTCTTGCTGTTTGGCCTGGAGATAGATACTCAAAGTGGTAAGATTGTTTAGCAACAGCTGGCAAGCACCCGGGTGTGAGCCTGATTTTCAGACATGACAGGCACTTACAGGAATGTTGCCAGATACAGCTGTTTAAAAGCCTTAATAAACAGCAAGTCAATACTAATCTTTGCCAAATTAATCTTTTCCTTGACAGCCCATCAGAGCAATTATGCTCAGACTTGTTGTAAACACATAATTGTCAGAGGGTAAGGATCTTCTCTGCAGTATACTGTGGATCCTTGCACACAACTTGTTTCTGAATAGGAAGATTTCCTTTTCTTTTCCCCTTCCTTTCCTTTCCTTTTTTTTTTCCCCCTCTCCTATTTTGTTTTCTGGCCAATTACATGTTTGCCAGCTTGGTATTAGCCTGAATGAAATTTCTTGTAAAGTGTCTATCGCAGCAAGACCTTAATAGAATGTGAAATGATGACAGTTGCAGGATACATGCAGATGCACATTTGCTAGTGAGTTTCTCTAATTAGGCAGTAACTGTGACAGACTCTGAAATCTTACAAGTCATTGTTCTCACTTGTCCTCTTGTTGGTGGAATAAGAACTACATTTGAGTTGTGATTTAATATGCTGCTGGGTAATAATAAAATACATGACTCTGCAAAGGAAAGCAAATGCTGTCTGTGAGACCTGACACAAAGCACTTCTTGTCCTCTGAGGTGCTCAGCACCTCCTGCAGCATTGCCAGCACACTGCTATACTCACTAAATAATATTTCATTTAAATGCAAAAGGACTTGATGACACCAGATAAATAATTAACAGGGCAATGGCTACATCTCTCTCTCTCTCCCCCCCTCTACCTCCACCTTTATCTATACCTGTATCTATATATCTATACCTATACCTACCTGCCAATGGGAGTTCTGGGGAATAACTCCTGTATGGGTTACATACAGCTCTTTAGCTATTTCTTATAGTGTGTACAAAATAAGACTTTTTAACCTACACTGTTGCCCCAGACCACAGAAGAAGATCTCCATGGATCTGCCATGTTTACAAGACTGGATAAGAAGCAGGCAGATACAGTCTTGGAGACGGTAGTTCAGGCTGAGATGAAGTCTCAGAAGGTTCAGGAAGGTGCTAAGAGCATGTTTTACCTTCTAGTAATGAGCTCTTCTATTGTTGAGTTTCCTGTTTACAGAGGAGCCTCAGAGTGAATACTTGGCAGGGAAGTCGCTGGAATCAGGAACTGGTATTTGATGGAAAAGAAAGAAGTGGGCACGAAAACATTAAGTTTTGTTGTGAATGGTTGGGGCCCTCCATGAATACATTACTTACTGCCTGCGGATGAACGTGGGGGTGAAAATCATATAGCAGGTCCTTTTGAAGAACTATTTTGGGTCAGAGGCAGCAGCTGGATGAGATTTCTATTTGAACCTCTGTGAGTTTGGTGATAGAAAGAATGGAACTTGCAATGTCAAAACCAGACACACCGAGAACAGCGGTAAATTTAAAGAGCCTTTCTTTTTCAAAACTTTTGTTTACCTTGGTGCAAACAAGAGGGATTTACAATTTGCAGGGTGCATGTGTTGCTAACCTTGCATTTTGCCTACCACATTTGAAAAATATTTTAAAACAAATATTAATTTCAGTTAGTGGAAGACTGTTTCCCTTGGATTCTATCACTTCGACAGATGACATTTTCCATATTTACTTTCTGTTACTGTGTTGTTTCAGTGTGTAGGTTGTTTCATGCTTGTGTGCTTTCTCATTATCACCATTGCAACAGATGGTGACATAGAACCAGTGACTTGTGTATTTGTGTTACTACAGTGCCTAAGACACAGTGCTTCAGTGAAGAACAGGTCATGTCTTCAGGAACTCCAGTGGAGTTTCACCTGCTTACAAAAAGGATCTCAGCCTTCTAGGCTCCATCTTTTGACAATCTCTATCTCTCAACATGTAGCTGAAAACAAATAGCAGATTGCCCTTTGGTGGCAACCATTGCTTTTCCCCAAGGTCTGACATGAAGAACTGAGATTTATGCATCAAAGGTGGATCTTTCCTTTGGAAGGAAGAGACTTCAATATAACCCTGGCCAAAACTGCTCCTCTTCCACCATAATTGTTCTGTCTGAACAGAGCCCAGACACAAAACCACACTCAAACCATCAGGTGGATAAGGTGCTGTACAGTAAACACAGCACAGGCTTCCCTTTTTACAGAATGAGAGACACCAACAAGCCAAAGGTTCATACAGAATAAGTATTTTATTCATGATGTATTTTTTTATTTACATTAAAATTTTCTTGTATTTTGAACTCTGCTTGGATACTGAAATTAACAACTTTATGTGACTGTGCACCTGCTCTGAAAGAAATGGAGATAACACAGTTCTTTTCCATAAAAGAAAAAGGAAAACTGCCTGTCAAAATCAAAGCTGATTTTTCTCACCCCAGTAATTATCTTCTCACTTTAGAATTAATATGAGTGGAAAATGTAGTTTACTATAGTATAATAAATAGAAGACATTGGGTAATTAGTAGTGCTCGTATATTTCTAAAGTACTAAACAGACAAACAATAAACTGTGAATTTAATCACAAGTTTTCATACAGTTTCAAGACAGCAAAATTAGAGCTCTCAGCTACAGTCATTTGAGCAATCACATCTGATCTGCATTATTTATTAGTTATTACATGCCAAGTGATTCCAATTTTACATTGCCTGAAATCATTCTAAAGCAAGCAAAACTTTGTTTCTGTTTTGTTTTTAAAGAAAAATAAATGGCATTGTGTAATGAGTATTTTATCCAAGTTGCTTTCTTTATTTCACATAGAAAATACAAGTCAGTTTTACTCTCCATTAATTGTACAGGCATCCAGGATTAAATCCTCCGGAAATATATTTTTAAGAGCTATCCCTGATCCAAAACATTGACAAAGTACCCTCTTTTGGATTTTGTTTATCCCTTTCCCCGTGGCTGTTGAACTTACCTTTCACTATGTGTGATACACTCTCTAAAATTCTGTAGGATGTTTTGCATGTATAATAAAATGGCTGAAGCACATTTGATAATATTTCTGTTCCTAATGTTTTTATTCCACTTGACTAGTTAGCCAAAATTGATGAAGTTTCAAGAAGCAACATTATGCAGTTTTATTCAATTAGTTTTAGTAGTAAGAGTCTTAGTTTTGAGCAACTTCCTGCTACAATGCTTTAAAAAGGGGATTACTTACAAAAACTTCTTTTTTTCTTTTTTTCCTTAACAACCAAAGAAATAGGGAAATAAGTATTGGTTACCTTCATTTTCTGCCAGTAAAGCAGGTTTGGTGTTATATATGTCACTGTAAAAACTAAATAAAGTATTCACATCAGTTGTGAACAATTTGTGCCAGCAAAAGTTAAAGCGTCAAAGAAACCTCTTTAAAATGCTAACAAATTTACTTACAAACACCTATATTTATTATTTCATAAATAGGCGCAACTGGTTCCATAAAAAAGATTAAATACAGACACAGTATGAAGAAACAATAATACATTGCCATATGTAAAGGTTATAATTTAGCTGTTGCCAATCTGTTTCTGCATCTAATAAAATATCAGGTAAGCATTTGGCAGTTTCATACATAAAAGGACTTAAATGACATTTACTAATCAGAACACATAAAGTGATTTTCTTTAAAAAAAAGAAGAATTTTTTAGGCAGTACAAAATAAATGTGTTTTCTCTTTATCAACATTAGTTTTTTTCCCTAGTTTTTTGTGTCTATTTCATGAGACAGAGCCAATATTTTTAATTAATATCATTTGGGAATATTTTACTTCTTTACTCCAAATACTTTGAAAATATAGAACTATTAGTCAGTTGTTTAAAAATGAAGTAAAAATATGAATGTTTGCCAATTTAACCCTTATTGTGAAATCAACAAACTGGAATGAGCCAGTTTCAATTACAATTAGCTACAAAAACATTCACATTTTATACTCTAGGAGAGTGTAACATAGATGCTATTTACAAACTTGCTATGACTGCTACATCAAGCCATTTAAAAAGTCTTTAGTAGTTTCATATAAACACCCATTATGAAAAACCAATGGAAAATCCAGGACTTTTATCCGAGACATCTACAGTTGCTAAGGCAGTTACTATCGCAGCACTTCACAGCAAAAACCAATGTAAATTCTGAATGGTCCAAGTTTCCTTCAGGGAAGAAGAAAAACAACGTCCGTTAAAGGATCTCAGGGTGGGTGTAGAAAGGAGAAAGAAAGAGAAAAAATGGGGGAAAAAAAAAAAAAAGAAAAAGAAAGAAGCAAGACTATTTTTTCCAGAGTGGGTGACCCACAAGCTCAAATAGTCCTAAGTGCTTAGCAACTTGTATTTCCTAATAAAATGCACAACTGCCTTGACTGCGTAAAGCAATCCATGATGAAAAGACTTCCCTGCATTCCTCAGTGTAAAGGAGAGATGTTTCAGATTTTCAGGTAAGGTAGAGTGCTTTGTCCCTCTGCATGCCCCTGTTCAAAGAGAAAAAGAACAAATGTGATTTTTTTTTTTAAACTTGTCAAATTTTTAGTTCTATTCTTCCAAAAAATCCCCACAACCTTACTGCATGTCATTAGTTCCAAGCATGTCACTGAAGTACGGCTGCATTGCCATGGTAATAATAAGAAAAATCCTAGTGCCACAGCGGCATGTAGCAACTCAGAGACCACAAATGGTTCTAAACTGCACAGGACTGTGACATGGGTTTAAGTTCTGGTTTGAGATTACTGAAGCATTAGTGGCTTGGCAGCTCTTGACTATCCCTCTCTCACAAACCACCTTGGTACAGCTGAGGATTTAGCACAGGTCTCAGAATGATACTCCATCAGCACACTATAAGATGCGGCCACTTTCCTTAGAGGGCAGCAGAGCTTAGTTACATGAACATGGGTGCCAGCCACTGACATATCTGGCCTATTTTATTTACTAGCACAGACACAGCCAGAACACATTGGCTTAGAGATTTGGATAAGCACATGCAAGGGAACACCAGACGTTTTTGGCAGAGTCAACTAGACTTACTCTCTACTGGAGAACAAACTCTTCAGGAGACCTTCCTCCAAAGTACTGTGTCTAGCACACTTTTACAACCAGTTTCTGGGGTTCTGCTTTAACTGAAGCCTACCAGTTCACAGCAAAAAGGACTAATTTAACAGTTTCTAATTTGGAATAGTCTGTAGAAATCTGGAAAAAAAAAATCTACCATACAAAGCAGAAGAAGCATCACTGATGAAGGCTTGGTTCACATTGCAGAGATTTTTGGGGAGAAAGGCTTTACTCTTAATCTCTTGCTTCCTTGCCAAAACCCAGGCACCAGTTCTGTTCTTCCTCAGCTTTATAGGTTACTTTGTTTGGAATCTGGCAGCAGTATAGGGTGAGATACACTGCACTGGGAATTTATGCCAATGCTATAGCAAAGATAGGCTAAGTCCATGCACACAGATTCACAACGGCATATCTACGCCGGGTATGTACAGGGTCTGCTCAGAGAAAACTTCTGCTGATGGAAAGTTATGCCCAGCGGACACTTAGAGGGTTCTGCTGTCAATGATCACATATTGTTTTTTCCAGATGAGACCAAGAGTCAAAGCCACAGGTGGCTATGGCCTGTTTGACAGAGGACAGTCTATTAAGACCTCAGTTTAAGCGAGTGTAAAATTTTTTTTTTTGTAGGCTTCTACACGGGCCTGCAGCACAGATCAAGAAATTATGGTGGTAAAGCACAGAAGAGAGACCGTTCTGCTGTACAAGTGGGCAAGTTATGGGACAACAGAAATAGGTATGGGGAAAAGTGGTGCTGCTGTACTTAAAATCTGCCTCAGAGTCAGCAGGTTCTAGTCAAGGGGTTATTCTGACCTGGTAACCAGAAAATGTTTTTTGTTCAGTTCTAGTTTGAGTTCCAGAAACATTTCAAAACAATAATGGAAGTGAAATTCTCAGTTTGAGTAAATGCAGAGGGTGAAATTGTTCTTTAGTTGTTCTAAATTGCTAAGACTACTGCTTTGTGTTCATTTGTCTGGGCTAGATTGACACTTTGGTAGCAACCAAGAGCTTTTATCTGCCATTGCTTTGGGGCTTCATTCTAACGTCAAGAGGAGATCCGGCCCATGGGTTCACAAGGTACAACACCTATAATTTAGAACTCAAAAGATACCTTCTGTTTAGTGCTTTGAATGTTTCCAGGCAGTTCCTGGGACAGTAACATGGCTCCACAAATACAGTGCTGTAGAGGAGTTGAGGGTCTAAGGGGCTACTAAACTTGTGGTAGGGGCTCCTACAGGAATGTTGGTTTGTTTTTGGTTACAGTCACGTGATATTCATCCTATTCTCTTCCATGTATCCTGTATCCCATGCATCACCCCTGCATCTCACTGATGTGGCTTTTCATGACCCAAACTAATTTTCACTGGCAGCAAGCTCTCCTCAGCAGCGGAGTAGTTGGAGAAAATAGCTATTTGCCTCTCAGGTAAGAGGTAGTGATCTTAAGACTTCTTTCCTACACCACCTCCCTAAGGTTTCAGTTCTGATTTTCTAATGAATGGAAGTTCTCTAAGATCAAAATATTATATGCTGTGATAATATGACAATAATGTCTAATAAACGTACGTGCTGAAAAATTGTTCTCCCACAACAATCTAACTGCTGGATAAACACAGTATCATCACAGATGCACTGGGGAAACAGGCAACAAAGCTGTTCCCAAATTCTGTCAGGCAGTTGTGTCATGAATGTTGCTCAACACAAGGTGGCATTCACTGGCTGCTTACCCGTTACTGCAGTAGTCGTTATTCCAGTCCACAGTCTGTGCTGGAGGATTTCTGCACCCTGAACGAACATACTCCATTGCTTGGGTAACAACTTGTGCAGCTGTCGATGTTGGATTGATGATATTCTGATAATCAGGCTGAAGAGTAAATCCCTAGTGGAGAAAGTGAGCACATTACAATGTACAGAAACCAAGCAACAGGTTGGGTGCGTTAAAAAAAATCCAAATGGTGTGTACTGTGAAGTGGTGGAATACTTCTTTTCCAGGTGTATTTTAGGCTATCAAACTTAAAATAGGAAAAAAAAGTGCAGGTGCTTTTTAAGTCTTAAAATCTATCCTTGGTTTGAGAAAGGAAACACTGCTGAATTGTTAGGTATTACACAGTCACCGGATGGAACTAAAAGGGACAGTGCAGAAACAATTCAAAACCAAGAGACAACTCAATCAGCACTGGGGCAAAAAGGTCTGTTTGCTCCTTAGAGCTTCCATTTAGATAGAACATAAGGATACGCATTGGTCGTTAATTCCCAGAATATGCAACAGAATCTTTTTGAAGGATGTAGGCAGCAGGTGGCTGGCTGTTTCATTAGACTACACCTATTCACATATTGTTCTCGAAACTCTTTTTCTTCATTCAGTCACAAAGGGACCATCTGCTGCTTCTTTTATTTGTACTTCTCTCTCAACTAAACAGAAATTCAACCAAAGCTTTTTAACAGTTGTTGGACTAATGTAGTGAAAGTAGCACAGAATAACTTGCTTTTTGAAACTAAGAAGACAAGAAAAAAAGTGGTTACAAAGAGACATCTAACCTGCTCCCTAAAATAGCTGTCATATGAAAAGTCATAATAATTTTTAGGTCTTTTGATATACTAGAATGTTTAAATGCTGAGTTTCAAAACCAGGACAACAGCTGAAATTTCAAGCCTAATATATCTGGTTCATCCTGTATAAATGTACACTATGTTCCTGTAAAGTTAGGTCTACATTGGGTGAAAGTACGGGAATGCTGTATGGAAGCAATTGAATTCTGCTGAAAAAAACGAGACCTAAGTCCTTCCTGTGGAAGAGGCATACAATTCCCATTCAAGTTAACCAAATGTGTAAATGCTACACCAGAGACTGAAATTGAACAAAGATACCTAGTTTTAAAATCTACTCCTTCTGGCCAAAGTCCTCAGATCCATAGTGTGAATTTTGGGGTTGTCCTATGCAGGGGCAGGAGTGGGACTCGATCATCCATGTAAGTCACTCCCATCTCAGGACATTTAATGATTCTATGACTCTAAGTTCACAAACAGAATAGACAGGGCTGAAGTTCATGGCTTTTAGTTTTAAATCCTAGTGGATTATGTGTGGTTGCTTCATATGCAAAGCCTTCTTTAGAACAGGAATTTTGGGAAGAGCTGTTTATTTCTGCAGGTTTAACAACTCAGCCATGCTTCCTTTGAGCAAGATAAATGAGTAGTCTCCATTTCTGCCTGGTCCACTTTATCCATAGAAATGAGCTTCCTTCAAATTCAACACGCGATTTCCTTCTTCACATCCCTTTTTCTTGATGCATTATACTCAAGCTCTTCCTCCATGCCTTGCCCTGCTGTGCCTCTTGTTCACACTGTAACCTCACTCCACCAATCCTGACCGCAGATTTTTGCCTAGTTTGTAAATGAGTGCAACTTTCTTCCATAATCTCTTCCATACGGATAACATCCCAAGTCACACTTCAGTACCTTAAATGCTCTCTGAAGACCCACTTTGTCTCTGATGACTTCAAGAAACAGACCACTAGTAGTGGGCAAGTTCATGAGCTGAATTCAGCATTCAGTTGTCATGTAACATACACTACCCTAGTAATAAAGTAAAATAAAACCCACCCATGGTGGCCGTAACTCCCATGATCTGTATACTGCCCTTTTATCAGGTTCTAAACCTGCACATCAAGCTGTATAAACAACTCCCGTGCCTGCACAGAATTGAAAGGATACTGTAATTGAGCAGACTTCCCAATGACTTTAATTGGAGTTTTGTGTAATTAGAAGGCAGAAAAATTGTTTTTGTATATCACCATCATAATTTTTATACAAAACATAAGGCCTTTCTAATTTAGCTGTATGAGGAAACTATCCACAGAAACACATTCTACCTTCAGGCACTCATATTTACTTTTGGTACCAAAGGCTCTGAGCTATCTCTTACTGGTCTTCATGAAACAATCATATATACAAGAAAAATAGTATATGAGGCCAGTAGCTCCAGCAGTGCTGTAGCGAAGCATGCAAGTGAGCAGGCACACAAACTAAAATACTCATGCAGCAAGAAGAGACAGTTCCCCAAATCAGAGGAAAAGTCCATCAGTGCAATACGCATTCCATTTCTCGCGGACTTCAGACAAACAAATAATTTAGAAACAGGAGAACAGTCCTGTGGTTTAAATGCCAGCTTGGAACTGGGTGGGGTTTTCTGTGGGGAAAACAACACTTGCGTCGTGCACCTGAGAGTCTATTTAGTTTATAACTGCCTGGTATCGGGGCCTTTTTCTTAGGACATGCTCACATGATAAATTTTAACGCAGTGCAGAGGTATCTGAGTCAGGCTCCAGCTCCACAAGGAGCTGAGCTGCTGCAGCTGAGGGCTACTGGAATACCAGCAATATGGGAGTTGGAAAGCATGCTTGTGAAGCCAAAGTAATTTAAGAAACCTGAACTCAATGTGAAGGACTGATAAAGTATGGTGATATTTAACAATGTTGAATTGTTAATTATGTAAACAATGATTACTTCAGCTTTTTCATCACCAGAAAAGAACTCTGGAAATACAGATCTGTACAAAAGAGGGAGATAGCCTTGTACTAAATATTTGTGTATTATTTATGTAAGTCCTTAACAAACAATGATGAAATAAAAAGTGCTCAGAAAATGAGTGCTTCGAGGTCTAATTAAACAATGCTGAATGTTTTTGCATTGTAATGCTCAAGAGAGAATCATCAACTGTTTTGCAACATGCCTAGAATTTTAAATTTCATTTTCTTGTTCCAGATTGAAATAAAAATAGGGAACTTGATAAAGATTAATTCGATGTCAGGAGGGACATTTGCTCTTTAATTAGATTTCTGTAGCCCTAGCAGTTTCATTGTGCCACTGTAGCAAGTCCTAAAAAGCCTGCAGCAGAACTAAACAGTGATCCTCATCTCCACACTTTACTAGGAACTAATTTCATTTCCTGCCTGTCTGGAGAGGTATTTTCAACAGGCATCAATGTTTTTGTCTTCACAACTGATTTATTCATCAATCTCAATGTGATATTTTAAACCTTTAAATTACATCCAAATCCTAAAGCATCTGTTTATTACACAAGGAAATTGAAAATCTGTCTGTGTGATATCATACAAAGATTTTTCCTTAAGGTTATAAAGGAAGTTGACAGATATTAATGATTTTTTTTCTCTTGACCTCATTCGAAGACAAAGCTTAACAAAAAAGAGGAAGAAATCTGGACAAATACAGCAGGTCCATGAGTTTACTGTATATAATATATACAGGGAAAAAATGAGGCTATTATTTTTGTCAGGCTAAGCAATGATGTTTCTGTACACCTTTATTTTCATAAGGAAAAGAAATACCTAAAAGGAGACTGAAATGAGTTATTATTAAAACAAATAAAATAAAATGTGACATCCATTAATCTTCTGCTTCTTTGTTATGCATACACTTGCAGACATGGTTACTAGACACGAAGAAACTAGTTTTGCTTGCTCTGTCTGTGAACCAAAGTGGGTCAGAGATTGTAATGGGACTCACTATCCCACCCAATGTCTGGGTGAAGGACTTTGAGCAGGGAAGGTGATGCTTCCAGTAGGGCAACTTAAAAGGGCTCCTTAGCAAGGGCTGGGCATATTTGGGAGGGAGTGAATTCTTGGTCTCATTACTCTCCACACAAAACAGCACAGTACAACAGGATGGAGAGGGTGATATGCTCAGAAAGAAGCACAAGTGTTTGAGTAGAGAAAGGAAAGGGCAGCTTTGCAAAAGAAAACAAGTTGCAGCTTCAGGTGCTGTTTTAACCTGAACATTGGAAAAATTGAGCTGTTTTGAATCACAAGGCTAAAGATTCAGATCACATTATCCCAGTTAATTAAGAATTAAACATCATGGCAAACCTAAGAAACAGACTGGAGAGAAGAAACTCTGTATTAGCTAAAAAATAATACACTGATAATACGCTCATGTTCATGTGAACATTTAATGAAAGAAAAATCACACATTTATAGTCTACTGTGATTCTTCCCGTGTGTCAATGGTAGATGAAAGAAAACTGCTGCATTGTGGATTTGGAATTTAACAAAGTAAAACTCTAAGATGGATCCTGTTTATAAGATTTAAGAAAAACACAGTGCATTTCAGAATTAGAAGCTAAATAGAATCAAAATCAGGATCTAAATTAAATGTGAATAGAACTAAATGATAAATTTTTACAGTGTAAAGGATTAACATTGTAAACGAGAATCCCAAATGTCTACAGTAGGGCCCAGTATTTAATATATTCATTAATTGTTTTGGAACAGAAAGGTAAAGAGACAAAAAAGCCTATTTTGCAAAAGTTATGAAAAATATTTAGATAACTTAAACTAGAGAAGATTTTTTAAAAGACATTAAACAACATTTACTAATGCTAGGCATATGACCAAAATGCTAGCACCTAAATTTTACTTTGCCTTGTGCATTTCAGAAGAATTTGGATGCATTGCATCAGCTGCACACTCCACAGAATTAACTGTTTTTAAAAATCACAGAAATTGTGCAATCACTGAGGATTTTTGGCTACCAACACATCTGATTTTTTGATGTTTTGTAGTACTTGTGGACACTTGGAGGAGACTTCTCTTCATCTGGCAGTTTCTCTTGGTTTGAGAGTTGCACATACCCAGGCAAGGGCTGCTGTAAAAGAGGAGGATGTTTTGTTCCCTGTGGAGCTGATGAAGATCAGCGTATTGTCCTGTCAGCAGTGGGGACAGAATTCTTTCCCCAGGTCAGCACTTCTTATCCAATCCCCCTTTGAGTTACGCACAGAAGAGTTTGTGGATTTCGTGCAGAGTGGTTTTAGATAACTGTGTCCCTGCCTGCCAGGTCTGAGGTCTTGATGCTTACATGATTTTTCCTGGAGCTGGCATCCCTTCAGATATACTACAAGGCAGTCTCTGATAAGAAACCATCCTTCGTCTCCTGGAAAAAATGAGTGAATAAATCTCCCAGACCTACAATGGTAAAGCCTGGGATCTGTGAAGAGCAGGGATTCCCAGAGCCTGCTACCATTGAGCATCACACTGGTTAGACACAAACTAATTAAAAGCTGGATGTTGGGGAAAAAAAGAAAATAAATCAGAACCCACCATCAGTGGGAGCTGTAACTGCTGCTTCTAACATGTCTACAGCACAGCCGTCTGCAATGGTGGTGGCCAGCCAGCCAAGTCTGTGAACGCCTGCAGTAGAAGACTGCTAGGAAGCTGTTAACACACTTACTTCTCTCCTACCTATTAAGCTTCATGTTGCAGAGTGACGTGAGATAATTTACCTCATGTCCTCTTAATGTGTAGTAATCTGTTTGGTATGAGCAGTGGTAAGGTTTCCAAAACGGAAGATGTCTCCTGGCAAGTCATGTTGTAGGGAGTGTGATGTTAAGTAGTTTTAGTTCTTGCTGCTTACATAAATTGGATGCCTGAGTCTTTGGAAAAGGCTCAGGGTGCCCACACCTTTAAGCATGAAGGAAATCAAATAGCCAAGGGAACAAAAACTGAAAAAAAAAAGGTGAACTAAATGCAACTATCACTTCTGCTTTATCAGACTACATATTCTCCCATTCTTCTTGGCTATCTTTTTATGAGACAGAGTGGTCTGTGCCATGCTGCTGGAGACTAAACCTCCAGAGTCCTACTTTGCTCCTCAGCACAGGCTGGACATACAGGGTGGTGCTAAGGCTCTTCTTTGTCTTCACTGCTGCTGACTCTGTGCTCCTGTCATTGTTTGGAGAGGTCACTTCTTTTTCCACTAGGTCTTTTCCTCTTTAACATGCTCTGTGATCAATGAAGTGTTGGCTTCTTTTCAAATAGAGGGGAGAGCAGAGTCCTTTGACAACTAAATCGCAAGGTGGCCTTTACTTTCAGGTTACAGTTTCTTGGCTCCTTGCTGTTTGCCTCTTGATGGCCAGCCTGCCCTCTGTGCTCTAATGCAGTATGAGATCCTGGAGATAGTGTTTTCTAACATTTCTTGAGTGTGAGCTAAGATAGTAGGCAGGTTACTACTGTTCTGTTCAGGCATGGCAAATCATGCTGTTGTTAGTACACCAGCTGCCCTAAAATTTAACATACATTTTGCTTTGTCTTTGCCACCATCACTCTTTAAAGGAAATATGTTCTATATTTAAACTCAATTCACAAATTGTCTAAAATTTTATATGCTAATACTTATGTATTACAAATACACTAAAGTGAAATTACATAGTTTTTCCAGAGCTTAAAAGTTGCATTACTTCGAAAGGAATGTAAGAAATATAAAGTGGCTTGTAGCTGCTCCACAGTGCTTGAAGAGAAATATAGTTAATATTGGCAGTACAGCATTTCAAAGGGTAATAAGCACGTGCCACCCTGAATGATGCTCAGAAGTATCTCACCATAGTATCTTCATTATAAGCATCAGCCTTTCTGAATGTAGAATATAAGTTGGTAAAAAGTATTTAAGCTAAACTTTCATGGTTTTAAAAAGAGAGCAGGAACACAGAGGTGCTGCATTTTTTAGTTTTCTGTACTTGTATGTAGTAAAGCAAAAGACTCATCATGGTATAGGCTTACATATTGACTTCTAGACACCTTTTTTCTACATCCTAGTTCCCTGTGTTTTCTCTCAAGCTACAAATAACTCAGCTGCAGGCAACACACCTCACAGATGAGTGAAAGTACTCTCAAGCCATTGACATGCACACCATATGCTACAGGTGTGCACCTTCGTAAAAGAAAACATCAGAAGACTCATATTATCTTACCTTTTTGTAGTCTGTAATGGTTTGGAATAATGCCTTAGTGTTTGTATTCATACATTAATAATGATGTATGTATATCTATGTAAGTATCTAACATCTGCATTATGGCTTTTGCTAGCCGCTACTATACTATTAATTCAATAAATAAAGCCAAATTTTCAAACTTGTTCAAACTTGTTCTATCAATGATTCTGGAAAAGACAGAAGGGTTTTGATCTTCTCTAGCTCTGCACTGGACATGTAAAGTATAAGTGATGCTGAACTTGTCAAACAATATGAACTTGGAAGACTGAATCACTTTGTAATAACTCACTGAAAATACAACTATACAATCTTGACAGGCTGCTGTTACAGATATAGTTTTTCATGTTTGGTGAATGAAACAGTCTATTGCATTGAGTCTCTGTCCATTGGTTCGATTCCCATTGCTCTGAGCCTTCAGGTTCAAGCAGGATCGAATCAGGCTTAGGATCTCCAGATAGACTCTTCTGGCTTGCCTGTCTAAGACTCTATAGATAACTGTAGCTGCCCAAGCTTAGGGTTAACTCCTGAGTTCCTCTGAGGTTTGAGCATAGGCTCCCCAGGACACTCACATCAGAAAACTGGCTTTCTAACTAAAAGGAAATATATATATATGACAGTAAAAGACTCATTTATATGGTCATCAGCTTGTTGAGTCTGTTTAAACTGGACTAGGAGGAAGTTATAAACATTTTACAGATTTTCCTTCCTGTCTGATTACTCCAAATCACTCTTGAGACTAAAATAAAAGTCTCTGAAAAAATCCAGATCATCTGAGTGACTAAATGTGTCAGTTCAGATTGCTTTCAAGTTTTTGGGTTTTTTTTGGTTTTTTTTTTGTCCTGCCTTGGAAAATATCTTTCCCTGTTAAACTGTTATCCCAACTAGAATCTATGTTTTGTGTTGAGGTATTTCCACCTCTAAAGACCAATCTTGAGGTGAAACATTTCTAGCTTGGAAAGCAAATACAAATGCCTTGTTAGCAAAGGTGGATGTATAGAGATATTCAAAACATTCAGCAAGTTCGTGACTTTGTATTATCAACAAGAACTGGCAAGTTTTGTGTATGCAGATTTTGTAGTTTCTTACAATTCCATAAAAAAAAAATTCATTCTAATGCCTCTTTACAAAGTAAGATCTTATTATTTATAGTCAGATTTCATCCAAAACAAAAGGAAATTTTCTCTCATGAAATCACTACAGTTAATCTGCTCCAACCCTCCATAGGTCTTGGTCTTGGCCCCAAAGTCACAATACTATGGTTGGCCTGCATTCATTCTGAACTCCTAGGAACTATATTGAAAATCAACTATCTAAAACACTGAAAATTAAAAAAAAAACAAACAAAAAACCAGAGCCACCATATCGGTATATTGTGGATAAACCACTTATTTAAAAAAAAAAAGAATTACTACATAGCAAAATGAAGTTTTGAATGCAGCATGAACTAACACACCTGTGTTAATTTAACTGAGCACGTTTAATACTATCTGTGTTGCTTCACGTTTCCTTAGACTGCTCCATTTCACAGTCAGCACAAGGACAATGGCACATGCTGTAACCACATCTTTTTCTAGACATGCTTACCTTTTGCTTGTAAAACAAAACTCCCAAAGACCTAACATTTCACTTGTATTTCAGGGTACTCCCAGATTTGCAAATGGATCCATGGACACATTTCTATTTAAAGGATGTTTCCTGAATCTGGTGGGGGAGACACAGTTGGTGTTCACAAGAATGTGATGAACATCATTGCTAGCACAAGCAGTTTCACTATTGTTCTCCATCATCTAGGTACTCATTAAGTTTTTTCTTGCCTTTGAAAGAGTAAGCCCTCAGACCATACTACTGCAGTCTCAGAACTCTGCAAAACTAAAGCTAATCTGTGGTTCTAAATCTCCCTCACTGTGTAAACTTCTGGATTGCTTTTTTTCTTCAAAAAAAGACCCCAGATCCCCAGACAACTGAAAAGCTTAAACTTACTTGCTGCATTGTAGGTGAATGTAAAGTAGACTGGACTTGCATCTGTAGCTGGTTTCCAATGGACTGCTGCATTGAAATCGCCTGATGTTGCTGGATGTTGAGATGCTGGTGCAGAGGGGGGCTGATCTGAAGAGGCGGTGGTGGGGACACAGCCATGTTTGCAATGGAAACAGTCACTGGCATTTGGTTGTTGGGCTTGGGTGCTATGTTCCTGGGGATACTGGCATGCATGGCAGTGATGTGAGGATTCATTCCTGGTTGTTGGTGGTAGTGGGAACTGAGGTACAGGGCAGAATGAGCCTGGGCAGGCCCGTGAAACACTGACTGCTTTGAATTCATCATCTGAGGTTGTGGGGAGGCTTTAACATCAACAGGTTCACTGTAGCTCTGTTGAGAAGAAAAAAACAGACAATACTTAGAAGCTACAAAAGGCTGCTGTTCTCCCTGCAGCCCCCAAACTGTCTTTAAGTCTCATTACGAGAAAATGCATATCTGACCACCAAATTATTGTTGACACAGAGTTTGATTATTGCACCAGGAAAATACTCAATCCCTTTTGCTTTACAAATTTCTTTTCAGCATTGTTAAAAAAGAATTTAGTCCCTCTGTTTCCTGGTCTATCCTGACACTATGCGTTTTCCAAATTTGGAACTGGCATCAGTGACCTAATAACCTACACAACAAAGACAGCCAAGCCTGTCACATTTGTTCACATAAACAGCCAGTACTATTGTCATCAAATTTGATGGCCCAGTTGAAAACAGATTCAGGAGGTTGTGTTCCAGCAAAAGTCTGCAGTGATCTTTGACATGTCTTATTTTCCCATCTGCAATTCAGAGATAAGAATTTCTGTGGCCTTTACCGTATGCATTAGTAACTGCTAATAGTGCTTTACCAGTTAGCTAACATGATAAAGAGGCTAAGCCTCATTCACAGTTGTTCTACTGAATTGATAAATATATTAGTTGCTGTGTCAATAACTTTATTTTGAAGTATTCTGTGCTTGGATGCTATCCACGCCTGTATCAAAAATTTCCAAACTTCCTTTGTTAATCCAGTTCATAACAGTCTGAAAATGTTTCAGACTGATGTCTATATAAATATTAGACTGCATCAGAAACAGGGAAGCAATCTTACTAAATCTGGAAGAATACTGCATAGCATATCAGAAAATGCACGGATTTTCACAAATATTATGGTCTACTGTGATTTCTTGAAGCTGCTAGCAATAAAAAAATTCCAGTAGAGACTGTGAATTTTTGTAATATTCTTTGTTCTAATATTTGTACCTTGTTACATTTGATTTAAACTCAGTTGGTTAAGTTGTTTTTCATAACCTTATTTTCTTAGATCTTCTGAGTGCTAACTCTGTGCTCAAATAAACGATGAGAAAAAATTAAGAATAAACTTTCATGAGCTTGTAGGTGGGAATCTTAATTTGCAGTTAAGTCATACTGGGATTAATAGCCAGTGAAAGGTGAAACATGCTGGAAAAAAATGGCAGAAATGTCCCTCTGGAGAAAGAAGTCACTGTCAAAACAAGGGCTGAAAGATGCATATATGCCCTTATTCTGTGACCTCCATGTCATGTTTGCTCAGTTTACAAGTCAGACTAAGTTTCATTTTACTCTTAGCACTCCAGGGTCAGTGAAGTCTATTTGTATTCTTTCTGAAGGGTGTACCATCATCAACAATCCACTGACATGCGCGTAACTGAAATTGCTTCATTATACATGAAGATAAAGATGAGAAAGATAACTTCATTTTCCGTAAGTGTAACAGCAGTACCATTAGAAACAAAATCTTGTTTTCTCCAATAAACTAAGGGAAATTAAATGAATATGATAAAATGAATGCAAATCTCTGCCTCTGTGGATCTCTCTGGCTCTGCTTGCATGTGGACATACATGTGTGCAATATATATTGTACGCATGTTTGCAGGATTTAGATAAAGACACAACCCCCTCAGATGGTAAATGATGAAACCCCAGAGTAGGTGCCAAATCTGCCAGGTGTTTTGTACTAGTTTTAAAACTCTAAAGTAATGTTCCTGATGACTTGAGAAATATTTTCCTTTTCTCTTCCAAGTTGTACATGTAGGACACTCTCCTGAGAGTGGGAGCAAAGACTGCCAGGTTTGCCAAAATTTCAGAGATTCACAAGAAGGTCTGTTAATTAGCAGCATGGTTAGGACTCTTTAGTGTCCCTAGCTTTTTACACATTACAGGAGGTGCATACTGTGTCTTTTCTTTAGAAACTCAAAGTTTTACTGAATGCATTGTCCCCTCATGGAAACACCTTGCCCTCCGTAATGTAGCTGGGTGGCACTATTTGGTCCAAGAAGAGATAATTGCTCCTGAAATGTCTAAGGGTAGATCAGTTAAACAATTTCTCCTGGTGAGGAGGCATCAAAAAGCCTTTGCAGTGGTATTGGTGACATACTGATACATACTTACATTTCATTTTGTGACTACAAAGATGCTGCCATGTGCCTCTTTGACAAAGACACAGCGAACCAATTTAATTACTTGTAATTCTGAGTTCATACATACACAGAGAATCCATGGCCTATACTGATAAAATTACAGGGATGGCAGATACTTGGTATCATGTAATACTTGAAATACCAAATTATATTAATAGGAATTGTACAGTCTTGGGCCAGAGATGAATAACACTTGCTTCACCTCTGAGAAGAGTGCCTGCAAAATGATCAAAAAGGACTGTTACATCTATCTCAAGCTATCAATCAGCTTTCTATACGTTTCCACTACCTCCTGATCCAGTGAAAAGCACAACACTTCAGTTTCAAACAAAGTATTTTGCTATTACTTAGAATGCTTTAAATTATATGTGATGTGAAGCTAAATTGTCCAGTATCAGTGTAAAATGCACCAATATTATCAGTTACTGGCACTCTTGATAAATGAATCCATTAAGTGTTATTATCCAGTGTACTACACTTTCAGCTTTTTCCATGGCTGGGCCAGAAGCTTAAATTTTGTAAGGACTTCTCCAGATAATCGAATGGGTGATGTAAAATATTTCTGCTTTATTATGTTGCTTTACTGTCAGATATACCAAGAGGTGTATATGATGCATAGATTGCATGACTACTTTGGGCACAATTATTGCTTTCACAGATTTGAATGAGCACTGCACTTGTACAGTACAGTATCGGTCTTAGACAACGAATTTTATTATGGGTAATACTAAGAATTAAGAAAGAAGGGATTTGGTAAGCCAATCTCGGCTTCAAGTGCATAGTCATATTCCCTAACTTTGCAGGGTGGAATGCAGTCAATTTGCTCTTGCCTTATCCAAGGAGAAGAGTACAGAAACAATTTAACACGCCCCCCCCCCCAACACACACTTTAATTAATTAATATGCCCAAAGACAACAAAGACAATTTACATCTCTCTTTTTTTGGTATGAAGTTACTGTATACAATTAATTTAGAGATACATGCAGTGAAGAAGAAAATTACAAATCTGTACACACAGGCTGTCAAACACTGAAACCTAGTTTCTCCTGCATGTGATAAGGTTTTCCACTAGACATGGAATGAGAAAATCTTTTATCATTATTGTGAAAAGTATGGTATTGTAGACCCACCACTAGGGGGTGACAGAATATTATATTTAGTTAATGGTAAGACTTGGTATTTTACACATACATTAGCAAAAGTAGTCCAGGACCACATGTACACATTTGACACTGTCTCAAAGAAACCACAGCTGCTCTACTTACCAAGAAAAAGTTGTTTTTTCCTTATTCTCTTGGTTTCACCAAAAGAGTAAATGATCAAAGCGTTTCAGCTGGAGCAATACAATGTCAGTCACTTACAGACCAGCCATTATCAAAATACTTTATAAACATCAGAAATTAAGCTCTCCTTTATAGTAAAATACTCAGTGGATGCATTCAGAACATTCAGTAAATGTTCTTGGTACTACTGTGTCCTTTAAATACATGCTGAGAGACATCCTCAAGGGCAAAGCCATGAGCTTTACAGCTTATATGGCCAGCATGAACTTTCTCTGAAGCTTTACAGTGGGTAAAAATAACCTATCTCAACCTTAGAAGATTTTTTTTTCCATAGCCAAAGTGATGTAACATCATTTTATTTTAAATGAGAAACAGGTGCATCTCTTTAAATGAGGAAAAGAGGCTTGGCATCTCATCTACATGTGTACTATGTGAGTATTTCAAAGCCCAGACAAGAGTTTAACTTGATTCAGATTTTAAACGAATATGTGTCAGCAGCCTAAACAGTTGTCATATTGTACCTTTTCATGAAGGTGCCACATACATGTCTAGCAACTGTTGTCTATCCTTGAGCCATGCTGAGGAATTCAACAATTTTTGGACTCTGTGACTAGAATTAAGGTTACATTCAGGTAACAGAAGCTGATACCAGAAAGGTCCAAGTTGTGCAGGCTATGATCAAAGTTAGGCAGGCCTGACTCAGCTTTAAATGAGTTCTTTTCAGTATCATGACATTAAAGAGGGAGATAGAAGGAAATTGGCTGAATATTTATGCAGCTCCTACAAAGCTTACCTAAGCTGAAGTTTGCATCTGCTGTCTTTGCTGTCTCTTTTGTGGAAGGAACATCTTGAATTGTTTATTCCTCTCTCAGCTCTTCTGTGTTCACATAATTCTGTCCTTTTTTAAAGTTTTTGACATTTTAGGTCACTTCCAACTCAAGCCTGTCCTTGAGAAGGATCCCTTCTTCTAGCCTACATGGGCCAAGCAATTTTAATAATACCCCTGTGAAGATATTTATGAGAGAATGACTTTTCTCCAGGAGTGTTTTCTCTTTTCTGTTTAGCTCTTTAACTCCTCTAGAGATTCCTTTGACTTAACTCTGTTAACTTTGGTGGAGAATTCTTATGCATATTTGTAGTACAGCTGCCCTCCTACCTAAATCACAAGAGGCTCTTAGCAAATGACGTTTTGTATTTCATTAATTCCAGTCACCTATTGCAATAACAACATCTGGGACTCTAGAGAGTTCAGAAAGCTTTTTGACACATTCTTGATGTTTCAGTACAAAGGAATAAGCCTGGGTTGTCATCTATAATTAGCTGAGGTGGCTCACAAGAACATCTTAAAATCTAAATATACTTTTTGTCACCATCTACAGGGGATTGTCATAGATTCATTCAGGGTATGTAAGTAAAAGTGGATGTTTTATGAATGTAACCTGGGTACATGTGATAAAGGATATGCAACTTTAATTTGATACAAGTGTTTTAATTCCCCAAATGGAAGCACTAGGCTAATAGTGAAATCAAATTTTATTAACTCACTTCAAACTTCAAAACCAAACACATTTCATCTCCAAATCAAAATCTTGCCCCTCTAAAGCTCAAGACATTTCTGCCATTTTTGGCAAGAATTATGTGAGAGCATCTCCCAGTTTTTGCACTGCTGAATGTAAAGCTTCACGTGATTTAACCTCAAATCAAATTCATGGCATTAACTTAAATATAATGTGCTCTACATTTTCAGCTGTAGTAGATAGTTGGTTTCCTTGAAAAACAAAAAGATGGTTGGATTTGTGCTATTATCAGATTATATATATGTTCACTTATCAGATACTCGAATACATTACATACTTGCACATACACAGTTTTATTTATGATTCCTACAGAATTTCTAACTATATCACAATAAATCCAGAAAGAATGAAAGACCCAGGCATCACAGAAGCATGAAGTATCTACTGTAACAGCCTTACATTACAGTTTTCCCTAGACAGGGATTTTAATGTTTAATGGGAAAAAGTAATAGCTCTAAACACATGTAAACATTCTTGGGCTTTTGGTTATTGTTTTAAGGAAAATATTGCCAAATGCCTTGTAGCACTTTAATAGCTACAAAAAAATCATAATCATTCATCAAACATAACCATATATTTACTTAGACTTTCTATGATGCTTTTACTAAGAACAGCCTGAATTGTTTTATGAAATTCCAAAATACCTGCATGGACTGGGACTAGATACAGGAATCTGTTGTCTCAAAAAGCAGAAATCAGGTGCCTTTCTGCCAGCACTGACCAGAAGACACAAGAATTCAGTCATCTACTCTGCCAAAATATATTCAGAATTTATTCCTGAAAGAAACATCCCAAACTCCAGCAGCTGCTTATTTCAGGGAGCAGTAAGGTAGGATACAGTGCTCCCCTACATCTGAAGCTTGGCCATAATGCAGAAACAAATCATGAGGAGAACATACCTGCACATCTGCATTTACTCAGGAGTGGGGAGATGCATGTTCTGTGAAAGGTGACTTTTGTTTCACCTTTTTATATATTAGGTAAGTGCTTTCACCACATGCACATATGAGAAAGGAAACACAGAGTTTACTGTTAGAGTTTGGGGTTGGTCTCCATTTTGCTTTCTACTAGTAGCTCAAACTTTTTCATGTGTATTCACTGCAGTCTCAAAAGACTACAATTCTTTAGGCTAGACAATTATATTACATTACAGGCAATACTGCACATGTAACACAGATATTTTGGGGCCTGGAAACTCTCTGGTTACAAATTGCTGTTCTAATAGCATTAAGGCAATGTCAGTCTTTCAAGATATGACCTTTATTTTTTTTTATGAAACATAATTGCAAGGTGGTAGGCTAAGAAAATTATGCCTGCCCATATCAAGAAGAAATTTTAAATGTCCAAAGGATTTGCATTGGCCTTAAAACTGAAAAACATTCAATGCATTTGCTCCAATGTCAAGTAAGGACACCACTTTGATTTAGATACAACACCAGAGTTTTGAATATCTTTGAGTATGTTGAATTTGAATAATATTCTCCTTGCTGAGAGGTTATAGTTTCAGCCATAGCTGCTAAAATATGAAACCTTAAGTTGCATCACTACAGAGGGAGAATTAAGAATTCATTTGGCCAGTGAGAGCAAAACAGGGAAGAGAGATCTTCTGTATACTATTCAAACAGCTAAAATAGTACTGCTATAGCTAACATACATATATACATCATTTATATATGCATATATTGTTATATAAATATATATAGATCTACACATATAATATATGAAAGTATTTAACGTTTACTCATATAAATCTATATTAAATATATATATGAAATATGCAGCAAAAACCTTAATGTCAGCCAGAAAAAAGGCTGGTTAAGCTAGAAAAAGCGCTTGTTTTATGAAAAAGTAAAATTGCAATTCACAGCATTTTATGTGATGCTGTACAAATTACCAGATACCAGAGACTGCATTTCTGGACCTGAATAGTACTAAAAGTTGCAGCTAAGGGCAAATATAAAGATGCTTGTTTACAATGCAAAGGCTTAGTCAGTACTATAAGCAATATGGCAATCTCCACTGCAGAATATATAATGCTTTGTAATGTGATTTTTGCTTTACATATCAATTCCTATACACATGAACAAACTCAAGAACAGCCCCATTAATTTCAAACATTATAAAAAAAGGATAAAATAGAGGAAATAAACTGAAAAATTAAATGGGGATTAATGCATGACTGGCATATTTACACAATCACATGCTTGCCTTATTTACTGTGTGGTAGCCCTATTTTATAAAGACATCACTAAAGCATTTAAAAGTATAGTAGCGAAGGGCTGGCAATCCTATTGCTGGTGTCACTTCCACTCTTTTCAGTTACGATTTTGTCAAATAACAGTGTCTGAAATTATGCATAATAGATATCTGTACACATAGTGCAATATAATGTCTAAAACACGTGAGCAAATCATTATTATATTAAAGCATTTTTGGAAAGGGTATGTTTATTTTGGCATGTCTTAACTTTTGAGAATGAGATCTTGGATTCTTAACAATGTTCTCTTAAATTACCTTTTATGGATGATAATATAACACATTGACATAAAAGACCAGATGGACTCCAAACAGTCTAATAATGTATTATATATAGTCCTTCATGCTTTACATGGTTGTCTAAAGAATTCTTCTGGTGCCATATAGATATTTAATAATGATTAGTTAAAATATATACTATTACATCTGGGTATTTTTACTTCCTTATGCCCACCGATGGGGCAGAAAACCACCCCCCTACTTGCCCACACCTCCTCAGGTGTCTCTCTGCAACAGATCTGAGGCTCTTGATGTGGACGACAGACTGGAGGGAAATGTTGGGGATGATGCACCTACATCAGAGCAAGAGCAGAGACCACAACGACACACACACCATATTACCACAACTGCCACGAGGAGAGAAAGGAGAGTCATAGTTGTAGGAGACTCTCTACTGAGGGGGACAGAGGGTCCAATATATCAAGGAGATCCCACTCACAGAGAAGTCTGCTGCCTCCCACGAGTCTGGGTAAGGGATACTGCTAGGAGACTTGCCAACCTGGTGAGGCCATCAGACTACTACCCATTACTGCTTCTCCATGTGTGAGGGGATGAAGCCACAGTATGTAGCCCAAGGGGGATTAAAAGAGATGTTAGCGCCTTGGCACAGTTAGTGAGGGAATCTGGGGCCCAAGTGATTTTTTTCTTCCCTCCTTCCAGTTATGGGTGGAGACATTGTAAGGCTCAGGTGAGGCCAGCCTTTTAATACATGGCTACGTGGCTGGTTTCACCGCAACAACTTTGTGGTTTTCAACAATGGGATGGCCTACATGACACCAGGATTACAAGTATCGGATGGGAGCCACCTTTCTCAAAGCGGGAGGAGGGTCTTCTCTCAGGATCTTGCAGGGCTCATTGATAAGGTGTTAAACTACATGTGAAGGGGGAGGGGGATGATATCAGGCTCGCCTATGACAAGCTATGGGAGGACATACAATGGTTGAAGGGATGAGGTGCTTGTATGGATCCTCCACGTGCTGTCCTGGGGTCATGCTGGGGGTGCTGCGGAGCAGCTGAAGTCCTGTGGAGATGAATGAGAGCCTCCTGAGGCAGTATGTGTCAGGGAGGGAACTTCTCGAAAACACCTTATAGGTAATAAAGGGTCCACTAAGAAGGCGATGAGTCCGGCAGCCCAGCTCCAAGAAGACCTTATAGAGACCTTCCAGTACCTGATGGGGGCCTACAAGAAAGCTGGGGAGGGATTGTTTACAAGGGCTTGTAGTGATAGGACCAGGGCAAATGGGTATAAACTGGAGAAGGGTAGACTTAGACAAAGACTTTCTTCACTATGAGAGTGGTGAGGCACTGGAACAGGTTGTCCAGGGTCGTTGTGGATGCTCTGTCCCTGGAAGTGTTCAAGGCCAGGTTGGATGAGGTCTTGGGCAGCATGATCTAGTGGGACATGTCCCTAACCATGGCAGGGGGGTTGGAACTAGATGGTCTTTATGGTCTCTTCCAACAAAAACTATTCAAAATGGACTTACTTAGTTATGTGTCAGCTCTGTTGGATTCACAGAATCACTAGGTCTCTTCCAACCTGGTTGTTCTATGATTGTTCTATGATTCTATGAAAAGACCCACTGGATCATTGAGTCCAATCATTCCTATCAACCACTAAACCATGCCCCTCAGCACCTCATCCATCCATCTTCTAAATACCTCCAGGGATGGTGACACAACCACCTCCCTGGGCAACCTGTTCCAGTGACCAATGACCCTTTCCATGAAAAACTTTTTCCTGATGTCGAGCCTGAACCTCCCCTGGTAGAGCTTGAGGCCATTCCCTCCCTGTCCCTTGTCACTTGGGAGAAGAGGCCAACTCCCTCCTCTCCACAACCTCCTTTCAGGCAGTTGTAGAGAGCAATAAGGTGTCCCCTCAACCTTCTCTTCTCTAGTTCATTGAGTGTATTCATGAGAGTAAGCAATTAGTACACAGCTTCATTAAGTTTATATTTTGTTACTTATCACACTAAAGGAAAATATTACATTATAGTCAGAATTTAAATAATTGCTTAAATGTTAAGAAAATGCTCCAGTGCTTTTCTGACTAACAACAACTTTAAATATAAGCACCTCATGCACTGAACTGATCAACCATCTTCTACTTTTTTTCAAAAATCAAACCCCAGAAAATGCCGGAATTTATCTTTCCAGAAAAAATAAAAATGAAAAAAAAATCTCACTTTTTATATTCACCATTTCAAAATTAAGCTACATGTAGGATATTATGTAAACAGTCCATGATGTGCTGAATAATGAAATCCAAGATATTTTCACAAGTGAAAAGCTAGCTTCATGCATTGCTCCAAAACCTACTGGAATATTTTGAGCTCTCATCTTTTATCAATAAGCAAGTTATTTAAAAAAAAGTTGTTTGTGAGCACATGATACGCTTTCTGAAGGCAATGAGTATTTCTAGAACCAAACAGCCCTAAGAGAGAAATTAAAGGTATCTTGTAAATCACCTTAACTAAACACATTAGTATTTATAATTGTAGCTATAAAATTAAAATGCATGATGGAACCTCCAAAAATGAATGAGATAACACTCATATTTCAGACTTCTAAATTCAGAACAAACACTGAACGAATACTAGGATAATGTAGAAATGTACGCAGAAGGCCTTTGTATGGCTAATTGTATAGTCTTCCCCGGAAAATGTGTACAAATTAACATAATATTTGGGATGTAATGGTGTATTCCACTATAAGAGCCTTACAGTGACCTGTGCTGTGCTTACATGTATCCCTTGCCGGATTTAAAATCGAAATTCACATTTTGTGATGAGAATTTGCTATGTGAGCTGGGCTTGACTTCTTCTGTACAGTGACTGCAAGATAAAAACCAGAGCTTTAAAAAAAAAAAAAGTACCTGAAATCAAACCCAGGTATTTTCTCTATTATGTTTTTTCCCTTATAGGTAGAATGATGACTGCCTGGCATGGCATGTTAGTTATATGGAGGGGTTTTTACCAGTGCCTCTTTCATCTGTGGAACTGTGATCATACTCAGAGCCTAGAGAAGTGCTGTCTCTATGGCCCGAAGCGAAAGGATATCTTTTCATGGAGAGATGGTTTTGTTTATTGAGCATGTGCACCCTAAACCTAAGTTTAAGGAGATAACAAACAAAGCTATTTGCACTAAATATTGTGGTGCTCAGCACCATATAAACACTGAAAATGGTTTGCAATATGACACCATATATATGTGAATGCATATACATTACGTGTTACCTTGGATACAAGGCTTGCTCTGTAGGCAGCTAGCTGCTTCAGATACTCCTTCTTGGCAGCTTCAGTTTTCTTTTTGTATACCTAAAAACAAAGAGTGTCACACTGGTAAATTAATCTGGTTTTGTTTTTATATTCCACTGGAGCGTCTCACGCATCTTCACAATGTCTTTCTAAGTAAACAGCCTTTCCTCCTCGTATTCCTTAAAGAGTAAAATAATAAACATCAAATATTTTAAAGAAAATATTGGTCCAACTGTGAAACACCCTTTAACTACCCAGCAGTGCTGAAAAAACAATATCCCTCATAGCATCTCAAGTTTAATCATTGAATTTGAAGTTCAGAGTGTAATTGCAAATGGGAACTTTAGGGATGGGGGAAGGCAGATGTGGGGCCTCTCCACTGGCTTCCGCTTTTGACATGACTTACAACCCTTTGGGGAAGATGAGAACGTGCAGGACGACATTTGAGCTAAATGAAGGAGAAGATGACAGCACCACATGCATAAGCCAAGAGGCTTTCTCTCCCCTGGATAAACTATTGAGGCAGTCAAAGAAGCTTCATGGAGCCGCTAAGGATAATAAATGTTAGTCATTATTCCAGTCTTTATCCCATATCAGTCTAATTAACTTCTCAGGAGCATGGATCTATTTCTGTACATTTCCCTCAACTCACCAAATTATTTTAAATGCAGCATGTGCACAATCTCATAATAGATGAAAGAGCTTGCAGAATCACTTGAATCTTGCCAGAATTTTAAGATAAAAGATTATCTGCAGGGCTAGGAAGGACCTCATGGCACTACAGTAACATGATGCTAGAAAAGCATATGTAGATATTTAGAGTTTTCAAGACATAAACCTGTTCCTGGCTTATGGAGCCTAGCTAATGACTTGCTGTTAGCCATGTTGGTGACAAATTAGGGAATAAGTCACCAATTCTCTTTGCAAGTATTATCTTGAGTTTCTCACTACTTCAAGGTTTTTTTTCTGAAAGGGTAGATTTAGGAGTCATGCAAGCATCTTGGCTTCATGCAACCAAGCAGAATTGACTTCTAGATTGCGTTGTTGCAGGGAAAAGCTTAAAAAACATCTAAATGGAACGTTCACATGTAAGGGAGACAAGTGAAAGGAAAGAAAGTTTACTTCTTTATTGCTGTTATATTTCACAATTTTTAAGTCACATGCCAGAGGATGGCTAATTCATGTGTTCATGGATGTTCAGGATTACCACTATTACACAAAATAAATCTGAAGCTCTGAGTGTCTGCTGTGCGCTTCTTCAGCCAAATGCACAACCTAGGCACCTGAGGAAAGCCTCCATGACGAAAGTAAAGACTAACCACCTTCCCTCGCCCACTCCACACTGCTTAGTTATCTGGGATATTGACTAAAAGGTAAAAGATAGGCAAAGCTATTTAGGATAATTTTGGAGTATTCTGAATTCTACAACTGAAAACCACACATCTTCTCCCCAGAAGGATAAACTTTATGAAAATTTAAACTGATCTCTTTTGATCTTCCAGTGCTCCTACTAGAACCAGCAGTCCCACAATGGAGAGGACCTGGAATAACAGAGTGCACGCACAGAGGACAATACAGTTGCAAACATAAGAGTGGTAGTGGCAGGCTGGAAGGATCCAATGCAACGCCATTTTTAAAAAGAATGTTCTTGTGAAACTTTTTTTTTACTACACTGAGCCTTTGCTTTCAAAGACAGAACAGATACAGGCTGACTCAGAGGCTGCCTAAAAGGATTAAAGCTTTTACTTCCCAGAGAGGCGAAAGATCATGATCGAAACAGAGAAGTATTCAGCCTCTAAAACTGTAAATATAAAGACAGAAAGGGAAAAAGATTGGTTTTAGCTGTGCAACTGTATCGGCGCACCCTTGTAATTTCTCCAGATTAAGATAAATATATAGTGTTGGCTGATCTATTGGCTTGTGAAAAAAAATGCTAGCAATTTGCTTTCTAAGTTTTAATCACTTGTGGCTATTAGGGAAATGTACTGCTTGTTTTGTAAATGAATAAAAAATTAGTCAACAATCTGTTCTGAGCTGCTAAAATGAATTTAGCTTGACCTACAGAACAAAGACTTAAGTTGTATCACTTTGCACATTGCAATACCTCTGCATCATTTTGATAGCCAATTTGAAAAACAGAGTTGAACAAAGAATTTTACAAAGAATAATGGTCTTCAAAAGATCATGTATCTACGGTTTCCACATTGGGTTTTATTTTGCGTTACACAAATACAAAAAATACACACTTCTGATGTGCTCTTACAGTCACAGCATATTGAAAGAGTCCTCTGGGACATGACTTTTCCCTCAAATAGTCATACTGCACAAGGTTAACTCAATAATATGAAGCTAATAAAAAGTCTGTAAATCTCCATCTAAAACATCAGTACTTCATAGAACATCATCATGCAGCCGTTACTTAATTATTTCCTATCTATATATCTACCATGCTCAGAGTACACTTTGCCTTGCCCTTCCTTCCTGGTTCCTCTGGCAAGCCAATAATAATCACATGGACACTGATGTATTCTATGGTAATATAAATATTAACCATATAATAGAAGGCCATTACAGTAAAAAAGTCCTTACTGGACGGAGAAAGGGTTTTTTATGACCCCAACCTGCTTTGATGTTTTGCATAGGCCAGAACAGTCCCCATAGACTGTCTTGTCTGAAGGGTCATCAGCTCATCCTGCTTTGCCCTTGCAAGGACATTGGCATGTCCTCTGAGGACAACAGATTGAGCTTTCACTGTCTATGGTCCTTTTGAAGATGCTTACTCGTTGGCCAGCTTCACAATCCTCATGCTAGTTTTTGAAATCCTGATTGATCCTGGCTTATACTAAAAATTAGGGTAAGTCCTGCCTATGTGGGGAGTTGTTAATTTTCACGAGTAACAACAACGTCTCACTGTCAGTATTTTACTCTGTAGGCAAATGAACGTGGCCCTGGTGGTGGGTACCAGTTCACTGACTTTGTGCTAGACTGGACTTGTACTGGGAGCTTATGAAGGCAGGGAAGCGTACAGCATTCTCCACATTGGTAGCAGTGCCTGGAACAGGTATAAGCAAGTCAGCTGCCCCTCCCAACCTATTTTTTTTTTTCTTGCAGCTGTGAGAATTTTTAGCCCTCAGGCTTAAATAGTTTTGTGTAGTAGTAACTATAACAGAGCACCCTTGCAGCACTTTTGGGGAGGAAAAAGGCTTCTGTCATCATTCAAGTGTGCTCTAGGAAATGGCTGAAGCTCTTACAAGTTTCACGATTAAGACAGTGACAAATTATGAAACACAACATTTCCAATAATAGGTTTAACATTTTTGCTGTAAAAAGAAGCAGGCTTCTGTTCTGTTGCTTATCTATAGTGCATAGTGGCAATATTTAATTTTATTTTTAACACCTCAGAAATCTATTGTAAGGTCATTTTCCTCTCTTCCATCAAGCAAGCAACAATTATTAAATAAGTAACTTGACAGGAGTATATACTTATGGAATGAAGTCATTTCTAGCTTGCTTTAATTCAATTAACATGATAATTGAATGTCAACTGATTGTCACTCAAGCAGTAAAGGCCAATTCTGATTCAGCGGCAGATTTGTTTCCTTACACAATATTTTATATCCTATATTGTCCCAGGTGTGGAAATTGAATGTTGGCAGAAAAAAAGCACCATTTCTGTATATGCAGGGTAGGTCAGCTTAATTTGTTCTTATTCTTTTCAGCTTGTTACAGAAACCCCAAAACACCAAGATTACATTCATTTGTCTACAAATGGAAGCTGATGGCTTCCTACTGTGCTTCACGAATGCAGATTTACACAGCATAATACACAGGTTCTTAGTTTACTACTTAATTACATTTCCAAAGGGCACCCAGTAAGGAAGCTTCAAGTTCTTTTACACTGTGTAAGGAAACAATACTCCAAAAAGGAGCAAGTGTATACCTTGTGCATATATGTATATAAGATAGCAACTGAATTTGGCTTCTGGGGAAAATGAATGCCCTGGGCTCCCTCACTGGTAATGCAACAGTCTGGTACCAGCCCACAAACCCTTAGCTCAGGTTCCCTGGGCTGACCATACATGTGGGCTATCACTGCAGCCTATGTCAGGGGCTGAACTCTTTATTAATAACAATATACATCCTTAACTGACTGCCTCAGAGTTTCATTTGGAAATAGAGCGGTTGTGGGTTATATGGTTAGCCACAAGCACTCATAAATACTATATTTGCCAAATTAAACCCAGAGTAAAATATGTGCACTTCTGTTTTATGGTGCCAACTTCTTGTCATGTTTTACTTTATATATTTTAACTGCTCCTTATTTCTTGTCTTCTTGAATCATAAATTCCTTGAGGCAGGATTTCTGTCTCCTATGCCCTTCTACATGTTGGATAATACGAAACTCATCCCTGATATATATATACCTAAAATATACCCGTAATGCCTTCAGCCAAATTCTTATACTGGTTAGTCATCTCTTCGCAATGCACTTTCTCTTAAATTGCTTGTGGAGGATTATCAACAAGCCACACCACACTACACAGCAGGACTCCTATCCTGTCAGATGTGGCTTGCACACTTGTTCCCTTAAGGGAAGAGATCTCACTTACTCCCATCATCATCACAAGAGCCAAAATAGGCACTCAGAAATCTGAACATATCCTCAGTTTTGAATATCAGGTACTAATGGAATAAGGCACCACTAACTACAGTCCCCTTTGACACCAAAGGCTTGAAGACAGTGAGCTAGTCTGACTGATGCTCTTCAGAGAGAAATGTATTTCATAATTTGTGCCTCATGGTAGTCTAAAAACCTTTGTGTCTTCAAGCTGACAAAGCACATTACGAAGAACCACACTGCTTCCCTGGCTTTGCCTAAATAGTTGGCATAAGGATGAGTAAGAATTTCAGTAAGAGTAATTCAGATGAGTAAGTAGTTTTCAGTTTATCTTGTGTATGTCTCCTTAGAGCTGACACTTGCAAGCAAGTTATATTTGTCTTTTCAAAATTACGTGAAGGTGCCCACATTTGTTTTGATGGAAGTGTTCCATAACTCCTCCAAAATAGTACATGCAAAAATAGCAAATCAAAAAGCAACATGACCGATTTTGTCTTTTTGGTATCCACAGTGTTATTACCCATGGGAGTGTCATTTTCACAGGCTACAGTTACAGGAATGGCATCTGATAAAATACAGTAGGCTTCAATCCAGAATTAAATTCCACATTCAGATTGTCATTCCTGGCCCAACATACCTAGGCTCATAGAGAAAACTTGTATTTTTTCCAAGTGGGAAATATATCTCTACTTTTAATCTTCTGATTTTGCAGCAAAGGCACCTAGAGCTGCACACACTCATCTAAAATCTGGAAAGAGATATTCCCACAGCAGTCAGAAAAAAATTTCCTCAGAATTGCTTAATGGATACTGAAATATGTTACCATTTGATTTTTAATCTAGGTACACACAGTAACAGAAAGAGGCCCAGGGCTAGCTATATGGCTCAGCAGTCTCTTTGACTGTAGAGCATGAAAAAGACACCGAAGACATATTAGAGGCTTAGGGGAAAGAATTCAGTCTTACTGGCATGCAGGGGAAAGATCACAGGCCAATTCAGCTCTAGCACAAACAGTGAGACTCAACAGAGATCACTGGAAATTGCAGATATTTGCACCATGCCTAAATTTGACCTTACGGGCTTGATGCTTGCAGCTTACAGGAGGGGGACTGTGCATTTTATCAGAAGCATGCTAGATGAAAGTTGGGTACAAACCAAATGACATTAAACCTATGATTTATTTGCTGATTACTTGCACTTGCTGGCATTCTTTTTTTCTTCTTCTTTTTTTTTTTAATTAAGAATGTGAGCCTGAATGGAGCATAATAATTGGGCCTAAATCCAGTTTTGTATGCAAATGATTTAAAGCCATGTTCCTACTGAGCTCGAATGTATGGATAAAGTGTGGGGAAGAAGAACAAGTAGAAAATTAAGGCTATTACTTATCTATGTTGCTGTGGCAGTACTTGGAAACCACGGTTCTTTTGGCCTAGCTCCTTCCAATTACAACAGAAGGTGAAGTGCAGTTAAAGTCAATGTTCATAACTCAGAGGCCATGTGTGATATTTATCTAGAAGCTCTGTCTGTTGTATGTAGCAACAGATATCAGAAATCCACCCCAGGCAGGGGAGTGTCTGTTGTTCCCTGTGACTTCAGCGCTCGTGGGAGGCTGCAGGAAGATCAAGCTGCCAGGTGGGATGGGCAGGAGGCCAGCAGACAATAGCCTGCATTACCCTATACAGAGCGAGATGTGGCAGTTCTTATGATGACCTACATTAATTTTATTATTTTTGTGGCAGAAGAGAAGGTTGCCCATTCCAAGTGCACAGCATGGTCTTGTTCAGCCCAGCTCTGGGTGGGGAAGGTAGGCGCCAGCTGCCCAAAGTCCTGTCCCCTTCTGAAGTCAGAGCAAGTTAAGCAGTTCTAGGTCTGGCCCTGTGGAAGCCAGGGCAATAGAACAATCTGAAGATACAAGTTTTTATATGCATACATATGTATATGTATGTATATAAACACATGAGCTTGTATCTGGATGTATGCTGCCCATTCATTCCCCATTTGTGTTCTGGCTCATTATAAGTCCAGCTGCTTGCAAAGGAAGGGAGAAGGGACAGACACCAGAGTGAGGATCAGCTATTTTAAACGCTTGACACACTCGTCCAGAGCTTCAAATAGTAGCGATTCAATTCCAATACAGAAATTTTTCAAGAAAAACGTTGAATCTCCCAAACAAGACTAAGGTGCAACACTAGGAAAAGAGACTTTGCTGGTGCAGGTAACTGGGATGAGAGGTGTAAGGTTGCTGTCTGTTGTGCCTATTCCTGAATTCATTTTGCTTCTAATTCACTTTGGCAGCGTGGAGACACAGACGTGCCTCTGCTTCCTGTTCTCATTTGCAAAAGTAAAACAAAACTAAATATAAACGTTGTGCAGTTGTTTATCTATTGAACTGAAGGTACATTCTTATCCTCTAACAAGTGTGTGAAAGTTATCCCTTGGAGACTGCTTCATTAGCACAGAGATAATAATTTAAAAAAGGTTCTTTTTGAAGGGGGAACGAGAGGTAGATAAACAAATACTTGTGTGAGTATATAAGCATACATAGGAATGAACAAACTGTAAATTTATGTTTTCAAAATGCTAATGGCTACTTTGAACTGATGGTCTATGATTCCTCTGGAGTTATTTCAGCAGCCACGCTGCAATCTCTGAACTGCCTGATGTCCTGACACTGGGCACCCCCTGTGCATGGCCACACGATGGGAACGCGATAGCTCTTCCACCCATGGGATGAGTTCATATGTCACATCAAGCAACAGGACATCAACAAGTCATTGCAAACCAGTAGGGTGGAGGAGCTAGGTTAGGTGGCCCCAGAGGCTACCCAGGGCTGAGGCCTCTTCAAACACTGATCTTGGGTTCATTTTGAGCTGACTTGTGGTGTGTCTCATGTCTCAAAAGAAGCTTTGAGGACATGAAATGCTGGCCAGCATTACTTTTAACCCTCCTCCTGATCTACCTAATTCATTCTGGCATTGGATAATGTGCTGCTACATCTAAAACTTTCCTGTGACCTAAAGAGAAACTTTTAAAACATGCTGTGTTATTTTTCTGGATTATTTTTAGTAACCAAAACAGAAACGCTTGAAACCTTGTGGGTTATGGCGAAAATGGTAACAGCATCACAAACATTGACACTAATGCGTGAGGACTTCAATTTATTTAAGTATTGGCAATATACAATCCAAGTTCCATCAGATGTTAGAGAATAAACTGCAGTTTTTATCTAGTGGGTCTTTGAGCACCAATGAGGAGTAAATGATTTGATTTTGCTAGCTCTGAGGATTTGTCAGCTGCCTCATAAGTATAATTCTGGCTCTTCATATTCCTGCTGCTTCTAATTTAGCAGGACAGGCTCATAATTGAAGCAAATTAACTATTTACACTTGCCACTTCTACCAGGGGAAGAGGACACATCAGCAGGAAAGAATGAGTGGGAAATTAAATTCTTCCCACTTGTGTCAGATCTACCCTTATATAAACACATTAACAGTAATTTCATGAGGCATCAAACATAGGAATATATACTGAGGGATAAAATAATGAGGTGTTGCTATTGAGCTGAACTGTTGCAGCTAATATTCCTGTGTATGAATTATGCAGCCTGAATGAGACATATGCTACAGCATTCAGCTGCTTTTCCTGCTTCTTCTGATCATTGTTTTGGGTCCCCTAGGTTAATTCATCCTTTTTCCCACTGCAAGGCCAGTGCAACATTTAAGTAAACACACAGAAACACATACACATACATACATATGCACACTAAGCTGTTCAGAGGAGGCCAAGTTCATTCCTGTTAGAATTCCAGTTCAGTCACTGAAGTTACACCAGAGATTAATTATGTTGAATGTTGGATAGACATTCAATTCCATTTTTAGAATAATAGCACATTTATTAAGGTCTTTGGCTGAAGTTTTAAAGTTACACTAATGTAAACAAGAACATTTTGTTTGTAATTTACTACATCTATTACAGCTTTACTAGGACTCCAATTAGAAACTTAAGGTTCATTTAGGACATACACATCTGGTACTGATTTAAAATGACTTTCCTTTTTCATCTAAGGACAGAAAATGACCTAAGTAGCCTGTTTACCCAGTTTAAACCAGTGTTCTTGTCTGAAAGGCAGAGACTCAACCATTTAGCATGCTGAACCCTCTTCCCCAGGGGCTGTTTTTCTCCCCTTTGCAGTAAAAATTTGTGCAAAGGGCAAAGATGTATATAAATAAGCTATAAAAAAGGGATGCACAGGAGTATTGTACTAACTAAGGAGAAACGTTTGTGACTGTAAGAGAGTAACTAAAAAAGCCACTGACAATATCCCTGTGCTACAGCTACAGAACTGAAGAGAATGTACCCTGCCATACTACTGCCACAGTTGCTTTCCATTCACAGGTTTATTAATCTGAACAGTTTTAGAAAACATTTATAGTGAAAATCAGAATTTGAGAACAAACCATAAAAAGTCCACCATGACCACCAGAGTCCCTTTTATTTCAAGACACCTGTGCGCAGATAGGTTTAGACAAACAAAACACAGACACAAAGCAGCATTGTTTGCAAATAGCCCTTGTATGCTTAGAAATTAATCAGAACATTAGTATATGACCCAAAAATGCAAATGTCTTCATATGGTAAAGTGAGAGTGGAAGTACACTGGTATCTGCTTTAATCTAATAAATTATAGTATTTTCACAGTAAGAGCATCAGTGTGATAAATTTTAAGTATAACTCCCCCTAACTTCAGTAAGGCATCCACCACCATCTAATTCATAATAACGCTTCCTTTTTTTGTCATTCAAATCCTGTTTTCTCAAATAACATTTTCCTAGTTTTTTTCACAGTCTGAAAAACATATGTAGCTCTTTGCAATCCCTTTCAAGCTACAGTCTACTATGTCAGGTTATCGAAATTTTTTTTAGAAAGGCTTAGACATACATATATTGCCCTTAGGTTGTTACAGTACCGAGTTTCAATACCTTTATTTATTCTGTGGACAACCGTCACAAATAAACAAGAAGCATTCTATGCTTTTCAGAAAAAGCTAGCTCAGGTCATACGAACAAAGAAGATTTCATTTTGGCATGAAAACATGAGGTTATTCTTCTTTCTCAATAGCTGCATTATGTTCTACGTTCTGATTAATTTGTATTTTCTATTTAAATAGTAAAAGGACTTTGAATTCAGGAAACATAATTTGGAAACATAATTCTATTTAAATTCCAGAATAAGCATTAGCTTCCAAAACATAAAAGCCAGAAGCTTTATGATAATTGAATGCTTTTCAGCAAGTACATTTCATCAATAAAGTATTCCTCTAATGATGTTATTGTTTCTTTATTGAACTATTTTTGAATTTCTGAAGCTTCTTCAATGCCAAATTCCAAATGCTACATTAATCATTTGTATTTTTAGAGTCCAATTTTCCTACTAGAGAGCTAGGTTTCATAAGAGTTACTAATGCTCTGGATCTGAAAAATTAGACCTTTAAAATACAGACTATCTAGTCAGTTAAGATGTCTTGTAATCATTACTTTGTACTATTAGATCCCTAATGGAATAAAGAATGAGTTTAAATTTATTCTAGAAAATAGGATTGCCAGTTTTTTTTTAAATAGGGACTATCTTTTATTCTTTTTGTACAGTGCTAGATTAGAAAGGGCCTGGGCCTGGAGTTTTAGTAATGTGCTTAAGTGACGATAACAAATAGGCAAAATGAGTCAAAGAGCAACAAAGATATGCTACGCCAAACTCTTGGAATAACTGTCTTAAAAATCTAGTTGCAGCCATGCTTTCATGGATGTGTAATGTGCATTCCATAACACATCATTCTGCTGTGTTCCAACTTAAAATAAGGACAACAGAGATAAGGAAAATAAATTGCTGTTCCAGTGCAGGACTTACTCCGTTATTGCTTTCTACCATGAATAGGAAATCAAAGGTAAAGCTGGAAATTTTAGGGTTTTATGCACTGTGCTTAAACAGGATTCTATGGAAAAACTTCCATTTTCTGCTGGTGCTACTGCAAGTTCAAAGGAAATGTGCATTTTATAGTCTTTTAGGTTTATCTCCATTATGTGGTCTTGCACTATTATTCATGAAGTCAGGTTTTCTGCTTTGTAAGTGGAGCAAATATTATGGAAGGAAAAACTGCACCACTGTTACAGTGACAAATTAAGACTGGGTATGAGAAATGGTGGAGAAAACCAAGCACAAGATCTTGCTTGGTGTCATAAAAACAGACATGAGATTAAAGAAATTAACAAACTCTTGATAAGACCAGGTCTCTGACTTCCACAATTTCTGGAGAATTTGTATCAACAATCCCACAGACACATGAGATGGGTCCAAGATAGAGATCTAACTACTTTGAGCACTTTTGAGGTATGTGTTGGGTTGTACAGATTTTCACATGTGGAGTGATTCTAGGCAGGTATGTAGGACAAAGAGGAATAGCATCAAACCCTTTTGCTTGAGAACTTAACTAAAAGCATAGTCAGTATTTTTTTCTGAGTCAAAAGTGAACATGCATTATCATGGTCTCAAAAAGTAATGCTTGACTACAAGAGAACTGCTGTACTAGGAAAGTCTAAACAACCTGTCAGATTGAGGACATAACCTTGGCCTTTGCTGGACATATTAAAAAAGGCAGAAGGAAGAGAAAACACAGCAAAATAACCCTAATGTGCCAGGCCAAGTGAATTCTCTGACCCATGTTCAGAAAGTTACCTTTCCTCCAGCTAAACCTTCCAAATGCTGACCTTATCCAGCAGAGATACTAGACAGAATAAGCTTTTTTTTTTTTGTTGTTATAAGTGCCAAATCTTGATTCTTGTTATCTTTAACAGGGATATTTAGTTGTACTTACACCATCCAGTTATTCGCAGCAGAAATCTTCTGTTTGAATTTCAAATGATTCCCCCAACCAAAACATCATAGTGACGTTTTGGTTTTAATTCTTAGCCTTATTAATTATAATTGTGTCATGAATGAGATGCAGTTTTGTTCCAGTATTTTTCCTGTCTATTCTGACATCAACCCCCACCCGGGTCTCCTGTGGAGAACAGAACTCTCACTCAGCATATCCATTCCCTGCATATCTGCTTCTTTAAGTTCCCACTTCTTTATCTACCCAATCCGCTCTGTTGGCAGTTAGAAAAATGCAACCAATATCAGCAGAAGAGCAATGGCATGCTACAGCACAGATGAACAATATTTGCCAACCATCACTATGTGAATAAGATAAGCTTTCAGAGTTGCCCACTTTTACATAGCATGCAGCTGACTCAGAAGGTTCAGATCCAGTTCTGCTGACCTCATTGCAGAACCAAAGCCCCAAAGCCTTTCCATGGAAGATGGAAGCAGCTATGGGATGCGATTTCCACAGCTCACATGTATGCTAAAGGGTATTCTAGAACACTGTAAATTTGCCAGGGCATACCCTAGATCTCTTTGAGTCAACATATCTGTAATTCCTTTCATAAAAGCCAGGTGGGTCAGTAGAAGATGTGAGACTGCTCCCCTTCTAGCATCATGGGGCTGTAAAGCATCTGCAATTGGGAACTCAGATATATGTCAGATCCCACTGCACAGATACAATTTTTGGCAGCAAAGTCTGCCTATACCGTGCTGTCTTAGACAGGGCAATGTCGTCATAAAATCCTAGGCTCACCAATTTCAGCAAAAAACAATCCTAAATATAATCCTAAAGTCACACCCCAAAACTAAAAAAGAAACCAAACCCCTAATCTCTTTTAGTCATTTAATAAAGAAAAAAATGAAACAATATTCTCCTTATCTCAGTCTCTTCAAATCATATTCCTGAAATGGCACATATTCAAGTTTCATCCTGGCAAACAAAAGAAGCTGCCTACAGTGCTTAGATGACCCTGATAACACCTTCCTGAAACAATGCCTATGAGCTGCAACACATTTTGTACCTGTTTTTGTTCTTCTCCTAAGCCGTCCCACATTGAAGCTACAATTTTAGAGACTTCACCAAAAGTAGCATTGGGGTTTTGGCCCTTGATGGCTGCTTGAGTATCTCGAAAGAATAATGCATAGGCAGACACAGGCTTCTGTGGCTCATTTGGGTCCTTCTTCTTCTTCTTTTTGGGAGTTTTGGGTTTCTTTCCCATATCTGAAGCAGGTCTCTTCTCTCCACCATTGACCTGTAACATAAAATTAGAATAGTGCTATAAAAAAAAGCCAACTTAATTCAATCCATCCACTGTTACAGCTTCTGTGACACAGAGATTTTGGATTTCGCTGGCAAATCTGGAATTTTAGTTGCCATCTTTGATCATTCAAATGTTGACACCATCTGACTTAGTCACAAGTATGAAATTCATAAATATTCCAGATTATGTAACCTTTTCCTCTCAAAAAGCTTTATATAAATTTGCTTTCATATGATTGTTATAATCTCATTTATACTTCATCTGGTCATCTTTTCACCTCTTATAAGCTTTATTGTTAATAGCTCTAACATGGATGTAATGAGTAAATTCAAATGAAATCAGTTTCATTATAGCCCGACCACCAGTTTAACCATATGAACCACCTGCAGACAGCAGTAAGACTGTCATTTCTACCATTTCCTTATCTTCACCCTTTTCTAGAACTACCCCAGACTAGTTTTCAAATCAGTTCCTACTGCAACTGCTGGGACACCTTCCAGGGAATTTGAAGAAAATACGCTTATGAATAAAACAATTCAGGTTACAGAAATTCTCTTGCATATATTCCCATTAAAATCCAAAGAAATAAGGCTTTACAGATGCACACAGTTTAGACCCCTTTGGAGGATCAGTTCTGATCTGTTTGGATTTAGCTGCGTAGTTTTTTTCCTCTGCTCACGTAAAAGCAAATGGTTAGGAGAAAGCAGTGAAAGAGTACATGAAGAAAAGTGCATGTGCATTATTTGTGCACCACCTGAAAAAACAGCACGTGAGCATTTGTGCAAATTTGTTAAATGCAACTACGCATTGTAATTGGCCAGCTCTGAGACCCTAATTACCAAACCATCCTGCTTTCCCAGGTGATTTACAAACACATAAAGGGACACTGTTCTGATCTTTCAATGGCTTGGAACACCATAGCAAACCAGCTTCTCTTGATATGATCTTTTAATTCACTACACCTATAGCAATAATGTGTGGTCTTACCAGAGGGCTCAAAGGCTTTTTTCTGTTGTTAGCATAGCCAGAGTACTCAGCATCATAAGTGTTTTGAAGTATGAGAAGATCAAGAACATAAAAGGTCTGTTAGAGGAAAAGGATCTGCTAGGCATGACTTTTATGAAATCATTGTATTATTACTTTTTAATAATGCAGATCAAGTGACACAGGAGAACACAGGTGTTCCAGTCAGTGGAACCACTGAGAAAAGTGGCTGGAAAGTCTCATCTTCAGCAAAGACCTTTTTTTTTTTTCCCATATGCATCACTGCGAAGAGTTTAAAAGGGCCCAGGTGATTACAGTGAACAACTTGGTCCTGTGTGGCTCACTAAGCACAGCAACAAAGTGATGACCACAATTTGAAAATGAAGTTGTTTGTTTCTTGAGCATTATGTTACAATAGAGGCATCTTTAATACAAGGCTAACGACATGAAGCCTTTGGCAGCATTTTGGAAAATACAAAAAAGCAGAAGTAATGTGCTATCTGTTATTAAATTATCCAACTTTCAGTCTCTTGCTATTATTTCATTCTACAGGCTACACAAAACTACCAGGTACAGAGTAATTAACTAGAGCTCCCTGGTTAATTTGGCAATATCAGTCTAAACTCTTCAGACACTTCTGTGCAACCTCTGTGAGTGAGGAGGCTTTACAACAATTTAGGCTGTAGTTTAAATTTTACCTCTATTATCTGTTAAAGTTTTCCTCTTTTCAGATTACTTTTGAACCAATAAGATTTAAAAGTTCCCTGTCTATTAGGATACTACATTACTTCAACTGCCCTTAAACTAGATGATATGCAGCAGAAACTTGCATAAGGTGACTTCTGGAAAGTTGTTCTGAAAACAGTTCTAAAATCTTACTCTTCAACCTGACTGATCAAGAAACTTCAAAACCCCACTGTTAAAAAGAGAGTACTCGCAGGGGAAATTCTGTTTGTCTTGTATGAAAATAACGAAATAAAAAGAATTCCAGAATTCCAGTACTAATAACCTTGCAAATGGCTGAGATGATGGCCTACCTTATGCTCCCACCAGTCCATCAGCTCCATAGACTCCACTTCTAACCACCAAAGCAGAGACAGATGGGAAATAAAATAAAAACCATATATATTCTGCTAGGCATAGACTTATGTCTCAAAATCCCTGGAGGTGTAGTTAGCTCATGGTAATCCACCTCCTGTCATGGCTTATTGCTTAATTATGGTGATGTATTTAACTTATTTATCACAAGAAGGCAATAATCTTTCACTTTAAAAAAGTGTACATTAACCATGTTGCACACATAATAGATCACAAGAATATCTAGTGTAGGATTTAAAACTATCAAGTAAGGCACATCGTTGATATCTAAACGTCCCTTGAGAAGCTGGAAAATGTCTATAAGCATATTTAAAATAAACTCCAATAGTACCAAAGCCTTTAATGGAGCTAGGAGAGCTGTTTTATGCACACTATCTTGCAGTAATCGCTGTAGTTTAAAATAGATTTTAATCAAGCACCATCTGCATAATAGGCTGAACAGACAACATAGAATTCTACTTATAACTCTTATCATATAAAGTAAATATTGTAAAACCTCTACCACATAAAGAGAATATGCTGCAGCAGTTCTTTAGTAATCGTATTTCTGTTAGTTAATTCTTGCTACTTGCAGTCCTCTCACTATCTTCCCTCTAAAACACATTATTTGAAATTCTTTCGTAAGTGATATTCAAATGAGCATGGAAGAAAACCCTGTTATCCATCTATTAAGAAATACATATTTGCAAACCAGTAATGCTTCCAGCAGCTCACAATTATGCTTGGCAATAACCAAATACATGTTTAACAGTCTAACTGTATAAATTATAACAAGAATTACATAAATGTAATATTCCCATGTTGAGGTGGTCAGAATAAAGGAGGTAGTAAGCGGCCAATCTGTTTAGGATGTTTTTATAGTTACTTACGACTGATTTTCAAGTTCTCTCTTTTTCCTTTTTTTAACCATAGTCCCACATATTAGGTCTAGATGAATCAAGGACACTTAGAGATGTGGATCACTTGCAGAAACAATATCCTTGGTCTCAGACTACATTTCATATTTCCATGGACATAGCAGCTTTCTGCCTGTATATACATAGCCTTAAAATTATGCTACTGTTGTCACTGATCTTACAGACAAGCAACCTCAACTGTCTTCCTTTTAGAGCACCAGTGTGTGTAGGGCAAATGAGCCCTCTTTAATGCAGCTCTTTTCACTTTCTTGTGCAAGGGAACATATGACATTTGAATCCAAAAGGGCTATGTGAAAGATCTTCTATGAGAATGAGTATTGCCAAAAAATATGTAGCAGCTGCTGCCATTAGTTCTGTGTAAGTTGGATAAGGCTTACAACAATTTGAATATTTACCACCAAATGAACGTTCAAGATGCTCACTACATGAACAACTACATCCATGTGTAAAGTTTCCTTATTACCGGCATTTGGAATATGTACATTAAGCTGAAATAGTCATTTCCTCCATGCGTGGATATCAGTGGTTCACTAGGAGTAATAATAATATTGGCTATTCCAAATGTATACAACGTACATATTTGTTCATACCTTCTGTCATTCTCTTTCCATAAATTCATGCAAACATGAAAAGAACACTGAAATTTCTGTATTTTTTTTCTCTAGATAGAAATAGGTACTGTTGTTAGGGATTTCTCTATCAAATCTGCTAATCAAAGGACCAGTGGCTTCTCTTACACACATAAGGCTGGGTGTTCATCTGGTATAAACTAAGGAAGTTCATCTGCCACTGAGGTGATTTTCCATTTGAAAATGTACTTTGCCTTTTTGATCAATGCTGGTACATAAGCAAACACCTTCTCCTGCTGGTTAAATAGGAAGAACGTCACTGTTATTAATAATGAAATGGTGATTTCAGTTGCTTTTTTACACAGTCCTCATGGCAGGAATATCTTATTGACTACTACGTGACTATAACACATGCTGTTCTAGTGAAGGACTGTAAAATGAGCTCTGTCCCTGATCTGTTAAGTAATATCACACATCTACACAACAGTTTACAAATCAAAGAGAAAATGCCAAATTTAGCAAAGTTAGTTAGAGAGAGAACAACTGCTCTGTCTCTTGCTGTCCCCATCCAGTGCCTTCTTTCATGGGAAGGAAGATTTTTGGAGGTAGAAGAAGCCTCCAAAGCCCCTCAGAAAATTTGATACTGTTGTGGTTGGGGAAAAGGATCTCCACAGAAAGCTGGTTTATTCTAAATATCCGTATCCATCCATTGGCAGTTTCCAGGAAGACCAGCATTGACAGAGATATACACAGTGGAGGAGTTTAAATTATAAACTACAACAATCCACTTGCTTCTTACACTAATTATTCAAACTCTCTTCTGTTTAGGAAGGGAACTACAGCAGAACCATTGCTTTGGACTAGGTGCATCAGCCCACTGCCCTCTCTGATGGTGGCCAACTTCAGGTATTTTCAGGAAGACCTAAGAAATCCCACAGAAGACAAGTATGGCATAACCTGCCCCTGGCATGCTCACATTATCATCGCTACTAGCTGGAGACTAATTTAAGCCCTATATTATTATTACCCACATTCAATATAATTTAAAAAACTTCTTTAAGAGAAATTATAAATACATAATTTTGAAGCAATGTATTGACTTCAGCATAATGAAGTATTTGTCTTCATTTTGTGTGTGTATTGTGCCTTTTCTCATCTTTTTCTGCTTAGACTGAACATAAGAGAATTTTAAACAGAGTTTTCCAAAATAGCGTGGCTTATTAAAAAGTTGAACACTATTTAAACTGTCCTCCACAACAAAAGGACCAAGTTTTACTTGGAATTCAGTGCTTAGTATTTATTAATTGAAAACATTAACTTCAGATGAGTCCTGTCTGCATGAAACCACAACCCTATGCTTTTGCTAGCATGGAAAATATGGGCTGTAGTACATGAAAAATATGGGCTAAATAACTGAAATATTTTGAAGAAGTAGAATGCATATTTTAATTATTTGAGTAGATGTTCTCTCCAGAAGTTTAGAGCATCTTGCATGCTCCCGCCAATATATGTAAAAATATTAGCAGAGCAACAGGAGTAGCAAATAAATTATTCTGAAAAAGTAAAGGCTGCCTGGAATTATTTTTACATAGCTGTGTTCTAAAGTCTCTCTCAGTAAGGAAGTGCTCATTTACAATGTATGAATTATTCAATAATTTTTAAAACCTAAAGTTTGTGAAATCAAGGGAAAGGCCTGACATGAAACTTTTGAATCGGAATTTATTCAAAATGGAGTAAAACGTATGTCTCAAATTACATGATTATTTTATAGCTTGAGGCATGAAAAACAATATAATTTGAAAACAAATCAGACTTACATTTCTTGACTGGATCACACCTCCTCAGTGACTCACAATATGTTTTCTTCTGAAGCCTGAAACTTTCATCCACATGATATGGCCATGTTACACCATCTTCACTACACTACAGGACTACTGCTACAGCACTGCTATTTTGTAGTCAACAGAAAATACAGCTAAAGAGGTTCTCAATTTCAATATGCTCTGTTCCTGGTTTATGGGATGACTTTGTGCTAAATCCCAGTCTTTCTGTGTCTCAGCTTTTGTGTCTGCAAAATTAAGATCATATACTTGTGTATTTTAAGGAAAGTTTTCAGGATTTGCAGATGTTTGGGAGGTTTTTCGCATGCAAACCCTGCTATAAAAATTGATGTTTATTCTTTAAATGAATGTCTTGTTTATAATTTAAAGTACTATTATTTCTTCATGTCTGTACTGGTACTAATAGGAAGCTTAAATATGCCATGCTGGAGTGTTAGCAGCTCCCAAATATAAACACATAATGGGTCTGCAAGATTTTCAAGGTAAGATTTTTAAAGTTCATAGAGGATCTTTCTGTTCTGGTTGCTATGATGTTCTGTTTACTCATTCTGTGACCAAGTAGTAGAGACTAGCATATTGTACAGACTGTTCATACTTTTTATAGCAGTAACCTGATCTTTAACTGGGAACAACATCCCTTCTATGCAAGTAAGAAAGCTCAACCTTTATATAAAAGTCACAAAGGAATGGCTATCCTTTTAGTATTTTACAGGATTCCAGTTTGCTCTAATGAACAGGAATGATGTAATTTACTCAAACTGCCGGAAGAGGTGACTGGAAACTCTAAGTTCTGTATTCATAAACCTTTATTCACTTCAGTCACCCATCAACAATAAAGTATCACCTTAATAACTGTGGCCATATAATTCATTTAGCAGATCCTTAAAAATATCCACCATTTACAAAATAATCCTAGCATCTAAGCCTACCTTAGAGCTATCTTCTCCTTCATCTTCATGGACTGAACTGGATGGTGAAGGAGTTGCAGATTTGCTTCCGGGTGGAGAGGGCGAGTTGTGAGGAACAGTGTTTCCACCCATATTCAAACCAAGCTGTGCACTGAGCTGGGACTGGTTAATAGTAGTCAGCTGCCCGTGCTGCATCATTCCTGGCTGCCTAATATCTGCAGGTTGAACCCTTGGCCTCATGGTTGCCATCTGAGGATGGGAACTATACTGGGTTCCTTCTGTATTCCGTAAATCTTGCATCTACAAGAGGAAAAAAACTGTATTAAGTATATCACTAATAAAGTGTTCTGTTCCTTTAGACCTCTGTTGGCCTGATTGGCTATATAAAGCTTAAAAGAAATGGCAAATAAATAAACATGTAAATGCTGGAAATAAACAGAGTAAGGATATGATTGACATTTGCATAACACTGACTGTTGCAAACTATTCAGGGTCTAGCCTCAGCCCATAGAAATAGCAAAAGCAATGAAAGCTTCTTTCTTTATAGGGGGAACAAAAGGGCACTGCTTTCTGTAACTGCATGTAGAGTATTTCAGAAATGCTAACAAACAGGGACAGGTTTGCACTCTGAAGTTTGGAACCAGATCAGAACATGAATATCCTCAAAATTCAAGACAATTTCCAGATCCTACTTTTCTTCTTAGGATTTTTGTGTGCATGTGAGCTCTAAATTTGAAAGCTGCAGTTTTCAGAGTTTGAATATCTATTATTAGGTCCAAATCTATTTTTCCTGGTGCTGCCCAATGAGATACTGGAATTTTCAGGACTCAGATGACTGACAAGAAGGATGCATTGATAGACTGATTAAATGATCTCTGAGTTGATTTGCTGCTAAGACATACATGAGCAGAAAGCTCAGAAGTCACAGGATTGACAAATGAATCCATTGTGCTATGTGGGTCACCGCTTCTTAGCATTAACGAGACATACTATTTTAATGCAAGCAACAAATTCAGTCTCGGCAAGGATAAGAATTAAAAGCACTGGAGGATGAAACTCCTTTCTTGTCCAGAGGTCAAATGTACTATACACACACTCTACAGCAGATTGCCTGTAACATCTTTTCAGTACATTCGTATGGAAACATGACAAATAGCAAAGAGTATTAGGCAGAAGCTCAGATTTAGGCTAAGGTGTGCTGTGGGTGATTTGAAATTGAAGTGTCATTTCAGAGTTGAAATGAAATAGATATAGTTGTCTTTCCATGCATCAGACAAACATGTCATACCTATCAAGTGGAATCTGACAGGAACTACCATCATGTAAGTTCCATTATGATAAGGACATGTGTTAATGGTTCAATATATTAACATAACAACATTTATCCTACTGGTAGTCCTTGTCATCTGAATTGTCTAAAGATCACTGAGGTTTTTTTAAACTTTTTATGGCTCATGACTTCTATAACCTCATGACTTCTCTCTCATACACATACTCCTATATATCACAGCAATCTGTAAGATTCCTTTCAACCAGTAACACACAGAAAAATGAAAGATAAACCTGTATCTTCATCTTTTCTCTTATTATTGGTAGTGTAAAAAATTACCCATTTTAGGGAGATACTTTATGAGCTTGGGGATTGATTTTTGTAAAGCTGACTGGTTGGCAGTAAATCAAACTAATAATACCATTAGTTATGGCATACTTACCACTTTATATCTACATGTGTTTCTGAAAAGTATTTGAAATGGCTTTTGACAATGTGACATCACAATTATACTTGTATTTATATTGCTTTAGAAATTAATAGCTTTTGGTAAAAAAGAGTTATCGATACAAACATGTTCAAAGTTTATTTAATGACTACTACAGCACTGAAGAAGAGGAGAAGAGACAGCACATTGTATGAAATCAATTGAAAGCTGAAATTTGAATCCTGGCAGGCATTTATATTTTTAAAGATTGCTACTGACTTCTTGTTCTTTTCCCTCCAGTACAGCTTCCCTCCTTGCCAAACATATTAGCCTTGAAAACTATGGTTATCTTTGCCTCTATCAGACAAATCCTACCAGAATAGCTGTGCCCGTGAAGCTGTAACTGCCGCTCAGCTGTTCCTCTCCTGATTCAGCTCTTGGGCTGTCCAGCAATTGAGGAACGAAGAGCAGGACTGTGGGCTGCCCCGGGCCCTCTAGGCCAGCATGGCTCACCAGTTGCTGTGTGGGGTGAGGGGGCAAAGAAAGGAAACCCACACGGTCCCTCCTGTGCTGGGGAGAGGGAGGCAAAACCCTCCCAAAAGCTCTCCCTTCATCCAACCTGCATGGGTGTGTGCCCTCCTTGGGGTGTCCATCATCTTGCAGGGCTGAGCCCATGCTGCCCTGCTTGCAGATGCCTTGGGTTTTCACAGGGGGACACCTTGCAGTGCCAGATCAGGGCTGGAAAATAAACGCCCTCATAAAAGGCTGGAAAAGCAAGACCACTTTTTCATAAGAACACATACCCTAATGATTTTGTGAACCCTGGGAAGGAAACAAGCACTACTTGAAATACCTAACATCTCTGTCAGTATTCTGAATGAATTTTCAATGTTTCTGCCTCAGAGAAAGCAGGGCAAAGGTTGTAATTTTAATTACTTTTCCCCCAAGTACAATAAAATATGCTTATTATCCAAATGATCTCTCCTTTATTAAAAGCTCTTTATATGAGCTTCAGACATTATCAGATAGATACTGCAGAACATTCTGTTTGTCATCTTTAAATAACATATATTTTTAGACAGTCTATTCAGTTTTTAGCTCTAACACCGAAGAGACACAGTGTTTGCAGATAATGTGACACCAACTGGTTGGTACTGTATGTATCACTGTGCAAAACACGTGTATATATATATTTGCAAGAGATCTCTTCACTAGTGAAATTCTGAGGACTGCAAATGAGGTAGTTCAGTAGAAAAAAACCAAAACAACAGTAGTTTTCTTTTTGTAGGGATTCAACTTGTTTTCAGAACTGAAAACCAGGAATAAGCAGCACAGACACAGCTTGTTTAAGAGTGTGTGTTCCCTAGATGCTAAGCTAAAAAGCCTCAGCTAAGGAAACTGTCTGCGGAGAAAGGTGTCACCTGGGAACACACCAATGTAAGTCCATTGCAGACATCTGTAGCCCTCAGCAAGTAGGATCCACATTGCTCTGCATCTGCAGATGAGTTTTCTGTCTTGCCTGCCTCTGCCACATACCACTGAGCCTGCTTTCTCCAGTCCTGCCCTTCCCTAGTGAAACAGTGGGACCATCTGAGAAAATGAAAACGGCTCATTCCTTGACTAAGAATGGGCATCTAGCCACATAACTGCAAAGTTACAAAATTACACTTTGGAAAGCATGTGGAACTTCAGGTTCCTAAAGGACCAACAAACTACCAGCTGTCCCACCCATGAGAACCACGCACTTGGGTCACTGCTGTGGCGTGACAGTAAGCTCCTCTTTCAAATGCCATGATGACCTCGTCTCTGCAAGAATAGTGGCTCTAATCAGACACACTGTCAAAATTACGTGCAGAGTATGACCAATTTCTTAAAAACTACTTCAAAATCAGAAGCTGCCTACTCCTTGTTCTTCCAGATGGATTTTTACAAAACTGACCAATGTGTAGCTGTGATGGAGCCATATTCAGTATGCAGAAGCAGTATTGCGAACACACTCTTGTTGAATGCAAAGCTGAATACAAATCCTGCTGGGTGGCAGAATGCCAAGTGGAAGAACAAAGTTAAAGACTTTGAGTGTTACAGAGGATAAGAACAGTCTTAAACTGATGCCTTCAACGGTCTCTCTGATGAGGTAATAATGATAGTATCTGGCACTTAAATATCATTCTCCATCTGCCAGCTCCAGGATGTTTCACAACTCATGTTATATTCAGCTTTAGAACATTCCCGGTTTTATTTTCATTTTACTAATAGGGAAGCGAAGACACATTTCTTTTCATGGCTACTATTTTTTCTGTTTGCATTTCACTTATAAGCAGAAATTGAGCATCCACCCATATAAGTGTTTAGACTGCAATTTTAAAAGACAGTAAAAACTGCTAATTCTGAGATGTGTACCCCTCTAATAGGCAGATGTTTAATGCAAAATCAGAACAGGTTTGTGTGGCTGAAAAACAAGCTCCTAATGCCTTGCTTGAATCTCCTAAGGTAGTAAGAATTAAGCTTAGCGTGGTTTAAACATCAGATCACCATTCTCCCCATCAGCTTAAACCAAAAACAAAGCAAAGTATGCAATACAGAATATAGTGATATTATCCCTGCACCGAAACATCTTACTGCAGGACAATGTGAGTACCGTATCCTAATCATAGAAAACCATGCTAGAAGGGACCTCAAAAGGTTATTTAGTCCAACACTTTATCTCACAGCAGGATTAGCTATACCTAAATCATTTCTGACAGATGTTTGTCTAACCTCTTCATAACCTCCTTCGGCAATTCTTGTGCTTAACTATCCTTACAGTGGAAAGGACTTTTTTTCTGTAATGTCTCACCTAAATCTCCTTTGTTGTAATTTAAACCTACTACATTTTGCTTTACTCCCAGTGGACATGAGGAATGTTTTTCTCCTTCTTTACAGAAAAGTTGTACACACTAAAAGACTACTACGAATTTCCTTTCAGTTTTTTCTTCTTTAAGCTAAACAGCTAAAGCTGAAGATTGAAAGACTTTTTTTCATATGCTGTGTTTTGTACACCTCTGATCATTCTTTCTGCTGTCTTCTGGACTATGTCCAACAACCATCATCTTTCTTGAAATATTGTGCCCTAAAGTCCACAAAATATAGGTATTCTTATCTGATTCTATCTTATCTGATAGAATCCTTCCTGTCTCAGATGACATAGCATAGAGAATTAAAAAAAATCTCTAATTACCTGACTTTTTGATATAAGCTGGTTAACCCATGCAAGATGTATAAAAAGTCAAATTGCAGGACTCTCAACTAACATCCCTGAAGGTGGCTTATGAAGCAAATAATTTTTTTTCTATGAAGCATTAGGCAGGCAGTTTCTAAAGAAATATGTTGTTAGCAAAATAATTCCCACATTATTTTTCTTGTTAGAACTAAGAACCGATGCGACATCTATCTCAAAAGCCGTAAAAGTCCAAACTGTCCCTCTCTATTTAAATTAATCTATCATAAATATTATGATTAAATGAAAGAAGAAAGACATGTAAATACAACTGGTCTAAGTATATGCACAAAAAAAATGGGGATTGTAAACTGGAGATGAAAACATTAAAACACAAAGAAAAATATACCGGGCTTACTCACTGAAACAAGTGGAGAACACTTTTCTCTCTACCCAGGCAAATTCATATCACGGCACAGCAGGCATTATTTCTACTACTACCATGGGGTCTTACAGTGATTTTTGCTTAGTTTTTTACTAGCTGAGAGCTCATAGAGTTATAGAATCATAGAATAGTTTAGGTTGGAAAAGACCTTCAAGACCATTGAGTCCAACCCTTAACACAGCACTGCCAGCACCACCACTGAACCATGACCTAAGCACCACATATATCCATCTTTTAAATACCTCCAGGGATTGGAACTCAACCACTTCCCTGGATAGCCTGTTCCAGTGCCTGGCAACCCTTTTGGTGAAGAAATTTTTCCTAATATCCAGCTGTTATGAGCTTTTCTGCTGGACACTATGGAAGTGGTTGACAGTTCTTTGCTTCTTGTCTAAGTGGTCAAGGTACGTCAGACAGTAACAGTTTTTCATACCACATGAAGCTATGTTTCAATCGATTGAAGCAAGGATCTGGGGAGCAAAACTCAGGGGATCTTAAAAGCTATCTATGAAGATACCCACAGTGTGCTTCCTTCTTTAATGTTGTCACCCATCTTAGTTACCATGTAGGCATCACAGGCACTCTTTGGTAGGCTGCAGGAATTTCTATTATTAGATACATTCTCATTTATGTTCCTGGACAACCTGTGCCGAAAGCTGTGCCATACTAAATCTGAACATCTGTCTTTTCCCAAGTAATGCTGTATTAGGATGTAGCACTAGCCCCACTAGTGCCCACCTGCTGAAAAGCCAGGAGATTTGCTGAGAAATCTTACTGGTTTTATTTTAAGGGTTTTAATTGCCTTCTACCATAAGCCAATGCACATCTGCAAGATGTTTTCCAGTGACACAGATGCTCGTTAAAAAAAAGAGAAAAAAAAGAGAAAAAAAAAGAGAAAAAAAAGAGAAAAAAAAAGATGAAACCAAGTCAAGGTTTTAAAAGAGAGGAAAAGACAACTTTCAGTTGTCAGGCAGGTTTGCGAGAGCTGGCACACAGAGAAGGAATTGTGTTTGGGAGACCATATCTACCATTTATGGTCAAAATATCCCACCTGGAGCATTGTGTCCAGTTCTGGAATCCTTAACATAAGAAGGATATAGAACTGTTGCAGCTGGTCCAGAGGAGGGTTACAAAGATGATCAGAGGAACAGTGCAGATCTATTATAAGGACAGGCTGAGATAATGCAGATTGTTCAGCCTGGAGAAGAAAAGGTTCCTGGGAGACTTTATACTGACCTTCCAGTACCTGAAGGGGCTACAAAAAAGCTGGGGAGGGACTGTGATGGGATAAGGGGTAACAGGTATAAATTGGAAGGGGGAAGATTTAGACTAGACATTAGGAAAAAATTCTTCGCGATGACGGTGGTGAAACAGTGGAACAGGTTGCCCAGAGACGTAAGTTGTGGATGCCCCATCCCTGAAAGTGTTCAAGGCCAGGTTGGATGGGGCCTTGAGCAGCTTGGTCTGGTGGGAGATATCTCTGCCCATCACAGGGAGGTTAGAGCTAAATGATCTTTAAGGTACCTTCCAACCAAAACCGTTCCATGATTCTATTCTATGAAAATAAACATTTTAAAACCAGAGAAAAATCATAATTTTTTAATGATCAAAAATGCAAGCGATATTCATCATACAATCAGAGTTAAGTTTAAACTTTAAAAATTGTCTAAAAATACACACTTTAGACAACTTTCACTCAGTTCATGCTTGTAACAAGCAATAGTAACTCATGGTTATTGAACATGTGCTGATGGTTAGGATTCTAGACTAACAGCAACTGTATCAAAGCAAACCATGCAGTTTCATGTTGTGAACTAACTGAAAATTTGAGATAGCTCGAACATCTGTATTTGTACACCAAAGAAAAAAAAATAAAGTTACTCCACTATTTAGAAGTCCTAGAACTGTCAATAAGTTAGGATTCACTGATGAGAGTGGATAAAAATGGTAACTGGTATATATGTCCTGTCATGGATGAAGGCCGATCAAACCCAAAGAAACAAATACTATCAGATCTTTATTCCCATTCAGTTAAATTAGAAATCAGATCAATGAACAAATCTTCTTTAGTACATATATAAGAGAATGAGTGCTAAAGAAAATTTTGTTATGAGAGCTAAAGTTAATGGAAAATGACCACAGAGAACCATTCAAAACACAATTAAAAGGAATAACTCAAAGCACCACCTAACATAGGAAGGGATGTGCGTTTTCATCAACACATTTTTAAAATTCTCTTTTGTATCAGCTAACTGCATGATGAAAGACTAAGTTTTAAATTAAGTGGGAATATTTTAGTGCTGTAAACAAGTGTATTTTATATACTATGACAAGTGCCTTTTCAGGATAAAATGAAAGGATCATTCAAAATTTCTTTTGATTAGGAAAACAGTCTTAAAATTAAACAGCAAAAGCCTCACATGCAGAAAGAACTCTAGAATTAAAAATGATCTAAACAAGCCCTATGAATTTTACTACTCTAATCTTTCCCAAATCTTTCTGTTAAAAATTAAACTACTTCAGGTTGTTTTATACAGTACTGGCCCTGTAACTCGTTTTAAGCTTCTTTAAAACAATTATATACTCAAAATTCAAGTGCAGAATTTTATGGCACAATCACATAATGACAAGAATGCAGTTATATGCAGTTTCTATATTTCCTGATACACAGTTAATTTGGTGTCTATTAACATTATTTTCCACTTTATGTTTTAATATACTTTGAGTCACACAGGGCCAAGGTCTCAAAACTAATCATAAAAAACTACCAGCTGCTATTCACTCTAATATAATAACCCTTTATTTAAAACAACCTCCAATAAATTTCATTATAAGAAGTTATTAAAAGGGTTAAAAACCTATTAAATGTCAAAGAATTTGCCTGACTCAAACTTCTAATAAAGAAGCAGAATAGGCTTTCTTTCTGAATTATTTAAATCTTTACTGACTGTGCACTGAACCATGAAATTAGAAAAGTGTTATTAGAAGTGTTCTCTGGTTTTTATAAAAGTTGTAGCATAGAATATATCAAACCACAGTCTTTAACTAGACTAGTTATAGAAATAGGTTTTTAATCCTGAATACATGGTTTTCACTGATATAAAGGGTCATAATTAAAAGTCTGGCCTGGAAGCTGAAGATAATAAAATTATTATTACAGGAGCATACATGTTCATTTGGTATATTCTGGATGCATGTTTCCATTTTAATTTGGACAAATATCTTCAATTTTGTTTGATCTTGCAAAGTCCACTAATTTGGACCCTTTCAGCAAACAATTAAGCTTTTAATAGTGACTCATTTTAAAGAATTAATGGTGAATAATTTGCGTTATCTTTTTTTTTTAAGTGTCTAATGCTTAACAGCAGGTATAGGTTGACAGTAGACAAATGGAATCTAGGAGGTACAAGTCAAATATTCTAGCACACATCTCTTGATAACAATATTATCCCTTCACTGCTTTTCTTTTTTCATAAATAACAACAGAACCATTATCTATTTCACAAGTTATTTACATAAGGAAAACATTCATGCATTTCACATTTAATTTAGTGATGTTAAAGGACTCCTGAGTCAGCAGTATATTCACAGGTTCACTCAAACACACCTGAATCAATAGACTTTCATCAAAAGAAATGAAGTCAGAAAGATTCTCGAGACAGACAATATTGTTCCCTTTCTTTTAGACAATAAAAGTAGAAGGATCCAAGGGAGATGAAATTATTAAATATAGGAATACAAATGAGATCTTTGGAAATACTGTCAACAGTGCAAAACTATGCTTGCTGCAGGGAAGGAAGGAAAAGGGTACAGGCAACTACTGTCGTTTTTACAGTGCTTTACTCCTGTGACAGACCAACAACAACACAGCAGACAGCATGAGATTGCTGTAACCTTCATCAGGTTCTGCTCTGTTCTACTCCATTCTATGCTATTCTGTACTGCTCTGTTCTATTCCATTCTGTGCTATTCTGTTCTATCCTTGTCATGTTCCATTCCTTTCTGGCTTTTTTTTTTCAATTACGTTCCCCACAACAGTATCAAACTGTCTTCCTGCAGTGATCTGGGATATGTGACTAGTATCTGTCACATGTTGTTTGTTCTATCTGCTAGAACTGATGAAGGTACCCTGACCACATAATCCATCTCTCCCTACTGGAAAGTAAAGGAAGTTGTATTGGATACATTTATATTAATAAAACAGTCTGGAGACCCCCTGAGTCAGTGTTGCCCTCCAGTAGATGATTAGTGAATTTGCCAACACATTTGCCAAGAGAGGATCTGGCCATAAGAGAGCAGAGTGCTAAGCACAGTGCAAGACCAGTGAAGCAGTCAGTGCATAGTTGTGTATCTTCCAGTGATGTCAGTGCATCTGCCACTGAATTTGATCTGACATATTTTAAATATTTTATATGGTAGTGTTAATATTTAGTAGATTGGGGGAATTAGCATTTAAATAAATAAATTTCCAATGAGATAGTCATATTCATCACACTGCATATTTAAAAAAAAGTGAAGCTTGCATAGCATTTAGAAAGTGTTTAATTTGAAATAAATTTGAAATACTAGAATTAGACTGGAATGTTTAAATAAACCTATTTAAGGATGTTTGCATTTAGTGAAGAATAACAGGTGACTTGACTACAGTATTTATTACAAGACTGACTCCATGTGAATGATTTTAGCACGCCAATGTTTGTATGATTAAGACAACACGGATGAAGTCATTTACTAACTTGATAGATGTGGAAGTCTTCAAGGAAGATGTTGAAACCTTGAACAACCAAGAAACCTTTTGAATTCTAGCGCATTCAGGCTCCCATATTGTTTTAATGATCTTGGTTTCAGCAAGGAAGGGCTGCACAAGTAGAAGCTACTACACCTGCACTCACTAATGACAGATACAACAGGGAGAAATACCGAAAAGTGAAACAGAAAATGTTAAAGCTATAACAGATAATTCTTGCTGACTCCATACTGTATATCGCATTAGTTCATGCTCTTCCTCCATTCTTACCTCCTCTTGAAAAAGCTCATCCTTAAATTTGCAATGGCTGTGTTATTTCCATGCACAGCAACAAATTCTGGAGTTTAATAGTGAACTGGGATATGCCTTTCTCACCCTGTACATGTGAAGTTCAAAAACAATGAATAGTCAATTCACAAAGCACATCAAGCACATGCAAGAGAACCGGGTGATCAGGCCCAGTCAACATGGGTTCACAAAAGGCAGGTCTTGCTAAACTAACCTGATCGCCTTCTATGACAAAGTGACACAGCTGCTGGATGAGGGAAAGGCTGTGGATGTGGTCTTCCTGGACTTCAGTAAAGCCTTTGACACAGTTTCTCACAGCATTCTGCTTGAGAAACTGTCAGCCTCTGGCCTGGACGGGCGCACACTCTCCTGGGTGGAAAACTGGTTGGGTGGCCGGGCCCAGAGAGTGGTGGGAAATGGTGTGAAATTCAGCTGGAGGCCAGTGACAAGTGGGGTTCCCCAGGGCTCAGTGCTGGGTCCAGCCCTGTTCAATGTCTTTATCAATGACCTGGATGAAGGCATCGACTGCACCCTTAGCAAGTTGGCAGATGACACTAAGCTGGGTGGAAGTGTCGATCTGCTGGAGGGTAGGGAGGCTCTGCAAAGGGATCTGAACAGGCTGGACCGCTGGGCTGAGTCCAATGGGATGAGGTTTAACAAGGCCAAATGCCAGGTCCTGCACTTGGGGCACAACAACCCTGTGCAGTGCTACAGACTAGGAGAAGTCTGTCTGGAAAGCTGCCTGGAGGAGAGGGACCTGGGGGTGTTGGTTGACAGCCAACTGAACATGAGCCAGCAGTGGCCCAGGTGGCCAAGAAGGCCAATGGCATCTTGGCTTGTATCAGAAACGGTGTGACCAGCAGGTCCAGGGGGGTTATTCTGCCTCTGTACTTGGCACTGGTGAGACCGCTCCTCGAATACTGTGTTCAGTTCTGGGCCCCTCACCACAAGAAGGATGTTGAGGCTCTGGAGCGAATCCAGAGAAGAGCAATGAAGCTGGTGAAGGGGCTGGAGAACAAGTCTTACGAGGAGCGGCTGAGAGAGCTGGGGTTGTTTAGCCTGGAGAAGAGGAGGCTGAGGGGAGACCTCATTGCTCTCTGTAACTACCTGAAAGGACGTTGTAGAGAGGAGTGTTCTGGTCTCTCCTCCCAAGTGACAGGGGACAGGACAAGAGGGAATGGCCTCAAGTTCCGCCAGGGGAGGTTTAGGCTGAACATTAGGAAAAAATTCTTCACAGAAAGGGTCATTGGGCACTGGAACAGGCTGCCCAGGGAGGTGGTTGATTCACCTTCCCTGGAGGTGTTTAAGGCACGGGTGGATGAGGTGCTAAGGGGCATGGTTTAGTGTTTGATAGGAATGGTTGGACTTGATGATCTGGTGGGTCTCTTCCAACCTGGTGATTCTATGATTCTATGATTCTATGAATTCTTTCCAGTCAGGAAGTCTGGGAAAAAAACTGTGAAATTCCCAATATTCTATATAAAGCAAGACTCATCTGAAATGCACATCTGGATAAATTTCTGTGACTCTCTGTGTCTTCTAAGGTTCTCTTGATAAATGTTCCATTTCCCCATCCCAAAGAAGGTTCTGCTGCTCATTGAATTTAATATCTTATCTGAAAAGTCATGTTCCTGAGGTTTAATGACAGCACATCTGTCTAAGTGCAAGGAATGTCCATGTGGGAAGGGACAGAAATTTCCTTCTGGTTAGGAAATCATATTAAACCAACTGTGACACCTGAAAAGCCGGTGCAATACTGGGGTGCCTCATGTGTCCTAACCCCACAGGAGAACATTGTAGGATCTGAACTGCACCTTAACTCAGGTCAAAGAAATGCCAGTTCCTTCACAAAGCTGAAATCTGCAGCACATCAGCTGGAATGAGAGATTTTTGAAATATTGTTGATGAGATTTAAGTGTGCTGTTTCACTGGACAGGGTTTTTGGAAGGGAGGAGAGGCTGTCTTTCCAGTGCTGTCTGCCTGTTTAGGCATTGGACAGAAATAAATGTCAGAAGGATCTCAAATGAAAACCTCTGTCATCCAGAAGGCAAAGAAAGGACTAAACCCTGATTCTGCTACTTGCTCTAATAATCTCATTACCTTCATCATTAGGCTTATGATACTTCCTCCTGTTCCACACAAACATCTAACTGACCTTGTCTCCATTCCAATGTCATACAAAGCTGGGTCTTCGAAATGAGGGTAACAAAGGCAGATCTAGTCTGTGATTGTCTATACTATTCCTCTTGAGCGTTGTGATGTAGAACATCTTTGAAATTATTTCCTGGAGCCATAATGTCCTCTCTGGGGTTGTGGTTTACAAAGGGCATTGTGTCTACATCAAAATCTCTTACAGAATTAATCATAAGCAAAGTCTGAATGTGAGTTAAGCTAAGGAATGGCCAGATTAGGTAGATTCAACTGGCTCTGAGTCCTGAAGGCTCATTGATAAATACCAACTCTGTTGACGCAAACTATTTTGCGAGACATTTTAGTATCAGATGGCAACAATGGTACTGTGCTAGCTCTTGCATTGCCATACAAAACAGCTATATTAAACCAAACGAACCTCCCTATAATCCTTGCCACCCTGGCACTAATCTGCATAGAATTATAACTGCACATTATCCATCGATCACTGATACTTGCTGAAAGCTAAAGTCATCTATGTTTTCAATGTGCATTTTGTGAATTTCTGGACTAAGTTAATTTTCCTTGATAAGGGAGATCAAGTGTTTCCTGGCTAATACCAGCAGCCCTGGAAAAAAAAATATATCCCACCCAATTTTACTTTTTTTAATAAGTACAAAATCATAGCAAAAAAGTGTGAAACTTTCCTTAGTGAAAGGATCTTTCACCAAATTTTCCTGTTGCTATGTTGAAGCCCTGTAAATTCTCAGTGTGAGTGAACGCACTAGTAGAAGCTGAAACAAAGAGTCTGCAAGATGCTTAACTGAGAACAGATTTTTTTTTCATATGTGTGATCTTGTTATCAAGTGATAAACTTACTGATATTTGTAACTATATTGTCATAATTTTCCCTGCAAGATAAAACAAATGCTACAGTCAAATATTGTGGGTTTTGTAAATGTTAAGCACGTGTTAACTGCAAGGCAAGACACTTTTTGTAAGTTATGAAAAATATGCTTGGCTCTCAGGGAAAAAGCGATTTAATGATATGCTAATAAGTCCATCATTCTTCTGTATTGTATTATTTTATTTACAATTTTGTCTCTAAAACCTATTAAACATCTCCAGTGTAATTATCCATCTGCAGCTTGCCAAGTCCAATATTATAATTTTGAAACAAGAAAAATCTCTATTTTATTTTCAACTATGTAGAAGATGAACAGTAATCCAGCAGTCTTGAAAGATTAAAATTAGTAAATCTATTTCCCTTCTGTCCATTATATTAGCATGTGACAGAAGACCTTCCTGGGAATCTTCTTTTTCATTTAAGAATATCTCTTTATTTTCCTGGTTTGATATTTCTAAATGCTTGATGCCTTTCTTAACAAAGCCTGATCAACTTACCAAAACAATTTCAAAGAAAGAAGCAAAAGCCATAACTTCTTGAAAAGGGATACACTTTAAGAAACCATAACCTATAAACTCATTATTCAGTCTATTCTTTTTGATCTTGGAACCCCTTATTGTTCCATTCATCTTTACAATAAAGCAGCAACCTCTGTTTGGCCAAGAAAACTTCCTTTTTCCTTTATCTTGCAAACTCGTACTTTCAACATCGCTGAACAGCAACCAAGAGCTGGAGGAGTGATTTTTTTATGACCACTTATGCAGCGATTTCATTCTGTTCCTGCCTGCCAGGGAAGCATACTGGAGTCTGTGGTAAGAACGTTGTTGACATGTAATACTCATTTTGCATATCCTGACAAAGATAGCAGCAAAACTCAAGATACTACATCTGTTTTCTATGGAATCCACTACAATACAGGAAAGTTTAAGTTAATTTAGAGAGGAACTAATTCCTATCTGAAAGGGAAAAAGATGATGAACGAAGAAGTTTACAGACGTTAAAAAAATAAACCTGAAACACAAGAACTTTCAAGCTGTGGGAATGACATCTAAATGGTGAAGAAAGACAAGGATGCATAGGTATTGCAGATTAATGAATGACCACAAAGTTGGGGTTTAGAGAGATTTTTTCAAATTAGAGGAGGTCATAGATTCAGGGTGATGCTGTCTGGACATAAGACCTTTCAAAGAAATGGCCCTATTGTTTTCTCAGCATAGGCTCACAATTTCATCTAAATGTTGCAATGGTTTAATCTGGATGAGTAGTTGCATCTTTTGGGAGAAAATCTAAAGTTTTCTAGGAATTTTTCCTCTTCCCTTTTTTTTTGGATGAGGTTCTTGTCATATTAATCTATTTCTAACTTCTATCTGGGACTACCTAATCTGTTATCCAGAGCTGAATGCGATGACAAGTAATAATGTTCACACAGTGCAAAACACAACTGCTTACATTTCCCAGGTTTCAGGCTCCTGTGAGCTCACCAAGCTTGTTCTGAAATCCCCAAACTCTCCTGCTGCCCATACGTCAGCTCTGACAGAGCCAAGACAGAGGCCTTGGTTCTAATTTTCAATGTATTAGAGGGTCAAAACCAGATTAATGTAATTGAATAAAATGCACCCAAATCTGAGACAGGATCTATGTGCCAAGCTTTAACACTTGCAGAATTCACATAATCTCACAACGATGTGACAGAGGAATATCCCAAGTAACAGAAAGACCTATCCACACTCTTTTGTCTTGTTCACGTGCCACAGGCTGCCTTTAGGTAAGCTTTTCATGCAAGTGTACCTTTCAACCAGTGTGCAAATTTACATTGCATTACCACAGCGCCTTAATCTTCTTTAATACTCTAGAATAGAGTCAACCTCTACTAGTTATCCTGAATTTTGTTACTGCAGAAACTCACCTTATCCTCTCTTACCTCTCTCAGCAAATCAATCGCTTTACTCAGTTCAGGAAAAAAAAATTAAAATATAGTTGCTGTGTGTGCAAAAGTGCATCCATGACTGTTCACGTAATTATTGCAATTATGAATGCAATTCAGGTAAATATGCAAGCAAACTACTAGCTAAGCCCCTAACTGGTAATTTATGTGTGCTTTTACTCAATTTGCATGGACAATTTTCATAATTACCTTCCCAGGTTTAGTACATAGATCTCAGGACTCAGTTTACGTGAAATCTGACTGAATAACTAATGAAGGACTGATGAAGGATGTAGGAGAGACTGGTGGAACAAGGAAATTAGAAGCACATGGAAAGAAAATAAACTGGACAAAGTCAACTTCAGCTTATGCATTAGCCTTTGTTTACATTACATTTTGAAAGAGGAGGATATGAGTAATGCACTAGATCGGTCAAGTTCCTTCAATTACCTTTCATTCTCCTGTTTTCAATGTGCAACAAACCCTTTCTAGTAGTCAAGAAGCACAATGGTTTTCAGATAGACAAGCTACAAATGTATAGTGTAATTTACAGTAAGCGAAATTGTCATTTTAAGTATCTCACTCTTCATCTGAGAAAAACAGAGATCCTCATGAATGTAAAGCCAAAACAGGGACCCAGTGGCATCTGCAGATAAGCAACTGAACGCGTTTACAAGTGTCCTCTTTCTCTGAAGAAAAAAGGAAACGTACTTCATTTGACTGACAAAGACATTTCAATATACTTCTATACTTCTCTTGCTAGACTTAAAACTATACTAATAAAAATATACTGGCACATTTGTTTTGCTTTTTAAGACAAGACAATAAAACAAGAAAAACATACCTAGATACTTCTGTTAAACTCGATCACTAACTACAAAAAAGAAATTGGTATTGCATTTACATTCTGATTTTCTAAGGAGAAGAGCACCAAAATACATAGAAAATATGCACGTGTTGTTAGAGAAAAGGAAGGATCCTACAGTGCCTTCTATGATACTCTCTCTCACAACTACATCTGATTAAGGAAACCTTATAATCAAGCCCATGCATTTAGTTACTTCTCTGCATTTCTGAAGTTATTTTTAAAGAATTTTAATCTCTATATTTATTATATTTAGGAAAACAATGTTTCAAACTTTTAAAACCAGTATATTTAAATTCAGAGAAATTACAGATTTATTTTGAAAATTCTGAGCGGCTTTGCACAATTTAGTAACGCTATAGTTGAAATGATTTATTCTGGAAGTTGAATAAAACACATCTGTGATAAGAATTGTGTTTTTTTAAAATAGATTTTTCAGATATAGTGATATATAGAATACTCACTCCCCATGATAAGTTAAATTAACCTTCTCACACTATTAAATTTTACTCCTGCCAGTGCTGTAGAGTCAACAAAACCACAGGACAGCAGGTGTGGCTTTATTCTTGCTAATAAATGATAGACTGAATTCTTGACTGAATTCTAAATGAATTATCAACCTTAATTTCATTGAAGCAATACAGAGAGAAAAGGGCTAACACATAATGACAAAAAAACCCAACCAAAAACCAGCAAATCTCTGCTAATAAACAAGTTAGACTTGCTTTATATTAAAGGTTTTGCTGAGATAATTCAGTTTGAAAATTACTAACACATGTTAAACATTGCTAATCATACTACATCAGTGGTATTATAATGCCCTGAACAATAACTGTACTTTGCTGTGTTTAGAATAACAGATGCTAAAACTTATGTTTTAATGAAAAATATTTTGCATACAAGTAACTACCAATACTAGTCAGGAAGTACAACAAAAAGAAAAAAAAACAACATTATGAAAAGAAACAAAGAATTAGTGCTTTCTTCCTTCTTCTATTTTGAGGCCTGATATGCTCTAACTGCTTCAGTTTGGAGCTTGGAAAACTGTCATTACATCTAACATGATTTCCTTTATTTTAGAAAAGGGTAACAGAAGACTTGTAACCAGTTAATCTTGATGTATTTGCATATAAGGTTAGTAAAGTGAACATACTAGAAATACTTTAGAATGATAAGCATGTTATCAATGTGATGCTCAAGTTTTTCAGCTTTTAATTAACTCTATAATTTTAAGACTAGCAAAACTATACACGCTCAATAGGCAAATGTGAGCACTACAAAGGGTTAAAATTTCACATTTCCCCAGTTGAAATACAAGTGAGTGTTGTGGCAACGTATAACTGCAAACCATGCTTTCCAGCTTTATCTAATTTTCTAGTAATTTTGCTTTCAAGGTTTTTTTCCCCAACACTTCATTCCATGCTATTTAATAACATGAATATTATGACAGTATCTTAGGACTGAAATTTTGGAATACATAGATTAAAATTCTGCATCATCAGACCATCACTTTACTGCAGAATCATATGGAATTTCTATATTTACTCAGTGGTTGTCAGTTCTGATAATCTTTAAAGTCTGACTGGACCACTGTGGCTGGCAACTACTGTGAAAATCTTTACTGATATTAAAGAAAATGTTCTGGCTTTATTGAGAACAATTTAACAAGAGATATCTTCCTGTAACTGCTCTCTAGCAAACCCAAATACTGTAATTAATATTGTAGAAAGTACATTAGAAAATTCTCCACACCCAGCAGGAACTAGCAGAATCTGCAAATATGTGGATTTATATAGCTCTGCATTTGAGAATGGTCCTTTCTTTTAGCATACATACTCTGAACCAGGGACAGAATAAACAGCATTTTTTTCTTTCTTTTGAGATTGACAGGATCCAAACCAGGGCTATAGTTTCCTATATATTTTGAAAGACCAGTATTAATCATTTACTTGCATCATGGGGGACCATCATGTTTTCATAACTGTTTGGGTGAAATGCAACGCCCTTACCTCTCCCACACAGAGTAAGAAATAAATTTCTTAAAGAAGCAGAACAAAAAAAAATTACTTTAAAATCTACATTCTATAATTTCAATTCTTGTAACAACACAGTTCCTGTTTATTCCTATGGCAGAGATAAATATATTCCAGTACTTAATGTAATTAAATTAGGAAGTTCATAAACACAAGAGAACATTTAAAACCAGTTATGTATGAAACAATATATACTGATGGGTAGATGAGATATGCTTCAACTATATCCTCTTCTAAATGTAAGGAAAAACCAGTGTGTTTAATAACTAAATCTAATCTTGATTTTAATGAAGAATTCAGCAGGTATGATATAACTGTATTTGAAAGAGAACATTTTGAACTATTGGAGTACATCTGTGATGCCACTTACATTAGGAACAACAGTAAAATACAGTAAGTGGAATTAGAATGCAGATTTCAATTTCTGTGATAAGTCCTGAAAAGTATTTAATTTATGTAGCAGATGTTCACTGAAATAAGTGCCATGCTATTTAGCTTTCTGAAAACTGCCGAAGGAAGAAGCTTTACCTAATTGCTATCCCACTGCTATCTAATTTGTTCCTTCCAAATTGCAGTGCGTAGGCTGATCCCAATGATTTACCCGTGCGTCCTTCTCTGAGGTGTGGATAAATGACACATGGCTCTGGGTTGTTTTCCGTGTAGTTCTGAGTTGGCAGGTCTGGCTAGTTAACTTGTGAGCATTTGCAAAGCTTGATCTCATCTGACATGCTTTAGAAGCAAAGTCTTTCTGAACTGCATATGAATCAAGGAGCTAAGCTATACCTGGGATTCCAAGGCCTCGAATCAGAAAGGATCAGAAATGTATGAGCTGCTATGCTATATCATATCAAGATGATCCCCAAACATAACTCACATTAAATGTACACATTGATTTCCAATGTTCTATGTGGTTTTACTTAGCTTTAATATTAAATTTAAAATATTCTGCAAAATGAGGCCTCATGTTTTTGACTCCAAGCTGCTGCCACCAGTGCCTATCTCTAGACTTCTGTTCAGAATCAGAATTATTCTCGTTGTCTTTTAAATGTAAAGCTGCTTTTCCTGGCTCTCTGTGCACTGTGTTTAGCATATTAGTAACGTTAGAAGCCAAAAGCGAAGCCACGTTCTGGTTACTACTGAGCTTCACAGTGAAGTAACCGATGACAGGTCATGGTCCAAATGGATGGCAGAAGAGCAAGAGACTTCATAATGTCTCAAGAAGTACCAAGTCCCCCTCAGGCATCATTGCAGGGAGAGAGGTGATCACTACAGGGGGTGCAATATACACTCACATCTGAGGAAACATAACTGTTTGTTTCAGCCAGACCTCAAGGGACGTGGTAGCACACATATGCTGGAAGGCATTCTTGCCTCTTTTCCTCTATCACTTTGTGAATCCAGACACTGTTAGTTACAGTCTAGCAATTAAACAAGCAATTTTAAGCAATTTGCTTTCAGATGGATATATTAATAAAAACGAAAAACCCCAAACCGGAAACAAATCCCAAGTTTCTACCTCAGTGTACAAATTCTTACAATGCCGGTATTTTCCTGCCTATCCATTTCTTCATTACAGCATATCTGAAAAAAACGGTGAATTTGAACAACGTCTATGTCTGTGTGATAACATTTCTTTAGTTTTTTACTCGTATGCCAACAAATGTGCTTCTGGGGCACCAGAAAGTTGTATGATTCGCTTCCACAGTGGAAAACACCGAGCAGATGAATCATTTAAATGCAATGTTAGGTGTATGATGGCTGTATTTTGGTTATTTAATTTTAATTTTTAATTTCTTTTTCAAATCATTACATGGAAATCTAAAAATATTCTTCCAGTTATATACATGATATAATAAAATTTCAAAAAAAAATTTTAAAAATATCTGTTTTCACTTTGAGTTTGCAATGAACGTTTAGAAATGGTAATTATAGAACTGTGAAAACTAACTTAAAGTTCAAGATGACATGATTGGCACAATAAATAATTGGTTTGCTTCTACTTAATCTACATTAATGTAAACAATAAATCTTCCCTTAAATAAAGATTGTGTGAATCTTCATTTATCTTTTATGACAAGAGAGCCAAGATTGTAGCTTAATGAATGGAAAGAAGTGACAAGGTCAGATTTAAAAGCCTCAAAGGTCAAATTTTTGACATCTCTGAACACTGAAAAAATCTTAACATGGTAATTACTATTTTGGTCAGGTCACTGAGGTCTATTCTTGATTTCAAAAAGAAATTGAAAAAACCCCATAATTCAGGAATTTAAGAACCAGCACTTAGTATAGTCTGTAACATCAGAGAGGAAAAATAAAGGGTAAAGCAATAAGAATTCCATTTGAGACCTCAGATGTCAGTTAAGTAGCCAGCATATATCCACACCTGGAAAATGTTTAGGTAACAAAACAACAAACGGTCCCTCCTAAAACAGAGACATTGCCTAATTTTGAACTTAAAACATTTCCAGGGATGCTATGGCTAAAGTCACTACAGCTTTGCTGAGCTTGAAAGTAGTTCTGAATCTTTGCAGACAACAGGAAGATAGGAACTGATAAAGGTTCCAGAAAGCCACATAATTTTATTTTACATATGCATTGATTTTTGCCCAAATGGAAGACCTCTGTCATCTAACAGGGTTATTCATAGATTCAAAGACTTGATCAGGGTCATTAATAACAATAGTAAACTGATCATCATTCCAATAGGATTTGACAATGGCTTTTTTTCAAAGTGGATACTAATGTATTGATGCCTCTGAAGTTCATTACAGCAGTAATAAATCATTAGCCTCCAGAAAATGATTTATAAGTTGGTTAAAATGCATTAGAATGGACTGTCAAGCTAATCTACTGAGATGATGAGGCTGGTACTAAAGAAGATTTTTTTTTTTTCAGGTTCTCTAACCAAAATGGTGATGACTCAAAGTAATCATACCACAAAGACAAAAATAAAACAAATCACTGTAATAATTTACTTTAATAGCATGTTTCAATCTTCATAAAGGGTGAGTGAATTTTACTTTGAACTGCTAGATACATTCCTTTCATTCACTGTTGGTAGCAAACTTTAACCTACAAAGGTCCAGTACTGACCCTGATAATTATATTTGTGTTTACTTTAACCAAAAGAAATGCACTGTGTGTGTAACTATGGTTACTCTGCAAAGGTGCCTGTGTAACAGCAGTTTATTGTAATGTATAAGTAGCCTGTCAAGCATGCAGCAATAAGCCACAAGATTAGTAATGATAATATCACAAGAAGTATATGGGCCACAACTTGATACTCAGAATGTTTGTTATGCAAATCTGTTACTGTATTATATATACCACTACTAGTTACTACTTAAGTAGCTTAACTGCAGCTCAGACCTATCAAATATGCAACTACAGAATGTTTTTACTTTCACATATGATTTTAATTAATACCCATTGCACACAGAATTGTTTATTCATGATGGTCGGAAAACTTCACATTAAGTCCAATACTTGGTCTCACATGCACCTCTGCAGCACTACTGCAGTAGTGCTGAAGGGTCATTACGTGAAGCAGGGTATCTTAGCCAGTCCCCTCCCTGTCTAATGCACACAACCTCACTCACATGGAGCTGCGCAAGCCTGGTATCTCATGTTCTTTTTTGTTCCTGCATGCTGTGACTATTACATGGCCACACAGCACAGGAGGTGTACACAAAGATGCACACCCACACAGGGCAAGGCAGGACCACAGGTCCATCATTTGGAGGAGTGTTGGCATTGTAAACTTTCCCTCTGGGCCATGTACAGGATGACAAAGGTAGGTCGAAAGAGGCACAGATGGTCATTCAGCTCCTTCAGCATTCATGCTGGCTAGCAAAGCCACTAGGTGGACAGCCATGAATGCTATAGCCATCACTGTGGTTCTGCATTTCCACAAAAAGACTCTGGGAAGGGCTCTGTGAGCTGCTGGGACCAGTGCCACTACACAGTCATTTCCCCTTTCTTCTTTTTTTTGTGCAATGTTGTGCCTAAATGTCAGAAATATGGCAGCAAGTTCCTGCCAGATGAAAGAAACCTGCTCCCCTCACCCAGACACCAAAACCCCAGATCCCCCTGCTGAACAAGTACCAGGTGCTGCAGGTGGAATCCAACCCTGAGGATGAGGATGATGGCTCCCACAGCCTGGAATCCTTCCCTAGGCCCCACCATCCACAGAAAAAGATAAAAACATCCTTCATTAAGAAGAGGAGGGTGATTGTTGTAGGGGCTCCCTCCTAAAAGGAACAGAGGGACCCATTTGCAGACTGGACCTGCTCCACAGAGAGGTCTGCTGCTTACCAGGGGCATCAGTGAAGGAGGTAGCTAGAAAACTTCCTTCCCTGGTCCATGAGACAGACTACTATCCTCTGATAGTAGTCCAAACTGGTAACGATGATCTAGTAAACAAAAAGACCAAAACCATCAAGAATGACTTCAGGGCCATTGGGAAAATGATGGAGGGCTCTGGGGCACAAATAGTATTCTGCTCCATCCCATGGCTAAATAGAGAGGAGTGGGAAGTCAGGAAGAAGAATTCAATTAATGCCTGGCTCCGAGCCTGGTGTGAGGAGATCGGCTTTGGCTTCTTTGATCATGGGGTGGCTCACGCACCCCCAGGCTTTCTTGCTAAGGATGGGACACGTGTGTCTCCTAGGGGGACTAAAGCCCTTGCTAAAAACCTAGCTAAGCTCATAAATCGAGCTTTAAACTAGATGTGAAGGGGGAGGGAGTTGAGCCTAGGCTAGACAGGAGCGAGCCTGGACGTGGGGCACTGGTGATTCGGAGAGGATGTGCTGGTGAGGACCACCAGTACCTCACCACACAGAAAGTGGGGGAGAACACACCTGGGGGTGCTAAGGGAGATACGGGCACTCTGGAGATAGCTACTCCAGTTACCAGGCAATTGGGAATGAACTCTGTTCCCTCTAAGAGGGCTGAAGGCTCGGCAGCTCAGCTGAAGTGCATTTACACCAATGCACACAGCATGGGGAATAAGAAGGAAGAGCTGGAAGCTGTAGTAGGGCAAGGAGCCTACGATGTTGTTGCCATCATGGAAAAGTGGTGGGACGACTCATATAACTGGAGTACAGCTATGGTGGGGTACAAACTCTTCAGGCGGGATAGGAAGGGTAGGAGAGGAGGTGGGGTAGCCCTCTTTGTAAGGGAGGACTTGGACTGCGTTGAGATGGATTGTGGTGATGAGGAGATTGAGTGCTTGTGGGTTAAAATTAGAGGAGCCCACCAGAAGGTAGATTTTGTGATGGGAGTCTGTTACAGACCACCCAGCCAAGGAGAAGCAGCTGATGAGCTCTTCTATAAACAGCTGGGGTTAATCTCTAGATCAATGCCTCTTGTTCTTTTGGGACATTTCAGTCTTCCTGATATCTGCTGGAAGTACAATAGAGCAGAAAGGAAGCAGTCTAGGAGGCTCCTGGAGCGCGTGGAAGACAACTTCCTTGCACAGCTGGTGAATGAACCAACAAGGGAGGGTGCCCTCCTGGACCTGCTGTTTGTGAACAGAGAAGGCCTTGTGGGGGATGTGGCAGTAGGTGGACGCCTAGGACAAAGCGATCATGAGATGATAGGGTTTTCTGTTCTAGGTGAAGTGAAGAGGGTGGTTAGTAGGACAGTAGCATTAAATTTCCAGAGGGCAGACTTTGAACTCTTCAGAAGGCTGGTTGGCAAAGGGCAATGGAGCCCATGAGGGCTGGGAGCTCTTCAAAAAGGAAATCCTAGCAGCTCAGGAGAAAGCCATCCTCATGTTCCGGAAAAAAAGCCGGCAGGGGAAAAAAACAGCTTGGTTGAACAGAGAGATCTTGAGTGATATCAAGAAGAGAAATGTTTATGAGCTCTGGAAGAGGGGACAGGCCTCTTGGGTGGACTACGGGAGGGAAGTGAGATTGCGTAGAGAAAAAATCAGAAGGGCTAAGGCTCAACTATAAATCAGATTGGCAAAGTCTGTGAAAGATAACATAAAATCCTTCTATAAATCTATAAATAATAAAAGGAGGATTAGGGAGACCATACAGAACCTATTGGATACAGAAGGAACAACAGTGACAGGGGATGAGGAAAAGGCTGAGGCACTTAATGCCTTCTTTGCCTCAGTCTTTAATTGTAAAGAAAGTTGTTCCGTCTGTGTACAAACCCAGGAGCTAGAGGAGCAAAATGAGGCTCCCATGATCCAAGCGGAGGTGGTCAGAGCCTTGCTAGCCCGACTAGACACCCACAAGTCTATGGGGCCAGATGGGATTCATCCAAGGGTATTGAAGGAGCTGGCGGATGTGCTGGCCAAACCCCTTTCCATCATCTTCCAACAGTCCTGGAAGACTGGGGAAGTCCCACTGGACTGGAGGCTGGCTGATGTTGTGCCCATCTACAAGAAGGGTCGCAGGGAGGACCCAGGGAACTACAGGCCTGTCAGTCTGACCTCAGTGCCAGGGAAAGTCATGGAACAGGTGATCTGGAGTGCTATCATGAAGCACATGCAAGAGAACCGGGTGATCAGGCCCAGTCAACATGGGTTCACAAAAGGCAGGTCTTGCCAAACTAACCTGATCGCCTTCTATGACAAAGTGACTCAGCTGCTGGATGAGGGAAAGGCTGTGGATGTGGTCTTCCTGGACTTCAGTAAAGCCTTTGACACAGTTTCTCACAGCATTCTGCTTCGGAAACTGTCAGCCTCTGGCCTGGACAGGCGCACACTCTCCTGGGTGGAAAACGGGTTGGATGGCCGGGCCCAGAGAGTGGTGGGAAATGGTGTGAAATCCAGCTGGAGGCCAGTGACAAGTGGGGTTCCCCAGGGCTCAGTGCTGGGTCCAGCCCTGTTCAATGTCTTTATCAATGACCTGGATGAAGGCATCGACTGCACCCTTAGCAAGTTGGCAGATGACACTAAGCTGGGTGGAAGTGTGGATCTGCTGGAGGGTAGGGAGGCTCTGCAAAGGGATCTGAACAGGCTGGACCGCTGGGCTGAGTCCAATGGGATGAGGTTTAACAAGGCCAAATGCCGGGTCCTGCACTTGGGGCACAACAACCCTGTGCAATGCTAAAGGATAGGGGAAGTCTGTCTAGGAAGCTGCCTGGAGGAGAGGGACCTGTGTGTGTTGGTTAACAGCCGACTGAACATGAGCCAGCAGTGTGCCCAGGTGGCCAAGAAGGCCAATGGCATCTTGGCTTGTATCAGAAACGGTGTGACCAGCAGGTCCAGGGACGTTATTCTCCCTCTGTACTCGGCACTGGTGAGACTGCTCCTTGAATACTGTGTTCAGTTCTGGGCCCCTCACCACAGGAAGCATGTTAAGGCTCTGGAGCGAGTCCAGAGAAGAGCAACAAAGCTGGTGAAGGGGCTGGAGAACAAGTGTTACGAGTTGCAGCTGAGAGAGTTAGGGTTGTTTAGCCTAGAGAAGAGGAGGCTGAGGGGAGACCTCATTGCTCTCTATAACTACCTGAAAGGACATTGTAGAGAGGAGGGTGCTGGCCTCTTCTCCCAAGTGACGGGGGACAGGACAAGAAGGAATGGCCTCAAGCTCCGCCAGGGGAGGTTTAGGCTGAACATTAGGACAAAATTCTTCACAGAAAGGGTCATTGGGCACTGGAACAGGCTGCCCAGGGAGGTGGTTGATTCACCTTCCCTGGAGGTGTTTAAGGCATGGGTGGACGAGGTGCTAAGGGGCATGGTTTAGTGTTGGATAGGAAAGGTTGGATTCGATGATCCCGTGGGTCTCTTACAACCTGGTGATTCTATGATTCTATGATTCTAAATAAGCCCCAAGTGATTTGTCTTTACCCATCTGAGAGTCCGTGCTCGAGCAAGTAGCTCCTACACAAGGAGCCCTTCAAGATTAAGTATATTAAAGGTTTGTCTGTAATGCTGGGAATAAAATAAATAATGTCTTCTGGAAACACATGATAAGAATTACCGTGAACCCTACAGAAGACAACACAATAACATGTTATCCTCTCAGTGTAATTCAATTATAAGTGTGCATTGCATAAGGCCTATGAAACATTTAGGGCCAGATATTGAAAAGGCCAAGACTGTACGTTTACAAGCACAATTTCGTGTTTGAAGTCTGAAATGGGAGGAGTTGTGCCTCTATCTAACTAATCTGGCTTTCATAAGGTATCATTAGAGGTAGAAGTACTTCAGAATTAAAAATGCCTGCAAACAAAAGAATAAGGTCCTCTGAATAGCTTTGAATAATATAGTTAATGTCACTAATGCTATAAGCTAATTTCTTTTTCTGTATTTGCTGTGGAAATCCTACAGGCCAGCTCTGCTTTCTTTAATTTGTAACAAATTCTCCGCAGAAGGATGACAGGTTCCTCTGAATGCAAAAAGAGAGGAGTGGGCATGTAGTCAAATTTATAGAAGGTTGGGGGATTTTTTAATTGCAAATTAAAAATGCCATTTTGCACAAAACGGAGCTCTCAGACCATCCAACGTGGATGGGTAGAATTAAAACATCCCACTGACAATTTAGTCTCAAATAACTATTTTGTAATAATCAGAAAATATAACTTTAAAATGTGATCATCTTACTCAGATCACATTTCACTGATGTGTTTTAAAAAGCTTTTCCTCCACAAAGGCAAATGGTAAAATAAGGATGTCAAAGGAATAAATGAACACTTGCACACATTAACAAAGAAATCACTAGTTAATCAGCCAACATGGAATTCTTCAAAAAGCCATGGAAATATTTTTTAAAACTTCTAAAAACGACAACATCTCTATTAGAAAGAGTGCAAACTGTCTGATTCTATTTGGATCCAGTGGGTGTTTATGCTTTGGAAAAAAACTCTAGGTTTTTTATATTGCCATGAAATTACCTCTCATGAAGAACCTTTGAACTATCCCAAGTCAAGGCAGTACTTTTAATACACAATAAGCATAAATTTCACAAATGCGAACCAATTACCAGTGGTCAACACAAGCTAAACAGCACATAACAGGAATTTTCACATATTCAAGTCATGGCAAACAACTTGCAGGCCAGGGAGTTACCTTTAGTATGAGTAAAGTAGTGCTATGTCACAGCAGTCCATACCTGACAGGAATGCTAGCCCAAATTTGCCTGCTTCTGTGCTACTGCTGCATCTAGATGCAATTCTAGCAAAACAAACCTTCCTCCTGGCATTCTGCTTATGCCCAATCTTTGTGAATGAGTCAGTGACAGTTCTCACAGTTCTCAGTTCCTACCACTGGATTGCTCCTCCAGCTACATGTGGACAGTTGTAAAAAAAAAGTGGGCTTGTAAATACATGCAAGGACTGAAAAAGGGTGGTCTCACTGTGTGAGCTGTAAAAACTTCCCAAAAATGTCTTTATATACAGTGGGAAAAAAGCCAGTAGCAAACTAGGCAATAATCTTGCTCACTGCATAAATACTTCCCATCAACCAAACAATAAATAATAAAGGGTTCAGATGCCAAAGTCAAAGTTTTGCTATGAAGTAAGGTTGAAAACTCCTCAATTAAGCTAAAATGGAAGCAAAGAGATGAAATGCCTCCCCATCCTCATCCCCAGTAAAGCCTATGTTCTGAAACTTATAATAAAACTAAATCAAAGAAGTACAACATCCTATGCATTCTCCTTATTGCATTTTTCTAGGGTACAAGGAAATATTACCAACAAAAGAAAATCTAAAATTAAGAACTCCAGGACTAATAAAATGCAGCTTTATTTCCCCAGACCTAAATGTACCATTTACTTCCTCCAGCAGACATGTGAATGAAGAGTTATGTGAAACGATACTCCAACACACTTGTAATCAGGAATGAGTCTTACACCAGTGTTACAGGACAGATTTTGGACAGCCCTCCACCTGCTCACAGTGCTCACTTCAGGCCACCACTTTTCTACTGTCCTTCAAGAAGCAGTCCGAAGGACCTCCTTCATAAGCACATTTGATTCTTATGCCTGTCCCCAGGCCTTTTGACTGCCGTGTACTCCTTCCTGCTGCTGCTATAAACCTATAGCTCCCCTTCTTGAACAACACAACCAGGAGAATTTTGGTAACCCTGTCCTAAGCCAGCACTGCTTTTGATGGGGATTCCTTTGATGCCAAATACAGCCTAGGGAAAGGAGGAACGGCCCATAAGCAGAAGTGAGTAAGTGTACACCAAGACATAGCATAGCACAGAGTCACAAGACAGCACAAGAACCTGCATGTTTTTATACTCTATTCTCTACAGAGGGGAAAATTTTGGACCTTTATATTCTAACACAGATGTTTAATACCAGCTACTCCAAGTGGAATATGCACCTGCAGTGCTTGGGTGATAAAAGACATTTATCTCAATCTTCTCTGGAAAAACTGACAATGAATGAAGATGAAAAATTCTCGATTAAGACCTGGGAAGCAGAGAATGACACAAATTTATGATTTTTTTTTTTAATATCTGTATTGTTTAGTAGTGTGCGGGTGGGGGGGTTCTACTCAAATAGACACAATAAAAATAATCCTTCAACTCAAATTCCGCAGTGAGGAAGAATATAGAAGCAGAATAGCTTCTCCTTTCTCAAACAAAACAAAATAGGTATAAGGTGAAGAAAATACATTAACTTTACAAAAAGAAGGGTAAACCAGATAATTTATTTGTACAAGGGATCCATAATATATGATTTTTAAGTACAAAAGACTTTTTACATACTATATTTTTAGTTCCACCACTCTATTTTCCTGCTTTTTCCAAATACTCAACACTGGTAATGCAGATGAACACATTTTTCCCCCATTTAAGAGACAGAGATTCAGGCAGAGATAGAGAATTCTCCAGCAAATGTAAAACCCAACATAAGAGCATTTCCATGCACAATGAAGGTTTTACCCAAAGTTTATCAGAAGCACTTCAAGCTTCTCCAAATATTTTAATGGGGTTTGATTCATTACATGGAGAACCTAGGAACAGCTTTCTCTGAAAGTCATTAAGTCTTTAATCGACAACTTCTTTCATGAGTCACTTTAACCTCTCCGTGTTCCGTACTGTGACTCTTTCAGAGGAACTATGTGGATTTCATGGAAAGTATAACTTCTCTGAAGGATCCCTCAGCAGTTCACCGGAGACATCGTGTTCTCATTCTGTACTTAGTGCAGTAGGCAGTAAGGTTAAAGATGGAGATACACACCTGTTATGAAAATATCTTAACATGATTTTTCAACTAAAAGCAGCTTTGAAGCTTGCATGCTTGCAAATCTTTGAAAATCTGAAGTTTCAGGGGTGGGGAACCGAGCATGAAAGACCGAAGACCTCATATTTGCCCTTCATATTATTGATAAATGTTCTTTTTTTTTTTTTTCAGTCTTTAAGTGGAAAGGACAGATTTTCACTTGATCTCTATTAGCACTCAAAGAATTGTATCTCTTGTCAGATATGTACATATGTTATTGTTGACTGTAATATCAATATGAAGGCAGAATTCAGTTCTGTCATTAAACTTGTAAAGTCATGTTTGACTGATACTCTCCTACTCTGCAGGTAGAGGAGCAAGTACAGTTAAATATTATGATTTTATTTTCAAGTACTGTCCATCTTGCTCCCTGAAATCCTACCTCTAACAATTAAGTAATTTAGAGACTTATACAAATAATTGCTATTGTATGCACAAAATAGACACATAACATATGCAGACCAAGTCCAAGTTGAAACATGAGAATCCAATTCTATTTTAAAATAAAATGAAATATCTCTGAAGGTAAATGGACATTAGGTTTGTGCCATGCTTAACTCTTTCTGTGTATTGAAATAGCTGCTTTTCAGAACTTGGAGTTCTTCTGTACCCCTGCTTCTGGCCATTATGTCGGTTTTTAACCCATACACTCAACCACGCTTGAGATTGCGTTTAAACATTTTTATCTACCATATGTCTCTTTCTGATGGCTAACTTACAACTAGTCTTTTAAACCAATATTTTAAAGGACTTGGCATAAACCTAAACGGCAACTGCAAAGATGAAAGAAAAAAAAGTTGTCTTTGACTAAAACTGGAGGTATTAAGACCCTTAATTAGTATGTATGTGTTCAAGAATTGCACTGAATACAAATTTTCAAAGGTTTTAAATTTACTAGTGAGAATAGAAAAACGGTATTAGCTACCAAACAGCACTCACTGTCTCTCTGATCAGTATCCAGAATTTCCCAATGTCTTCTGACTAGTAATGCAGTAATGCAGTATTTCTTGGCGTGTCTGTGCAAAGTGAATAGAATATCACAGGGTGGTTTTCTTGGCTATGACATTCCCAACAGACTGTAACGTGTCAACCGAAAAAACAGAGTGATGCGCCTTCCACTTTAATTGACGGATATATTACATGCCAGAAAACAGCAAAAATTTTTAATGTAACTTCTAAAAAGGTTTCTAAAATTTGATCTATGAAACAGTTCAACAAAATAAGCCATGTTTATTCATAATGAGTTTAGATTACTTATTATATAAAGATCATTATCCTTGATGTAAAGCTGTCATTTATTAAAAAAGACCCTACATGCTGATAAAAGTTTCCCAGAGAGTGTCTCAAGCCAATATTCCAGAGCTCTGTATATCATATTTGGGGCTTTCAAGTTAACCAGAAGTTATACAAAAGTACATGCAACCAGACAGCTCGTTATTGACTTTGCTTCTGAAGAGGCTTACGTACATTATTTATTCAGGCAGCTGTAAGAAACAGAGTGCTCTTATGCAACATGCTCCACATTTGACAGGTTCACATAAAAGTATGTAGTGGTTATATCACTGCATTTGGTCAAATCACACCCTATTTTTATTATATTCATGCAATAATGCATTAAACATGTTTCTCTCACAGAATCATAGAATAACCAGGTTGGAAGAGACCCACCAGATCATCGAGTCCAACCATTCATATAACATGTTCTTTTAGAAGAGGCCACAACCAAAGCACTGCAGCAATTTCATGGTTACTGCTAGGT